>NC_068428.1:37500-660000 GCF_023373465.1 Oncorhynchus keta
TGAAAGGACCCTGAAAATAATTTTTAACCATTTTCACAATTTTTTTTTTTTTTTTTTTTTTTTTTTCGGGACTTAAAAACGGTGACCCCGGACATGCCGAATTTGCGCCATTCTGGAAAGGACCCCGAAAATAATTTTTAACCATTTTCACAAAAAAGTGATTTTTTTTTTTTTTTTTTTGGGACTTAAAAACGGTGACCCCGGACATGCCGAATTTGCGCCATTCTGGAAAGGACCCCGAAAATAATTTTTAACCATTTTCACAAAAAGTTTTTTTTTTTTTTTTTTTTTTTTTTTCGGGACTTAAAAACGGTGACCCCGGACATGCCGAATTTGCGCCATTCTGGAAAGGACCCCGAAAATAATTTTTAACCATTTTCACAAAAAAGTGATTATTTTTTTTTTTTTTTGGGACTTAAAAACGGTGACCCCGGACATGCCGAATTTGCGCCATTCTGAAAGGACCCCGAAAATAATTTTTAACCATTTAAAAAAAAAAGTGATTTTTTTTTTTTTTTTTTTTTTTTTTCGGGACTTAAAAACGGTGACCCCGGACATGCCGAATTTGCGCCATTCTGGAAAGGACCCCGAAAATAATTTTTAACCATTTTCAAAAAAAATTTTTTTTTTTTCTTTTTTTTTTCGGGACTTAAAAACGGTGACCCCGGACATGCCGAATTTGCGCCATTCTGGAAAGGACCCCGAAAAGAATTTTTAACCATTTTCACAAAAAAGTGATTTTTTTTTTTTTTTTTTTTTCGGGACTTAAAACGGTGACCCCGGACATGCCGAATTTGCGCCATTCTGGAAAGGACCCCGAAAATAATTTTTAACCATTTAAAAAAAAATTTTTTTTTTTTGTTTTTTTTTCGGGACTTAAAAACGGTGACCCCGGACATGCCGAATTTGCGCCATTCTGGAAAGGACCCCGAAAATATTTTTTAACCATTTAAAAAAAAAAGTGTTTTTTTTTTTTTTTTTTTTCGGGACTTAAAAACGGTGACCCCGGACATGCCGAATTTGCGCCATTCTGGAAAGGACCCCGAAAATAATTTTTAACCATTTTCACAAAAAAGTGATTTTTTTTTTTTTTTTTTTTTTCGGGACTTAAAAACGGTGACCCCGGACATGCCGAATTTGCGCCATTCTGGAAAGGACCCCGAAAAGAATTTTTAACCATTTTCACAAAAAAGTGATTTTTTTTAAAAAAAAAAAAATTTTCGGGACTTAAAAACGGTGACCCCGGACATGCCGAATTTGCGCCATTCTGGAAAGGACCCCGAAAATAATTTTTAACCATTTAAAATTTTTTTTTTTTTTTTTTTTTTTCGGGACTTAAAAACGGTGACCCCGGACATGCCGAATTTGCGCCATTCTGGAAAGGACCCCGAAAATAATTTTTAACCATTTTCACAAAAAGTTTTTTTTTTTTTTTTTTTTTTTTTCGGGACTTAAAAACGGTGACCCCGGACATGCCGAATTTGCGCCATTCTGGAAAGGACCCCGAAAATAATTTTTAACCATTTTCACAAAAAAGTGATTTTTTTTTTTTTTTTGGGGGACTTAAAAACGGTGACCCCGGACATGCCGAATTTGCGCCATTCTGGAAAGGACCCCGAAAATAATTTTTAACCATTTAAAAAAAAGTGATTTTTTTTTTTTTTTTTTTTCGGGACTTAAAAACGGTGACCCCGGACATGCCGAATTTGCGCCATTCTGGAAAGGACCCCGAAAATAATTTTTAACCATTTTCACAAAAAAGTGATTTTTTTTTTTTTTTTTTTTCGGGACTTAAAAACGGTGACCCCGGACATGCCGAATTTGCGCCATTCTGGAAAGGACCCCGAAAAGAATTTTTAACCATTTTCACAAAAAAGTGATTTTTTTTTTTTTTTTTTTTCGGGACTTAAAAACGGTGACCCCGGACATGCCGAATTTGCGCCATTCTGGAAAGGACCCCGAAAATAATTTTTAACCATTTAAAAAAGTTTTTTTTTTTTTTTTTTTTTTTTTTTTTCGGGACTTAAAACGGTGACCCCGGACATGCCGAATTTGCGCCATTCTGGAAAGGACCCCGAAAATAATTTTTAACCATTTTCACAAAAAATTTTTTTTTTTTTTTTTTTTTTTTTTTTTTCGACTTAAAAACGGTGACCCCGGACATGCCGAATTTGCGCCATTCTGGAAAGGACCCCGAAAATAATTTTAACCATTTTCACAAAAAGTGATTTTTTTTTTTTTTTTTTCGACTTAAAACGGTGACCCCGCATTCTGGAAAGGACCCCGAAAATATTTTTTAACCAACCTTGAATATTCAAGCCTCTAAGCCCTACAACGAACAGCCTTCCCTGGACCGTCTACGCCAACATAGAGGGGCCGAGTGGGTCTAGATGTGACTTTGACATAGAAGAACTGGTATCCACACCGGACATGGTCCTTGGTCGAGGAGGCTTTGGGGTAACCGTTCTGGTTAACTCTCATCTAGTTGCAAAGACCAACCTGTTTCCAGAAATGGTGGACTGGAGTGTTCCTTTCATAGACAATGAATTCAGTCGCTACGCGCACATTGCCTCCCAGGTGGAGGAGGTGATGATTGGGGTGTCAATGAAACACCCCAACATCCTCCGCACGTTCGGAGGCTTTTGGTGTGACATTCCCGGATACCAATTGGGAGGTAGAGCTGTTATCGTCATGGAACGAGCACTGTTCTCGCTACAGGAGTTCATGTGGCGTTTAAAGGACGTCGCGGTAGTCCCCGCAGTAGAGCTGGACACCCTCCGAGGGCTTGAATACTTGCAATCGAGATCCATTCAGCACAGGGACTTCACACACAGGAACGTCTTGGTCTGTCACCAGCCGGATAGAAAGCCCATACCCTTTGCCTTCAAGATCAGCGACTTTGGCACGTCGTGCAACTTCTCTACCCCAGATCAGCCTCGGGGCAACCGCACTAACATGGCTCCCGAAGTGCTCTGGTGCTTGAACTCAGCCACAGGGAGCGACATATTCAGCTGGTACTGTGTGATGTGGGAGTTACACAACAACTCGACATTGTTCAACTACAAAGGGTTGGACAAAGGGTATTGTAAGAAGACATACGCTGAGAATCTATCCAATATGGTAGGGGTTTACAGGCCGGATGACGATAACAACTTGGACATAGGCTACATGAGATCGATAAACGCTAGCTCCCTCCAAGCTAAGCACAAACACAAAAGGCCCACAGCGGAGGACATACTCAATAACCTCTTTGGCATGGGCTCCCGCATAGTGGACAAAGGGTTTGTCTATATGGGAGTGCTATGCATTACCCTGTTTCCTCAAGAGAGATGGTCTCCTTCCACACTGCTTGGCCTCACACGATACCAGTATTTGATGCGAGATGTGAAGGAGTCTCAGTTACCTTGCACCCAGATGCCCTTGTCCGTACAGGTAGGGGAGTATAAGTCGACCGACATGATAGTGGCCCACGACTGTGTCCCCAAGGAACTCACCAAACTGGTGAAGGCGAAATCTGCGACGCCATCCCCGGTTACAGTGATCGGGTCCGAACCCAAAGTGTACTACGGAATAGACCTCATCAGGTTGGCTCCTGACGTTATCCAGCCTTACAGTTGGTACTCGAGCAAGGTTGCAGATCTGGACCGTGTATACAAGAGCAAGTATAGCAAATGCAAGGTTGGTGGCACAGACACCCATATCGGGGTCAGGCCTTATAAGATGGCTCCCGGGGTGCACGTAGACTATCCAGATGTGGGTACTTCGATCCTACACAGTCGACAGCATCAGCTCCATCCTCAACCTTCGGTCATAGATGTGACACATACACACAAACTGGCAGAAGAGCTTCCTCAGGTCCAATCGAGCGAGGCTTATGGCAGGGAAGGCTCGGTCAGCCCCGATACGGGGCACATGTCAAGGGAGTTAGCTCGCCTGGATTTGAAGAACCTTCAATGGAGTGACAACTCGGCCGAAATGTTGAACTGTAGCGATTTAGGTGATGGCATAGTCGTCAGCGGCGATTCGAATATAGCGTCTGTGAGTGATAACTTTGACGAGCCTCTAGACCTCACCACAGGCCAAGTAGGAGCCAGTGTGGACAAGCACATTGTCAGCCAGTCGCAAGGGAACATTATTGACGCCAGTGGCGAGGACGCGCCAAAAGCACCCAGCAGCACACGGGCAGCAGAGACAGTCCCCGGGTTCAGTGATGACATACAGTGTAGAGTGATTGTAAGGGGCAAAATGATCGAAGGGGAGATGGACACGACCATGGTCATTCTGAAGAGTAACAACGAGGAGGAGATAGCATGCTTCAAAGACAGGGTGGTTATCCAGTCACAAATCATGACCAGAATGAACCCTGCTATGTTTGCTGGTCCCAGAGATGGATTGTGTAAGTGCTCTAGGAACAGGGCTATGTTCATCTTCCAATATGCTCAGTTGCTCAATGGCTGCAAGCAAGTGTTGGACTGGACCACCTCGGACTCACCTCACTCGGCACATGCCTTCCTGCTACAAGTGTTTCTCACGCTCAAAGCGGCCCTAGATATGCAGTTGTTGCCTACGCACATGACCGAATGGAGATATGTCCTGATCGGTAAAGGAGCCGTGATGATCGACATTGTCCCTTATCTGAGCAGGAACTTGAACAAGCCATTGTCCTCGATGTTCGGTGACCAATGTAAGGGAAATGGGATTTCATTGTTCTATTGTACATGTTGTTCATTCCTCTTTTCACCGGTTGATATTGTCTTGATTTAATTCTAGTTTGCATGCCACGATTAAAGGTTGTGTGTCCTAACTGTGTTGTACTGTATCTTTGTTTGTCGTCTTTCTCGCATCGACATCGCCCATCTGGTTCAGAGCCTGGGCTCACTTTACAACTACCGACCAGGCGTTTGCGTTTCTTATTTGGCACCACGGTGCCGATCAGCGTGTCCTCTTCTACTTTACATGCTTTGCGCTTTTGTGGAACCCTGTCCACCTTGCACTCGCCACATGTTTCCTGTTGCTCTCCAGTCAAGAGGTGCTCATCGTAATCGTCGTCTTCGCTCTCATCCTGACGATGACCCGTTAGACCTTCATTGGCCATTCTTAGCAATTGCTCCGTTCCGTTTCTGTTGTGTGGAGAGACGAGGAGCTGGGACTGAGGGTTAAGGACGCAGGGCTGGAGCGACTGGTCATCAATCGTAATCGTGACCCACCGATGTTTCGGGTACAGCTCAACCTTCCCCTTTATCATCCAGAGAGGTTCCAAGCTGAGCTCTGTCAGGTCTGCTAGTGACACACGTATCCAGAAAGACTTTTTAGCTGACGGAATGAGTGTGTATAGCAATGTCTCTATCGCTATGGCCCTGTCTCGCAGCGCCTTGATGAACATGTTAATCTGCTGAACAGGGTCGATCCTTAGCCCTGCGCACCTTTTGTGTTTCTCTGTGGGCCTGTATTGCACAAAAACATACTCTTTGCCCAGCAAAGCAACTCCAATCAGGTAGTCTAGGGTCACCAAGTCTTCTAGTATTGTTTCCAAGATTCTACCATCGGACTTGTGAACGATCGACTGCTGCTGAGGCATAGGAGGTTGAGGAGGAGGAGGATGAGGAACAGGTGCTGGGAATAGCATAGCGCTAGGATGACACGAGTAGGATAACATGTTTCAGGTTCTCAACTGTAAAGCCAGAAAGTCAAATGTGCTGTCAAGCGCTCGAGAGAAATCGTAGTCGGACAGGAAGTGAGTGAGGTTCAGCTCTGCAAAACTTTGTCCAATCTGGCAAGTACTCTGTAAACCTCGGGGTCTGTAAATAGGGTTGCTCCAACCAGCACCTCGGTCCACTATCCACTTAGGAGTCTCTGATCTATCCAGGGATTGCCAGGCTGGCACTCTGTTACCTCTCTCTGCTATCTCAAACAAGGCGTGCTTCCAGAATTCGGAATGTTTGAAAGTTATCTGACAACAGGGACACAGTGCGTACTCGGCACTGCGGTCGGCTTGAGTGTAATCGTCATGAACCAGGGCCTCGTTCGCCTCTCTCATCACAGCACCTGGGATGGTGAATTCGGCTCGCTTCACCAAGGTAGATCCTTCACGGTGACCGTTTTCGCTAGTGACCGAGACGGTTTCTGGAACCAACTTCATGTAGCCGAAAGGACTGTTGTCTTCCATGTACAGAAAATGCCATTCTCCTGTCAGGTCTGAGGACGGCCTCTGACTCGACGGGCAGTTATTCTGGGCACCAGTGTCCTGTGTCTGCAGTTCCGATATATATGACTCTATGGTCTTGAGGCGCCTGCTACACGTTCCCATTAGGTCTCGCAGAGTTTTTGTATGTATTAAGTAAAGACTCAGCCCGTCTCATTACGTGGCATAGAATATGGTCTACTGCAATGGTGAACACGGATCTAGAGAGAGAGAGCCCATAGTCAGGTCAATAGCAAGTGACTCTGGTCCCCTGGAAAGACTTCTGGATCAGTGTATTACTGTACTCCTATGCATGCTGATATTGCTGAACATCGGCCTGTGGTTTGCTAGACTCTGTTTCCACACCAGCGCCATAGTTGAGTAACAAGGGAGAAGGCTCGAGATCGGAGTGGAGAATGTGTCATCTTCAGGATGACAACTGGTGGATAAGCCTTTTGAAAGACAAGACCAGTGAACCACACAGTCAACACACGTTTGGATATCACAAAGCCCACAGCCAGTCACTTGCAATGGGACATGTGAATCTCCCCAATGTCAGTAGCGATCCGAGGTGTGCTCAATGGTGGACAGCAATTGCGTGTGGGAAGGACGAGAGGGCTGCTGATGAGTCTACCACCAACAGCCTGGCAGTCAACGAACATAGCCCTAACACCTCAACCGTGAGCGACCTGTCTGTGAGCCCCGGGGATGCCAGTGCCTCTAAAGCAGCCTGTGTATAAACCAGACGCCCCCATTCCCTAGACTCATCTAGCATGGTACAGATGCTATATGCTAAGGTTGACCATGCTAACCCCGCAAGACGCCACAACATCCAGGATAAGGATATCCTGAAGGGCATGAAAAAGTGTAAGAAGCTGTCCTTCGAGAACCCAGAGCGCCACTCTAAAAAGACATCTCTTAACCCTTATCCTGTGTAATGTCACTGTATGTCCTGAGGCTATACTCTATGCTCTGTTATACTCTATGTTTGTGAAAGGACTATATGCTTTGTACATGTTGTGAACCAAATAAAACAGTATGTAACACAGGTACCTGGGTTGAAGCGCCTTTATTGTTCAACAGTTATTATAATACAAAACACAACAGGTTACACAAATGAGTGCCAAGGCACAAGGTCACAACGGTGAAACAAGACGGAGTGGAACTGTCTACAACACAGAGTCAACCCAGAGTAGGGAATGTCCATATCTAAGTTTCAATGGAATCTTTCACAACAGCCATCTGTTCATGTTCAGCTGGGCCATGAATCTGTCACCGGTCTTGATTCTGCTGTAATTATAACCATTGCAGGCTCGTACCACCTGTCCTCCTGCGAATCCTTGCACACTTTCCACGATGTTCATCGCATGCATGACCACGGTCCTCAGAAACCGTTTCACAATGTCGTTCTCCACAATGTTGCTGATGGTAACAGCGTCAAAGTCCTGGTTGACAGCTGCAGCGGCGCTGGTTCTCAACACATCAGGCACTTCATGAAAATCAGCCCCGTTTGCCACCAGTGTCATCATGGACAGTATACTCTGGGGTGTGTAAGGTGAAACCAGTTGGAACACGTCAAACTCCTGATCGTGCTTAATAGCCTGTATCACCTCCTCCACTGGGTCTCCGCCTGACTCACAATTCACCCTTCTGGTAGCCAGCAGTCCTCCCCAGATGCCCTTGTTCACAGACATGTTGTAACCTAGATCGAGGTTGACCTCACGTTGCGCCGCCACGTCCTCTCTGTTAGGGAGCTGCACTGTGAAACGTTCTCCCTGCTTCATGTACTCGTGTCCCGTGTTGATGAGCTCCACTTCGTACAGGTGCGGTGTGTTCAGGAACGGTCTATTTGCAATGGAGCTGCTGGTGGCACAGACAGCCACCTCTTTCAGGGTTCCGATTAAGTCTGTGCTCAGCCCATGTCGCGTCGGCACGTAAGAATCAGCATCTTTCACAAAGTGGAACAGGCCACCGGGTAGGTAGTTCTTAGACGACTCGTATTTGTAGCACCCGTAGGGTATCTCTGTGCTAATGGCCAGTTCACTCAGATTGTGTGTGTACGTACGAATCGGCGGGTGCACTCTGGTGGACGACATAGTCGATGTCTAAGTAGAGGCTGAGGTTGTGTCACGTAGGTTATTGCAGACGATGCGCTAGTACAGCAATTCTCTGTCAGCTGCAGAATATGAATCTCTCTGCTCGAGATGGATCTCCGCAGGTTGGAGAGTACGGCACGTTGGGCTGCTTGAGCACGAGCGACACTGCCGTGAGTACTTCCAGGAGAATAGGGGCCTCTTCACTGTTGAGCCTGAGCAACCTGATCGTAAGCATGTTAAGAGTCGCATCTGACAGCACACCGAACGTTCGCGAAAACCAAGGACACCACTGTAGAATGATGTACGAATTGAGATCGTCTTGTGCACTTGCTTGGGGTGGTACGAGACTGTTGTCCGGCTCACACTTAGAACTCTCCTTGTTGATCAACAGCTGCACTCGGTTAGGCTTCATCTCGTAGTCTTTAGTGAGTTCAGTTAGAGACTTCGATGACGTCAGGCATATCAACTCCTCCAGTGTTAGCTTGTGCAGGGTAGTAGGCCAGCTCATCTCCTTGGCTGTGCTGCGTGTCAATACATGTTAGTCAACTTTGGCAGTGATTACAATTATTAGTCTTTCTGGGTAAGTCTCAGAGCTTTGCACACCTGGATTATACCATTTTATAAAACATTTTTATTTTTACAATTCTGAAAAAAAAAAAAAAGTTGGTTGTTGATTATTGCTAGACAGACATGTTCATGTCTTGCCATAGATTTTCAAGCCGATTTAAGTCGAAACTGGAACTAAATCACTCAGTAACATTCAATGTTGTCTTGGTAAGCAACTCCAGTGCATATTTGGCCTTGTGTTTTAGGTTATTGTCCTGCTGAAAGGTGAATCTGCATCGCAGTGCTTGAGGCGTCACTACAGACCCGGGTTCGATCCCAGGCTGTGTCACGGCCGGCTGTGACCGGGAGACCCATTAGGCGGCGCACCATTGGCCCAGCATCGTCCGGGTTTGGTTTTGGCTTTGGCTGTGGTAGGCGATCATTGTAAATAAGAATTTGTTCTTATTAACTGACTTGCCTAATTAAATAAAGGTTAAATAAAAAATAAATATAATACAATTCCATGTGTTTTTATACTAAAATCTCATCCTGGAATTGTTTTAAGATGGTCATACCAAGGATTATTTAACTATTTGATTTAGGACCAGTTTAGGTATTTTTTTATTTTTATATATATACAAACTCATACATGGAAAAACAGATGGTCCTATCTATATAATAGGCAGTGTCAGAGGAAAGCCCAAAGAATTGTCAGGATCCAGTCACCCAAATCAAAGACTCTCTGTTTCCTTTGCTACCGCACGGGAAGCGGTACCGGAGCGCCAAGTCTAGGATCAAAAGGTTCCTTAACAGCTTCTACCCCCAAGCCATAAGACTGCTGAACAATTAATAAAATGTCCACCGGACTATTTACATTGACACCATTTGTTTTGTACACTGCTGCTTCTTGCTGTTTATTATCTACGCATAGTCACTTCACCCCTACCTACATGTACAAATTACCTTGACTAACCGGTACCCCTGCACATTGACTCTGTACCAGTACCCCCTGTATATAGCCTCGTTATTGTTTTTATTTTGATTGAACCTTTATTTAAGGTTAAGGAAGGGCTCATTGAGATTGAAAATCTCTTTTTCAAGAGCGTCCTGGCCAAGGTAGGCAGTAAAGTCATTACAGAAATTACAGACAAACAACATGAAAAACTACAAGTAATCTAGTAAAAACCATAGAATTCACAAGAGTATAACAAAATCAAAAACATTGACAGGTCAGGGAATCCGTCTCAAGATCATTCATCGGTGATTTAAAAATACCAATCGGGACAAGTTCTTCCAGTTTAAAAGTATTTTTTAAGGTGTTCCAAGACGATGGAGCAGAGTACATAAAAGCCCTTTTACCAAATTCAGTTCGGTCATTTGGAACAGTTAGCAGGATAAAGTCCAGCGAACGAAGAGAGTACCCAACACATTTCTGAACAATAAAAATGCCCAAATAAAAAGGTAGTAAACCCAAAATGGCTTTGTAAATAAAAGTATACCAGTGCCTGAGCCTACGGGTGACTAGAGAAGGCCAGCCAACCTTGGTATACAAAGTACAGTAGTGCGTAAGGGTTTTGCAGTTTAAAATAAATCTCAAAGTGCCATGGTAAAGGGGGTCAATTGATTTCAAACACTGAATGGAAGCTTTCATATATAAAATACCCCCATAGTCTAGTAAAGGCATACATGTAGCTGATACTAGCCTCCTTCTGGCTTCAAAAGAAAAACAGGCCTTATTCCTAAAATAAAATCCAAATTTCAGCTTCAATATTTTTGTAAGTTTGTTCAAGATGCAATTGAAAAGAGAGGCCATCATCAATTAAAATTCCAAGATATTTACATGAGGTTACAACCTCAACCTCCTTGCCCTGATGGGTAGTAATAGGTGAAAGGTTCAGAGGTCTATTTCTTGCTTTAGAAAACACCATTAGTTTAGTTTTGTCAGTATTGAGGATAAGCTTCAATTGATTCAAGGTATGTTGAATAGTATAAAAATCAGTTTGCAAGTTCTGAAAAGCTTTTGTAAGAGTAAATAACAGTATCATCAGCATAAAAATGAAGTTGCACATTGTCGTGGAAATTTCCTCTATTTACCAAATCATGAGCGCAAACCACACACAAGTCAGAGTTAGTTATCAAAGTCCATCTTTAATTATATGAGCTCTATCACAACCCTGTGACTCTCAGAGAAATCAATTCAGTGTCTATCCATGAATTCTCTGAGAGCTCCACTACATTGCAACTGAGATCCTTTAATAGCAAAGAACACACATAGTCAGACAGCATAGACATAATAAATCGTTCAGCTTTGTCTCCTTACTCAAACCCTAGAACCATAAACCAATCCTCCATATCAACAGGCATATATCAAATTGTCATTTAGATACAACCAATTCTAAATACAACCAATCCTGGACAAGCTCACGGAGAGCATAGAATGATTCCAGACACTGCCACTCTCCTCTCCCCGATGGGAAAAGTAGGGAGTGACTGGCACACAGACACAGTGGAGCAAAAGATATGTTTACACATGATGATACCTTGACCTCTCCCCTCTCTGCGGCCCATGCAACTTAGTCTTGACATAGAACAGATAACTGCAACCCCACCACAGTATTATACAAAAATAACATTCTGATGAGAAGTAACTTACAAACATATGATGAATATAAAACATCTTACCTATGTTACCAACCAATTGTGATTATTCCCCAACATTCCCTCTCAAGGGACTCAGTCCCTTCTGAAGAATCAGAATAGTAACATACTCAATATTTAAAAATTCAAATCCCCTCAATGTCAAATACCTTAGCTTATATGTAAGCTTTCTCCCTTCTGAAACTAAGTTTACAACCTTTATTCTACAAGACAAACTTGCACATGTTTAATAACACAGAATAATCCATTTGAGGAAAATAAAAACATAACATATAAATGCTCTTTAAGTTACATGAGAACCAGTGTCTAAACACAGGCCTCCTCATAACATATAGGACAGACATCCTTCTAAGTACTCATGCTCAGAAATATACTTAGGAATATAGAATAGGTCATTGAAATCATTCATATTCCAAATCATAAGTAACAACCCAACTATTTATCAAACCAATATTTAGAATATCATTCCACAGTGATTCAAATTTGTCTTATCACTCAAAGTAAAAACCTCAATTTAACACACATCAATATTAGCAGATTTACATACAGTATAATTATCCCATAATTCTACTATTAACTTTTTAAATCATGATTATAATACAGATCAGTATCTCAATGCATTCTTAATCTAAATTACTACAATTTACATGGTGTAGACCTCTTCAATCAACCTGATACCACAAAAGTATAAACAATTTTAATGGCACAGTTGACCAAACCCCCCTTACACAGGCACGGCATCTTCTGGCATCTTCATTTTTCTTCAGATAGCTTTACAGTTCAAAGTGGACGGCACATGATAATGTCCCAATTTCAATGTCTCATCTTTACCACTCATGTCTTGTCCATTCGTCAACCAATATACCAGCATCATAAGAAAATGTTAGAACAGATCTTCCTCCATGATCACTCCAAGTGGACTCATCACAGTATGAGAGAACCATGAAAGAAAAGCAGTTGATAGCTTAGATCTGATACTGTACACCAATTTCTGGCTTGGTTCTTTTCTCTCGGTAGAAGTGGTTTGGAAAGCCTCCTTCAACGCCTTTGTCACCCTTCTTCAGACAGTTAGAGGGGGTTTTGAGGTACACACACCATTCGGTCCAAATGATTGCATTAAGATACCGTTTGATGTCACGTTTCATGATAACCTCGAAAGAACAGATCAGAACAACAGTTTAGTTCAGTTCATTAACTACATACCAATTATTCTTAATACACATATCTATAACATATTTCACAGAGAATCCGCTACAAGACCATGGTGCTTGCCTACGGAGCTGTGAGGGGAACGGCACCTCAGTACCTCCAGGCTCTGATCAGGCCCTACACCCAAACAAGGGCACTGCGTTCATCCACCTCTGGCCTGCTCGCCTCCCTACCACTGAGGAAGTACAGTTCCCGCTCAGCCCAGTCAAAACTGTTCGCTGCTCTGGCTCCCCAATGGTGGAACAAACTCCCTCACGACGCCAGGACAGCGGAGTCAATCACCACCTTCCGGAGACACCTGAAACCCCACCTCTTTAAGGAATACCTAGGATAGGATAAGTAATCCTTCTCCCCCCTTTTAAGATTTAGATGCACTATTGTAAAGTGACTGTTCCACATTTCAGCTTTGAGATTGGCCTATAATTATTTAAACAAGTTGTATCTCCCCCTTTTAAAAGTGGTAGGACAAATACTGATTTCCAGATTTTCTGAATTTCATTACATTCCAGGGTTAGATTGAACAGATATGTAAGTGGTTAAGCTATGAAATCAGCTGCCAGATTTAAAAAGCAGGGATCCAAAAGATCAGGACCAGGCTTTCTCTGATCTAAGGATTTCAGGGCTTTATGTACCTCCTGCACTGAGAATGGCAAAAAGCTCAAAGTTTGACCAGCACTCACTGGTTCATCCACACAGGGTTGTACAGAGACAGAGGACACTGAATCAAACAGCCTACCAGATGATACAAAGTGCTCATTGAAACAATTCAGCATTTCAGTTTTGTCATATACCGCAACAGAGTCCTTCAAAACACATGACGGTAATTCATTAACATTACTGTTACCAGACATAGACTTAATAGCCTTCCAAAACTTTCTAGGGTCATTCAGGTTATCAGTGGTAACAGACGTAAAATATTCAGACTTGGCCTTCCCGAGAAGAAAAGAACACTTGTTTTTCGTAACTGCCTAAATATAAGCCAATCAGCATCAGAACATGATTTCCTTGCTTTAGCCCAGGCTAGATTACGGTTGTGAATAATAAAAGACAGCTCAGAAGAAAACCATGGATTATCCCGCCCTTTAACCCTGAATCTGCGGAATGGGGCATGTTTGTTTACTATTTGGAAAAAAACATAATGAAAGAATTTCCAGGCAGTTTCCACATCAGGGATAAACTCAATCTTGCTCCAGTCAAAATAAAACAAGTCATGAAAGAGAGCCTGCTCATTAAAACACTTCAAATTTCTCTTACGAATAAAACGGGGGTTTGTCTTAGGAACCTTAGTATTTCTAACAGCAACAACAGCACAATGGTCACTTAAATCATTACAAAAAACACCAACCGCAGAATATTTATGTGGAACATTTGTCAATATCAAATCAATCAGGGTAGAATTATCTGGACATTTAAGATTTGGGTGAGTGGGTGAGTTAATCAACTGTGTAAGATTCATAGAATTACAAAACATTTTTAAATCATCAGACACAGGCTTTAACCAACACCAGTTGAGATCACCAACCAAGATCACTTCACCGTAAAGAAGTTTAGACATGAGGTGCGTCAAAGAAGAAAATGCATCACCGAGAGCAGAGGGGGGTCTATAACAGTCAATCACAGTTATATAGAGTGACACTTTGAAACCTCAATATTCAAAGCAAGAAATTCCAACTGTTTACAAATAGTTTCAGACTTTGCCACACTTACAGGGAATTTAGTTTTTACATATATAGCCACACCCCCACCTTTCTTAACTCGATCAGTGCGATAAACATTGAAACCACTTATACAAATATCCTTATCAAAAACAGACTTGCTGAGCCAGGTTTCAGAAAACACAATTACATCAGCATAAGTTGATTTAGCCCAAATCCTAACCCCATCAATTTTTGACAAAAGGCTGCGTACATTTAAATTAAAAATACCAAAACCACATCTTGATTTAAAATCAGAGGGAGTTTGGAGACATTGCATATCAGGGCCAGGGTTAGGTTGCACATTACCTGATATCAACTAAATAAGAATAACTAGGCACCTCTGTTTAATAACCTTGCACGGCTTCTCTTTTTTAAAGACCTACTGCACCCAATGTCACAGGAAGGCCATAAAGATCATCAAGGACAACAACCACCCGAGCCACTGCCTGTTCACCCCGCTATCATCCAGAAGGCGAGGTCAGTACAGGTGCATCAAAGCAGGGACCGAGAGACTGAAAAACAGCTTCTATCTCAAGGCCATCAGACTGTTAAACAGGCACCACTAACATTGAGTGGCTGCTGCCAACATACTGACTCAACTCCAGCCACTTTAATAGTGGAAAGATTTATGTAAAAATGTATTGGTTAGTTAGTAAGCTGGTAAATTAGATCTTTATGTGCTTCCTGTGACATCGGGTGGTGTAGGTGTCCTGGAGGGCAGGTAGTTTGCCCCCGGTGATGCGTTGTGCAAACCTCACAACCCTCTGGAGAGCCTTACAGTTGTGGGCGGTGCAATTGCCGTACCAGGCAGTGATACAGCCCGACAGGATGCTCTCAATTGTGCATCTGTAAAAGTTTGTAAATGCTTTCGGTGACAAGCTGAATTTCTTCAGCCTCCTGAGGTTGAAGAGGCGTTGCTGCGCATTCTTCACCACGCTGTCTGTGTGGGTGGACCAATTCAGTTTGTCCGTGTGTACGCTGAGGAACTTAAAACTTTACTACCCTCTCCAGTACTGTCCCGTCGATGTGGATATGGGGTGCTCCCTCTGCTGTTTCCTGAAGTCCACGATCATCTCCTTTGTTTTGTTGACGTTGAGGGTAAGGTTACTTTCCTGACACCACACTCCGAGGGCCCTCACCTCCTCCCTGTAGGCCATCTCGTCGTTGTTGGTAATCAAGCCTACCACTGTAGTGTCGTCTGCAAACTTGGTGATTGAGTTGGAGGAGTGCATGGCCACGCAGTCGTGGGTGAACAGGGAGTACAGGAGAAGGCTCAGAACGCACCCCTGTGGGGCCCCAGTGTTGAGGATCAGCGGGGTGGAGATGTTGTTACCTACCCTCACTACCTGGGGGCGGCCCATCAGGAAGTACAGTACCCAGTTGCACAGGGCGGGGTCAAGACCCAGGGTCTCGAGCTTAAGGACGAGTTTGGAGGGTACTATGGTGTTAAATGCTGAGCTGTAGTTGATGAACAGCATTCTCACATAGGTATTCCTCTTGCCCAGATGGGTTAGGGCAGTGTGGTTACGATTGCGTCGTCTGTGGACCTATTGGGGCGGTAAGCAGATTGGAGTGGGTTTAGGGTGTCAGGTAGGGTGGAGGTGATATGGTCCTTGACTAGTCTCTTAAAGCACTTCATGTTGACGGAAGTGAGTGCTACGGGGCGGTAGTCATTTAGCTCAGTTACCTTAGCTTTCTTGGAAACAGAAACAATGTTGGCCCTCTTGATGCATGTGGGAACAGCAGACTGGGATAAGGATTGATTGAATATGTCCGTAAACACACCAGCCAGCTGGTCTGTGCATGCTCTGAGAACGCGGCTGGGGATGCCGTCTGGGCCTACAGCCTTGCGATGGTTAACACGTTTAAATGTTTTACTCACGTCGGCTGCAGTCAAGGAGAGTCCGCAGGTTTTGGTAGCAGCTTTTCCGAAATGGGGGCGGGGGAGGGCCTTATATGCGTCGCGGAAGTTAGAATAATAATGATCCATGGTTTTACCAGCCCTGGTAGCACAATCGATATGTTGATAGTATTTAGGGAGTCTTGTTTTCAGATTAGCCTTGTTAAAATCCCCAGCTACAATGAATGCAGCCTCAGGATATCTCGTTTCCAGTTTACATAGAGTCAAATGAAGTTTGTTAAGGACCATCGATGTGTCTGCTTGGGGGGAATATATGCCGCTGTGATTATAATCGAAGAGAATTCTCTTGGTAGATAATGCGGTCGACATTTGAATGTGAGGAATTCTAAGTCAGATGAACAGGAGGACTTGAGTTCCTGTTTGTTGTTAAGACCACACCACATCTCGTTAATCATAAGGCATACCCCCCCCCCCGTCACCCCCGTCCCTCTTCTTACCAGAAAGATGCTTGTTTCCTTCTGCGTGATGCGTGAAGGTCCCCAGTTCACTTCGAGAGACTGGAACGTCTGGGGGTCTCGATCAGTCTCACCTCAGGTTTTCACCGCAAGAGTAATGGGCAGGTGTAAATAGTGAACCAGGATGTGGTCAGGTTTCTGCAGCCCTATTGCCAGGACCGGCCAGGGGATTGGGCGCCGTTCGTGCCCTGGGCAGAGAGGGCGCAGAACTCGCTCCGCCACTCCTCCACTAACCTCTCCCCCTTTCAGTATGTATTGGGGTACCATCCAGTTCTGGCACCGTGGCATCAGAGTCAGACCGAGGCTCCTGCAGTGGACGATTGGTTCAGGCGTGCGGAGGAGACATGGGAAGCCGCCCATGGTCACCTTCAGCAGGCCGCGCTGCGCCAAAAGACCAGCGCGGACCATCACCGCAGTGAGGCCCCGGTGTTCGCACCTGGAGACCGGGTCTGGCTCTCGACCCGAAACCTGCCCTGCCGGAAGCTGGGTTCACGGTTTGTGGGGCCATTCAAAGTCCTGAGGAGAGTGAACAAGGTATGTTACAGGTTACAGCTGTAACATATTAACCCCTAATTCCATGTGTCTCTCCTCAGGCCGGTGGTGGTTGGTCCGCTCCAGGAGTCTGAGGTGCGGGAGGTTCCTCCACCCCCTCTGGACATCGAGGGGGCCCCGGCATACTCCGTCCGTTCCATCCTGGATTCGAGGCGTCAGACGAGTGGCCTTCAGTACCTCGTGGAGTGGGAGGGGTACGGTCTGGAGGAGAGGTGCTGGGTTCCGGTGGCGGATATGTTGGACCCTGAACTGATGCGGCCGGATCGCCCTGCGCCTCGCCCTCCGGGTCGTTCCTGAGGCCGGTGTCGGCACGCTGCTGGAGCCGCGCGTCAAAGGGGGGGGGGGGTTCTGTCATGACTTCCGTCGACGTCGGTCCCTTTCCTTGTTCGGACGGCATTCGGCGGTCACCGGCTTTCTAGCCTTCACCGCTCCATTTTTCATTTATCCATTTGTTTTGTCTTTTTCCCTGCACACCTGGTTTTCATTCCCCAATCACACTACATGTATTCATTCCTCTGTTCCCCCTCATGTCTTTGTGTGAAATTGTCAACTAGCTACCCGCAACCTCGGATGATTACTCCTGGCTAGCGTTTCCATCCACTTAGCCTGAAGCTAGCCCGGCCAGAGCTCCTGTGCTACCACCGAAGCATACTCCTGGGCTACAATATCCGGACCCATGACAGGTCTATCGATGTCACCGCATGAAGAGGCATAAACAGACTTAACCCCATCGCGACGTCCCCCAAAGGCTAACTTTCTAGCCCTTGCTATCTGCTAGCTTGCTAATTCGGCCTGCTAACTGCTAGCTTGTTTAGCCCCGGTCTGCTAACTGCTAGCTTGTTTAGCCCCTGCCTACTAACTGTTAGCTTGTTAGCACAGGCCTGCTAACTGTCTGAATCGCCGCGTCCCCAGCCAGCCCAACCACTCACTGGACCCATATTTACTTTCAATCTCTTTCCGATTTTTAATTCGATTATACCTTCCGGTAACCTGCCTCACCCAATGTGATACGGAACCGCTATTATTTTTAGAACACATTCAAGAACCTCCAGAAGCTAACCAGATAACTAGCTACAAGCTATTTAGTCATTGTTAGCCACTGCTAGCAGCTTTTACCTTCTGCACAGCCAGACAGTTTTTTAAAAACCTGGATAATACTCGCCGGTCTAGCTTCCCTGTCCCATCCACCGCTGCCCCCTGGACACTGATCACTTGGCTACATAGCTGATGCATGCTGGACTGTCCATTAATCACGGTACTCCATTCTGCTTGTTTATGTTTTATCTGTCGGCCCCAGCCGCACTCAGGCTCTGTGTGTAGTCAATCCAACCCTCTCTGCCTATTCAACGCAATTTTACCTGCTGTTGTTGTGCTAGCTGGTTAGCTGTTGTTGTCTCACCTACTGTTTTAGCTAGCTCTCCCAATCAACACCTGTGATTACTGTATGCCTCGCTGTATGTCTCTCTCAAATGTCAATATGCCTTGTATACTGTTGTTCAGCTTAATTATCATTGTTTTAGTTTACAATGGAGCCCCTAGTTCCACTCTTCATACCCCTGATACCTCCTTTGTCCCACCTCCCACACATGCGGTGACCTCACCCATTACAACCAGCATGTCCAGAGATACAACCTCTTTTATCATCACCCAGTGCCTGGGCTTACCTCCGCTGTACCCGCACCCCACCATACCCCTGTCTGCGCATTATGCCCTGAATATATTCTACCATGAAATCTGCTCCTTTTATTCTTTGTCCCCAACGCTCTAGGCAACCAGTTTTTAGCATTTAGCCGCACCCTCATACTACTCATACTACTCCTCCTCTGTTCCGCAGGCCCAGTATGTCCCCAGGCACCCTCATTTGTTGACTTCTGTGATCGAAAAAGCCTTGGTTTCATGCATGTCAACATCAGAAGCCTCCTCCCTAAGTTTGTTTTACTCAAGGCCACCAAAAATTCGGAGATTTCCATACCCAACTATAACATTTTCCGTCAAGATAGAACTGCCAAAGGTGGAGGAGTTGCAGTCTACAGACACCTGAAACCCCACCTCTTTAAGGAATACCTAGGATAGGATAAGTAATCCTTCTCACCCCCCCCCCCTTTAAGATTTAGATGCACTATTGTAAAGTGACTGTTCTACTGGATGTCATAAGGTGAATGCACCAATTTGTAAGTCGCTCTGGATAAGAGCGTCTGCTAAATGACTTAAATGTAATGTAAATGTCTACTGCAGAGATAGCCTGCAAAGTAATGTCATACTTTCCAGGTCCATACCCAAACAGTTCGAACTACTAATTTTAAAAATTACTCTCTCCAGAAATAAGTCTCTCACTGTTGCCGCCTGCTACCGACCCCCCTCAGCTCCCAGCTGTGCCCTGGACACCATTTGTGAATTGATCGCCCCCCATCTAGCTTCAGAGTTTGTTCTGTTAGGTGACCTCAACTGGGATATGCTTAACACCCCGGCAGTCCTACAATCTAAGCTAGATGCCCTCTGCTACGGATCCGCTACGGATCCGCAGTCAAACGACCACCCCTCATCACTGTCAAACGCTCCCTAAAACACTTCTGTGAGCAGGCCTTTCTAATCGACCTGGCCCGGGTATCCTGGAAGGACATTGACCTCATCCCGTCAGTTGAGGATGCCTGGTCATTCTTCAAAAGTAACTTCCTCACCATTTAGATAAGCATGCTCCGTTCAAAAAATGCAGAACTAAGAACAGATATAGCCCTTGGTTCACTCCAGACCTGACTGCCCTCGACCAGCACAAAAACATCCTGGATGCAGTTTATCACAGTGCCATCCGTTTTGTCACTAAAGCACCTTATACCACCCACCACTGCGACCTGTATGCTCTAGTCGGCTGGCCCTCGCTACATATTCGTCGCCAGACCCACTGGCTCCAGGTCATCTACAAGTCCATGCTAGGTAAAGCTCCGCCTTATCTCAGTTCACTGGTCACGATGGCAACACCCACCCGTAGCACGCGCTCCAGCAGGTTTATCTCACTGATCAGCCCTAAAGCCAACACCTCATTTGGCCGCCTTTCGTTCCAGTTCTCTGCTGCCTGTGACTGGAACGAATTGCAAAAATCGCTGAAGTTGGAGACTTTTATCTCCCTCACCAACTTCAAACATCTGCTATCTGAGCAGCTAACCGATCGCTGAAGCTGTACATAGTCTATCGGTAAATAGCTCACCCATTTTTACCTACCTCATCCCCATACTGTTTTTATTTATTAACTTTTCTGCTCTTTTGCACACCTATATCTCTACCTGTACTTGACCATCTGATCATATATCACTCCAGTGTTGATCTGCAAAATTGTAATTATTCGCCTACCTCCTCATGCCTTTTGCACAGAATGTAAATAGACTCTCTTTTTGTTCTTTTTTTTGTTCTACTGTGTTATTGACTTGTTAATTGTTTACTCCATGTGTAACTCTGTGTTGTCTGTTCACACTGCTATGCTTTATCTTGGCCAGGTCGCAGTTGCAAATGAGAACTTGTTCTCAACTAGCCTACCTACATGAATGTGTAGTTAAAGTGACTATGCATATATGATAAACAGAGAGTAGCAGCAGCGTAAAAATAGGGGTTGGGAGGGGCACACAATGCAAATACTCCGGGTATCCATTGTTCAGGAGTCTTATGGCTTGGGGGTAAAAACTTTTGAGAAGCCTTTTTGTCCTAGACTTGGTACTCCGGTACCGCTTGCCATGCGGTAATAGAGAGAACAGTCTATGTCTGGGGTGGCTGGGGTCGTTGACAATTTTTAGGACCTTCCTCTGACACAGCCTGGTGTAGAGATCCTGGATGGCAGGCATCTTAGCCCCAGTGATGTACTGGGCCATACGCACTACCCTCTGTAGTGCCTTGTGGTCAGAGTCCGAGCAATTGCTGTACCAGGCAGTGATGCAACCAGTGTTGGTCTCGATGTTGCAGCTGTAAAACCTTTTGAGGATCTCAGGACCCACGCCAAATCTTTTCAGTCTCCTGAGGGGGAATAGGCTTTGTTGTGACCTCTTCATGACTGTTTTAGTGTGTTTGGACCAATCTAGTTTATTGTTGATGTGGACACCAAGGAACTTGAAGCTCTCAACCTGCTCCACTACAGCCCCTTTGATGAGAATGGGGGTGTGCTCAGGTCCTCCTTTTCCTGTAGTCCACAATTATCTCCTTAGTCTTGGTTACGTTGAGGGATAGGTTGTTATTCTGGCACTACCCAACCAGGTCTCTGACCTCCTCCCTATAGACTGTCTTGTCGTTGTCTGTGATCAGGCACTGTTGTGTCGTCTGCAAATGTAATGATGATGTTGTAGTCATGCCTGGCCATGCAGTCGTAGGTGAACAGGGATTACAGGAGGGGACTGAGCACACACTCCTGTGGAGCTCCAGTGTTGAGAATCAGCATGGCAGATGTGTTGCTACCTACCCTCACCACCTGGGGGCGGCCCGTCAGGAAGTCCAGGATCCAGTTGTTGAGGGAGGTGTTTAGTCCCAGGATCTTTAGCTTAGTGATGAGCTTTGAGGGTACCATGGTGTTGAACGCTGAGCTGTAGTCAATGAATAGCATTGTCACATGTGTTCCTTTTGTCCAGGTGGGAAAGGGCAGTGTGGAGTGCAATAGAGATTGCAGCATCTGTGGATCTGTTTGGGCGGTATGCAAATTGGAGTGGGTCTAGGGTTTCTGGGATAATGGTGTTGATGTTAGCCATTACCAACCTTTCAAAGCTACGGGTCTGTAGTCATTTAGGCAGGTTGCCTTTGTGTTCTTGGGCACAGGGACTATGGTGGTCTGCTTGAAACATGCTGGTATTACAGACTCAATCAGGGACATGTTAAAAATGTCAGTGAAGACACCTGCCAGTTAGTCAGCACATGCCCGGAGCACAAGTCCTGGTAATCAGTCTGGCCCCGCAGCCTTGTGTATGTTGACCTGTTTAAAGGTCTTACTCAAGTTGGCTAAGGACTGCGTGATCACACAGTCGTCCGGAACAGCTGATGCTCTCATGCATGCCTCAGTGTTGCTTGCCTCGAAGCGACATTGAAGTGATTTAGCTCGTCTGGTAGGCTCGTGTCACTTGGCAGCTTGCGAATGTGCTTCTCTTTGTAGTCTGTAGTAGTTTACAAGCCCTGCCACATAAGACAAGTGTCAGATCCGGTGTAGTATGATTCAATCTTAGCCCTGTATTGACGCTTTGCCTGTTTGATGGTTCGTCACAGGGCATAGCAGGATTTCTTGTCAGCTTCCGGGTTAGAGTCCCGCACCTTGAAAGCGGCAGCTCTTCCCTTTAGCTCAGTGCGAATGTTGCCTGTAATCCATGGCTTCTGGTTGGGGTATGTACGTACAGTCACTGTGGGGATGACGTCCTTGATGCACTTATTGATAAAGCCAGTGACTGATGTGGTGTACTCCTCAATGCCATCGTAAGAATCCCGGTACATTTTCAGGTCTGTGATAGCAAAACAGTCCTGTAGTTTAGCATCTGCTTCATCTGACCACTTTTTTATAGACCAAGTCACTGGTGCTTCCTGCTTTCATTTTTGCTTGTAAGCAGGAATCAGGAGGATATAGTTGTGGTCGGATTTACCAAATGGAGGGCGAGGGAGAGCTTTGTACGCGTCTCTGTGTGTGGAGTACAGGTGATCTAGAATTTTTTTTCCCTCTGGTTGCACATTTAACATGTTGATAGAAATTTGGTAGAACAGTTTTCAAGTTTCCCTGCATTAAAGTCTCTGGCTACTAGGAGCGCCGCCTCTGGGTGAGTGGTTTCCTGTTTGCTTATTTCCTTATACAGCTGAATGAGTGCGGTCTTAGTGCCAGCATCTGTCTGTGGTGGTAAATAAACAGCCATGAAAAGTATAGCTGAAAACTCTATAGGCAAGTAGTGTGGCCTGCAATTCATCACAATATACTCTACTTCAGGCGAGCAAATCTACATTTAACATTTACATTTAAGTCATTTAGCAGACGCTCTTATCCAGAGCGACTTACAAATTGGTGCATTCACCTTATGACATCCAGTGGAACAGTCACTTTACAATAGTGCATCTAAATCTTAAAAGGGGGGGGGGGGGTGAGAAGGATTACTTATCCTATCTACCCCAGTGGAAGCACACACTGACTGGAACAAACAAGCCTTGAGGATATTGTTGTCTACTCAGTGCTATGGGATTAGACTAGGCAGCCACTACATACAGTGCCTTTGGAATGTATTCAGACCCCCCGATTTTCCCACATCCTGTTACAGCCTTATTCTAAAATTGATTGAATTGTTTCTTCCCCCTCATCAATCTACTCACAATACCCCACAATGACAAAGCAAAAACAGGTTCCCAGAAATTCCTACTAATTTATTCAAAATCCAAAACCCATTTACGTAAGTATTCAGACCGAGTCTTCTTGGGTATGACACTACAAGCTTGGCACATCTGTAGGGTTAGTCTAGAGACTTCCTTAGATTTCGAGCACCAGCTGTTGTTTACAAAAATACACAGACCCCCCCCCCCATAACCATGTCGTCACTCAGCCACGATTCCGTGAAATATAGGATGTTACAGTTTTTGATGGTAAGATATTTGTGATCGTACCTCATCTAATTTATTGTCCAATGATTGCACATTGGCAAGTAGTATTGACAGTAACGGCAGCTTTCCCAGTCGCCTTCTCCGGGTCCTGACCAGGCACCCGGCTCTTTGTCCTCTGTACCTGCGTCGCTTTCTCTTGCAAATAACGGGGATCTCGGCCATGTGGGGTGTTTGGAGAATGTCTTGTGCGTCGTCCTTGTTGTAGAAAAAATCTTTGTCAAATCAAAGGTGAGTGATTGCTGTCCTGATATCCAGAAGCTATTTTTTGCTGTAAGCTACGGTTGCAGAAACATTATGGACAAAATAAGTTACAAATAAAGTGAAAACCCCCCACATTTTAGCACAATTGGTTGGGCGCCCGTTAAACTACTGCCATTTCTTCCGGTGCCATTTTTAGGTTTGTAGGCCTCCTTCCTCGCACACGCTTTTTCAGTTCTACCCACACATTTTCTATAGGACTGAGGTCAGGGCTTTGTGATGGCCACTCCAATACCTTGACTTTGTTGTCCTTAAGCCATTTTTGCCACAACTTTGGAAGTATGCTTAGGGTCATTGTCCATTTGGAAGACCCATTTGCGACCAAGTTTTAACTTCCTGACTGATGTCTTGAGATGTTGCTTCAATATATCCACATAATTTTCCTTCCTCATGTTGCCATCTATTTTGAGCAGTGCACCAGTCTCTCCTGTGGCAAAGCACAACCACAACATGATGATGCCACCCCCGTGCTTCACGGTTGGGATAGTGTTCTTCGGCTTGCAAGCCTCCCTCTTTTTCCTCCAAACATAACGATGGTTATTACGGCCAAATAGTTATATTTTTGTTTCATCAGACCAGAGGACATTTCTCCAAAAAGTACAATCTTTGTCCCCATGTGCAGTTGCTAACCATAGTCTGGCTTCCTTGCTGAGCAGCCTTTCAGATTATGTCGATATAGGACTCGTTTTACTGTGGATATGGATACTTTTGTACCTGTTTCCTCCAGCATCTTCAAAGGTCCATTGCTGTTGTTCTGGGATTGATTTCCACTTTTTGGACCAACGTACATTCATCTATTGGAGACAGAACGCGTCTCCTTTCTGAGCGGTATGACGGCTGCATGGTCCCATGGTATTTATACTTGCGTACTATTGTTTGTTCAGATGAACGTGGTAACTTCAGGCGTTTGTAAATTGCTCCCACAGGTATCCACAGGTACACCTCCAATTGACTCAAATTATGTCAATTAGCCTATCAGAAGATTCTAAAGCCACGACATCCTTTTCTGGAATTGTCCAAGCTGTTTAATGGCACAGTCAACTTAGTGTATGTAAACTTCTGAACCACTGGATTTGTGATACAGTGAATTATAAATGAAATAATCTGTCTGTATTTAAAAAATATATATATATATTTCACCTTTATTTAACCAGGTAGGCTAGTTGAGAACAAGTTCTCATTTGCAACTGCGACCTGGCCAAGATAAAGCATAGCAGTGTGAACAGACAACACAGAGTTACACATGGAGTAAACAATTAACAAGTCAATAACACAGTAGAAGAAAAGGGGAGAAAAAAAGGAATACACATTGTGTGCAAAAGGCATGAGGAGGTAGGCGAATAATTACAATTTTGCAGATTAACACTCGAGTGATAAATGATCAGATGGTCATGTACAGGTGTACATGGTGTGCAAAAGAGCAGAAAAGTAAATAAATAAAAACAGTATGGGGAGTGACTATGTACAGCTGCAGCGATCGGTTAGCTGCTCAGATAGCAGATGTTTGAAGTTGGTGAGGGAGATAAAAGTCTCCAACTTCAGCGATTTTTGCAATTCGTTCCAGTCACAGGCAGCAGAGAACTGGAACGAAAGGCGGCCAAATTAGGTGTTGGCTTTAGGGATGATCAGTGAGATACACCTGCTGGAGCTACGGATGGGTGTTGCCATCGTGACCAGTGAACTGAGATAAGGCGGAGCTTTACCTAGCATGGACTTGTAGATGACCTGGAGCCAGTGGGTCTGGCGACGAATATGTAGCGAGGGCCAGCCGACTAGAGCATACAAGTCGCAGTGGTGGGTGGTATAAGGTGTTTTAGTGACAAAACGGATGGCACTGTGATAAACTGCATCCAGTTTGCTGAGTAGAGTGTTGGAAGCAATTTTGTAGATGACATCGCCGAAGTCGAGGATTGGTAGGATAGTCAGTTTTACTAGGGTAAGTTTGGCGGAGTGAGTGAAGGAGGTTTTGTTGCGGAATAGAAAGCCGACTCTTGATTTGATTTTCGATTGGAGATGTTTGATATGAGTCTGGAAGGAGAGTTTACAGTCTAGCCAGACACCTAGGTACTTATAGATGTCCACATATTCAAGGTCGGAACCATCCAGGGTGGTGACGCTGGTCAGGCGTGCGGGTGCAGGCAGCGAACGGTTGAAAAGCATGCATTTGGTTTTACTAGCGTTTAAGAGCAGTTGGAGGCCACGGGAGGAGTGTTGTATGGCATTGAAGCTCGTTTGGAGGTTAGATAGCACAGTGTCCAAGGACGGGCCGGAAGTATATAGAATGGTGTCGTCTGCGTAGAGGTGGACCAGGGAATCGCCCGCAGCAAGAGCAACATCATTGATATATACAGAGAAAAGAGTCGTCCCGAGAATTGAACCCTGTTGCACCCCCATAGAGACTGCCAGAGGACCGGACAGCATGCCCTCCGATTTGACACTCTGAACTCTGTCTGCAAAGTAATTGGTGAACCAGGCAAGGCAGTCATCCGAAAAACCGAGGCTACTGAGTCTGCCGATAAGAATATGGTGATTGACAGAGTCGAAAGCCTTGGCAAGGTCGATGAAGACGGCTGCACAGTACTGTCTTTTATCGATGGCGGTTATGATATCGTTTAGTACCTTGAGCGTGGCTGAGGTGCACCCGTGACCGGCTCGGAAACCAGATTGCACAGCGGAGAAGGTACGGTGGGATTCGAGATGGTCAGTGACCTGTTTGTTGACTTGGCTTTCGAAGACCTTAGATAGGCGGGGCAGGATGGATATAGGTCTGTAACAGTTTGGGTCCAGGGTGTCTCCCCTTTGAAGAGGGGGATGACTGCGGCAGCTTTCCAATCCTTGGGGATCTCAGACGATATGAAAGAGAGGTTGAACAGGCTGGTAATAGGGTTTGCGACAATGGCGGCGGATAGTTTCAGAAATAGAGGGTCCAGATTGTCAAGCCCAGCTGATTTGTACGGGTCCAGGTTTTGCAGCTCTTTCAGAACATCTGCTATCTGGATTTGGGTAAAGGAGAACCTGGAGAGGCTCGGACGAGTAGCTGCGGGGGGCCCGGAGCTGTTGGCCGAGGTTGGAGTAGCCAGGCGGAAGGCATGGCCAGCCGTTGAGAAATGCTTGTTGAAGTTTTCGATAATCATGGGTTTATCGGTGGTGACCGTGTTACCTAGCCTCAGTGCAGTGGGCAGCTGGGAGGAGGTGCTCTTGTTCTCCATGGACTTCACAGTGTCCCAGAACTTTTTGGAGTTGGAGCTACAGGATGCAAACTTCTGCCTGAAGAAGCTGGCCTTAGCTTTCCTGACTGACTACGTGTATTGGTTCCTGACTTCCCTGAACAGTTGCATATCGCGGGGACTATTCGATGCTATTGCAGTCCGCCACAGGATGTTTTTGTGCTGGTCGAGGGCAGTCAGGTCTGGAGTGAACCAAGGGCTATATCTGTTCTTAGTTCTGCATTTTTTGAACGGAGCATGCTTATCTAAAATGGTGAGGAAGTTACTTTTAAAGAATGACCAGGCATCCTCAAATGACGGGATGAGGTCAATGTCCTTCCAGGATACCCGGGCCAGGTCGATTAGAAAGGCCTGCTCACAGAAGTGTTTTAGGGAGCGTTTGACAGTGATGAGGGGTGGTCGTTTGACTGCGGCTCCGTAGCGGATACAGGCAATGAGGCAGTGATCGCTGAGATCCTGGTTGAAGACAGCGGAGGTGTATTTGGAGGGCCAGTTGGTCAGGATGACGTCTATGAGGGTGCCCTTGTTTACAGATTTAGGGTTGTACCTGGTGGGTTCCTTGATGATTTGTGTGAGATTGAGGGCATCTAGCTTAGATTGTAGGACTGCCGGGGTGTTAAGCATATCCCAGTTTAGGTCACCTAACAGAACAAACTCTGAAGCTAGATGGGGGGCGATCAATTCACAAATGGTGTCCAGGGCACAGCTGGGAGCTGAGGGGGTCGGTAGCAGGCGGCAACAGTGAGAGACTTATTTCTGGAGAGAGAAATTTTCAAAATTAGTAGTTCGAACTGTTTGGGTATGGACCTGGAAAGTATGACATTACTTTGCAGGTTATCTCTGCAGTAGACTGCAACTCCTCCCCCTTTGGCAGTTCTATCTTGACGGAAAATGTTATAGTTGGGTATGGAAATCTCTGAATTTTTGGTGGCCTTCCTGAGCCAGGATTCAGACACGACAAGGACATCAGGGTTAGCAGAGTGTGCTAAAGCAGTGAGTAAAACAAACTTAGGGAGGAGGCTTCTGATGTTGACATGCATGAAACCAAGGCTTTTTCGATCACAGGAGTCAACAAATGAGGGTGCCTGGGGACATGCAGGGCCTGGGTTTACCTCCACATCACCCGCGGAACAGAGGAGGAGTAGAATGAGGGTGCGGCTAAAGGCTATCAAAACTGGTCGCGAGCGTTGTGGACAGAGAATAAAAGGAGCATATTTCTGGGCATGGTAGAATATATTCAGGGCATAATGCGCAGACAGGGGTATGGTGGGGTGCGGGTACAGCGGAGGTAAGCCCAGGCACTGGGTGATGATAAGAGAGGTTGTATCTCTGGACATGCTGGTTGTAATGGGTGAGGTCACCGCATGTGTGGGAGGTGGGACAAAGGAGGTATCAGGGGTATGAAGAGTGGAACTAGGGGCTCCATTTTAAACTAAAACAATGATAACTAACCTGAACAACAGTATACAAGGCATATTGACATTTGAGAGAGACATACAGCGAGGCATACAGTAATCACAGGTGTTGAATTGGGAGAGCTAGCTAAAACAGTAGCTAAAACAGTAGGTGAGACAACAACATCTAATCAGCTAGCACAACAACAGCAGGTAAAATGGCGTTGACTAGGCAGGGAGGGTCGGAATAACTACACACAGAGCCTGAGTGCGGCTGGGGCCGACAGATAAAACATAAACAAGCAGAATGGAGTACCGTGATTAATGGACAGTCCAGCATGCATCAGCTATGTAGCCAAGTGATCAGTGTCCAGGGGGCAGCGGTGGTTGGGGCAGGGAAGCTGGACTGGCGAGTATTATCCTGGTAAAAAAAAACTGGCTGGCTGTGCCAAAAAAAAAAGCCGCTAGCAGTGGCTAACAATGACAAAAATAGCTTGTAGCTAGTTAGCTGGTTAGCTTCTGGAGGTTCTTGATTGTGTTCTAAAAATTAAAAATAATAGCGATTCCGTATCACATTGGGTGAGGCAGGTTACCGGAAGGTATAAACAAATAAAAATCGAAAAGAGATTGAAAGTAAATATGGGTCCAGTGAGTGTTTGGGACGCGGCGATTCAGACGGTTAGCAGGCCTGTGCTAACAAGCTAACAGTTAGTAGGCCGGGGCTAAACAAGGTAGCAGTTAGCGGACCGGGGCTAAACAAGGTAGCAGTTAGCATACCAGGGCTAAACAAGCTAGCAGTTAGCAGGCTGAATTAGCAAGCAAGGAGATAGCAAGGGCTAGAAAGTTAGCCTTTGGGGGGCGTCGCGATGGGGTGAGTCTGTTTATGCCTCTTCATGCGGTGACATCGATAGACCGGTCGTGGGTCCGGATATTGTAGGCCAGGAGTATGCTTCGGAGGTAGCACAGGAGCTCTGGCCGGGCAAGCTTCAAGCTAAGTGGGTTGAAACACTAGCCAGGAGTAATCATCCGGGGTTGCGGTTAGCTAGTTAGCTAGTTGTGAAGATCCAGCTGAAAATGTTCCGTTTGCGGTGGGAATCCGGTGGGAATCCGGGGATAACAAAAATAATAGGTCCGTTATGCTCTGGTTAGAGTCGCGTTGTTCGAACTGGCGAGAGCTTTCCGAGCTAAAGGTTAGCTGATGACCGGTTAGCTGAAGACTGCTAGCAATGGTTTGCTGGTAGTGATAGCTGGTAGTTAGCTGGCTAGCTTCAGTTGAGGGGTTCCGGATCCGAAGTAAATATAAGTAAATATAAATACTTTAGAAAAAATAGCTACATTGGGTGAGGCGGGTTGCAGGAGAGTATTTTGAAGTTGAGGTTTAGCAAAATGTTTTAAAAGATATGCGAAGAAAAACATGTTTAAAAAACGATATATACAAGGGACACGACACGACAAGACGTCTGACTGCTACGCCATCTTGGATAAACAATTGTTGGAAAAATTACTTGTGTCATGTACAAAATAGATGTCCTAACCGACTTGCCAAAACTATAGTTTGTTAACAAGAAACTTGTGAAGTGGTTGAAAAATAATTTCTAGACAATGTATTGTAGTTTTACAATTATTGTGTAATATATCCTGACAGTTCTCTTGATAGAACCATCCCAAAACCATCCCCATTTTAGAAACAAAAACCGTCTATCTTATCTCCCTATTTTAAACGAATAACGTACACAATAAAATAGAACATTTAGTAGGCCTACCAGTGCTTCCAGTCGTTTCTATGTAGTTGGGGTGTAATGGAAAGCAGTCTCCCAGTCATCCTGTTTGCTCTGTCTTTATCTGTGTGCTCTGTCCTTTGAGCTCATTTCCTCTTATTGTGCTGTAATACTATTTCCAGTATTGTTTTTTTCTTTTATTTCTCCTCTTGCTTTTGATAGCTTTCCACACCACCTAACCCCTTCCTGCATCAGGGGTAGTTGGTCTTGTCCTGAATTGTGTTGCCATTAATCCTAAACAAGACTGAAGTGAAAACATGCATGATGTGGGTGAGCTGCTGCCAGCAGTAAGCTATAATTGCATTACATAAGTTGATTGCTTTGTGACCCTGAGGAATACGAGACACATAGGTCAAGGTTGAAATATTTTTTGGGGGATCTCTATATTGCTGGTGACCTTAAATTCCTGACTTCGGAGTTAATTCTTGCTATGATGATCCACTATGAAACTGTCCCTATCAATCATGGGACAGATAGTTATACACAAAAGTAAAATAATGAGGTTTTCCCATGTGCATTTACAGTTTACATCCCCAGCAGAGGCCAACCACTGGCACTAGGTTATACATTATGATCATATCTTTATTTAAAAACAATAAAAATAACTGTGACACAAACTTGAAGACATAAAAACATATTGCACTATTGGGGTCTTTTTGAAACTCCATATACAATATGTGAAATAATTGCATTCATTCTTTACACAGTGCTGCAGACCCTGTCATCTTAATGCAATGTCAACAATTTACACACAACAAAAACCCCACTGGAGGCAGGATGGACAGCCTTTTTGATCAGTTTGAGAGCAGCTTGGCCCCCCAAAAAATGTCTAAGGCTTACAATTCAAAACAGTCATGTAGGCTCCAACACTTTGAGTAAGTAGAATCTTGGCTTGAAAACTGGACAATAACCTCTTTCACATTAATAATGCAATGTGACCATATAAGGGGATAAAGCCTTCACTAAAACCCGAGGTTGTACATTGCTTTTCCCTTTTGAACACTGCTTTCAGCTATAGGCCTATATTTCCCTCCACAGATTCCATAAATTGCCAAACACACTGGTTGCATATCAACATGCCTTGGTCCCAGACACTCAAGTAGGCTACTTGGAACAAGATCCTCAAAGACTACAGCATAATTTCAGGCAGCATCTTGAATATTTGACAAACGTATTTCTTCAGTAAATTATAATCACAGGGAGTGTCCGTTGTACTTGTATTTGATTATATATTCGAGTCAAATAAGGTAAATTGGTCAGAATAGATCCAGATGATGATCTATAATCGGATTATCATTTATTTTGAACATTATGCTACTGGCTCGCAAGAAAGTCTTTAATGAGAGGCATGCAGAGTCGTTTTTTATTTTTTACTTTTCAAGCACAAGGACAACAGGTATTGATGGTGTTGGCAGCCGTGGGCCTGTATTATCGCTTACGTCAGCCGTTTATTAAATCACAACAACAGACAGCAGTTTACACAACCGTTGGAGGGTTTTGATCTCTTCTGTAAAGCTGCACGTGTCGCAGTGTCGAACACCTCCCGAATACCATCCTTTGTTTTAGCAGAACACTCCAAATAGTCATATGCACTAATGCGCACGGCCATGGCGCGCCCGTCCTCTGTTTTCACGGGTTCCTGTTTCATTCTGGACAGCTCGGTCCTAACAATCTCGTCGTTGCGCAAGTCTCTCTTGTTGGCGACTAAAATAATTGGCACGTTGGGACAAAAGTGCTTAACCTCTGGCACCCATTTCTCGGGGATGTTTTCGAGGGAGTCCGGGCTGTCCACGGAAAAGCACATCAGGATGACATCGGTGTCCGGATAGGACAGCGGGCGAAGGCGGTCGTAGTCCTCCTGTCCAGCCGTGTCCCATAGTGCTAGTTGGACTTGCTTGGTGTCCACTTCAATGTCCGCCACATAGTTATCAAATACAGTTGGCACATAGACCTCAGGAAACTCGTCTTTGCTGAATACAATCAGCAAGCAGGTTTTCCCACACGCGCCGTCACCGACGACGACCAGCTTTTTTCGTATCTCTGCCATTTGTTGCTTTTTACACTGATAGACCACTTTCCCTTGACTCTAGCTTTTAAACAAATATGACATTCGAAAATAATTATGTATCAGCTGTCTTTGTGTTAGCTAGCTACGAATTATGGCTATGAGTCTTGTTAAATTTCCCTGAAGGTATGCTAGCGCGTTTAGCCGCTCGATTCTATAATTCGCAAATATGTATCCCTGTCTAACCACTGAAGTGCTGGCTTTATAAAGAGCACGGCACATTCCTAATATAGCAATCCAATCGTATCTAGCGAGGTGATTTCATCATTTCGAAAAAAGGAGGTGATTGGATCCCAGTCCTGCTTTGTCGGTAGGGGAGGGTAGTGTACCACGAGGATCATGTCTCGCCCAGATACCAACCTGGGATCAACTAATTTGGCAATGTAATTCCTACATTTTTTTCAATACATGTTTCCTAATTCACAATCACGTAATTTAATGTATGAATAGTCATTTGACATAGGCCTATATGCCACTATCCATATAACAAACACATAAGGCCTATACTAATGTAGAGCCAGCTCTAGGCCTACAAAAAACATGTTTATATTTCAATAAATTGTGGGTCGCAGCTGGCCATCAAATAACAAGATAACAATTCCCAATGCGATGTTTTTTCCAGGACCTACGCACGGGCAGGCATATGTACCCCATGAAACAACTTGCTTTCTCTCCACATGAAACAAAGATGATGAAATATTGCAAAATTGCTCAAACCAATAGGACTATTTGAAATTAGCTCATGTAGAGTATGTTTCCTACTGCGCGTGCCATGATGTGTTCCCATTCACAATAATCATGTTGTCGTTCCAAAATGCCTAGCATATACATCATATTGTTGCGATTTAAGTACAATTGATTGAGATAGGAGCATATGAAGTTGAGTCTTAATTGATTTTTGCTACACCTATGGAATTAGTCATATTGATTAAACATCATGAAAAATATTGATCAGCATTACTGAAATTTTACACTGGACTGACTCCCTAGTAGGCTTTCATTGATACAGAGAAATCATGCATACTACATGTAAATAATTGAGAAATTATGAGTGGGTAATTTCATAGTCTATTCTTATTATAATCGCAAATATTGGCTTGTTTGACATGTTAGTGCGCAGGTCTAATGTACAACATGCATATAGACTGCAGGGAGGGCACTAGCGTGATAGTCAAACTCCTTCATTGCACGTTCAATCGTAGCTAATCATTAAAACACCGATCTCCACCGAAACAAAACAATATACATTTCAACCACTGACATTTTGTACAAACATCGCTCTTCACTCTAAAAGACAGCGCGTGAGTATCTAAGTTTATATAATGCGATGTATTACGCATTCTCACTATTTTAAGTGTGGATTATTGCCTTGGTCGTTGAGTATATCCCCTTTTGTTTAGCGGGTAAGGCCCCTGAAACTTGGAGGGGGGCCATGTTGTTAGTGTAGCTAGTTACCCAGCAATGGTGTTTTGTTAATACAGCTCACCAGGCGGCATTTGTATGTTTCACTCGGTTAACAAGGTTTGCTTACTGTTCAACGGCGTGTGCACGACGAAGAGTTATGCCTTCATTGTATGCACGTATTAAACTACACTAGTAATTTTACAGCGCTGATTTTATCAAACTGAAAAGGTAAGGGGCCTCCCGTACTCTGCCTAGCTAGCTAGGCTAGTAGCTAACAAACAAATTAAACGTTGACGCTAGATTTGTAAGTGAACTGGTAACGTTACCTAGTTAACTTGGCTTCTGTCTACTGTTATTTTAACGAACAAATGTGATAGCCAGGTAGCTAGGCATTATAGCTAATGATCTAGTTATCTAAGTAGATCACGAAGGGTTGTTTTGCTAGTCTGAACAAATGACTGGTCTGAACTATGAAGCCAGTTGTCATGAACAGGGAAATCGTGGACGTAGCTAGCTACTGTAGTTAACTGTTTTTCTGACGTCAGTTTCATGCTAAACTAACCGAGTCTGCAAGCTATACAGTAGACAGTTTGTAAAGTCGGTTTAGCTAGCTAGTTAAAGTAGCCAGCTAGGTACCTAACTACTCGTGGTATTCAACATTTTCGTGAAAGCAATAACCACACACCAACATTAACGTTCGCTAGCTAGTAATCTAGAGACTATTCGCCGAATTGCCAGCTAACGTTAGCTAGCTAGCGAATGTTATCAATTTCGCGTAAAACGTGTTTGAATGACGTTACTACTAGCTAACGGTAGGTAGTTAAACTAACGTTAACGAACCATGTACAATATGTGGCTAACGTTAGCTAGCTACTAACTAGGTACACATGCTTTCTACACTAATACAGTGTGTAATATTTATTTAGCAAAACGCACACCCGACAACTGCGACTTGAACACTCCAGCCAGACATTCATTGTTCGAAGGCTACGCTAACAAGTAAGCTAGCAACGGTAGGCTAGCTTGCTATCCATCTATCTAACATTGTTTTGCTAGCTATATCCATAACGTTACATTGGTTTCTGTCTGATGTAGGTAGCGTATGTTCACGATTGATGTTAGTTAGTTAACTTTATCTGTTTGGCTAAGAAGGCCAAAGCGCATATTACACGGACTTTAGGGACACTTCCGCAACGTAATGGAGTTAGCTAGCTAACTTTTCATATCTAATTTAGCTTAAAATACGCTAATGTTAGCAGTGTAATAAATACATTGTCTAGCTAGTCAGGTAGCTAAATCAAACAAGGGGCATGTAACGTCCCCAGAGAAGATTATGTTGCTGTTGCTAGCTAGAGACGATGCTTATTTATGACGCTGACAGTGCTTCTGCTGCAGTTCTGCAGACATTTCAGCTAACTTATTAAACAAATAAAATAACGGAAACTGTCTTAACGTTAGGGACCCAAAAAAGTATATATATCGATATTTATTTTACTAGCTACAGTTGATACACGTGTATGTTTGGTTGGTCCAATAAGCTTACATTCAATATCAGAAACCTCAGCCTAATGTTTGACAAGTGCTATCCATAACCAATGTAAAGCAACCCTCTGACATGTTCTATTATTTCCCCCTTCCATAGGCTTCCCCGTGGAATGAGCATTCCATGCAGCATTCTAAATATGAATGACGTGGCCTGGCAGGAGACACTGGGTGGGATGCTGCACACAAACGGTGCCCCTGAAGCTGGGGGCGTCAGAGTTCATGGAGGGGGTTCCCTGGCAGCTGTAGGGGGAGCAGGGCAGGGTCCCGGGGGGCCACACCCTCTGCAGGGCATGGATAGGGGCCCCAACCCCACCCCAGGCACCCCACAGCCTCCACTGAGTGGGCGCTCTCAGGACGATGCCACAGTTGGCTACTTCTTCCAGAGGCAACCTGGTGAGCAGTTGGGAGGTTGCACCCCTAGCAAGCACCGTTGGCCTACAGGAGATGGCAACCACATTGACCAGGTACGATTATTTTGCCAGGGCCAAACTGCTTTCTGTTTGAAAAAGGTACAATGTTTGAATGAAGCAAACCTTAGACGTTTTAGAAACTACTTTACCACCGCAGAGACCTTATGCCGTTTCAACCCCAAGCATGACAGAGATTTCACCGGTCATGCTTGTCTACAGGTTAATTTGCATAAATTAGTGCAATTAAGTTGGCACGTGTGCATCTTCATTACTTTATCCTGTGTCTTATTTATCACACATGCACAGCGTTTAGAGCCTAGTTTGAGCAGAATAATATCACCTGTCAGACAGCGAGAGCTGCTGCGTGAGTGGAACGTGCTCTTAGAAACACAGTCATTCCGCTGCAAATTGTAAATGCAATCGTGTGTTAACACTCTTGATGGCCACGGCTTTCTAATGCTACTATTTTTTATTTATCAACTCTTAATTGAAGCCCGTGCTCCATTCGAGTGCCTAGGCAATGAATACGGTAGGTAGGCTACCAGCGTGTCACCAACCACCTTGCAATTGGAGGATGCATTGTTTGAAACCTGGATGTTTTTTACTTCATATTATGAGGCATGTTTTACCTTGCTCCAAAGTAGACGAGGCGAAATCCCATGACAGAAACATGGAGTCAATTATTTTATAAAGACTCCCTCATTTGCCATTGAAACCAGCATTTATCTCCTGTTCTATTGGTTTTCATATCAACTTTCTGTCCTTGTCCCGAAGCCTTAAGGCACAATTCTAGTTATTCTTTTTGTTGCGTCTTTAGATTCCCCCTCTAATTTTAATCTCACATGGAACTGTTTGTATCAGGTGTGCTATTTACAGTGCCTTCAAAGTATTCACACCCTTGACTTTTTCCACATTTAGTTAATAAAGCCTGAATTTTAAAATTGTTTCAATTGTCAAATTAGAAATGTGTATTTAGATCCCCCCCCCAAATGAAAAGGTCCTGTCAATAAGTATTCAACCCTTTTATGTTATGGCAAGCCTAAATAAGTGAGAGTAAATTTGCTTCACAAGTTGCATGGACTCAATCTGTGCAATGTTGGTGTTTAACATTACTTAATTTAATAGCTACCTCATCTCTGTACCCCTGACATACAACAATCTGTAAGGACCCTCAGTCGAGCAGTACAGTTCAAAAACAGATTCAACCACAAAGACCAGGGAGGTTTTCCAATGCCTTGCAAAGAATGGCATCTGTTGGTAGGTTGATAAACAAGCAGACTTTGAATATCCCTTTGAGCATGGTGAAGTTAATAATTACAATTTGGAGAGTGTATCAATACACCTAGTCACTACAAAGATCCAGGCGTGCTACCTAACTCAGTTGCCGGAGAGGAAGGAAACCACTCTGGGATTTTGCTATGAGGCTCATGGTGACTTTAAAACAGTATAATTGCTATGGTAGGAGAAAAAAAATGAGGATGGTTCAACAACATTGTAGTTACTCCACAATACTTACCTAATTGACAGAGTGAAAAGAAGGAAGCATAAAGTATTCATGCTAGAAAAAAGTGGCAAAGCAATTAATCTCTCTGGGACCTGGCCAAAAGCCAGGGAAATGCAGAGGGCCAAATTAAAATAAATTACTATAAAAATCTAACTTTCGTTAAATCACACATGCAAGATAGCAAATTAAAGCTACACTTGTTGTGAATCCAGCCAACATGTCAGATTAAGGCTTTTCGGCAAAAGCAAACAATGCTATTATCTAAGGATAGCACCTCCAGTAAACAAAGAGAAAACATATTTCAACCCTGCAGGCGTGACGCAAAACACAGAAATAAAAATATAAATCATGCCTTAGATTTGACGAGCTTCTTTTGTTGGCACTCCAATATGTCCCATAAACATCACAAATGGTCCTTTTGTTCGATTAATTCCGTCGATATGTTCATTTATTTGGCGCGTTTGATCCAGAAAAACACCGGTTCCAACTTGCTCAACGTGACTACAAAATACCTCAAAAGTTACCTGTAAACAACTTTAGGTGTTTTTTTGTACGTAAATAATCAATAAAATTGAAGACTGGATGATCTGTGTTCAATACAGGAAGAAAACAAACTGAAGCATGCTTTCTGGTCACGCGCCTCTAACAGTACACTTCAAGTGACCCTCGTTCAAGATGGCCGTACTTCATTACACACAGGAATAACCTCAACCAATTTCTAAAGACTGACATCCAGTGTAAGCGATAGGAACTGCAAGAAGGTCCCTTGGAAATCTTGATTCCCAATGAAAACCCATTGAAAAGAGTGAGGCAAATCCAATACAACCACGCTCTACATTTCCAAGCATAGTGGTGGATGCATCATGTTATGGGTATGCTTGTAATCGTTAAGGACTGGAGAGTTTTTCAGGAACAAAAAGGAAACTGAATGGAGCTACGCACAGGCAAAATCATAGAGAAAAACCTGCTTCAGTCTGCTTTCCACCAGGCATTGGGAAATTAATTCACATTTCAGCGGGACAATAACCTAAAACACAAGGCCACATCTACACTGGCGTTGCTTACCAAGAAGAAAGGAAAGGAAATGTTCCTGAGCGGCCTAGTTGCAGTTTTGACTTAAAGTCTGCTTGGAAATCTACGGAAATACTTAAATGGTTGTCTAGCAATGATCAACAACCAATTTGACAGAGCTTGAAGAATTTTGAAAATAATAATGTGCAAATATTGTACAATCAGGTGTGCAAAGCATTTAGACTTAACCAGAAAGACTCACAGCTGTAATCACTGCCTAAGGTGATTCTAACACACTACAAGTCAAAACTTTGGACACACCTACTCCTACAAGGGGTTTTCTTTATTTTTACTATTTTCTGCATTGTCAAATAATAGTGACGACATCAAAAACTATGAAATAACACATGGAATCATGCAGTAACCCAAAAAGTGTTAAACAAATCAAAATATATTTGAGATTCTTCAAAGTAGCCACTCTTTGCCTTGATGTTTCTTTGCACACTCTTGGCATTCTCTCAACCAGCTTCATGAGGTGGTCACCTGGAATCCAGAAGCCAAAGGCACAATTCTAGTTATTTTTGTTGCATCTTTAGATTCTTTCCTCAGTGTTTGAACCAATCAGTTGTTGTGACATGGTATGGGTGGTATACAAAATATAGCCCTATTTGGTAAATGACCAAGATCATATTACGGCAAGAACAGCTCAAATAAGCAAAGAGAAACAACAGTCCTTTACTTTCAGACATGGTCAGTCAATCTGGAAAATGTCAAGAACTTTGAAAGTTTCTTCAAGTGTGCAGTCGCAAAAACCATTGAGCGCTATGACACTGGCTCTCATGAGGACCGCCACAGGAAAGGAAGACCCAGAGTTACCTCTCCTGTAGAGGATAAGTTCATTAGTTACCAGCCTCAGAAATTCCAGGCCAAATAAATGCTTCACAGAGTTCAAGTAACTCTGGCCTTCATGGTCAAATTTCTGCAAAGAAACCACTAAAGGACAATAATAAGAAACTTGCTTGGGCCAAGAAACGCAAGCAATGGACATTAAACCGGTGGAAATCTGTCCTTTGGTTTGAGTCCAATTTTTTCATTTTGGTTCCAGCCGCCCTGTCTTCGATGCAGAGTAGGTGAACGGATGATCTCTGCATATGTGGTTCTCACCGTGAAACATGGAGGTGTGGGGGTGCTTTGCTGGTGACACTGTCTGTGATTTATTTTAAATTCAAGGCACATTTAACCAGCATGGCTAACACAGCATTCTGCAGCGATATGCCATCCCACCTGGTTTACGCTTAGTAGGACTTTAATTTGTTTTTCAACAGGACAATGACCCAACAGACCTCCAGGCTGTGTAAGGGCTATTTCACCAAGAAGGAGATTAATGGAATGACCTGGCCTCCACAATCACCCGACTTTCACCCATTTTGAGATGGTTTTGGATGAGTTAGACCACAGAGTGAAGGAAAAGCAGTGAACAGGTGCTCAGCATATGTGGGAACTCCTTCAAGACAGTTGGAAATGCATTCAAGGTGAAGCTGGTTGAGACGATGTGTGTGCAATGCTGTCATCAAGGCAAAGGTTGTCTACTTTGAAGAATCTCAATGACAAAATATAGTAAAAATAAAGATACCGTTGAATGAGTAGAAGTGTCTGAACTTTTGACTAGTGCTGCAGTATATAAACTCAGTGGTGTGAATACTTATGTAAATGAGATTTGTTTAATTTTCAGTACAGTTGCAAACATGTTTTCACTTTGTTACTGTGTGTGTAGAGGGGAGATCGACTTGAGTCCATTTTGATTTCGGTCTGTAACACGTGGAATAAGTCAAGGGGAATGATTACCTTCTGAAGGCACTGTATAGAAAATTATTTTCCTGCGAATTGCATTGGCAAATGTTTGAAATTATCTTTTTACATTTGCTGCTTCATTACAGTAGTTGTATGTTCCATAATAAATCCTTTTGGCTGTGAGATGATTGGCTTGCCACTGCATGTTTCAATTAACCTCTGAAAAATGTTAAATTCCTGGTATGTATGCATAGTGTTTTCAATTGGTCACATTATTTTACTCTTTGCTAAAAAATGACCTGTTACCGGTTAACAAGGTTAGGTTAGTCAGCACAAAAATTGACTGAAATTTGCATTCTCGGTAAAATCTTTTTCAAAGTTGAGTGCAAGTTTTTTTTTTAAGTTTAGGTTCCAACCCAGGAAACACCCAGCTTGTAGACAACTGACTTGGGCTTGTGTGTAAAAGGGGGGGGGGGTCTCAGTCAGTGATATCTCGCACAAGGGTATAGGCTTGGCTTATATCTAACACGGAAACCAAACCGGCTTTACGCGTGCGCAAACTTATTTTGTCCCCCACAAAACGCGATCACGACACGCAGGTTAAAATATCAAAACAAACTCTGAACCAATAGGGTATGTGGGACGCTAGCGTCCCATCTGGCAAACATCCAGTGAGATTGCAGAGTGCCAAATTCAAATACAGAAATGCTCATTATAAAAATTCAGAAAACAAAACATATTTTACATCTTTAAACCTAACTTCTTGTTAATCCAAACACTGTGTCAGATTTATAAAATGCTTTTCGGCGAAAGCATACCTAGCCCAGAACATACCTAGCCCAGAACATAATCCAGTTGACAAATTATTACAAACAGTAACCAGCCAAGCAGAAGCGTTACAAAACTCAAAGAGAAAATTAATCCCGTACCTTTGATCTTCATATGGTGGCACTCAGAAGACATTCATTTACTCAATAAATGTTACTTTTGTTTGAAAGTCTCTATCCAAAAACCTCTGTTTTGTTTGTTTGTTTTCTTTGGTAATCCACAGGCTCAAACGCAGACAAAAATCAAAATTGTATCCGTAAAGTTCATAGAAACATGTCAAACAATGTTTATATTCAAACCTCAGGTTGTTTTTTGCCTAATCTATATTATTTCAACCGGACAATAACGTTGTCAATATAAAAGGTAAACAAGAAATGCACTCTCTTGGGATTGCACATGAAGAATCTCTGCGACACGGTAGGTTCCACTCATTCAGACTGGTCTTACTCCCTCATTTATAAGAATAAAAGCCTGAAACCATTTCTAAAGACGGTTGGCATCTAGTGGAAGGCATAGGAACTTCAAATTGAGGTCTAAGTCAATGGATACTGTAATGGCATTGAAAGGAAAACTACAAAAAAAACGACTTACTGAATGGATTTTTCTCAGGTTTTCGCCTGCCAAATCAGTTCTGTTATACTCAGACACTATTTTAACAGTTTTGGACACTTTAGAGTGTTGTCTATCCAAATCTACCGTATCATATTGCTTTTGGGTTCGGAAGCTGACTTCCTATGATCATATATGGCAAATGGACAAACTCAATAAAATATGAGCTGTCCATACGGTTACTACATATGTATAAAAAAAATCGGTCCCAAACAGTTTTTGAGGGTTTAAAATTGTGAAAAGAAATAGATTTTGACAATGTCACCCTTAGGACCTGACTTTGACCATTTCCCATATGAAATCCTATGGTGGAGTGCTCTCTCCACCTTTGGGATTTTTGGAGTATGACATTTGCCATGTTGCGCTTGCAATATGTTTTTGATAAACTGCCGTCCATTTGAGTGATATTTATAAGATGCCATTCATTTTTGTCCATTTCATGGGGGTCTTACCAAAACTAGCCTATTACGAATAAGGATACCATATTCACCGGGTCGAAGTGTGTGTGTGTGCTGTAACTGTCTAAAGGAAAATATTTGTTCCTATCTCAGGTTCGCACTGTGGATGAGATGAACTATGGTTTTCAAGCCCTTGCTTTGGAGTCCAGGGGCATGGGTGAGGTAGGTTGAGATCTGCCACATTGCAAGTTTCTTCCCCGTAAACTTAGGATAGGTTTTGTGCTACATCTTTCATTGAAGTCATCCAGAATGTTGAATGTTCAAGTTTCCTTTTTGCCTTCTCTTTACAGATGCTGCCAGCAAAGAAACTGTGGGATTCGGATGAATTGGCCAAGGATGGAAGGAAAGGGATGCTCCTTGGAGAGGAGTGGAGGGTGAATGCCTGGGGATCTTCTCGTGAGTACCGTAATTGCTGGACTATTAAGCGCACCTGAATATAAACCGCACCCACTGAATTATTAAAAAATATGTATTTTGTACATAAATACGCTGCAGGTGCCTACCGGTACATTGAAACAAATGAACTTTACACAGCCTTTAAACGAAACACGGCTTGTAACAAAAATAAATAGGCTTTAACGAAACACAGCTTGTAACAAAAAATTAAAACCGTAGCCTACCAAGCCTCCTCCTGTGCACTGAAACCACTGAAGTCATCTCCTTCGGTGTCGGAGTTGAATAGCCTCAGAATTGCTTCATCCGATGTTGGATCGTTTTCATTGTCGCTCTCGTCACTTTCATCCGGAGGCAAATACCCCGCTGAGCTCATGCTGCCCCTTCAACACGCAGCAGTCCAGCCTTTCGAAACCCGTTGATGATAGTGGATTTTTTGACAATGCTCCACGCTGTCAGGACCCACTGGCAGACTTGACCATAAGTTGCTCTTCGCATGCGGCCCGTTTTAGTGAAGGATTTCTCCCCACTTGTCATCCAAGCCTCCCACTGAACACGGAGCGCCACCTTAAATGCACGTTTTACACTGATGTCGAGTGGCTGCAAATACTTTGGGCCATCTGCTTTTCTTCCATCTGAAAGGTTTGTTGTCAGTTCCTCACGCTGCTGTTTACAAAGTCTTATAATCGACTCATTAATGCCAAGCTCCCATGCAGCAGCTCTATATCTTTTTCCAACAGCCAGATCGATCGCCTTCAACGTGAAAGCTGCATCATATGCATTTCTCAGTGTCTTTGCCATGATGAGGGTGACAATTACTACCGTAATCAGAATGATGGGAAGTTTGAGCGCGCTCGATTTACGTCACATTATGTGAGGGTGCTCTGTTTTTGGCGGTGGCATGAATCTTGCGAAAGCGGGAAAAATCCATAAATTAGCCACGTCATTGTATAAACCGCAAGGTTCAAAGTGTGGGAATAAAGTAGCGGCTTATAGTCCAGCAATTACGGTAGTTTTCTGTGCCTCTGCTGGTCTGTTTTACCCTATGGTTTTTAGAGAACCGCAATGACGAAGTCTGTCGATCTGCTAGCAGATAACCACAGATTTGAAGTCATTGTGCTAACGCTAGTTAGCATTGGCTCGCAAAACTGCATAACATTCTTCATACTGGACACAGAGACATAAACATGGTATCTATGAGTTCATCTGACTCAGGGGCAGTACCAAAATTGCCAATTCAACCCAAAATCAAAATGTCCTATGCATAAATAAATAGTAGGCTTGGCCCGTATCCAGCTTGTCATACCTTCATTACCAATCTTGTGCCGTCCCGGGATATCCTGAAATACCGGCACTAAACACAAGTGCCGCTGTTTACAATCTGCACTGTCTGTAGATTTTCAATACATTGCTTGCTTATGTGCTACGCCACTGTTTATAATAATAATAATAATAATAATATTTATTATTATTATGTGTTAAATCATATCCAGCTCAGTGTTCCAGATATGCATTTGAAGGTCTCTATGCTGACCTTTTTTACAAGGAACATGCGTGCGCCTAAGTACATTTTATTTTTTATTCCATAGTTCTAACTTGATCACCTGGTGCATGCTGCACAACCATGAGTGACTCACAAGACTCTGGTCTTGCATCGTTGTGTGCTGAGGACTGGGGACCACTGGCAAACTTCAGAATAAAAAATTGTGACCAGTGAAATGAACACGATCTACTTTATCTCCTAATGTATTCCATGAGTTGACTGCAAGTATTTACTTAAAAAGTAGCAAAAATAATTTCAAAAGATTTAAATAAAATAATAAAAATTAAAATTCAAAGAAATAGTTTCAACGGTATTGATGATATGGAAATACCATCCCATGTCTAATTCCAAATACCCCGGTACACCGCCCAAGCCTAACAAATAGCCTTACAGTTTAGTGTGTGAAATACTGTGTGAAGTACTGCATTTACTACTCAGTTCAACTGGTACCATCAAGACCATGCAGATAGCTTTTTCAAGAAACATGCTGAAACTCTAAATCTCCTTTTGTGGAATGCTTGGTCAACGCTATCTTCCTATTATGATCATGTCTCAGTCCTTGATGTCTCTATTCTTTGCTCCACCCCCATTCCTCTGATGAGCAGATCACTCAGTGTCCCAGCCTATCATGGTGCAGCGGCGACCCGGACATGGTTTCCATGGGAACGGAGATGCTAGCTCTGTGCTGTCCCCTCGCTCTGAGGGAGGAGGCTTGGGAGTGAGCATGGTGGAGTACGTCCTGAGCTCCTCCCCCGGTGACAAGATGGATGGCCGCTACAGGAACGGTGGCTATGTAAGTCTTTCTGCCAAGGTTTATTTTGCTCTTTCCTTTTCGCCGATCCACACAGAACCAAGAGAATACCTACATCGGGCTCAATAGATGTGTTTGCTGACTGTCACAAAAGATGTACCGCTTTAATGGGGCAGAAGTCTGTGTGTTATGATTATGGATGACCACATGGCTAGCAACAAGGACAAGTTGGAAATCGTAGGTGGCTTGTTTCTGATAGTTTTTTGATACCATCTTGTTCTTGATACCATGTCTTGTTTTCAGGTGTTTTGACTGTCACATTTATGCTACTATGGGCCAAAATTGGCTAGCTAACAATGTATTTGAGACAATGTGTGCATGTTATTTTGTTTTCAATAAACATTGGATTCGAAATATAGTTTAAATGTTGTCAACAATCTAAGCCAACCTCATCTGTGTTTCCCCCATAGTTGTGCACTTGTCGGTTTTGTGCCTAACCAGTCCATAGTGATACAAAAATTGTTTAGTTATTCCAGAAATGCAACTTCAGATGAAGCTTCAAATGATCTTATTGCTTGGTCTCCATTGGTCTCCAATGGAGTATTGTGTCACTTTGGAGAAACATGGCTGAATTTTGGGGGGTTTTGCAGGGCGGAGTGGACGTTGACACGGACAGGAGGGAGAAGGGCGACGCGCAAGACAAGACGTCTCCGTTCGAAGAGGACAAGAGCCCTGAAATGAAAGTGGGAGAGGAGAATGATGCCAATGGGAGAGGCCTGCTCAACGGCATGGACAGAGACTGCAAAGACTTCAAGTATGGTTCCCTGTTAATGGTTATTTGGGGGGTCATGAAATAATCATTATAAGATGTATTTACCAATCCTTCACTGCACTTGTAGTTTCCTCTGGAAAATGAAATCTATTTTAATTGAATTATGCAGATAAGACATTCAAGTCACTTCCAAGCTGTATTAGATGTATGTATTTATTTTTGGTTCAGGCAGTCAATGTCATTGAGACCGTTGTGAACAAAGCCTCTAAGGCCATATTGTCACATGTACTTCCTTAGCCCCACCCCAGGAAGTCGCCAGGCCTCCCCGATTGAGGCGGTGGAGAGGATGGGTCCCAGCCAGGCTGGGCTGGAGATAATGACTCAGCACCACGCACAGCACCATGCCATGCAGCCCCAGAATACAACCCAGAACAAGCCCCAGCAGCAGGAGGACTTCCAGAGCCAAGAGACTCAGAACATAGGCAGCATGGATCAGCAGCAGGGTGTGGAGTCCCTCCAGTTCGACTACGCTGGCAACCAGATCCAGGTGGACTCCTCAGGCACCCCCGTCGGCCTGTTTGACTACAACTCCCAGCAGCAGGTGGGTTGAGCAAGGGACCAGATTTCTTATCAATGCATAGATAAACCTGCTTGAGAGGAGTGGAAACTGCCGTAGAACAAGTTACACACTTGAATGTCTGTTTTCCAGTTGTTCCAGCGGTCCAACCATCTGACTGTCCAGCAGCTCACTGCTGCCCAGCAGCAACAGTATGCCCTGGCTGCTGCCCAGCAACAACACCTTGGTAAGTTGTAGCTTTATTACTATAGACAGTGTATGTACTGTGGATTTATTTATACATATACCTGGCTCCAAACGGTACACGTACATACAAGGATTAGAGCATGTTTGTGCAAGATTTGGTAGTCATAGTTAGAATTTTGTGTAAGTGAAACATTTACAGAATCCCATACTAGTTTGAGTTTGACGGCCGTTTGATGTGTTATTCAATATGCACGCATGGCTAACTGTTTTCTCCAGCCGGCCTTGCTCCCGCGTTCGTGCCTAACCCATACATCATCAACGCTGGACCCCCCGGAGCCGACCCCTACACTGCTGCAGGACTTGCCGCAGCAGCTACACTTGCCGGTTAGCAATCCACACACACATATATTGGTGGGAAAAGTACCCAATTGTTATACTTGTGTAAAAGTAAAGATACTTTTATACAAAATGACTCCAGTGAAAGTTACCCAGTAAAATCTTACTTGGGTAAAAGTTTTAGTTTTAAATATACTTAAGTATCAAAGTACAAGTATAAATCATTTCAAATGTCTTATATTAAGCAAAGCAGACTGCCACATGTTTTATTTTATTTACAATAATGTTCCTGTCCTGCTAAGCATTCAAAGTGTAATGTACTTTTGGGTGTCAGGGAAAATGGAGCAAAAAGTACATAATATTGTTTAGGAATGTGGTAAAGTAAAAGTTGTCAAATATAAATACTCCCCCTCCCCTCCAAAAAAATACTTAAGTAAAAATATTTGAAAGTACTTATGTATTTTACATTCACTCATTGTGTACCGTTAATAGCTTCTTGATCCACACTTAACGTAACAATCTTCTACTTTAATGAATGCAACAATTTTATCAAACTGTTCATGCCACAGGTTTGGTAGTAGTAACTGAGGACTCCCTTCCCTTAGGGCCTACAGTGGTTCCCCCCCAGTACTATGGTGTTCCTTGGGGTGTGTACCCTGCCAACCTCTTCCAGCAACAGGCTGCGGCTGCCAATCACAACGCTAACCAGCAGGCATCCAATCAGGGACCAGGGCCGGGACAGCAACAGGTAAGCATTTCACCAACTAACAGCAGGTAACTGGAGAATTTAAGTATCAGAGTTATGATGGAGAATTTAAAGGGATAATGCTTGTATTTGGCGCATGTGACATAGTTTGATTTGATCTTGTAATTGAAGTCATTTTTTTAATGAGGTTGGGGTGCTCTTCTTTCCAGGCGATGCGTGCTGGGAACAACCAACGCCCCCTCACCCCTGGTCAGGGCCAGCAAAGCCAGCAGGACTCCCTGGCAGCAGCTGTCGCCAACCCGGCCCTTGCTTATGCTGGTATGCCAGGTCTGTGACACTACACAGAGTAACGTTAGTTTAGGAGCAGACATAAGGGCTTTTAACACTGCCAAACCAAGCTATACTGAGCAGGCCTGGTTAAGCATCTACTTAGCCCGTGTCTAGACTTGACAGTTCAGGCAGCTTTATTATTCTGATCATAGAGTTCTGATCACGGAATTCCCAAAGCGTCATGCTCCTACACCCACATTTGAAATGTGTTTACGATGTGTCCGGATTCCCTTTCCCCATGCTATATTCAAATTCCAGTATGCATTCTACAAAAGGTGGACTGGGCTAAATATGATAACACAACTACTGATGGCAGTAGTGAACTACTCTAGCTTACTAGCCAGCTAACCTCTAAAGCTAGCCAGCAAGTTAGCAAGCAGCAATAAAAGGGATTGCAAATAGGTTAGAATAACTAGCCCAAAATGTTTTTATTCTCTAAATATTATCTTACTGGCTTGCATTTATGAGGCCAGCAAACACATTCCTGCTAGGAACATGTTTCTTCCGTTATAATGAAAGGTGCCTCTCGGTCTCAAAACAGGTTTTCTGGAGACTTGTGGGATGAGTTCTGATGACGTCGCCCACTGTATTCGCTTTCGGTAGCCTGTTTGCTTCCAGACTGAGAATATTCATTCATACTGTTGGCATACCTTTTGTGTGCATACTCCTTCAACCTGCCTTTCTCTTGCTTATGATTATGGTGCAATAAGATAGCTCCCCTTCAGTGCCCTCACACTCCCTCTCGTAGATCACACACCTGTCTGGTTTTCATAAGTGCATTTCCCCTCAGTGTGTCTGTCTCCTGCCCACCCAGGTTACCAGATGCTGGCCCCCGCCGCCTACTACGATCAGAATGGAACCCTGGTGATGGCCTCCGGAGCCCGTGGCGGTCTGGGAGGGCCTGTCCGCCTAGTTCAAACCCCGCTTCTCATCAACCCACAGGCCGCAGCGCAGGCTGGTGAGTACCTAGTGTTGTCTGGCCCTGTGCTTTCATAATGTTGCAGTGTTGGAAATGGTGTCTTTTAAAGGAGGCTTAGAAGCCAGTGGAATGAGTGCCACATTTAGTGTGAACACACTGTGCTTGTGAAAATTTGTCAGGATTTTATCATCTCCAGACTCACACTTGCAATGACGTGAAATAATTGCTAATGCTGATGGTGCTCTCCCACAGTTTTATGGCACTAACCCACCTCCTGTCCTCTCCCAATGGGCACCACACTGAGCCGTGTTGACCGAGTTTTGATCTCTTTTCATCCCTCTCTCCCTCTATTTAGCCGCTGTGGCGTCAGCGTCCGGCTCGGGCAACAACATGTCGGGCCCTCAGCCCAACGGCCTGTACCGCTCCATGCCGCAACAGCAGCCCCCGCCCCAGAACCAGGGCCTGCCCTCCAGCTCCTTCTATGGCACTGCGTCGGTGCCGGCCAGCTCCCAGAGCAGCTCCCTGTTCTCCCACACATCCCAGGCCCCGCCGCCCACCTCCTCCCTGGGCTTTAGTGGCACTGGCGGCTCCCTGGGCGTGGGCCTGGGCTCGGCGCTCGGAGGCTTCGGATCATCGGGTAAGTGGAGAAGGAACTTGCAGCTTCAGGTTAATCATTGTAGATATGCAAAAAGCATGCATAAAATGTAATTCCATGCACCACAAAAAAAGTATACTTTTCTCTTGGCAATTCACTGAGTTTTTCAATCTTTACCCCCACTTTGTTCTTTTTCTCTACTCCCTCTTAAAATAATTAAAATAATCCCCCTCCTAATTTCAGTCTTTGTCTCTCTCTCCCTCCCATAGTGTCGAGCTCTACCAGCAGCAGCGTCTCTCGCCGGGACTCCCTACTGGCAAGCTCTGACCTGTACAAGCGTGGCGGCAGCAGCCTCACCCCCATTGGCCAGCCCTTCTACAACAGCCTAGGCTATTCCTCCTCGCCCAGTCCCATTGGCCTAACTCCGGGCCACTCCCCACTCACACCCCCACCCTCTCTGCCATCCTCTCACGGATCCTCCTCCAGCCTTCACCTGGGTAAGGCCGCAAGGAGTTTTATTTTTTTCAATATATTTTTTATTTGAGCATATACAGTTGTGGCCAAATATATTGGCACCCTTGCACTTTCCTTAAATAATTCACTATGTCTTCTCAAATAAGTTGAAATATGAAAACTTTTGGTTTCCTGTCCTCTCCCATTGGCACCCCGGAAGTAGTGCACCCCAGAGGGGAGCACAGCCTTGGGCCAAAATAACTGCAAACAAGCACTACTTGTCGCTATCAATGACCAAGCTACACCTTTCTACTGGCAATTGGGTCTACTCTTCAACAGCAGTAAACAGTGCCCTCAACCAACAGCTGTTTTCAGATCTTGCTGAGTTTTGCTGGCCATTTCAGAACAGTCCATTTGTTTCTTGAACCAATCCTGGATGCTTTTTGATGTGTGTTTGGTGTCCACAGAACATTTTCCCGGGATTTAAGCTTTAGGTAGGTTTTTGAGAAGTTATTGTCTCCTTCAGCAGTGGGGTTTACCAATGAAGCATTCAAAGAAAAGAACACCCACTGCTTTGGTAACTTATTTGAGAAATATGGAATTATTTAAGAAAAGTCCAAGGTACTGATATATTTTGCAGTAAACTATACATGACCTTCACTCAACCAATACTCTGCGTAACTGTGCATGCAACATCTGTAGAAATGGGACTAGAGTGGGAATTCAAGTTAACGTAGTGAGGGTTGAAAAATTGTATTTCTATGGCAACACCCATTCATCATTTTGTTCCGCCCTGGCATCCCCAACCCCCAGGCGGCCTGACGAACGGCAGTGGGCGCTACATCTCGGCAGCGCCGGGTGCGGAGGCAAAGTATCGCAGCGCAGGAGCCACCTCCAGCCTGTTCAGCTCCAGCAGCCAGCTGTTCCCGCCATCGCGGCCCCGCTACAGCCGCTCGGACGTCATGCCCAGCGGGCGAAGCCGCCTGCTGGAGGATTTCCGCAACAACCGCTTCCCCAACCTGCAGCTGCGTGACTTGCCCGGCCACATGGTGGAGTTCTCCCAGGACCAGCACGGCTCCAGGTGGGTGATAGACATACGGATCAACGGACACACACACACACACAGTGATACAAACGCATCCGTTGCTGCATATTACACCCTCCTATCATGCTCTTGAGACACTTCCTTATCACTCACTATATGATGATTGTGTTGCCACTAAAATTCCCTTCCCATGTCCCTCCTTCCTCTTCCCCGACTGTCTCCAGGTTCATCCAGCAGAAGCTGGAGAGGGCCACCCCTGCCGAGAGGCAGATGGTGTTTGGGGAGATCCTGCAGGCGGCCTATCAGCTGATGACCGACGTGTTTGGCAACTACGTCATTCAGAAGTTCTTTGAGGTGGGAACCGTTGTCACAGTTGTAGGGTTACATTTGATGGTACTTGGGATATTTGTGTCATCATTGATTCATAATCATACCAACTTTTAATGTGCCTTCAATACAGTATGTGTCTGATTTTAGCTTTTTACTAACGCTGATTTAAAAAAAATATATATATTTAAATTTTTGTATAAATATATATATCAAAGAAGGTTAATCATGACATTGTTGACATGGTTGTCTGAATGACTTGGGATGCACCTATTGTAAGTTAATGTGGGTAAGAGCATTGCTTTAAAATGTATGCAGTACCAGTCAAAAGTTTGGACACCTACTCATTCAAGGGGTTTTCTTTATTTTCACTATTTTCTACATTGTAGAATAATAGTGCACACATCAAAACTATTAAATAACACATGGAATCATGTAATAACCAAGAAGTGTTGAACAAATCAAAATATATTTGAGATTCTTCAAAGTAGCTACCCTTTGCCATGATGAAAGCTTTGCACACTCTTGGCATTCTCTGAACCAGCTTCACCTGGAATGCTTTTCCAACAGTCTTGAAGGAGTTCCCACATGTTTAGCTCTTTCCCTTCACTCTGCTGTTTAACTCATCCCAAACCATCTCAACTGAGTTATGTGCGGGTGATTGTGGAGGCCAGGTCATCTGATGCAGCACTCCATCACACTCCTTCTTGGTCAGATAGCTCTTACACAGCTTGGGGGTGTGTTTTGGGTCATTGTTCTGTTGAAAAACAAATGATAGCCCCACTAAGTGTAAACCAGGTGGGATGGTGTATCGCTGCAGAATGCTGTGGTAGTCATGCTGGTATCTTAAATGATAAATAAATCACTGACAGTGTCACCAGCAAAGCACCCCCACACATCACACCTCCTCCGAACCACACATGCTGAGATCATCCGTTCACCTACTCCGCGTCTCACAAAGACATGGCGGTTGGAACCGGTCTGATGTTCATTGCTCGGATTTCTTGGTTCAAGCAAGTCTCTTATTGGTGTCCTTCTAGTAGTGGTTTCTTTAATAGTGGTTTCATTTCTGAGACTGGTACCTAATTAACTTATCTTCTGAAGCAGAGCTAACTCGGAGTCTTCCTTTCCAGTGGCGGTTCTCATGAGAGCCAACTTCGTCATAGTGCTTGATGATTTGTGACTGCACTTGAAGAAACTTTAAACGTTCTTAATTTTCCATATCGACTGACCTTCATGTCTGAAAGTAATGATGGACTGTCGTTTCTCTTTGTTTATTTGAGCTGGTCATGCCATAATACGGACTTGGTCTTTTACCAAATAGGGCTGTCTTCTGAATACCACCCTAATGGGTTCTGACTCCTAAACTTGAAATATTGTTAATTATCAGGTCTCCTATGGAAATGAGTGCCATTGTCTAGTTTCTACACCAGAAATTAATGGTTATCTGTAGGAGGGATGTATATGGTGGAGACAATTAAGCTTGCAATGCACTGAGTAAAGGCAATCACATGGTTGCAGTCACTGATAAGGGTGTTGAATGGGGGCCGAGGTTAGGTCCGGTCACTTTTAAGGGAGAAGGAACAGTTTATTGCCCGGAACACAACTTCCTGCTTAGCAATAAAGATGTAATGTTTAGAGGGAAGGAGGATACTTCACCCAAATTTGGGTCATTGTTCTGTTGAAAAACAAATGATAGCCCCACTATCATATATACTTGTGCTGGTGGAAACAAGTCTTTGTCTGTTCAGCTGTCCGACCCTTTGGGTGAATACAACCCTAACCTTGTCACAACACAACTGATTGGCTCAAACGCATTAAGGAAAGAAATTCCACAAAATAACTTTTAACAAGGCACTACGGTTAATTGAAATACGTTCTAGGTGACTACCTCATGAAGCTGGTTGAGAGAATGCCAGGAGTGTGCAAAGCTGTCATCAAGTCAAAGGGTGGATACTTTTAAGAATCTCAAACAAATCAAAATGTATTTGAACACTTTTGGTTACCTCATGATTTAATGTGTTATTTCGTAGTTTTGATGTCTTCACTATTCTACAATGTAGAAAATAGTGAAAATAAAGAACCCCTTGAATGAGTAGGTGTCAAATTGACCTACTGTATATTCAGCAAACACTTATCAATAATATATGCCATTTACCAGACTTAAACATGATTTTATAAATCCAAAGTGACTTAATCATGCTTTAATACATTTACGTGAATCAAACCCACATTGTGGTGCTGCAAGCACCATTCTCTACCAACTGAGCCAGAGAGAACAGGTCGTTATATTTTTGCATCATCATTGAAATGTTCTCTGCAGTTTGGCAGTTCAGATCAGAAGCTGGCTCTTGCCACCCGAATCCGCGGCCACGTGCTGCCCCTGGCCTTGCAGATGTATGGCTGCCGAGTGATCCAGAAGGCCCTGGAGTCCATATCCTCCGACCAGCAGGTAATTGTAAGTGGATCTTCACTTCTCTTCCAATTATAGACAGAGGTTTTTTTTGGGGTTTAACTGTCTAGGAAGAGTCCCAAATGACACTCTATTCCCTATATACGATGCACTACTTTTGACCAGAACTCCATGGGTCCTGGTCAAAAGTTGTGCACTATAAAGGGAATAGGGTGCCTTTTGAGACATTGCCCTGGTGTTGTTAACTGTGTTTCTGAGTGTGGTGAACTCTCCAGTAAGCATGGGGGATGGATACCTATGTAGTATGGTCCTGTTGTCGTCCTCTTTGAATTGCCCTTTACATTGTCTGTCACCCAAAGTCCTCAATCTATTATCAACGAGCCATTAGAAGGTAAATGGATGTGTAATGACTTGGTCATTCTATTTCCATGGGATTAACATAGATGGGTTGAAAATGTTCAGAGTATCTATGGAGGGAGAGCTGGATGAATTACTCCACTCTCTTTCCCCTTCCTCAGAGTGACATAGTGCGGGAGCTAGACGGCCACGTGCTAAAGTGTGTGAAGGATCAGAACGGAAACCATGTGGTGCAGAAGTGTATCGAGTGTGTCAAGCCCCAGGCCCTGCAGTTCATCATTGATGCCTTCCAGGGCCAGGTGAGAGCCAATTCATTTGGTCATGCAATGGAAAACTGTAACAGTAAAGGAGAATGTGTTTCTGATAGGAGAATTTCAAGTTGACCCTTCCTGTTACGTAGTTTTTTTTTTCTATGTTTAGTGCTTAATGTACACGACCCAGAAAACATCAACCCAACCTCCAGTCACATTGTGTTCAGCAGGGCACACTGCATCAAAACATTATCCAACGGTGAAACTATAATATATTTTCTCATTGGACCAGTTCCAATAGCTGTACCTGCCCCTTTCTGAATGCTTTTCACCTACTGAAAATGACCCAGACACGCACATATTATTCAGCTTCCCCACAGTATTCAATGTATGGACCATCTGATTTGGGCCTGTTTCAAGTGTTAAAAAATGAATTAAAAATGTACAAACATTTCCTAACGTCCACATATTCCTATTTAATTCATCTTCCTAAATGCTTTACTTATGTCGCACTTATTTAGGCTCAAGGGGGCCTGTAACACATTTTGTTGACGTGTCGTCTCCCCTGCAGGTGTTTGTGCTGTCCACCCACCCTTACGGCTGCAGGGTGATCCAGAGGATCCTGGAGCACTGCACCCAGGAGCAGACCCTGCCCATCCTGGAGGAGCTGCACCAGCACTCTGAGCAGCTTGGCCAGGTAACTGCAGCCAGGCGAGCCGTAATCTCAACTCCTAACTAGACCCCAGTCGCTCACACATGGCCAACGCTTTGCACGGTTTTTACTGGATCAAAAAGGGGCTTAGGTGGTGGGTATAGCATGGGCCGTGGCTGTATTTTAGAGGCCCACATCTTGGCCGTGTAAATGTTTTCATATTTAAGCCAATTTCCTGCAATTCTACCTATTTCTCCATGGAGCTGAGAGAGTTTGTTTTAAGCTAGTTACCTGAAATTCTACAAACTTCGTCATCTGGCTGAGCGAGAGAAAAATCAGGAGAAATCAGCAGTTGCTATGTCCACTTTTGGATGTATAGATTAATGATATGTACCCATTGACTATTAAATAATATAACTTATAAATGCCTCAAACTTAGTTCAACTGTCATACCCCCCAATCAGAATCCAAAATATTAACTTGTTTTACACCAATGTTTGTAAACGTACACCAGTGGAGGCTGCTGAGGGGAAGACGGCTCATAGTAATGGCTGGAACAGAGTGAATGGAATGGAATCAAACACATGGAAACCATGTTTGTATTTGATACCATTCCGCTTCAGCCATTACCACAAACCCGTCCTCCCAAATTAAGGTGCCACCAACCTCCTTGACATACACGATATAGACCCCATACTCAACAGGCAGAACACTGACCGGACCCAGAACAGGGTCAATACGGACTGCAGGTCCAGAGGGGAGGGAATCAAATGTAAAATCTACTTTTTATTTGGTCGGACTTTGACCCCTGGTATCATATAAACACACAACACATGGAAGAATACATAGAATTGCAGGAAATTAAAACGGCAACATATTTTCTATCTGCCAACAAGAGGGGTGTGAACAGTTTAGGGTTGCATGGGTTGTGAGGTGGGGGTTTGTTACTACGCTGATAAATGACATTATCTATACGGACTTTCACAAATAGTACTTGAGTACCCCAGCTATATAGCCTCAAAACATAGTTAAAACTATAATAGTGATATACTGGATGATCAGTCCTTGCATCCATCATGCAGTCTATGAATTTTAGGTTACATTTCTCCAACCCCATCCCTCTGCTTTTTACCAAAATGGGTGGGAAAATTCTTTGTTTCAACTGATGAATGCTGCTTTAAAGCAAATTTCCTACAATTCAATTTGTTTTGCGATTGCTTATGCTGGGTTCTTATTCCTGGGTTCTTATGCTATCTGGGTAACTCAAATATAACAATCAGTGGTGGCTTGATGACATTTTAGATTCTCACTGTCTAGTTTCTACTTTGGTCATTGTTAGTTCTCAAATATTATTATAATTTACAGTACTAGTCAAGTTTGGACACTTACTCATTCCATGGTTTTTCTTTAATTTTACTATTTTCTAGGATAAATGTAAGACATCAGCTATGAAATAAGACATGGAATCATGTGTTAAACAATTCAAAATATATTTGAGATTCTTCAAAGTAGCCTACCTTTGCCTTGACAGCTTTGCACCCTCTTGGCATTCTCTCAACCAGCTTCATGAGGTGGTCACCTGGAATGCATTTCAACTAACTTCTTATGTTTGAGATCCCGTTACCGGGAGCGATATAACAGCCAGTGAAAGTGCAGGGCGCCATATTCAAAAGAACAGAAATCTCATAATTAAAATTCCTCAAACATACATGTATTTTATATTGTTTTCAAGGTAGTCTTGTTGTTAATCCCACCACAGTGTCCAATTTCAAATAGGATTTACGGGGAAAGCACCACAAACAATTATGTTAGGTCACCAACAACTCACTAAAATACACAGCCAATTTTACCAGCCAACGAGAGAGAGAAAAAGCACAAAGAGAAAATGAATCATAGGACTTCATGTTACACAATACATGCATGTTTTGTTTGAGAAAGTTCATATTTATATCAGAAAATCTGAGTTTACAGTGGCGCGTTAGATTCACTAGTTCCAAAAACATCCAGTGATTTTGCATAGCCACATCATTCAACAGAAATACTCATCATAAATGTAGATGATAATACAAGTTCTACACATGGAATTATAGATATACCTCTCCTTAATGCAACCGCTGTGTCAGATTTCAAAAAACTTTACGGAAAAAGAAACCCATGCAATAATCTGAGACTGCGCTCAGAAGTAAAAACACCACAGCCGCAAAGATGGCGTCAACATTAACAAGAAATTACATGATAAATATTCCCTTTGATGATCTACATCAGAAAGCACTCCAGTAATCCCAGGTCTACAATAAATGTTTGTTTTGTTCGAAAATGTCCTTTTATTTATGTCCAAATATCTTCTTTTGTTAGCGCGTTTGGTATACATATCCAAACGCTAATTCTGGTCAGGGTTATATCGGACAAAAACTTGAAAGTGATATTACCGGTCGAAGAAACATTTCAAACTAAGTACAGAATCAATCATTGGGATGTTTTTAACATATAGCTTCAATAAAGTTCCAACCCGAGTACTCCTTGTCTTCGTGAGCAATGGAACACAAGTGACTATCACGAGGAATAAACATGATCAGAAAATGGCTCACTGCCAGACACCTGAATGATTCTGCTATCATTCACTCCCACAACATCATAGTCTCATAATTTATATTGATGGTTGACATCTAGTGGAACCCCTAGGCACTCAATACTGCCCCCTCCCCTAGCCATAAAAAAGTTAACAGGTGTGCCTTGTTTGTGGAATTTCTTTCCTCAATGTGTTTGACCCAATTAGTTGTGACACGGTGGGGGTATACAAAGATGGCCCTATTTGGTAAAAGACCAAGTCCATATTATGGCAAGAACAGCTCAAATAAGCAAAGAGAAAGGACAATCCATAATTACTTTAAGACATTCAGTCAGTCAATATGGAGAATGTGAAGAACTTTGAAAGTTTCTTCAATTGCAGTCGCAAAAACCACCGCTATGATGAAACTGGCTCTCATGGGGGCCGACACAGGAAATGGAGTCCCAAAGTTATCTCTGCTGCAGAGGATAAGTTCATTAGATGTACCAGCCCAAATAAATGCTTCAGAGTTCAAGTAACTGACACATCTCAACATCAACATTTCAGATGAGACGGTGTGAATCAGGCCTTCATGGTCGATTTACTGCAAAGAAACCACTACTAAAGGACACCAATAAGAAGAGACTTGCTTGGGGCAAGAAATACAAGCAATGGATATTAGATAGGTGGAAATCTGTCCTTTGGTCTAAGTCCAAATTTGAGATTTGTTTCCAACTGCCGTTTCTTTGTGAGACGCAGAGTAGGTGAACGGATTATCTCAGCATGTGTGGTTCCCACCGTGAAGCATGGCGGTGTGGGGGTGCTTTGCTGGTGACACCGTCAGTGATTTATTTAGATTAAGGCACACTTAACCAGCATGGCTACCACTGTATTCTGCAGTGATACGCCATCCCATCTGGTTTGCGCAATGACCAAACACACCTCCAGTCTAAGTGCAATTTGACCAAGAAGGTGAGTAATGTAGTGCTGCACCAGATGACCTGGCCTCGACCCAATTGAGATGGTTTTGGATGAGTTTGACTGCATAGTGAAGGAAAAGCAGCCAGCAAGTGCTAAGCATATGTGGGAACTCATTCAAGACTATTGGAAATGCATTCCAGGTGAAGCTGATTGAGACTATGTGGGTGCAAAGAGTGTGCAAATCTGTCAAGGCAAAGGGTGTCTACTTTTTGAAGAATCTAAAATATATTTTGATATGTTTTAATACTTTTTGGGTTACTACATGATTCCATATGTGTTATTTCATAGTTTTGATGTCGTCACTATTCTACACGGTGGAAAATAGTAAAAATAAACGCTTGAATGAGTAGGCCTGTCTAAACGTAGGACAGGTATGGTTGTGTGTGTGTGTGTACACTACCGTTTGAATGTTAGAAATATCCATGTTTTATAAAGAAAAGCACATGTATTTTTAAAATAACATCAGTGTGGCCATTAATGTTGTAAATTACTATTGTAGATGGAAACAAGAATAGATTGGCGAGTTTCAGAAGAAAGTTCTTTGTTTCTGGCCATTTTGAGCCTGTAATCGAACCCACAAATGCTGACGCTCTAGATACTCAACGAGTCTAAAGAAGGCCAGTTTCATTGCTTCTTTAATTAGAACAGTTTTCAGCTGTGCTAACCTAATTGCAAAAGGTTTCTGATGATCAATTAGCCTTAGAAACTTTGATTAGCTAACACAACGTGCCATTGGAACACAGGAGTGATGGTTGCTGATAACTGTTTCCAGCTACAATAGTCATTTACAACATTAACAATGTCTACACTGTGTTTCTGATCAATTTGATGTGATTTTAATTGACAAATGTGCTTTTCTTTCAAAAACAAACATTTCTAAGTGACCCCAAAATTCTGAATGTGTGTGTGTGCATGTTTTGTTCTTGTGATGTTTTCATTTGTTAATGTTGCTGTTGCAGCTTGTCGTGTTCATTAGGGCACGAAAGGGAAGAAAAAAAATGGGCCATTCTCATTGAACAAGTCAGGACAGCCCCTTCCTGTTTCAGTATGTTTTCTTCCCTATGGTGCCTAATGAACATGACCATGCGCAGTGTCCATTTTTATCCTACGGTTAATAATACATGTATTTATGCTGTCAATGACTGTTAATTTAACCCCCCGCCCCCCACTTATTCCATCTAGAAATATCAAGGCGTTTCATTGGAGATGACACCCAAAACATATTATACAGTGTCCAGCGATGCACTGTTCAAGGTCAGCAATTCGCCTCCCACGTGGACGTCCTCCTCGTGTCGCCTCCCTCCCTCACTCCTCCTCCATATTTCTCTTTCTCAATAACCAGTCTGCTTTAACACCGTAGAGGCCTTTTACCTTCACTCTCTATCCCGCTTTTCAGACCGCTTCCCTCCTCCTAAACTCAGAGCACGCCTCTTCCTTCTTCCGCTGCCTCCCTCCCTCCTTTTTCTTGTTCCTTTGTTTAGAATAAATATTTCTGTCCTGTCACGTAGAGGATTCGCAGCATCCCGCTTCTCCGCTCTGTTTGGATAATCCCTCTGGTCACAGACACCTCCTGATTCTAAGTCTTTTTTTCCCCCCACCTCTCTCCTGCCTGCCTATTCTGATTTTAATTATCAATACTTGCTAGAAAGACTCCCCTAGGCAAGCTTTTTTTTTGCCACAATTTGGACCCCCAACATTGACATATTGTCCCATATGTTTTGAACTTACTGTGGTTTCTTGGATTTTAGGGTTAAAGTCCATCAGACCATGTTGAGCAATGAAGCAAAATGGTTGGGCAAAGTTTGTAAATCTAATCATGTAATTTGCTTCAAATCAAATAAGTGGGAGGGGGACAGCTGTAGTATAATAAGGCATGCTACTAATTTCAGGTGGTCAAATGTTGTTGAGTCACTTTTGATATTTGGTCAGGTGAGTTGGTTCGTTTTCCTGAAAAGCTTTAAGTATTTTAAGTTATTTTTCCCTTAACCACACCCATAACTGTCTTATCACCTATCCCTGAAGGGGCAAATATGCTGCTGGTTCCACATGGACCTGAATAGGCCTGTGTCTAATGCAAATCAAAAGAGTCTTTCTTGTCGTTTGACCTTCAGCGATCTGCGGTGACTGCAGTGATATTTAATAGTTTTATGACATTTCAATGGTGCTTTTCATAAGATTCTCAAAGCTTGTCAAAAACAGAAAAGCAATTCATCATGAGTAGCCTAGCTGTAGTTGGGTCAACCAATAGAGGCCAAGTCTGAGTGCATCCTCCCAAAGATGGAGGGGGACAGTTCATGTCTTGATCAGAGGAAGATGGTCAGGTAGAGAGGATGGATGAAGAGTCTGGTGAGGATTGTGTTGAGGTCTACTCGGGGAACCAGCCTGGAGTTGTGTAGTTACTGGACTTCTCCTTCACAATGTGTAACACCCACTTGGGTGACGTCTCAGCAGCTCTGGGCCCCAGAAGCTCACTACACACAGTTCGGAGTAGTAGCCAGTCATCCTCACGATGAGCCCCCTGCCTCCATACTGCATTCCTTTTACTGCATCTCCCATTCCTCTTAAGCTTCAGGTGACTCTTCAATTGAATGGTTCAAAGGTCAGGAACTAGCAGGCAGAGGAAACAAAGCTGGTACCGTGTCCAGATGCATGATTCAAACAAAAACAATTAGCTAGCCAAGCCAGAAAGTGTTGACCTGCCAGTCAATCTGCACATTCTGGCAAACAAAAACCAGAAATCCTTATAATAAATAAAATGGCTGATAAAAAAACATACAATTTAACACTGACCAGTAATTAAATGTGGACACCTGCTAGTATGAAGTAAAAGGGTCTGAATACTTATGTAAATACGTTTGTTTTTTTATTACATTTTTTGTTTAATTTAACCTTTCTATTTAACCAGGCAAGTCTGTCAAGAACATTCTTATTTACAATGATGGCCTAGGAACAGTGGGTTAACTCATGTTCAGGGGCATAATGGCAGATTTTTACTTGGTCAGCTTGGTATTCGATCTAGCAACCTTTCGGTCACTGGTCCAACACTCTAAACACTAGGCTACCTGCCGCACCATATAAATGTCCAAGCATTTCTAAAAACTGTGTTCGCTTTGTCATTATGGGTTGGAGCGAGCGGTCGCATCCGCACTTCGCTCCGCAGGTAGTATAACTTTTCATTACATTTCATTATAGTACAACGGTTTGATTTGTCTAATCTTAGCAATTTCTTCTTAGCTAGCTACATAGCCGTCTTTGTATCAAAGATAATTATCGTATTTCGTCGTCCTAACGTAGTCTACACTGCTATCTGCCCAGCAGCGAGCCAGCTAGCAAACGTCCACCGTCTACCGAATAGCAGCACTGTAGAAACTATTACACTCAACTGAACGACTTGATTAGTGTAGTGTTAGCTAGCTACATAGTTGTATTTGCTGTCTTCGTATCCAAGATAATTAATTGTGTAGTTTAGAGTGTGTAGTCTTAGAGTGATTATCTTAATTTACCGAGGTTAGCTAGCCAGCTATTTGTCGTCCTTAACGTAGGAGACACTGCTAGCTAGCCAACAGCTAGCCAACGTCTACCGAATAGAACTTCTGCACTCAACAACCCGGTCGCATTTCGCTTCGCTCCACAGGTAGTATCACATTTTCATTTCATTTCATTACAGCACAACGGTTTGATTTGTTTGATCGTAGCTAGCTACATAGCTAGCTACATAGCCGTCTTTGTATCAAAGATAATTGTGTAGTCTAGAGCGATTTTCTAGGTTAGCTAGCCAGCTATTGTCGTTCTTTTAACGCAACGTAACGTAATCAACACTGCTAGCTAGCCAGCTAGCCCCCGAATAGCAGCACTGTAAACTATTACACTCAACGGAACGACTTGATTAGTGTAGTGTCAACAACGCAGCCACTGCCAGCTAGCCTACAAAGTCAACAACGCAGCCACTGCCAGCTAGCCTACTTCAGCAGTACTGTATCATTTTAATCATTTTAGTCAATAAGATTCTTGCTACGTAAGCTTAACTTTCTGAACATTCGAGACGTGTAGTCCACTTGTCATTCCAATCTCCTTGCATTAGCGTAGCCTCTTCTGTAGCCTGTCAACTATGTGTCTGTCTATCCCTGTTCTCTCCTCTCTGCACAGACCATACAAACGCTCCACACCGCGTGGCCGCGGCCACCCTAATCTGGTGGTCCCAGCGCGCACGACCCACGTGGAGTTCCAGGTCTCCGGTAGCCTCTGGAACTGCCGATCTGCGGCCAACAAGGCAGAGTTCATCTCAGCCTATGCCTCCCTCCAGTCCCTCGACTTCTTGGCACTGACGGAAACATGGATCACCACAGATAACACTGCTACTCCTACTGCTCTCTCTCTTCGTCCGCCCACGTGTTCTCACACACCCCGAGAGCTTCTGGTCAGCGGGGTGGTGGCACCGGGATCCTCATCTCTCCCAAGTGGTCATTCTCTCTTTCTCCCCTTACCCATCTGTCTATCGCCTCCTTTGAATTCCATGCTGTCACAGTTACCAGCCCTTTCAAGCTTAACATCCTTATCATTTATCGCCCTCCAGGTCCCCTCGGGGAGTTCATCAATGAGCTTGATGCCTTGATAAGCTCCTTTCCTGAGGACGGCTCACCTCTCACAGTTCTGGGCGACTTTAACCTCCCCACGTCTACCTTTGACTCATTCCTCTCTGCCTCCTTCTTTCCACTCCTCTCCTCTTTTGACCTCACCCTCTCACCTTCCCCCCCTACTCACAAGGCAGGCAATACGCTCGACCTCATCTTTACTAGATGCTGTTCTTCCACTAACCTCATTGCAACTCCCCTCCAAGTCTCCGACCACTACCTTGTACCCTTTTCCCTCTCGCTCTCATCCAACACTTCCCACACTGCCCCTACTCGGATGGTATCGCGCCGTCCCAACCTTCGCTCTCTCTCCCCCGCTACTCTCTCCTCTTCCATCATCTCTTCCCTCTGCTCAAACCTTCTCCAACCTATCTCCTGATTCTGCCTCCTCAACCCTCCTCTCCTCCCTTTCTGCATCCTTTGACTCTCTATGTCCCCTATCCTCCAGGCCGGCTCGGTCCTCCCCTCCCGCTCCGTGGCTCGACGACTCATTGCGAGCTCACAGAACAGGGCTCCGGGCAGCCGAGCGGAAATGGAGGAAAACTCGCCTCCCTGCGGACCTGGCATCCTTTCACTCCCTCCTCTCTACATTTTCCTCCTCTGTCTCTGCTGCTAAAGCCACTTTCTACCACTCTAAATTCCAAGCATCTGCCTATAACCCTAGGAAGCTCTTTGCCACCTTCTCCTTCCTCCTGAATCCCCCCCCCCTCCTCCCTCTCTGCAGATGACTTCGTCAATCATTTTGAAAAGAAGGTCGACGACATCCGATCCTCGTTTGCTAAGTCAAACGACACCGCTGGTTCTGCTCACACTGCCCTACGCTCTGACCTCTTTCTCCCCTCTCTCTCCAGATGAAATCTCGCGTCTTGTGACGGCCGGCCGCCCAACAACCTGCCCGCTTGACCCTATCCCCTCCTCTCTTCTCCAGACCATTTCCGGAGACCTTCTCCCTTACCTCACCTCGCTCATCAACTCATCCCTGACCGCTGGCTACGTCCCTTCCGTCTTCAAGAGAGCGAGAGTTGCACCCCTTCTGAAAAACCTACACTCGATCCCTCCGATGTCAACAACTACAGACCAGTATCCCTTCTTTCTTTTCTCTCCAAAACTCTTGAACGTGCCGTCCTTGGCCAGCTCTCCCGCTATCTCTCTCAGAATGACCTTCTTGATCCAAATCAGTCAGGTTTCAAGACTAGTCATTCAACTGAGACTGCTCTTCTCTGCATCTCGGAGGCGCTCCGCACTGCTAAAGCTAACTCTCTCTCCTCTGCTCTCATCCTTCTAGACCTATCGGCTGCCTTCGATACTGTGAACCATCAGATCCTCCTCTCCGAGTTGGGCATCTCCGGCGCGGCCCACGCTTGGTTGCGTCCTACCTGACAGGTCGCTCCTACCAGGTGGCGTGGCGAGAATCTGTCTCCTCACCACGCGCTCTCACCACTGGTGTCCCCCAGGGCTCTGTTCTAGGCCCTCTCCTATTCTCGCTATACACCAAGTCACTTGGCTCTGTCATAACCTCACATGGTCTCTCCTATCATTGCTATGCAGACGACACACAATTAATCTTCTCCTTTCCCCCTTCTGATGACCAGGTGGCGAATCGCATCTCTGCATGTCTGGCAGACATATCAGTGTGGATGAGGGATCACCACCTCAAGCTGAACCTCTGCAAGACGGAGCTCCTCTTCCTCCCGGGGAAGGACTGCCCGTTCCATGATCTCGCCATCACGGTTGACAACTCCATTGTGTCCTCCTCCCAGAGCGCTAAGAACCTTGGCGTGATCATGGACAACACCCTGTCGTTCTCAACTAACATCAAGGCGGTGGCCCGTTCCTGTAGGTTCATGCTCTACAACATCCGCAGAGTACGACCCTGCCTCACACAGGAAGTGGCGCAGGTCCTAATCCAGGCACTTGTCATCTCCCGTCTGGATTACTGCAACTCGCTGTTGGCTGGGCTCCCTGCCTGTGCCATTAAACCCCTACAACTCATCCAGAACGCCGCAGCCCGTCTGGTGTTCAACCTTCCCAAGTTCTCTCACGTCACCCCGCTCCTCCACTCTCTCCACTGGCTTCCAGTTGAAGCTCGCATCCGCTACAAGACCATGGTGCTTGCCTACGGAGCTGTGAGGGGAACGGCACCTCAGTACCTCCAGGCTCTGATCAGGCCCTACACCCAAACAAGGGCACTGCGTTCATCCACCTCTGGCCTGCTCGCCTCCCTACCACTGAGGAAGTACAGTTCCCGCTCAGCCCAGTCAAAACTGTTCGCTGCTCTGGCCCCCCAATGGTGGAACAAACTCCCTCACGACGCCAGGACAGCGGAGTCAATCACCACCTTCCGGAGACACCTGAAACCCCACCTCTTTAAGGAATACCTAGGATAGGATAAAGTAATCCTTCTCACCCCCCCCCTCACCCCCTTAAAAGATTTAAATGCACTATTGTAAAGTGGCTGTTCCACTGGATGTCATAAGGTGAATGCACCAATTTGTAAGTCGCTCTGGATAAGAGCGTCTGCTAAATGACTTAAATGTAATGTAAATGTAATTATGGGGTATTGTGTTTAGATCGAGTACCTTTTTTTGTATTTAATCCATTTTAGAATAAAGCTTTAATGTAACAATGTGGAAAAGGTCTGAATTACTTTCCGCATGCACTGTATGTGACCCATCACCTGGATTCGGTCCAATGTAGCAAAATTTGATTGATTGTACTTTAAAATAAATATATATATTTTGATAAAAGTAGACTTAGCGCTAGAAATGGTATCATACACTACAGTCGAGGAAAAATTGGGAAGTAATTCTGCTTTGAAATTTGATACATTTGTGACCCCACTTTTAAGAAAAATGGCCCTTGAATGTTTTGGTACATCTACTGAACCTCTGTGTACACCCATTCAGCATCCTTCACGCCCTCATAAGCTTTAGCCCCACCCATCTCTTTAAGGATTCACATGAGGCCATGTGCCAAACCGAGTTGAGTAGTGTAATAAAAACACAAAGATTTCAAGACTAAAAGTAGTAGTCTACAATAAGGAAACTCCAGATCATTTATTTTTATCTGACTTTGGTGCAGGTCATGTTCTTCCCATTACCTCATTAGTCTCTGGGAAACACACCCCATATCAAGGTTTATTTGTCACATGTACTGGATACAGAAGGTTACTTGCATAGTAGCAATATCAAAAAACAAAGATTCCCGATGCAAATATTTTATAATTATTAGATGTTGCTTAACCTACACACGTGTAAATTGTACACATGTTAATTAAATAATGGCCATACACACCTGTAACTTGATGGGTCTAGCTACAATGAACAGGCATAATCCCAACTCCCTACCAATAAATATTTTCATAGCTGTAGTATGACTATGCAAGTAGCTGAAGCAGGCCAACTAAACTCAGCTAAAAAAAATCCCTTTTTCAGGACCCTGTCTTTACAAATTGTCTTTGAAAGGGTTTAAACACTGTTTCCCATGCTTGTTCAATGAACCATAAACAATTAATGAACATGCACCTGTGGAACGGTCGTTAACGGCATTTCAGCCGTAACAAGTTAACGGGATCGATTTGACAACAGCCAGTTAAAGTGCAGGGCGCCAAATTCAAACAGAAATCTCATAATTAAAATTCCTCAAACATACAAGTATTTTACACCATTTTAAAGATCAACTTGTTGTTAACCTCTTGCTTCTACCTGGCACGCAGGTGTCCCATCTAGAGCTCTGGAAATGCAAATGCACTATGCTAAATGCTAATAGTATTAGTTAAAACTCAAACGTTCATTAAAATACACATGCAGGGTACTGAATTAAAGCTACACTCGTTGTGAATCCAGGCAACAAGTCAGATTTTTAAAATGCTTTTCGGCGAAAGCATGAGAAGCTATTATCTGATAGCATGTAACACCACAAAAGACCCGCAGGGGACGTAAACAAAATAATTAGCATATTCGGCGCTACACAAACCGCACAATAAAATAGAAAACATTCATTACCTTTGACCATCTTCTTTGTTGGCACTCCTAGATGTCCCATAATCACTATTGGGTCTTTTTTTCGATTAAATCGGTCCATATATAGCCTAGATATTGTTCTATGTAGACTGTGTGATAAATGAAAAAAATAGCGTTTCATAACGTAACGTAATTTTTAAAATTCAAAAAGTCGACGATAAACTTTCACAAAACACTTCGAAATACTTTTGTAATGCAACTTTAGGTATTAGTAAACGTTAATAAGCAATCAAATTAATCACGAGACAGTGTTTTCTATAGGGATCCATCTTGAAATACTGTCAGTCTATTTCTCAACCAAAATATCCGGTCGGATACCGGAAGAAATGGGCTGTCTCTTGTTCGTTTGACCAAGAAAGAAATCCTAGGCAAATGACAAGACTGTTGACATCGTGTGGAAGCTGTAGGTACTGCAACCTCAGCCATATTTAATGTCTTTCGCCCATAACAATGGGTTGAAGCGGCGGATGGATATATTTTTCCACTTTCAGTGATCAGATTTTCCTGCACTTTTCAATGAAACGCACGTTATGTTAAAGCCACAGCCGTGATTTAACCAGTTTTATAAACGTCTTGAGTGTTTTCTATCCACACATACTAATCATATGCATATACTATATTCCTGGCATGAGTAGCAGGGCGCTGAAATGTTGCGCTATTTTTAACAGAATGTTCGAAAAAGTAGAGGGTAGACTGAAGAGGTTAATCCCACCACAGTGTCCGATTTCAAAAAGGCTTTACAGCGAAAGCACACCAAACGATTGTTAGGTCACCGCCTAGTCACAGAAAAACACAGCCATTTTTCCAGCCAAAGAGAGGAGTTGCAGAAATGGAAAAAATTCATCACTAACCTTTGATCTTCATCAGATAACACTCCTAGGACTTCATGTTCATGTTACACAATACATGTATGTTTAAATAAAGTTCATATTTATATCCCAAAAATCTCAGTTTACATTGGCGCGTTATGTTCAGTAGTTCCAAAACATCCAGTGATTTTGCAGAGCCACATCAATTTACAGAAATACTCATAATAAACATTGATAGAAGATACAACTTATGCATGGCATTTTAGATCCACTTCTCCTTAATGCAACCGCTGTGTCAGATTTAAAAAAAAAAAAAAAAATTAAAAAAAAAAAAACTTTACTGAAAAAGCACACCATGCAATAATCTGAGTACAGCGCTCAGACAAAACAACCCAGACAGATACCCGCCATGTGGAGTCAACATAGCATTATAAATATTAATTTACCTTTGATCTTCATCAGGATGCACTCCCAGGAATCCCAGTTCCACAAATGTTTGTTTTGTTTGATAAAGTCCATAATTTATGTCCAAAATCCTCCTTTGTGTTTGCGTGTTTGGTAAAAAAAAAATCCAAACTCACGAGGTACGGGCAAGTCCAGGTTAAAGTTCAGAGAAAAGTCATATTACAGTTCGTAGAAACATGTCAAACGATGTGTAGAATCAATCTTTAGGATTTTTTTTTACATAAATCTTCAATAATGTTCCAACCGCAGAATTCCCTTGTCTGTAGAAATGCAATGGAACGCAGCTAAGTCACGTGAGCGCGTGTGATCAGCTCATGGCACTCTGCCAGACCCCTGACTCAATCAGCTCTCATTCCCCCCTCCTTCACAGTAGAAGCCTCAAACAAAGCTCTAAAGACTGTTGACATCTAGTGGAAGCTGTAGGAAGTGCAATTTGACCCCATAGACACTGTATATTGGATAGGTAAAGACTTGACCTATAAACCTCAGATTTCCCACTTCCTGGTTGGATTTTTTTTCTCAGGTTTTTACTCACAGACATCATTCAAACAGTTGTAGTTTTCTATCCAAATCTACTAATTATATGCCTATCTTAGCTTCTGGGCCTGAGTAGCAGACAGTTTACTCTGGGCATTCTTTTCATCCAAGCTACTCAATACTGCCCCCCAGCCATAAGAAGTTAAGACACTAACAGCTTACAGCAGGTAGGAAATTAAGGTGACTGTTAGGCCTCTTTAGTCTCCTAAATTTGCATTTCTACTGACTCTGAAAAACACGAAGAAAGATGCCCAGGGTCCCTGCTCATCTGCATGAATGTGCCTTAGGCATGCTGCAAGGAGGCATGAGGACTGCAGATGTGGCCAGGGTAATAAATTGCAATATCCATACTGTGAGACGCCTAAGACAGAGCTACAGGGAGATGGGATGGACAGCTGATCGTCCTCGCAATGGTAGAGCACGTGTAACACCTGCACAGGATCGGTAAATCTGAACGTCACACCTGCGGGACAGGTACAGGATGGCAACAACTGCCCGAGTTACACCAGGAACGCACAATCCCTCCATCGGTGCTCAGACTGTCCACAATAGGCTGAGGCTGGACTGAGGGCTTATAGGCCTGTTGTAAGGCAGGTCCTCACCAGACGTCACCGGCAACAACGTTGCCTATGGGCACAAACCCACCATCGCTGGTCCAGACGGGACTGGCAAAAAGTACTCTTCACTGGCGCGTTGCTGTTTTGTCTCACCAGGGGTGATGGTCGGATTCACGTTTATTGTCGACGGTTGTAGCTACATCTTGTAGGGCCAGCATTGTCAAATCACTCCGGTTCACACCGACGTGTGTGTGTGTGCGCGATAAATAGCCCATCACAACTTCCAACTGATCTGTTGATGGCGCCTGCTAAGTTCAGGCCATCAATGTTGAGAAAAGTAGCAACATTTTTGCTGTTCTCGATGGCTAACGTTATATCTTTCAAAAACCCTGCGATAGAAAGGACTGTCCATATGCTGAGCAGCTCACGTTATAGACAGAAGCATGCTATATGGCAGACCTATCCAAATTCATCTTCTGTCATGTCCAGCCCATACATTATCTCAGCCAATCATAGCTAGTGGGAAGGTTTTTGTATTTTTCCATGGCTAAACCAACTTGGCTTGTAGTTAAAGAAAATATTAGTATTTATGGATGGAATACAAGTTTGTATTAAGGTACATGAGGGTTCACATGCATTTTGATAAGTATAAAACATCATCTAATGCCTATCCTTTGAAGTAATGACGTGCGACATAGGCCCAGCTTCCTGAGACGGGTCACATATTTACAGGAGCTCTCGGCTTAGGTTGCTACTAAGGTTCCTTGGCCACTACATAATTAGGGTTATTGCTACTATGGGGTGTCATTTATAGATGTCTGTGTCAAAGGAAAATCTCTCGACTATCTGAACATTATTGAATCCGTAGTGCGTGTTATCTAAATGATATTACAAGAAATGTACTATTTTCCTTTTGGTGTGAAAGGGAAATGTGATCCCACACTGTCTTTTGCTTCCATTGCCCCCTGCAGGATCAGTACGGCAACTACGTCATCCAGCACGTCCTGGAGCACGGCAGACCCGAAGACAAGAGCAAGATCGTGGCAGAGGTCCGCGGGAAGGTGCTCCTCCTGAGCCAGCACAAATTTGCGAGGTATGGCAACACAAATCCACCCCCTTTTTTTTAATCTTCTTTTTTTCTTTTTTTTTTTGCTGATGAGAGTGAGACATGTGAAGATGTGCTTTCCTGTTATACGATTAAGCAAACCTCCAATTTTAAAGTGACCCTAGCCTCCACTGAGTGAGACGAATTACGTTCATGGGCGGGTTTCCAATGAAGATTTTCCCCGGACTTTCAATGGAGATGCTCCATTGAGTTAAGCCGGGCGGACATTACAAGTGTTTTTTTTGCCCGATCTACGGGCTTCCGATCAGCTCCCGGCGCATTTTTATAGAATCAGAGCAAACCCGACGTAAAACTTAATGACACAACCCATAAAGTGTAGCACCTACCCGATTTTGTGGTTGATGGCTGGATCCGGGCGTCCTGATGATTTTCAAACATATTGAATATATTCGGCCATTGTCAGCAGTGCTCAGACCAGATGCGAGCATGTCTCACAGTCAGCCAATCAGCTACTCAGAACTAATATAAAGATTCTGGCCGATGCTATAAGGTCAGATGTTAGCCATGTTAGTCGACTAGGTATAAGCATTTTTTTCCCCCCATGTCCAACATATAACCTAAACAGCAATAAGGTAAAGCTGTGCCGTGTTCGTACGCCACTGACAGAATAAGGGAATATGCAAAGTGTTATGTATGTGGCTATATGAGAAGTGTATGACAAGGCTAACGTGCAATGTGTTATGTTGATTGTCTTTTGTGTACAGCAGTACTGTGTCTAAGACAATTTTCCCCATGGAACATTGAAGTTAATCCTATCTCAAGTTAATCTCTCACTCACAAAAAAAAAGATGGGCTAGGTTACAAGTCGCCTTTAAACCTGTTCTTACCTCAAACTTTTTCTGCAAAATCGTTAATCCATATTGTCCTCTTTTCCAGTACCATTCACGTGCCCAAATTTGCGGCTTTCTTGCTTTTGTATTTAGCTTTTTCTGAGCAACACAATCAGTAATGTAGTGCTATATTTTTAAGGACAGAACTGCATTTTATTTCAAATGTATTGTCATTTTTCAATTAAAGTTGTTACCAAAATGTAAAATATTGAACTATGTAATTTTTATAATATACATTGCCTGCAATGTATCACCAAAATATAATAACGGCCTATTCCTACACATGGCTCAAATACATTATTCTATTTTTAAAATCCTCAAACACCAAATTAGGCCGACCTTTATAAAAAATTATATACTGTCAATCATGAATGATAATTCTTCACATTTAACAGGTGCAGCATCCATGCTGCAACTGCATGCTGACTATTTGATCCCAATCAGTTTCATGGGAATTTGCATTTCTATCTTCTTGAATGATGGAGGCCAAAATTTTGCTTAGCGCCCCCAAAAGGCTAGGGCCGGCTCTGACTGCATGGGTCGGTATACACTCATCTCAGCCAATCATGGCTAGCGGGAAGGTTACTGGCTTTTTCCGTGGCTAAACCAACTAGTCTCGTAATTTAACAATTTTATTCATATGTACAGATGGCATACACGTTTGTTATTAAGGCACATGAAAGTTCACATTCCAGAAGGCATTTTGGCTAACAAATCCATTTTGGTAAAAAAAAAAATGGTTCAAATGGCTTTCCTGTGAAGTAGTGATGCGCGACATACACCTAGTTTCCTGAAAATAGTCACGTTCCAGCCTTTAGCTTTTTAATTAAGGACTAGGCTGACTTTGTGTTCAGGACACCGCCCCGTATAGTTTGTTTTTAACTGAGCCCACGTCTCTCCCTAAGTAACGTGGTGGAGAAGTGTGTGATCCACTCATCCCGTGCCGAGCGGGCACTGCTGATTGACGAGGTGTGCTGCCAGAAGGACGGCCCCCACAGCGCCCTCTACACAATGATGAAGGATCAGTACGCCAACTACGTGGTGCAGAGGATGATCGACATGGCCGAGCCCGCCCAGCGCAAAATCATCATGCACAAGGTGGGTTGACATATACCATCTAGTGATTTCACTGTAAACATTTTGCTACATTAACAGCTATTTCTCATTGGAGAAGTTCAGGTTAGTCCCTCCCTGTTTCGGGCCTGTTTGGTTTCTTGTGAGTACATCCCACGTTTCCCATTGTTTGTTAATTCAGATCAGTTTAATTTAGGCCAGGTTCATGTATTGCCATAAAGCCAAAGGTTGGTGGTACTTTGGTACAGTATTTGTAGTTATCCAAATTCTAATTCTAGTCTCCTTTCCATGTGGTGTGAAAAGTATTTTACACTGAACAAAAATATAAACACAACATGCAATGATTTTACTGAGTTACAGTTCATATAAGGAAACCAGTCAATTGAAGTAAATTCATTAGGCTTTAATCTATGGATTTTACATGACTGGGAATAGAGATGTACAGTTGAAGTAGGAAGATTGCATACACTTAGGTTGGTGTTATTAAAACTCGTTTTTCAACCACTCCACAAATTTCTTGTTTAACAAACTATAGTTTTGGCAACTCGGTGAGGACATCTACTTTGTGCATGACACAATTTTTCCAACAATTGTTTACAGATTATTTAATTTATAATTCACTGTATCACAATTCCAGTGGGTTAGAAGTTTACATACACTAAGCTGACTGTGCCTTTAAACGGCTTGGAAAATTCCAGAAAATTTCATAGCCTATCAGAAGTTTCTAAATTGATGTCAATTGGCAGTGTACCTGTGGATGTATTTCAATGCCTACCTTCAAACTCAGTGCCTTTTTGTCTGACATCTTGGGGAAATCAACCAAGACCTCAGAATTTATTTTAGACCTCCAAGTCTGGTTCATTCTTGGGACCAATTTCCAAATGCCTGAATGTACCACGTTCATCTGTACAAACAATAGTATGCAAGTATAAACACCATGGGACCACGCAGCCATCATACTGCTCTGGAAGGAGACACGTTCTGTCTCCTTGAGATGAACATACTTTAGTGCGAAAAGTGGAAATCAATCCCAGAACAACAGCAAAGGACCTTGTGAAGATGCTGGAGGAAACGGGTACAAAAGCATCTATATCCACAGTAAAACGAGTCCTATATGGACATAACCTGAGGCCGCTCAACAAGGAAGAAGTCACTGCTCCAAAACCACCACAGAAAGCCAGACAGACTACTGTTTGCAACTGCTACTATACTTTTTGGAGAGATGTCCTGTGGTCTGATGAAACAGAAATAGAGCTGTTTGGCCATAATGACCATTAAAGATGGTTGCAAATGGGTCTTCCAAATGGACAATGACCCCAAGCATACTTCCAAAGTTGTGGCAAAATGGCTTAAGGACAACAAAGTCAAGGTATTGGAGTGGCCATCACAAAGCCCTGACCTCAATCCCATAGAACATTTGTGGGCAGAACTGAAAAGGCGTGTGCGAGCAAGGACGCCTTCAAACCGGAGTGTTACACCAGCTTGTGAAAGGCTACCATAAATGTTTTCCCCAAGTTAATACATTTAATGGCAATGCTACCAAATACTAATTGAGTGCATGTAAACTTTTTACCCACTGGGAATGTTGTGAAAAAAATAAAAGCCTAAATAAATCTTAAAATAGTGGTGATACTCACCCAAGACTGGGAATCTTTACTAGGATTAAATGTCAGGAATTATGAAACTGAGTTTAAATGTATTTGGCTAAGGTGCATGTAAACTTCCGACTTCAACATTACATCTGGTCACAGACTTTTGGTCATGTAGTGTATGTGGACACCTGCTCGTCGAACATTTAATTCCAAAATCATAGACATTAATATGGAGTTGCCCCCCCCCCTTGCTGCTGTAACAGCCTCCACTCTTCTGGGACAGCTTTCCACTAGATTTTGGAACGTTGCTGTGGGGACTTGCTTCCATTCAGCCACAAGCATTAATGAGTTTGGTTCTGATATTGGGCGACTACGCCTGGCTCGCATTCGAATTCATCCCAAAGGTGTGGTGTGGTGTGGTGTGGGGTTGAGGTCAAAGCTCTGAGCTGGCCAGACAAGTTCTTCGACACTAATCTCAAAAACACTTTACCAAACTGTTGCCACAAAGATGGAAGCACAGAATTGTCTAGAATGTCATTTATTGTATGCTTTCATGTTAAGATTTTCCATCACTGGAACTAAGGGGATTAGCCCGTACCATGAAAAACAGCCCCAAACCATTATTCTTCATCCACCAAACTTTACAGTTGGCACTATGCATTCGGACAGGTAGCGTTCTCCTGGCATCCGCCAAACCCAGATGTCTGTCGGACTGGCAGATGGTGATGTGTGATTCATTATTCCAGAGAACGCGTTTCCAGAGTTCAATGGCGACGAGCTTTATCCAACTCCAGCTGCCGCTTCTCATTGCACGTGGTGATTTTAGGCTTGTGTTCGTCAATGAAACCCAATTTCATGAAGCTCCTAACAAACCAGTTATTGTGCTGACATTGCTCCCAGAGGCAGTTTGGAGTGTTGTAACCAAGGACAGATGGTCCCGTTCTGTGGGCTTGTGTGGCCTACCACTTCGCGACTGAACTGTTGCTCCTAGCCATTTTCACTTCACAATAACAGTACTTAGTTGATCAGGGCAGAAATTTTACTAACTGACTTGTTGGAAAGGTGGCATCCTATGATGGTGACACGTTGAAATTTGACTGTGCTCTTCAGTAAGGCCAATGTTTGTCTATGGAGGTAACATGGCTGTCTGCCTGATTTTTATACACCTGTAGGGCAGCAGATGTGGCTGAAATGGCAGAATACACTAATTTAATGGGTGTCCACATACTTTTGTGTTTATAGTGTACCATACATTTTTTTAATTAAAGGGGCGTAGATCAGAACCAGTCGCTATCTGATGTGACCATGTTCCTCATGCAGCATGACTTCTCCTATGCATATAATTGTTCAGGCTGTTGATTGTGGCCTGTGGAATGTTATCCCACTCTTCAATGGCTGTGCGAAGTTGCTGGATGTTGGCGGGAACTGGAACACTCTGTCGTACATGTCGATCAAGAGCATCCCAAGCAAGCTCAATATTAGACATCTGAGTTTGCAGGCCATGGAAGAACTGGGACATGTCATCCGAGTGCACAGCTGAACACTATGCTGGAGAACACTTGGTTTGTTATTTTTTATTTAAAACAAACGGCTATGCATTAAATACGAATACCAAACTTTGTGTGGATTTACGTGATGTTAGCTTTTAACAGCTAGGAAACACCGCTAACCAAACAGTGCTGGGTGGCTGTACTGCAAAGACACCGGTTGTCATCGTGGGAAAGACGCGTTACCTTTTGAAAAACAACTGGTTGCAGTAAAGAGCCAACCTGGATACTAAGGACATCCTGAGGGAAATTGATTATCAACAGCTTTACGCTCTGGAGGAACAACCTACTCCATCATTGAAAGATCCGGCTACCTCGCAAAAGAATCAAACAAAAAAGAGATGAATCGACAGACAATTTACTTACTGTTGAAGTAGAGGCTTTTTGCTCTTGCTGGTATCCATGCAACCCTGAAAGTTGTGTGAGGAGGTAGCAGGGGGGAGTTTTGCTGGCTAAAGAGACGGACCGGACTAACAAGGGAAATACATAAACCAATAGTACAGGTAGATGCAAAATAAGAGGAAAAACAAAGCATTTGAGGGACATATTGAAGAGCGATCGAATGTAATCTATTACAAGAATAAAGCAAGCTGGATAGAATATGGAGAAAATACACTTCTTCCTGCGTCTGCAACACAGGAACGCTAACGCAAATAATTTGCAGGAACTCATTACTGAAGATGGAGTCATTTATGATTCTCCAAATTATATTTTAAGAGGAAGCTAAATATTTTAAGCAGATGTTCTTTTCCGCCTCATCCTCTCCCACTGAATGCTAAGGAATTCTCATCCTCTCACTGATTACGGTAAGGAATTCTTTCCAAATAATACACAATTAATAAATATACAGAGATCAGTGCGAAGGCCAAATTAGATAACTTTTTGAGGCTATTAAATCCTTTCAGTCTAGAAAAACCCCTGGGCTTGATAGCCTTTTGATGTACTAAAAGCTCCATTGTTAGATTGTTTTAACTACTCCTATAGAAATGGTAGTCTGCCAGGTACTCAGCAGGAAGGTCTGATTTCACTATTATTCAAACAAGACCCAGATAGCAAGTATAAAGATCCTGTCGATCTAAGAAACTGGAGGCCCCTTACACTTCAATGTTGTGATGCAAAAATACTAGCAAAATGCATTGCACTTACCTGGTTTTACCAGGTATTGTTCATCCTGATCACAGGTTGTTTTTACATGGACGATACATTGGAGATAATGTACTACAAATACTAGCAATAATAGAACATCATGAAACATCTAAGAAGCCAGAAATTGTATTTATTGTGGATTTTGAAAAGGCATTTGATAAAGTAACACTGGATTTTATTTATAAATGCCTAGATTTTTTTCCATTTTGGTGATTCTCTTTTATAAAATGGGTAAAAGTAATGCATAGATACCCCAGGTGTAAAATAGCAAATGGCTACTTCTGAGTTTTGAATTGTCAAGAGGAGTTCAACAAGGGTGTCTGCTGTCACACTCTATTTGTTATGGTCATCAAAATGCTAGCTATTAAAATGAGATCCAATAACATTAGATTAGAAATCCAAGGCAGAAAAACAAAGGGGTCTGTGTATCCCGACGACTCAAGTTTCATATTAAGTCCACAAGCTTAGATCCCTGCAATGTCTCATTGAAGATCTAGATAACGTTTCTGGCCTCTGGACTAAAACCTAATTATAAGTATACCATATTATGTATTGGATCTTTAAAAAATACAACTTTTACATTACCCCGCAGTTTACCTATAAAATGGGCTGACGTTGAAGTCGATGAACTTGGTATTCATATCACAATATCATAAATAAGCTCTCCACAATGAATTTTAATAGAACATTTGTAAAAATAGACAAGATCCTGCAACCAAGGAGAGGGAAATGCCGGTCTACTTATGGAAAAAAATTCCCTGAATAACTCCTTAGTCATATCTCCGTTTGCTCACTGATGGCGCTGCCTACTCCTGATTTTTTTTATGAGCAATTTTTTTTTTATCTAGGACGCTAAACTAGACAAAATAAAGCGTGCCTGTCTATAAAATGAATATGAATTGGGTGGGTTGAGACCTCCTAAAAGCTTCACTTATTCAAAAGTTTTACTTGATCCTTAAATGGTTCTCAAGTAGATTACTAAAAGCTCATCATTTGTGCAGTTTGCCATGTCTCATTTACAATTCATGAAAAATATATATTTTTTCAAACAAGCATTGCAGAGCTGGCTACAATTTCAATTTCATCTCCCTGAAAAGAGAACATGTATTACAACAAATATTATGGCATATCTCAAATGTGCTGGTTGATAAAATACGTGTAATTATGGGAAAGATGATTGAAAAGGGTATTTTGTTCTTAACTCCAACATTGCAATATAATTTATCAGAATGGTACTGAAAGTTCTGGACAATCCAAGAGCACAACCAGTTGATTACAGCATTACCCAAAAAATGGAGGAGGCAGCGGGAGGAGGTAGGGAACTGGTCTGTCTGCTCAATATAAAGGATCAAAACTTGTGGAGGAATAAAAAAATAGCAGAAATAGAAAAGTTTAACAGTTTCATTTGAGGACCAGGATGTTGACAACTGTGCCAAACAGATTGCAAAAGTGTCCCTGTTTTTGGCCTCAACGTGCCCTTGAGCAGGGCATTCACCCTGCATACTTCTTTGTCGCTCTGAATGGGAGTCTGTTGAATGAGTGGTGTAGTTGTCGAATGAGTGGTGTAGTTGTCGAATGAGTGGTGTAGTTGTCGAATGAGTGGTGTAGTTGTCGAATGAGTGGTGTAGTTATTAAAAAAAGAACTGGCATTTTCAGCTTCCAGGAATTGTGTACAGATAGATCCCTTGCGACATGGGGCTGTGCATTATTAGATGGAGGCGGATGAAGGGCACGACAATGGGCTTTAAGATTTATCACGGTATCTCTGTGCATTCAAATTGCCATTCATAAAATGCAATTGTTTTTGTTGTCCACAACTTATGCCTGCCCATAACACAACCACACCGCCACCATGGGCCCTCTGTTCACCACGTTGACGTCAACAACCGCTTTGCCTGTACATTTGAAACCAAGATTCAGACGTGACAAGCACACTTCTCCAGCGTGCCAGTGGCTGTCGAAGTTGAGCATTTTCCCACTGAAGTCTGTTACGACACTGAACTGCAGTCAGGTCAAGACCCTGGTGAGGACGACTAGCACACAGATCAGCTTCCCTGAGATTGTCCGTGCAAACGGTCAAACATTCTTCAGTTGTGCAAACCCAGTTTCATCAGCTGTCTGGGTGGCTGGTCTCAGACGATCCCGCAGGTGAATAAGCCCGATGGGGAGGTCCTGGGCTTGTGTATAAACGCAACGTGTAAAGTGTGGGTCCCATGTTTCATGAGCTGAAATATTGGATCCCATCAATTTTCCGTTGGCATAAAAAGCTTCTTTCTCTAAAATTGTGCACAAATTTGTTTACATCTCTTTTAGTGAGCATTTCTCTTTTGTCAAGATAATCCACCCACCTGACAGGTGTCATATCAAGAAGCTGATTAAAATTGCATGACGCCAAATTCAAAACAACAAATCTCATCATTACAATTCCTCAAACATACAAGTATTATACACCATTTTAAAGATACACTTCTTGTAAATCCAGCCACAGTGTCCGATTTCAAATAGGCTTTGCTGCGAAAGCACACCAAACGATTTAGGTCAGCACCTAGTCACAGAACCATACAGCCATTTTCCAGCCAAGGAGAGGGCTCACAAAAATCAGAAATAGAGATGAACTTAATCACTAACCTTTTGATCTTCATCAGATGGCACTCACAGGACTTCATGTTATACAATAAATGTGTTTTGTTCGATGAAGTTAATCTTTATGTCCAAAAACCTCATTTGAAATTATGTTATGATCAGAAATGCATTGTCTCAAACAAACATCCGGTGAAAGTGCAGAGAGCCACATCAAATAACATAAATACTCATAATAAACATTGATAAAAGATACAAGTGTTATGCATGGAAATATAGACTAACTTCTTAATGCAACCGCTGTGTCAGATTTCAAAAAGGCTTTACGGTGAAAGCACACCTTACGATTATGTTTGGTCAGTGCTAGTCACAGAAAAATATCCAGCCATTTTCCAAAGAAGGAAAGGTCAGAAATAGCATTGTAAATATTCACTTACCTTTGATGATCTCGATCAGAATGCACTCCCAGGAATCCCAGTTCCACAAATGTTTGGTAAAGTCCATTTATGTCCAAATACCTCCTTTTTGTTCACGTTTAGCCCAGTAAACCAAATGCATAATGCGCGATCACTTGTTCTGACAAAATGTCAAAAAAGTTATATTACAGTTCGTAGAAACATGTGAAACGATGTATAGAATTAATCTTTAGGATGTTTTTATCATAAATGTTCAATAATGTTCCAACCGGAGAATTCCATTGTCTTTAGAAATGCAATGGAACGCAGCTACCTCTCACAGGCGCACGCATGATCAGCTCATGGCATTCTGCCAGACACCTTAGTTAAACAGCTCTCATTTTCTCCTCCTTAACAGTGGAAGCCTGAACCAAGGTTTGAAAGACTGTTGACATCTAGTAGAAGCCTTAGGAAGTGAAAAAGTCATTTCTCAGGTCTTTGCCTGCCATATGAGTTCTGTTATACTCAGACATCAAACAGTTTTAAAAACTTCAGTGTTTTCTATCCAAATTTACTAATTATATGCATATTCCAGCTTTTGGGCCTGAGTAGCAGGTAGTTTACTCTGGGCACCTTTTATCCAAGCTACTCAGTACTGCCCCCCAGTCCCAAAGAAGTTAACTTCTTGTGATTAGCAATCCCGGATCCGGGAGCATAATCATAGCCTCAAACGAATTAGCATAACGCAGCGGACATAAATACCCCTAGAAGATTTTCCTATTCATGAAAATCACAAATGAAATGTATTGAGACACAGCTTAGCCTTTTGTTAATCACACTGTCATCACAGATTTTCAAAATATGCGTTACAGCCAACGCTAGACAAGCATTTGTGTAAGTTTATCATGGCATAATCCTATGCTAGGCTCTGCTGGCAGCAGGCAACATTTTCACGAAAATAAGAAAAGTAACCAAATTAAATAATTTACCTTTGAAGAACTTCAGATGTTTTCACTCAGGAGACAGCAAATGTTCCTTTTTTCCAAAAAGATTATATTTGTATGCGAAATAGCTCCCGTTTGTTCATCATGCTTGGCTGAGAAATCGACCGGAAAATGCTATCACTACAACGCTGATTTTTTTTCCAAATTGGCTCCATAATATCGACAGAAACATGGCAAATGTTGTTTAGAATCAATCCTCAAGGTGCTTTTAACGTATACATTCGATAATATATCCGTCGAGGCAATTGGTTTCTCATAAGAAGTGATTGGAAAAATGGCTACCTCAGTATTTTCTGCGGGAGACATGTGACCACTTGCTAAATGTGGTCCCTTACGGCTATTCTTTAACATAAATGCGTAAAAAGACGTCGCAATGCTGTAGACACCTTGGGGAATACATAGAAAACGTAAGCTCATTCACAGCCATATAAGTCATTGGCATGAGGCGGTTTTAAAAATGCGGCACTTCCTGATTGGATTTTTATCTGGGTTTCGCCTGAAACATCAGTTCTGTTGCACTCACAGACAATATCTTTGCAGTTTTGGAAACGTCAGTGTTTTCTATCCAAAGCTGTCAATTATATGCATAGTCAAGCATCTTTTCGTGACAAAATATCTTGTTTAAAACGGGAACGTTTTTTATCCCAAAATGTTAATATCGCCCCCTAGTCGTAAAAGGTTAAACAGCGTGATCTCTACACAGGTGTACCTTATGCTGGGGACGAAAGGCCACTCTAAATGTGCAGTTTTGGCACATGATGCAATGCCACATTGTTTTGAAGTGAGCGTGCAATTGGCAAGCTTGACTGCAGGAATGTCCACCAGAGTTGTTTCCAGATAATTTAACCAGCCTCGTAACCGCAGACCACTTGTAACCACGCCAGCCCAGGACCTCGACGTCCGGCTTCTTCACCTGGGGGATCCTCAGACCTGCCAGCTGATTTAAACTGAGTATTTCTGTCTGTATTAAAGCCCTTTTGTGAGGAAGAACTCATTCTGATTGCCTATGCCTGTCTCCCTAGTGGGCTGGCCTATGCCCAACCATGACAACTTGTATGGAAAATGATTGAGGATAATGGCGGACGATATTGCCGCTCCTATTTGCCATATTTTAAATTTAAGCCTACTAGAAAGTATGTGCTCCCAGGCCTGGAGGGAAGCAAAAGGTATTCCGATAACCTAAGAATAGTAAAGTCCCCTTTACTGGCTCAACAAGCCAACCAATCAGCCTGTTGCCAACCCTTAGTCAACTTTAGTAGAGAAAAAAAAAAATGTTTGACCAGATACGAATCAAATTTTGTCACATGCACCGAATACAATGGATACAAGCACTGCTCTACCTTAATAGAACTAACATGGCAGGCCCTAGTTTGTCGCACCTGGACGACTGTTCAGTCGTGTGGTCAGGTGCCACAAAAAGGGACTTAGGAAAATTGCAATTGGCTCAGAACAGGGCAGCACGGCTGGCCCTTGCATGTATGCAGAGAGCTAACAATAATATGCATGTCAATTTCTCCTGGCTCAATTTGGAGGAGAGATTGACTTCATTGCTACTTGAATTTGTGAGGTATTGACATGTTGAATGCACTGGGTTGTCTGTCTGCACTACTGGCACACAACTCGAGACACCCATGCATACCCCACAAGACATGTCACGAGGTCTCTTCACAGTCCCCAAGTCCAGAACAGACAATGGGAGGCGAACGGTACTACACAGAGCCATGACTACATGTAACTCTATTCCACATCAAGTAACTGATTCAAGCAGTACAATTAGATAAACAAATCAGAATGCACCTTATGTAACAATGGGAACTGAAACAACACACACATGCATACATACGCACTACACGCACATATACATGGATTTTGTATTGTAGATATGTGGTGTTGCTTGAGTAGGGGCATGAGGGCACACTCTGAATTGTAATGCTTTAATTTTGCTGGACCCTAGGAATAGTAGGCAGCAGCTGATGGCTGCGCCCCGGCCCAGTCAGTTGAAATCTGTAGATTACGGCCTAGTTTATTTAAATTGACTGATTTCCTTGAACTGTAACTCAAATTGTTGCATGTTGCGTTTATATTTTTATGTACATACGACCTTTTGCTGTTGTAGAGCATTGAGTCGAATCAATACAAATGTTGACGCGGACATCGAGTGGCGACATTACGAACTGCTTTTCACTGCAAAATTTGAATTTGTGAACTGTACAGTTTCAGATTGAGACAGGCTGAAGGAATTAAACTGTTTATTAGTGTACTTGTGGTGCTTCAGCACAAACACTTCTGCATTCTTAACCACCGACATAGATAGCCTTCTTAGACAAATCTAACTGAACAAGTGTTTTGTATTTTGGTGTTAATTGTGTAAACCTCAAGTTTACACAAATAATTTAGTGTCTGATTCTTTAAGCACAATAAGTTTGTTTTTTATATTCCACAAAAAAAAATATATTGGTGTGTGTGTAGTAACTGGTGACTTTTGCCTCCCTAAAATCTGTAACAGACCTAAAAGTCCCACATCGGTTGGTTTAGTCCTAACACAAAACATTTGCTCCATTAATACATTACAATTTCACGTACAAATGTACATTTGATCCTTCATTACAGTACTCCATTGATAAGAATGTGTATCCACAGTCTGTCCTGTTACGTGGATTGTTGGCGAGATTGACTTTTGCTGTCCAATCACTTTTTAATCTCTTAGAATCCTTCAAGGACAATATTTTAAGTGGGAGGCAGGTGGCTTAGTTCTTTAAAATCAAAACAAGAAGCACGTCTTTAAACCTGATTTGGCCAGTACCACTATAAATGTTAATGATTTCATCTTTGTTCTTCTCTACCCCAGATCCGACCCCACATCGCCACCCTGCGCAAATATACCTACGGCAAGCACATCCTGGCCAAGCTGGAGAAGTACTACATGAAAAGTGGCTCTGACCTGGGGCCCATTGGCGTGCCCACCAACGGCCTCATGTAGACCTATCCTCCCTCGTGTTCCTTGACTAAAGAGCAGAGTAGGAGCCCCCCACCCCCTTTTTTCTAGTTCTATAAAGAGGCGCTCCATCAGAGCTGCCCTTTGACATACCCTTTGTCCCCCATTTTGGGGGAATTACCCATAAAAAATTATTCAACTTCACCTATGAAATGCTGTGACATCTGGGGGCAGGCAGACAGACAGACTGACTGACTGTCTTGCAGGCAATCTCTTGCGGGTGAAGCACAACCCACCCCCATTGTTTATGATGTAATAGATATAACTGGCTGGTTTTTGGTATATAATCTTGTACATTTTTGTTTTTTTTACTTTGTAAATCCCTCTGTAGCGGGAAAAAAGGGAGAACCGCATTTGCTGAAAATGTACAATTACAATTACACCAGCAAGTGACTTTATAAGGCCAAATTTGAGTGATCCTTTTAAACAATTTTCCATTTGTTTTTGTACCCAGACTTACTATCAGCTGTTCTAATTAAAAGCCATGTGTTTAAATATAATATACAAAATTATCTTTCTACTACCACACAATGATCCCAATGCAAAAGCAGCTGATGGATCCATTTCTACTTATAGCACTGCATAGTATGGGTAGATTATGAAACCCATCTTTCCCACCGGTTACTATGTCTTTCGTGCCAATGAGTTAGTCACCCATTGGTCTGTATTGGACCAACTAAAGTACTTTGCTTTGGAGAGCTCTGTACTGACATTTTTTTTGGGGGGGGGGGTGTCATCCAGTTGGCTGCTCGTGATTGTCTCGATTTTGTTGCCTCTGTTTTTTCGCAGACCGGGGTGTAACGCCTACTCTGTCTCGCGCTGTTTGTGAACAGCTTGCAGTTGGCTTGATTTGATTAGTCGACTCCAGGTGATGACTGGCATCGTTACTAAACGGTGTACTTTGAGAAATGAAAACATGCGCTGTTGCATCCGTAGGCAGTGATTCCACTATACTCCACCTATACTGTCTTAAGCAACAACAACAACAAAAATGTTTTGCCGCCCACTCAATGGCTACTTGGGGGCTACACCGGACACTGCTACATAAGACGTTTATTCTTTTTCAGAAGCAAAGCATGAGGTCGGATTGTATAGTGAAAGTTTAACCTGGTTGTAATATTTACATGAAATGACCGTAGTGGGGCTTTTGGGGATGGGAGCAGGTTAAGCATAGGCATGCTGTGACAGGTTTTTATAACTTGGAATAATTTTTCTTTATCATGTTAAGTGGGACATCTTATTGGTCTTGTAGTTTGAGATGAACACTGCCCTAGAAAAGGTATCTTTATGTACTGAATATTCATCTCTTGCATAGAAGTAGCTTAGCAAAAATGTATAGCATCTTTGTGTATGAGTAAATATTAAATTGTTGCTTTTTTGGGTAGGGGGCTTTGGCCTAATGAGGGCACCCTCACCACCTGCAGTTCAGAGCAGTAGGAAGACTTTATTATTATTTTTAAGTGGCTCATTCCATGTGTGTGAAGCGGAGAATAGATTTGGGGATGAGCTGAGAAAAGGATCCTTGTTTATAGGATTGTGAGACCGTCATAGAGGTGGTTTTAACTTTGTTCATCTTTTTTTTTTTTGCAATCTGAATATGCAAGTAATTTGGGTAGTCTAAAAAGCTATACAACTCATCTGTAATACTAGTAGTATTGGCTTTTGTTTTTTGCTTCATATGAATAATTGTAGTATATGTGCAGTTAAGTGTAAGTTTATTAGTTGACAAAAAAATATATAGTTGTGATGTTTGACAGGCCTTGCTAAATTGGTAGTGATGCTTTTATTTCGTCTGTACAGTTGTACATTTGTAAACGTTGATGCTGTAAATGGGATGTCTTTTACACTTTGGGGGGGATTGCAAAAAATGTGCATTTTGATGTGTGTAAATTCATCACTCCTTTCCCCTAAAATATAATGTATACAGTTTTATTTGATCAATCGTTATTTTAAAACTATTTTTATGGCTTCACAATCTGACTTGGTTTTTGTTTTTAATCTGTTATGAAAAAGGTTGGCCTTGTTTTGTATGCGGAGCTGTATAACATCTCCTGTTGATATTGTCTTTCTGACATGTGACAGTTTAAAGGAACACCAATGCTCTGTACTTAAAATGAGGCTGCTTCTGGTCCTCTCTGCTACCATGGAAAACTTCACAGGATATGACAGAATTATTTTTGTACAGAAGAGGGCTGTATTTTGGAACAGCTACTACCTTGTAAGTGAAAGAAATGTAAGATATTGTCAATTATATAAATATGAACATATGAGTTTTGTCACACTGTCAAAGTCATGTACATTTTCAGGTGGCCTTATGTACATTTCCAGATGTTAGATGAAGAAAAAATACTCATTTTTGGGGGGGAAGCAGAATTGTGACTATGATTAAACCGTTCTAACATTTGATAACTTTGTTCTGTGCCTTTCATTTCCATATCTTGTTTATGAAGTTGTTGTGCAAACTTGCAGTACATGACTTGGACTTGAAGTTGTTTTGAAATTAACCTGTTTTGAGCAGCAGATGCTGTTTGTCAGTCACCAGTTAGCCTACTTCATTATCAATTGTTTTATAAAGGAGTCTAACAGGTTGCTGGGTGTTCACATTTGCCAGAACAGACTATTTTAATTTATAGCCTATATCTACAAGGAAGAATAGTTGTCTGACTCTCACCCTGTGTCTATAACGGTGACATAATCACTGTACTACAGCTATTTTTTTTATTTAACCATTAACTAGGCAAGTCCATGAAGAACAAATTCTTATTTTCAATGACTGCCTAGGAACAGTGGGTTAACTGCCTTGTTCAGGGGCAGAATGACAGATTTTGACCTTGTCAGGTCAGAGATTTGATTTTGCAACCTTTCGGTTACTAGGCCAACGCTCTAACCACTAGGCTACCTGCCGCCCCAAAATGGGGGGGCTTTAATAGGGCTTTGGGCCACCACAGATTCAATGCTCCTTGGCATAGATTCTAAATAAATAAATATACTCTATACACTAATTGCGGCAAAGTTGGTTCCTGTTTCAGTCACGTCTTTGGTCACGCTCGTGTGGGTCAAACGAACACCCTAATGATTGGTTGACAATAGAGCTGCACACAATGCAGGCGATGGCTGCAGGATGAAGTTGAAGAGTGATAGAGGAAAATATAGTTTAGATGATCAAATGTATACTTTAATGATTAGAACCATTCATGCTAATACTATATTTGTTATGATCTGAAAAGTATGGGTTCTTAATTGTACTGTTACTGAAAATGTAAGCAGAAATGAATTGTGTCTGTGTCTCCTGGGAAAGTTTTGAAGCAGGGATAAGATAGTACTTCAAACAGATAAGAATGTTTTGGTTGGATTCCATTAGCAGAGAGAAGTATATCCTTTAGGCAGGTTGGAATGTAGTTTATGAGGGGAGTGAAACTATCTCCAGGACTGAATACTGCGCCATTGTACGGCTGGGAGAGGGGTGTAACTGATGACGTCATTTTATGTCTTCTTCAGATTTAAAATGTAATGTTCTTTGTATTTTGGGTCAGTACTCATCAAGAATAAATGCTGAACTTGTTTTTTAAGACTGGTCTCTTGCTAATTCATGCAAATGATAAACTTACAACTTATCATGAATTAGAAATGAGTGCGAATTTGATTGGCTTTGGTAATAAAACATAAGGGAATTTAAAAATTCCTCTATCAAAGAGCTTCTGCAGAAACTTGCAGTCAATACTTTATGACCTTTGATCACATGATTTTTGTAAAGTTCATGCAGTTGACATGTAGGTGAAGGTCAGACAATTTTTATTCCCATAATGCAACACACTTTGAAAGTAGGACTGGGAATTGCCAAGGACCTCACGATAAAATATCACAATACTTGTGCCGATACGATATGTATTGCGATTCTATATGTATACTGTGATTTTATTGCGAATCATTATCCCAAACATATTGCTAACCATATGTCTTCTATAAAGGGACAAGAGAGCATGAGGACATTAATTTTGATCAGTCATGGAAATAAAAGTGCTGTACAAATTGTCTCCCTATTTTAAAAAGATGGGAAACAAGCTATAAAGGAAAAATTGTCATTTTGGTGCAGGTACAGCCAACTAATGCACAAATAATATTGTGATATTAAAACGATAGTCAAAAATAATATCCCGATTTATGGAACTATTTATTTTTTCCCCCATCACTATTTGAAAGGTGGTGTGCCCAACGATGGTCACCGATTTGACAAAAGTGTTCCGCTCAAACACAGCAACTGTTCAGAATCTTTAAGTGTTCAATTGGGTTGAGACGGCCATGGCATATGGTTTACATTGTTTTCATGCTCATCAAACCATTCAATGACCACTGGTGCCCTGTGGATGTGGCCGTTGTCATCTATCGGTGCATAGCAGGGGGAAGACTGCCCCCCTCTCATTGAAGCCACAGAAGTTCAATGCTGACCGCAGTACTGCAGGTGTTGTTTCCAGAAAACATCCCCCATTATAGTGAATGGAAAAATGTCAATCTCTGTGTAAATAAATAAAACATTTGAAGACAATGATTGTACCAATAATTGCTTCTAATACACCAGGTCTATGTCCTTGAACCGGTTATTTAAAAATCACACACGGAAGTAATTATAAGGAAAATGTATTTGCTAATGGCAGCCTGCAGTATCCCGGTCGACCTTCAACTTGAGTTACTCAATGGGGGGGAGCGTCACTGAGCTAGCCTGCAAACGTCACTTCCTGGAGTAGCTCAAACTGCATATTATGTCTCCATGAGATGCAATCTTAACCCACTTTCAATGCCCCATAGACCCACAGTGGAGGTGTCATAATACCCATAAAATCTAGTCAAAAACGTACATGGTTCCAATTGTTTTTCCACCATTCATTTTTCCCATTGATGATTTTAGAAGGGGGCAGTGTTTCGTGTAGGCTAGCCCTGCTGTGACATTTTGATAACCATGTAAATCTCTCTTGGACAAGGTGATTTTTGTCAATATATTCGGCTATATTTACTCTCAGATTCGAAAATGCTAACTAGCATCAAGTAAACATGCAAAACTACAAATCTCTGCCAGCTCCTGCACGTCATCTCTAGCTGACACCTTTGCTAACATGTTTTGTGTCAATTAAAAACTTGCACAAGCCAGTTCACAGAATTGTCCAGTTAAAGAAATGTAACCAATTTATTCATTATTACATTTGGTTAATATTAGATTGTTCATCCAGAGATTCTTACCTGTGCTTCGATTCGGCAGTTTCGTCCAGATCATGGCATTTTATCGTTTTTTATGATACACACATTAGCAGTTAATTAGCATTTCCTTTTTGGTGGGTAAATACAGGAAAATATATTGATAAAAGTCACCTTGTCCTAGAGCGATTTACACGGTTATCAAAACGGCACGCCGGGGTAAGCCTACACAAAACCCACCCCTTTAAGTGTTTCAAAAATTACCTATGGGAAAAACAGATGGTGTATAAAGATTGGAACCATTTCCCTGCTTGACTGCTAGGTTTTATGGGTATTATGACTCATACTATGGTACTCTATTGAGTGTTCACATATGAATGAATGCTGTCACTTAGTTGATGGCATAGTCCATTCATACAATATATACAGTCATTGGGGCATAGCCATGGTAGCCAAAATAATGGCCTGCCCAACATTTTTATGCATGAACTGAAGCATGATTTGATCTTAACTTCCGTAATTAACCACACCACTCCCTCATTTACTCCAAGTGTTTCCATTATTTTGGCAGTTACCTGTATGCCTGTGCTTCTGTAAACAGAGGGCGGGTCTTCAAGAATCCCGCCACAGGTAGGTTTAACTCACACCTGTACTACTATGAGATGGCAAATATGCTTTAAGGACTACAGTTGTAATAAAACCACTGCAGACGAGATATAATCATGATTTCATGTTTTACCCCACTGTATAACATAGCCGCATGTTTACCTGCAATAACTACATTGGTGAGTAGTCTGGTATACTTTTCTCATGAATGTAAGTGGTTGCGTTTACACAGGCAACCCAATTCTGATCTTGTACCCAATTATTGGCGAAAGAGCTGATCTGATTGGTCAACAAAAAAATAAAATTGAAAAAAAAAAAACAGCCAAAGTGATTTACATGTTATGAATGTAAATTTGAGCTGTGGACATTTCTCTGTCACCTCTGCTATGACGTTGCATTGAATGAACATAGGCTTCAGCATAAATTAATGCAGTGTGAAATATCAAATACCTTGTGATTGATTGCTTGTTAATCTTTTGTAAGAATTCACAGTAGGCCTTTGAAATTATATGTATCATTAGGCCTATGAGATAGTATATGGAGGATCAGCTCTCAGACAGGCTTTCAGAACATAAAAAAAAGATGTTGTTGAAAAAAGTAGCAAGCTATGGTATTGCACAACACAGCTGTCTGGCAGCTCACCTTTAGTGTGTCTGTCTGGGCCCGTATTCATAAAGCATCTCAGAGTATAAGTGCTGATCTAAGATCAGTTTTGCATCCTAGATCAGCACTCCTACTTTTCTTTATGTATACCGACCCTTATGTTCACGTTCAGATCCCACCGTCTATGGTTCAGATAATTGTCCAACGTGGTTTCTATATGTTTGATACCGTTCCATTGATTCCATTCACGCGGAACGAGGGAGAGCCCGTTTTGTTGTTTTGGAAAGTTTGTTGTTTTGAAAGTGTAAGGCCATCAGACTGCGAAACAGCAATCAATAACTCAAGAGAGGCTACTGCCTACATTGAGACCCAATCACTGGCCACTTTAATAAATGGAAATCCTGCAGGCTCTAGTTTTGTCTGTTCTTGATTATTGTCCAGTTGTGTGGTCGAGTGCTGCAAGGAAAGACCTATTTAAGATGCATTAATATGTTGAAAATCCCAAATTGTTTGCATAGTCAGTTTACAGTCACAGCTCTGACACACACACTAACCCCACCAGCCCTGCCATGAGGGGTCTTTTCACAGTCCCCAACTTCAGAACAAATTCAAGAAAGCATACATTATTATATAGAGCCATTATTGCATGGACCTCTGTTCCATCTCATATTGCTCAAGTGTCATGGCACAGCGCCGTTCCCCTATTTGACCGATATAGTTTGTCTGTATGTATTAATATTTAGGCTACATGTGCCTTTTGTAAAAACACACATATATATGTGTATATGTGTGTGTGTGTAGTTCTGTCCTTGAGCTGTTCTTGTCTATGAATGTTTTGAATGTTCTGTATTACGTCATGTTTTGTGTGGACGCAAGGAAGAGTAGCTACTGCTGTTGCAAGCGCTAATGGGGATCCTAATAGATTATTGTGGAAGGACCACCAGAGGGCAGGCTGGGCTCACGGATAGTAGCCCAACAAGGCATGGGAGACCAGGTAACCAGAGGCAATTAAGCACAGCTGACGGTACTAATGACATACTCTCCTTCCCCTATAAGAGAGAGAATGGAACCAGCAGAGAGAGGAGGGGAAAAGAGAGAGGAGCTATACAGGAGCTATACAGGAAGAACCACTAAGACGGTGACAATCCCGTGACTTTTGTTGTAGTTTAAAGATAATCCTATCTGTTATTGTTTCATCTGGAAGAAGAAGATGTATGTTTTTTCCTTGGAAGATTTTCATTGATTATGTTGGAGTGTTTGTGTTGACCAAATACCCTCAATAGAGAACTGTGTTCAATCAAGAAAACCTACTCCTTACACGTTTATTCCACCTTCCCGCTTTAGAGTGACGCCCAATTACTTGGTCCGCTCACATTACCAAATACCATGTGTATGCGTATGTGTGTATGGATTGGGGGGGGTCAAAATTTACTGGTGGTGAAGGGGTGGTCCAAAATAGGAGAGGGTTGTCATGAAATGAAAATAGAACTGTTTGGCCATAATGACCATTGTTATGTTTGGAGGAAAAAGGGGGCGTCTTGCAAGCCGAAGAACAGCATCCCAACCGTGAACCACAGGGGTGGCAGCATCATGTTGTGGTGGTGGTTTGCTGCAGGAGGGAATGGTGCACTTCACAAAATGGATGACTTCATGAGAAAGGAAAATGTATGTGGATATATTGAAGCAAAATCTCAAGACATCAGTCAGGAAGTTAAAGCTTGGTGGCAAATGGGTCTTCCAAATAAACAATGACCCCAAGCAAACTTCCAAAGTTGTGGCAAAATGGCTTAAGGACAACAAAGTCAAGGTATTGGAGTGGCCATCACAAAGCCCTGACCTCAATCCCATAGAACATTTGTGGGCAGAACTGAAGCGTGTGCGAGCAAGGAGGCCTACAAACCTGACTCGGTTACACCAGCTCTGTCAGGAGGAATGGGCCAAAATTCACCCAAGCTTGTGGAAGGCTACCCAAAATGTTTGACCCAAGTTAAACAATTTAAAAACAATGCTATCGAGTACTAATTGAGTGTATGTAAACTTCTTACCCACTGGGAATGTGATGAAAGAAATATAAGCTGAAATATATCATTCTCTCTACTGTTATTCTGACATTTCACATTCTTCAAATAAAGTGGTGATCCTACCTGACCTAAGACAGGGAATTTTTACTACGATTAAATGTCAGGAATTGTGAAAAACTGAGTTTAAATGTATTTGGCTAAGGTGTATGTAAACTTCCGACTTCAACTGTATACACCGGTTCTGAAAGGCCCCAGAGCCTGCAACACCACTAAGCAAGGGGCACTACCAAGCAAGCAGCACTATGAAGACCAAGGAGCTCTCCAAATAGGTTAAGGACAAAGTTGTGAGAAGTACAGATCAGGGTTGGGTTCTAAAAAAATATCAGGAACTATGAACATCCCACAGAGCACCATTAAATCCATTATTAAAAAATGGAAAGAATATGGCACCACAACAAACCTGCCAAGAGAGCGCCGCCCACCAAAACTCACGGACCAGGCAAGGAGGGGATTAATCAGAGAGGCAACAAAGAGACCAAAGATAACCACGAAGGAGCTGCAAAACTCCACAGTGGAGATTGGAGTATCTGTTCATAGGACCACATTAAGCCATACACTTAACAGAGCTGGGCTTTACGGAAGTGGCAAGAAAAAAGCCATTACTTTTAAAAAAAATGTGCAAACCCGTTTGGTGTTCGCCAAAAGGCAACTGGGAGACTCCCCAAACGTATGGAAGAAGGTACTCTGGTCAGATGACAATAAAATTTAGCTTTTTGGCCATCATGGAAAAAGCTATGTCTGGCGCAAACCCAACACGTCTCATCACCCCAAGAACACCTGTGGGGATGTTTTTCATCAGCAGGGACTGGGAAACTGGTCAGAATTGAAGAAATGATGGATGTCGCTAAATACAGGGAAATTCTTGAGGGAAACCTGTTTGAGTCTTCCAGAGATTTGAGACTGGGATGGAGGTTCACCTTCCAGCAGGACAATGGCACTAAGCATACTGCTAAAGCAACACTTGAGTGATTTAGGAGGAAACATTTAAATGTCTTGGAATGGCCTAGTCAAAGCCCAGACCTCAATCCAATTGAGACTCTGTGGTATGACTTAAAGATTGCTGAGTGAATAGTTATACAAAAACATATTTTGTATCTTCAAAGTGGTAAAGCATGTTGTGTAAATCAAATGATACAACCCACCCCCAAAAATATATATTTTAATTCCAGGTTGTAATACGACTAAATAGGAAAAATGCCAAAGGGGGTGAATACTTTTGCAAGCCACTGTAATTTCCTGACTTTATTGTGCAATCCCGGTCACTTGAAAAAATCTGTGTGTGTATATGTATGCACAAAGTCGGTATGCTTTGTTAATTGGTTGTGTGGTGCATTGGCACAGAACCCTGTTGGTGGAACATTTGTTGCATATTTTTATAGAATTATAAATATGGCATCAAAATGTTGAAAATCTTATTCGCCATGGATCAAGTGATGGAGAGATGGGAGAGGGGTGGCCTTCCTTACCCCTCCACCAGCCACACTCCAATCAGCACCACCACCACCTCCGACATCGTCCGGCACCAGCGGTATTCGGCTCGCGCTCCCGAGGGAGTACGATGGAACGACTGCCGGGTGCAAGGGGTTCCTGCTCCAACTGGAGCTTTACTTGGAACCGTTCACCCGGCTCCTTCGGGGAGTGAGAGCGTGAACGCCCTCGTCTCCTGCCTGTCAGGCAAAGTGCTGGAGTGGGCCAACGCGGTTTGGGATGGGCCAGACTCGGCGAGGGACCACTACCAAGAGTTCACCCGTCGCATCCGGGCCGTGTTCGACCATCCACCTGAGGGTCGAGTGGCGGGTGAACGTCTGTTCCATTTGCGGCAGGAGACGAAGAGCGCACAAGACTTCGCTCTGGAGTTCAGGACCTTGGCCGCCGGGCCAGGGTGGAACGATAGGGCCCTGATTGACCACTATCGGTGCAGTTTACGGGAGGATGTCCGCAGGGAGCTAGCATGCAGAGATGCCACCCTCACCCTGGACCAGCTAGTGGACATGTCCATAAGGTTGGACAACTTGCTGGCTACACACGGGTGTCCGGATTCGGTCCTGTTGGTTCCATCCCCAGCTCCTCTGCGCCAACCGCCATGGAGTTAGGGGGTGCTGCAGCGAGGGCGATCGGAGGACGAGCCTCTTCCTGCACTAGGTGTGGTCGGAGAGGACACACTGCCGACCGGTGCTGGAGGGACTCGTCTGGGAGTCAAGACGGCAGGTCGAGCACTGTTCGGACACCCCAGGTGAGTCAGCACCAGGCTCACCCAGAGCCCCCTGTTGGTCACATTTATGTGTTGATTTCTTTCCCTGAGTTTTCCCCTCATTCCCAGCATAAGGCGCTAGTAGATTCAGGCGGCAGCGAGGAATTTTATGGACTGCGGTTTCGCGCATAGGCTAGGGATTCCCCTGGTTCAGATTGACAAACCTTTCCCCTTGCACTCCCTAGATAGTCGACCATTAGGGTCAGGGGTGGTCAGGGAGTCCACAGCCCCACTGGACATGGTTACGCAGGAGGGTCATGAGGAGAGAATTAGTCTCTTCCTCATTGATTCCTCTGCGTTTCCGGTGGTGCTGGGGATTCCCTGGTTAGCCTTTCACAATCCCATTATTTCGTGGCAACAGAGGACTCTAAAGGGGTGGTCAGATGAGTGCTCAGGTAGGTGTGTGGGAGTTTCCATCGGTGCAACGAAGGTGGAGAGTCCAGACCAAATCTCCGCCGTGCTTATTCCCCCTGAATATGCCGATTTGGCTATCGCCTTCTGTAAAAAGAGGGTGACCCAATTACCACCTCATTGACGAGGGGATTGTGTGAAAAAGCTCCAGGTAAACGCCGCACTTCCCAGGAGTCACGTGTATCCCCTGTCACAGGAGGAGACGGTGGCTATGGAAACATATGTCTCTGAATCTCTGAGACGGGTACATTCGGACCTCCACGTCACCCGCCTCCTCAAGTTTATTTTTTGTGAAAAAGAAGGTCCGTGCATTGACTATAGAGGTCTAAATTCTATTACGGTGGAGTACAGTTACCCTCTACCTCTCATTGCTACGGCGACTGAGTCATTTCACGGAGTACGCTTCTTCACAAAACTGGATCTCAGGAACTTGGTGCGTATCCGGGAGGGAGATGAGTGGAAGACAGCGTTTAGTACCTCATCCGGCCATTATGAGTACCTCGTCATGCCGTATGGGTTGAAGAATGCCCCAGCCGTCTTCCAATCCTTTGTAGACGAGATTCTCAGGGACCTGCACGGGCAGGGTGTGATGGCTTATATCGATTGCATTCTGATATATTCCGCCACACGCACCGCGCATGTGTCTCTGGTGCGCAGAGTCGTCAAGGCTGAGAAATGCGTGTTCTCCAAACAGGCCGTCTCCTTTCTGGGGTATCGCATTTCCACATCAGGGTTGGTGATGGAGTGTGACCGCATTTCAGCCGTGCGTAATTGGCCGACTCCCATCACAGTAAAGGAGGTGCAGCGGTTTTTGGGGTTTCCCAATTACTACCGGTGGTTTATCCGGGGTTTTGGGCAGGTGGCTGCTCCCATTACCTCACTGCTGAAGTGGGGACCGGTGGGTCTGTGGACTCTGTTTACCGAGGCTCCCCTGTTGGCTCATCCGGATCCCTCTTTGGCATTCATAGTGGAGGTGGACGCATCCGAGGCTGGGATTGGAGCCGTGCTCTCACAGCGCCCCGGCGCTACTGAAGCTCCGCCCCTGCGTTTCTTTTCGAGGAAGCTCAGCCCGGCGGAGCGGGAGCTGCTGGTTGTCGTATAAGCTCTGAAGGTGTGGAGACATTGGCTTGAGGGGTCTCTTCTGGACTGACCACCGTAATCTGGAGTACATCTGGGCGTCGAGGAGGCTGAACCCTCGCCAGGCAAGGTGGGCCATGTTTTTCACCCGATTCAGATTTATGATATCGTATAGACCAGGGTCCCAGAATGCTAAGGCAGACGCACTGTCCCGTCTTTATGATACAGAGGAGCAGTCAATCGATCCCACCCCCATAATTCCGGCCTCTTGTCTGGTGGCACCGGTGGTATGGGAGGTGGACACGGACATTGAGCAGGCATCTCGGTCAGAGCCTACTCCACCTCAGTGTCCAGCTGGACGGAAGTACGTTCCGCTTGGTGTTCGCAACAGGCTGATTCGATGGGCTCACACGGTACCCTCCTTTGGTCATCCGGGTATCGATAGGATGGTGCAATGCCTTAGGGGGAAGTACTGGTAGGCCACTTTAGCTAAGGACGTGAGGGTTTATGTCTCTTCCTGTTCGGTGTGCACTCAGTGCAAGGCTCCTAGGCACCTGCCCAGAGGGAAGTTTACAACCCCTCCCCGTTCCACAGCGTCCTTGCTCACACTTGTCGGTAGACTTCCTGACTGATCTTCCTCCGTCTCAGGGCAACACCACAATCCTGGTCGTTGTGGATCGGTTATCTAAGTCTTGTCGTCTCCTCCCTTTGCCCGGTCTCCCTACGGCCCTACAGACTGCGGATTCCCTGTTTACTCACGTCTTCCGGCACTATGGGGTGCCTGAGGACATAGTTTCGGATCGGGGTCCCCAGTCCCGGGTTTGGAGGGCGTTCATGGAGTGTCTGGGGGTCTCGGTCAGCCTGACCTCTGGTTTTCACCCCGAGAGTAATGGGCAGGTGGTGAGAGTAAACCAGGATGTGGGGAGGTCAGGGGGGGCTACTGTCACAACTTCCACTGAAGGTTGCTCCTCTGCCTGTTCGAGCGGTGCTCGGCAGTCGTCGTCGCCGGCCTACTAGGTGCCATCGATCTATTTTTCCTTTTCGTTTGGTTCTGTCTGTTTTTGTTATCACCTGTGTCTAATTAGTTCATTTCGGTGGTTTTATTAACCTCTGCTGCCTGCTAGTCTTTGTGCGGGATTATTTTGCTGTTTAGCTCTGGATAGGGGTGCGTGTTTGCGCCATAGGATTTTTGTTTGTTCTCAGAGTCGTTGTACCGTTGGCACTGTGTTTAGGAGTAGAGGTTTCTCCTCCGTGTGTTTGTGATTTTTCCCCACCTGTTGTTGGTGGGTTGGGACTTGAATAAACGACTGTGCCAACTGGAATTCCTTGCTTCTGCTCCTGACTCCTGCAACTACCTCTTTTTAGGAGGCACCTGACACCAAATGAACAAAGGAAATTGAAGGACTAACAGTACAGTTAGATAGCAATAAAACTGTACCATAGAGGCACAGAATAAGTTAGAGGAAAACCAAAACGAAATGGAGGAACTTATTCAAGAAAGATCCAGTGTAATATATTATAAAAGTAAAGCGAACTGGTTGGAATATGGGGAAAAATGCACCAAATAATTTTTCAATCTTCAACATAGAAATACTACCAAATGTATTTTATTGAAACTTGTTACAAATGATGGAGTCACACATGATTCACCGAATTATATTCTGAAAGAGGAAGTAAAGTACTTTAACCTATTTAATCCCACCGGTCACAATAGTGACTATAAAAAAACGTTTCCAGTTTTAAGGCTCTATATATGTTACTGAATGATGTATCAATGCATTTCCAGCAAATATTGAAAAAAATCAAGGGTCTCAATGAAATATGTGCAGTGTCACATGTTTAGTGTAAATTGTCACATGACCAGAGCTGTTTACTTCCTGGTTGCACCATGAGAAGAGGATGGCTGCATCAAAGTTCCCAAACAAAAGGTTAGTAATGTATTGTAACATAAAGATAGGACAAAGATTTTTGGTACACATCATCTTTAAGGTGTCTAGTTTTGATATATGCATTTACAATTACTCAACCTTTTTCAATTTGGTCATAGAATGTGTAAACATGTTGACGGCAACATGTGACCGGCGGGATAACACAGTGCATCTAGGTATACACATACTGATACACATACATAGGTCTTGTTCTACCTAACTTTCTACTCTGTTCTTTCTTTTAGTTTCACTTTGAGTCAAGTTCTGGATATGTTGGATCTAGGTGACAGCCCAGACAAGGCATGCAACATTGCAGTTATCCCTCAAAATGAGAAAGATGCTGTCCTGAGTGATTGTGATAGCGATGGGTCAGATATGGACTATGGACAGGCCGTTTGCCAGCCAGGCTGTCGAATGCATATGCTAAACCTATGCAAACAGATCATGACAGGAACAACGTTATCAGTGATGATGACCTACCTACCCCCCTCCCCATCCACAACCTTCCCCACCCATCTCCATTGTTGATAATGAAGAGCCAAGGGCTTCTACCCGCCAGAGGGTCCAGTCAGGGGAGCCAAGGTCCTCTACAAGCCATAGAGGTTAGCCAGAAGAGCCAAGGGAAAAGCTGCAGGTGGTCAAAAATAAAGATGGAGTGTTCAAACGATCAAAGAGGCCTGCCACTGATGTGATTCCAAAACACGTAGTATACAGCCCAAATATGCAAAAGTTTGGCACAAAACCACTGAGCCACGGAAGGAGATCTTTACTGGCTGCTACTGTTGAAGATCAGGCAAGAAATTATAAAGCTTCTCACTGGCCAATCAACATGATGCACCGGTTCCAGAGAAGTCGTCATTGTGACAAACGTACTACCTATGCATGTGAGAAATGCAAAGTGCCACTGCACATTGAGTGCTTCAAGATATACCATGGACAGTAGAAAAGGAGATAAGAGCGAATGAAAAAGGGCTGAAAAAGACAATAAAAGAAAAATAGAAAAGTCGATAAAGGGTGAGGAGAAGCAGTACAATGGAAGAAAAGAAAAGTAGACGAAAAAGACAATCAAAATGACTGAAATGTTTTTGGAAAAGAACGTCAATTGATTCAAGACATACTGTATGACAGGAGGTCTGACTGATCACAGTTTAAAATAGTGATGCACAAACTCATCTTGCACTTGGTTCTGAAGCCTAACTCTATGAGATATATAGAAGCCCTCATTGTGCAGTGGCGCTTTTTATATATATAATTGTATTTTGTTCAGTGTAGGCCTCTACTTGAATGCATATTCTACAGGCTACCTCTATCCTAAATGTTACCTTAATGTTCAGTGGGAATGAATAACACGACTGCTATACAGTTGTTAGTGAATGTTGCACTAAAATGTCACAATGACAATGTTACAATGAATATTGCACTAAAGTACAAGTTACAATGTTACAATAAAGTTACAATTTTAATGTTTCAATATGTTGCACTAAAGTAACAATGTTACAATGAATATTGCACTAAAGTACAAGTTCCAATGTTACAATAAAGTTACAATATTAATGTTTCAATATATGTTACAATAAAGTAACAATGTTGAAATACGTTGATGGTTGTTTTTTGTCTTTGCTCTCAGTATTCATATCGTGTTGTATAAGGGTTTTTAATGTGTAAAATAGTCACACTAGAATGTGACTGGGCATTCTAGAGGCAATGCTGGGGACTGCCAGTGACAGAGTTTTAAATGTGTTAATAACTGGGTTGAGATAAAATAACTTTGATAACTGCATAGGAGAAATATGTTAATTTAGTATACGTAACATTATCCTGTGACCGACCATAAAACACACTTTTTCACCTACTTTTCCATTAAAATGTCAAAAAATAATGATTGATTACTTCAAAGGGTTACTAATAACACTTGATTTTGATATTTTCATGTCTGGGAAAAATGTGGGATTAAATGGGTTAAGAATGTGTCTTCGTTTCAGTCTCCTCCATCTCCACTAACCGAAGCTAATTGCATGGATTTGTTTCCTATTAATAATGTCAAATTAACATCTGTACAGAAAGACTCATGTGAAGGCCAAATTACAGAGGAGGGACTTCTTGATGCAATTAAAGCCTTTAAGGCTGGGAAAACTCCAGGGCTGGATGGCTGTAATACGATGCTACTGGCAGCAGAGAAGTCAGGCGCAGGAGAGCTGAAACTGATTTACAACGGTTGTGATTAATAACCATAAACCACAGTCAACAGAATAATACAATAAATGGGTCAAACAAAATCCGATAAATACCAGCATATCGTGCACAAGCACTACAACAAACAATTACGGACAAGGACATGGGGGGGAAACAGAGGGTTAAATACCCAACATGTAATTGATGGAATTAGAACCAGGTGTGATGGAAGAAAATACAAAACCAATGGAAAATGAAAAGTGGATCGGCGATGGCTAGAAGGTCGGTGACGTAGACCGCCAAACGACGCACGAACAAGGAGCTGGACCAACTTCGGCGGAAGTCTTGACAAAGGCATACCAGTGGAGGTATACCAACCTTTTTTGATATACTCAGAGGACCAGTATTAGCATGTTTTAACCACTCCTATATATTGTAAATGGTAGATTATCGGACACGCAACATGTCTGATTTCATTATTACTGAAACAGGATCCAAGTGGTATATATAAAGTTCCAGTCCATTTAAAAAAATTGGAGACCTCTTACACTTCAGTGTTGTGATGGAAACATTCAAGCTAAATGCTTGGCACATAGAATTAAAAAGGTATTGTCAGATATTCTTAATCAGACAGGTTTTTTACATGCATGACCGTGACTGCTATCAAACCACTGTGCTAACATGCAATGTAACATAGACAATAACCCACAAACCACAATACAAAACAGGCTACCTAAATATGGTTCCCAATCAGAGACTACGACAAACACCTACCACTGATTGAGAACAGATCAATCCAAAGATCAGGCCAAAACACATAGAAACAGACTAACTAGACATGCAACATAGAATGCCCACTCGTATCACACCCTGACCAAACAAAACATAGAAACAAACGACGCAAATAATGGTCAGAGTGTGACACATAGAGGTTCTAAATACTTTTGCTAAACTCTCTGGATTAAAACCAATTTATGATAAGTATATTACATATTGAATCACAAAAAAATTCAACTTTAACATTACCGTGTAGTTTACCAATAAAATGGTCTGACGGGGATGTGTACATACTCAGTATACAAATCCCGAAAGAAAGAAATGATCTCACTCCAATACATTTTTATAGAAAGTTTGCAAAAATAGATAAGATCTTGCTACCATGGAAAGGAAAATACCTGTCTATTTGTGGAAAAATCACCCTGATTAACTCTTTAGTCATATCACAGTTTACCTATTTGCTTATGGTTTTGCCTACACCTGCTTTTTAAATGATATGAACAAAAATATTCAATTGTATTTGGAATGGCAAGACAGACCAAATTGAAAGGGCCTATTTATATAATGAATATGAATTCAGAGGGCAGACATTACTACATATTAAAACATTAGACCTCTCACTAAAGGCATCAGTCATACACAAATTATACTTATATCCAAAATGGTTCTCTAGTAAATTAGTAAGGAAGGGTCACCCCATGTTCAAGAATGGCCTTTTTCCCTTTATTCAGATTACAACTGCTCACTTTTGGTTATTAGAAAATTAAATCATCTCCAAAATATCGTTATTTTTTAAAACAAGACTTAGAAAATTGGTTGCAATTTCAGTTTAATCCACCTGAAAAGACAAAACAAATACTACAACAAATATTGTTGTTAAACTCAAATATATTGAATGATTAAAAAAACACGTTTTTCAATAACATTTTTTTTAAAGGTATGATTTTTGTAAATCATAAATAGGACTGGTGGAGTTATATCACACATGCAGCTAACACAGACATGTGGTAAGGTCTGCTCTACCCAAAATGGAAGAGGCATGTAAGAAGGGGGGAAAAAGTAAGGAACTTGTCTGTCAGCCCTGCATTAAAGACCATAAATCGTTAAAGAAAATTGTCATAAATAAAAACATATACCAATTTCATTTAAGGAGCAAAAAATTGACAGCTGTGCCATTTAAATGGCAAAATAGTTGGGAAGAGATTTTCGATGTACCGATTCCATGGCACATGGTTTATGAATTGACACGCAAAACAACGCCGGAGTCAAAATTTTTCAATGTAAATTATACAAAATTCTTGCACCAATAGAATGTTATTTATATGGGGGATACAATCTTCCCAGCTCTGCAGATTCTGCTGCGAGGAGGTAGAGTCATTAGATCATTTATTTTGGTACTGTCCATAAGTAGCTCATTTTTGGTCACAGGTCCAGGAATGGCTGAAGAATTGGAACATTTACCTAGAACTAACGCTGCATATAGCAATACTTGTTGATTATTATTTGAAAAGTCATAGTCAATCAATCAATAACATAATAATAATTTAACAAAAATGTTTATCTTTAATTTACAATCTGTGGAAGCTATGAGAATAGAAAGGTACTTTTGTGAAGCATCACAGCACAATTGAAAAATATATGGCAAATAGAAATCCAAAATAGATGGTGTTGAGAGATAGATGGGAGGGGTTGAATGGAGCTGAAAGGTGGGACTTAATAACAACAAGATAACCAATGTAAAACATACAGGGTTTGTAAAAAGTATATAGGTTCAGAAGAAGGACTAAAAACAAACAAAATATAACTATTATAAAATAGATTGTCTGTAAAATGTGTATAATATGTACAAACTGAAGGTAGAAGCCTAAGTGTTATTGTTTATTAGTTTACACCATTTGGGGGAGGGGTGGTAAGGGTTTGCGGCGAATAATAAAGGTATATATTTTTTAAAGTTTGTATATGTATATATATATGTATGTTTATGTATGTAGATATGTGTATATGTACGAATGCTTATGTATACATATACAGTGCCTTGCGAAAGTATTCGGCCCCCTTGAACTTTGCGACCTTTTGCCACATTTCAGGCTTCAAACATAAAGATATAAAACTGTATTTTTTTTGTGAAGAATCAACAACAAGTGGGACACAATCATGAAGTGGACCGACATTTATTGGATATTTCAAACTTTTTTAACAAATCAAAAACTGAAAAATTGGGCGTGCAGAATTATTCAGCCCCCTTAAGTTAGCGCCACCTTTTGCTGCGATTACAGCTGTAAGTCGCTTGGGGTATGTCTCTATCAGTTTTTCACATCGAGAGACTGATTTTTTTTCCCATTCCTCCTTGCAAAACAGCTCGAGCTCAGTGAGGTTGGATGGAGAGCATTTGTGAACAGCAGTTTTCAGTTCTTTCCACAGATTCTCGATTGGATTCAGGTCTGGACTTTGACTTGGCCATTCTAACACCTGGATATGTTTATTTTTGAACCATTCCATTGTAGATTTTGCTTTATGTTTTGGATCATTGTCTTGTTGGAAGACAAATCTCCGTCCCAGTCTCAGGTCTTTTGCAGACTCCATCAGGTTTTCTTCCAGAATGGTCCTGTATTTGGCTCCATCCATCTTCCCATCAATTTTAATCATCTTCCCTGTCCCTGCTGAAGAAAAGCAGGCCCAAACCATGATGCTGCCACCACCATGTTTGACAGTGGGGATGATGTATTCAGGGTGAGGAGCTGTGTTGCTTTTACGCCAAACATAACGTTTTGCATTGTTGCCAAAAAGTTCAATTTTGGTTTCATCTGACCAGAGCACCTTCTTCCACATGTTTGGTGTGTCTCCCAGGTGGCTTGTGGCAAACTTTAAACTACACTTTTTATGGATATCTTTAAGAAATGGCTTTCTTCTTGCCACTCTTCCATAAAGGCCAGATTTTATACGACTGATTGTTGTCCTATGGACAGAGTCTCCCACCTCAGCTGTAGATCTCTGCAGTTCATCCAGAGTGATAATGGGCCTCTTGGCTGCATCTCTGATCAGTCTTCTCCTTGTATGAGCTGAAAGTTTAGAGGGACGGCCAGGTCTTGGTAGATTTGCAGTGGTCTGATACTCCTTCCATTTCAATATTATCGCTTGCACAGTGCTCCTTGGGATGTTTAAAGCTTGAGAATTTTTTTTGTATCCAAATCCGGCTTTAAACTTCTTCACAACAGTATCTCGGACCTGCCTGGTGTGTTCCTTGTTCTTCATGATGCTCTCTGCGCTTTTAACATTTACATTACATTTACATTTAAGTCATTTAGCAGACGCTCTTATCCAGAGCGACTTACAAATTGGTGCATTCACCTTATGACATCCAGTGGAACAGCCACTTTACAATAGTGCATCTAAATCTTTTAAGGGGGGTGAGAAGGATTAATTTATCCTATCCTAGGTATTCCTTAAAGAGGTGGGGTTTCAGGTGTCTCCGGAAGGTGGTGATTGACTCCGCTGTCCTGGCGTCATGAGGGAGTTTGTTCCACCATTGGGGAGCCAGAGCAGCGAACAGTTTTGACTGGGCTGAGCGGGAACTGTACTTCCTCATTGGTAGGGAGGCGAGCAGGCCAGAGGTGGATGAACGCAGTGCCCTTGTTTGGGTGTAGGGCCTGATCAGAGCCTGGAGGTACTGAGGTGCCGTTCCCTTGCTCCGTAGGCAAGCACCATGGTCTTGTAGCGGATGCGAGCTTCAACTGGAAGCCAGTGGAGAGAGCGGAGGAGCGCGGTGACGTGAGAGAACTTGGGAAGGTTGAACACCAGACGGGCTGCGGCGTTCTGGATGAGTTGTAGGGGTTTAATGGCACAGGCAGGGAGCCCAGCCAACAGCGAGTGCAGTAATCCAGACGGGAGATGACAAGTGCCTGGATTAGGACCTGCGCCGCTTCCTGTGTGAGGCAGGGTCGTACTCTGCGGATGTTGTAGAGCAGGGGTGTCAAAGTCAAATGGACGGAGGGCCAAATAAAAAATTTAGCTACAAGCCGAGGGCCGGACTGTTCGAATGTTCATTGAAAAATTTTTAAATGACGCATATAGTCTAGTGAACCTATTTCGTCTCGGAGTTGTGTTGTGTCTTTCCCTTTGCTGTCCAAGAACAGACAAATCTCCTCACGAAGCTCGAAACATCTTTGAAGCACCTTTCCCTGGCTTAGCCATCGCACCTCTGTGTGATAAGGCAAATCACCATGCTCCGTTTCTAACTCCGTCAGAAATGCCTTGAACTGGCGGTGATTCAAACCTTTGGCTCTGATAAAGTTAACTGTGCGCGTGATGATGCTCATTACATGCTCCATTTTCAAGGCTTTACCGCACAACGCTTCCTGGTGTATGATACAATGATAAGCTGTCAGCTCACCTGTATCTTGCATCTTTTCCCGTATCTTCGCCACCAGTCCGCTCCTGTGTCCACACATCGCAGGTGCTCCGTCGGTTGTCAAACCCACGAGTTTTTCCCAAGGCAGCTCCATCTCATTTACACATCTTGACACCTCTTCATACAAATCATGCCCCGTAGTTGTGCCATGCATAGGACGTAAAGCCAAAAACTCCTCTGTCACGCTTAGGCTGGAGTCCACTCCGCGGATGAAAATTGACAACTGGGCAATGTCAGAAATGTCGGTGCTCTCATCCACAGCCAAGGAATATGCAATGAAATCTTTTCCCTTTTTCACAAGCTGCTCTTTTAGATTGATGGACAACTGGTCTACTCTCTCGGCAATGGTGTTTCTGCTCAGACTCACATTTAAAAAGAGTTGCCTTTTTTCTGGGCAAACTTCGTCACAAACTTTAATCATGCAGTTTTTGATGAAATCCCCCTCCGTAAATGGCCGGGCTGATTTAGCGATCTCTTCTGCCAAAATAAAACTGGCCTTGACAGCAGCCTGGCCTTGTGATTTGGCTTTTTTGAACAGAGCCTGTCGAGATTTGAGGCCTCGTTTTAATTCCTCTGCCTTTTGTAGCCTTTGTTCCATGTCCATATTCTTGTTTTTGTCCGCGTGTTTCGTTTCATAATGTCGTCTCAGATTATACTCTTTCAGTACCGCCACACTTTCTCCACACAGAAGACACACAGGTTTTCCAGCTACCTCCGTGAACAAATACTCCGACTCCCACCTTGTTTGAAACCCCGGTTCTCAGTGTCCACCTTCCGTTTTGCCATTTTTGATGGGTATCTGAAAGTTAATTTTACTGTGATGCTGACAACTGCTGTGCCAATAAATATTGAAATGAAGCAGCCTACTGCTCGGTGCGTCACCGTTGCATTGTGGGAAATGTAGTATTGGTGCGTGTAAAAGATCTGCGGGCTGCCGGCTTGCTGCGGTCTGCGGGCCGGTTCTAATAATAAATCAAGATCATCCCAGGGGCCGTAAAAAACCTTCTCGCGGGCCGGATGTGGCCCGCGGGCCTTGACTCTGACATATGTGTTGTAGAGCATGAACCTACAGGAACGGGCCACCGCCTTGATGTTAGTTGAGAATGACAGGGTGTTGTCCAGGATCACGCCAAGGTTCTTAGCGCTCTGAGCGCTCGGACCTCTGAGACTATCACAGTGCAGGTGCATTTATACGGAGACTTGATTACACACAGGTGGATTGTATTTATCATCATTAGTCATTTAGGTCAACATTGGATCATTCAGAGATCCTCACTGAACTTCTGGAGAGAGTTTGCTGCACTGAAAGTAAAGGGGCTGAATAATTTTGCACGCCCAATTTTTCAGTTTTTGATTTGTTAAAAAAGTTTGAAATATCCAATAAATGTCGTTCCACTTCATGATTGTGTCCCACTTGTTGTTGATTCTTCACAAAAAAATACAGTTTTATATCTTTATGTTTGAAGCCTGAAATGTGGCAAAAGGTCGCAAAGTTCAAGGGGGCCGAATACTTTCGCAAGGCACTGTATATATATATATATATGGGTATTTATGTATGTATATGGATATATATATATACCCCCAAAATATATGGGGGATTGGAAATGATGCAATTACATTGATGGAAGCAACAATCTATCCGCAATATTAAAGCTGATCTGACCCTTAAAAAAATATATATACGCAGGGCTCTATTTTCGGCTGGCGTTAACGCAGTGCTAGTGTCAAACGCATGCTCTTTAGCAATTTCGAATTGTAAAAGCCAGTGCTCTGCTGTTGGTAATTTACCTGTTCTATATCAGCTCACTTGCTCTGAGGTGGGAAGGGTGGAAATATTTCCTTAAAAATGTGCATCAATGTGCCAATGTCAAGCAACGCTACTAGTGATATTAAAGACACATGTAAAGCTGGTCTTAGCGGTAATGCAATTGTGGTTATGGCATTGATTTTGCCAGTGGAGGAACACGCTTGTAGGGCTGGGACGCTACCAGTATTTTAGGAAGGAAACAAAATACGAAGTGGATTTACTTCTTTAGGAAAACAAACTTAATGTTGGAAACAAACAACATTATGTTGTCATCCACAGTCATATTTATTCATTTTCAAGTGAAAGCACATAATATTTTACATACAGCAGGTTTTTAAAGGACCAAAGTATTTGCTCTGCTTCGGGTTTTCATTTTTGCCATGCGAATACATTGTGTGTTTTTTTCAAAATGCGAACAGAATGTGGGAAGACTAATATTTCCATGTTGAAGTTAGAGCATAATTCTAATCAAATTCTATCTTTTTAGGCCTTGTTATTGGCCTAGTGAATTTAATCTTGCTTATTGACTACTTATTGACTACATTTGGCATAGACCCTATATCAGTGTAAATGCTACAGCCTATGTTTAACAATGTATTACCATATTGAAGCAATGCAATTAAGACAGTGTAGACCACAAACATGTTCAACATATTTAGCAAATATGGGGCAGGCTATTTAATGAACTAGGCTATAATGGACTAACATTTGAATTGGAGTTGATGACAACAAAATGCATAAAAGACCGCAAATACACACACAACTTGAAGCAACCCAATATTTAGCCATGGAGCACTTTCTGATTGGCCAGTGAGGTGTCAAGCCTCGACACACCCACAACTTGTTTATTCATCTAAACCCAGCCTTTTCGCTCCATCGCCAGTTGTGAAATCTACCACCAGCGCTAAGATTTCCTGTTGCGTTAAGCTTGTTAAAATAGAGCCCACAATCTTATCTCTGCTCAATCACATTCACATTTTTGGTGAAAAATTACAAGATAAGATTCCGCTCTGAAAAGTACATATCAGTGTCATTTTTCTACTCAATATGCAGGATTACAGTTGCATCTTAAAAAGATGTGCACTCTTGTGTGATGATAGTGTTCATGTGTGATAATGACATTGTCATGGACACAACTAAGTGCATATCACTCACCATTATTGTGAAGGGATTAATTTCACAGACCTATTAATTTCACAGGGCATGAAAAGTAAAATATATTATTTCTTCTCAGTATCACCATGATACTGACATAATATTATGGCCTAATTCTATGTCTTTGAATTAGTGAAAGAATATCATAACAAATGAGAAATTAAACTATTCTTTTATTTTACAAATTTGTATTTTTATTTATTTAACCTTTATTTAACCAGGTAGGCAAGTTGAGAACAAGTTCTCATTTACAATTGCGACCTGGCCAAGATAAAGCAAAGCAGTTTGACACATACAACGACACAGAGTTACACATGGAGTAAAACAAACATACAGTCAATAATAAAGTAGAAAAATAAGTCTATATACAATATGAGCAAATGAGGTGAGATAAGGGAGGTAAAGGCAAAAAAAAGGCCATGGTGGCGAAGTAAATACAATATAGCAAGTAAAACACTGGAATGGTAGATTTGCAGTAGAAGAATGTGCAAAGTAGAAATATAAATAATGGGGTGCAAAGGAGCAAAATAAATGAATACAGTAGGGGAAGAGGTAGTTGGATGGGCTAAATTATAGATGGGCTATGTACGGGTGGAGTAATCTGTGAGCTGCTCTGACAGCTTGTTCTTAAAGCTAGTGAGGGAGTTTCAGAGACTTTTGTAGTTCGTTCCAGTCATTGGCAGCAGAGAACTGGAAGGAGAGGCGGCCAAAGGGGGAATTGGCTTTGGGGGTGATCAGAGAGATATACCTGCTAAAGCGCGTGCTACAGGTGGGTGCTGCTATGGTGACCAGCGAGCTGAGATAAGGGGGGACTAACAGGGTCTTGTAGATGACCTGGAGCCAGTGGGTTTGGCGACAAGTACGAAGCGAGGGCCAGCCAACGAGAGCGTACAGGTCGCAGTGGTGGGTAGTATATGGGGCTTTGGTGACAAAACGGATGGCACTGTGATAGACTGCATCCAATTTATTGAGTAGGGTATTGGAGGCTATTTTGTAAATGACATCGCCAAAGTTTTCATCGCCGATGGTCAGTTTTACCTGGGTATGTTTGGCAGCATGAGTGAGGGTGCTTTGTTGCGAAACAGGAAGCCAATTCTAGATTTAACTTTGGATTGGAGATGTTTGATGTGAGTCTGGAAGGAGAGTTTACAGTCTAACCAGGCACCTAGGTATTTGTAGTTGTCCACATATTCTAAGTCAGTACCGTCCAGAGTAGTGATGCTGGACGGGCGGGCAGGTGCAGGCAGCGATGGGTTGAAGAGCATGCATTTAGTTTTACTTGTATTTAAGAGCAGTTGGAGACCACGGAAGGAGAGTTGTATGGCATTGAAGCTCACCTGGAGGGTCGTTAACACAGTGTCCAAAGAAGGGCCAGAAGTATACAGAAAGGTGTCGTCTGCGTAGAGGTGGATCAGAGACTCACCAGCAGCAAGAGCGACATCATTGATGTATACAGAGAAGAGAGTCGGCCCAAGAATTGAACCCTGTGGCACCCCCATAGAGACTGCCAGAGGCCTGGACAACAGGCCCTCCGATTTGACACACTGAACTCTGTCAGGGAAGTAGTTGGTGAACCAGGCGAGGCAACCATTTGAGAAACCAAGGCTATCGAGTCTGCCGATGAGGATGTGGTGATTGACAGAGTCGAAAGCCTTGGCCAGGTCAATGAATAAGGCTGCACAGTATTGTTTCTTATCGATGGAGGTTAAGATATCGTTTAGGACCTTGAGCGTGGCTGAGGTGCACCCGTGACCAGCTCTGAAACCAGATTGCATAGCGGAGAAGGTGCGGTGGGACACGAAATGGTCGGTAATCTGTTTGTTGACTTGGCTTTCGAAGACCTTAGAAAGGCAGAGTAGGATAGATATAGGTCTGTAGCAGTTTGGGTCAAGAGTGTCTCCCCCTTTGAAGAGGGGGATGACCGCAGCTGCTTTCCAATCTTTGGGAATCTCAGATGACACGAAAGAGAGGTTGAACAGACTAGTAATAGGGTTTGCAACAATTTCGGCAGATCATTTTGGAAAGAAAGGGTCCAGATTGTCTAGCCCGGCTGATTTGTTGGGGTCCAGATTTTACAGCTCTTTCAGAACATCAGCTGACTGGATTTGGGAGAAGGAGAAATGGGGAAGGCTTGGGCGAGTTGTGGGGGGTGCAGTGCTGTTGACCGGGGTAGGGGTAGCCAGGTGGAAAGCATGGCCAGCCGTAGAAAAATGCTTATTGAAATTCTCAATTATAGTGGATTTATCTGTGGTGACAGAGACTCCTATCCTCAGTGCAGTGGGCAACTGGGAGGAGGTGCTCTTATTCTCCATGGACTTTACAGTGTCCCAGAACATTTTTAGTTTGTGTTGCAGGAAGCAAATTTCTGCTTTAAAAAGCTAGCCTTGGCTTTTCTAACTGCCTGTGTATATTGGTTTCTAACTTCCCTGAAATGTTGCATATCACGGGGGCTGTTCGATGCTAATGCAGAACGCCACAGGATGTTTTTGTGTTGGTTAAGGGCAGTCGGGTCTGAAGAGAACCAAGGGCTATATCTGTTCCTGGTTCTAAATTTCTTGAATTTAAGATGGTGAGAAAGGCATTTAAAAAAAAAACAGGCATCCTCTACTGACGGGATGAGGTCAAGATCCTTCCAGGATACCCGGGCCAGGTTGATTAGAAAGACCTGCTCGCTGAAGTGTTTCAGGGAGCGTTTGACAGTGATGAGTGGAGGTCGTTTGACCACTGACCCATTACGGATGCAGGCAATGAGGCAGTGATCGCTGAGATCTTGGTTGAAAACAGCAGAGGTGTATTTAGAGGGCAAGTTGGTTAGGATGATATCTATGAGGTTGGCAGAGTGTGTTAAAGCAGTGAATAAAACAAACTTAGAGAGGAGGCTTCTAATGTTAACATGCATGAAACCAATGCCATTACGGTTACAGAAGTCATCAAAAGAGAGTGCCTGGGGAATAGGAGTGGAGCTAGGCACTGCAGGGCCTGGATTCACCTCTACATCACCAGAGGAACAGAGGAGGAGTAGGATAAGGGTACGACTAAAATATATGAGAATTGGTTGTCTAGGACGTCCGGAACAGAGAGTAAAAGGAGCAGGTTTCTGGGGGCGATAAAACAGCTTCAAAGTATAATTTACAGACAAAGGTATGATAGGATGTGAATACAGTGGAGGTAAACCTAGGCATTGAGTGATGAGGAGAGAGATATTGTCTCTAGAAACATCATTGAAACCAGGTGATGTCATCGCATGTGTGGGTGGTGGAACTGAAAGTTTGGATAAGGTATAATGAGCAGGGCTAGAGGCTCTACAGTGAAATAAGCCAATAAACACTAACCAGAACAGCAATGGACAAGGCATATTGACATTAAGGAGAGGCATGCTTCACCGAGTGATCATAAGGGTCCAGTGAGTAGGGAGGTTGGTTGGGGTCAGGCAATTCAGACAGCTAGCCGGGCCATGGGTAGCAAGCTGGCAGAGGATGGAGGTCTGTTTTTAGCCACCTCGTGCGTTTCTGTCGGTAGATTAGTGGGGTTCTGTGTGGAAGAGGGGACCAATCCAATTGGCAAAATAGATATAGTTATATTGGCCCAAGAAATTTGTCTGACAGACCTATTCAGATAGCAGCTGATAAGACAGCTAACGATTAGCGGGCCGCAATTGGGCGTTCAGGTTACGTCGCGACGAAGGGGCCAGTTGGATAACTCCCGTGGGCAGATAACGTCGGTAGTCCAGTCGTGAAGGCCCGGTGGGGGCTCCGCATCGGGAGTAAAACGGGTCCGGATAGGTGATTGTAGCCCAGGAGTGGCTGATGGAACTCTTCAGCTGGCTAGCTCCGGAATAATTGATGTTTTCTCCGGGTCCGGGACCGACGTTAGCCAATAGTCACTAGCTAGCTGCAAGATCCAGGTGTAAATGTCCAAAGCTTGCGGTAGAAATCCAGGGATATGGAGAGAAAATAGATCTGGTATGCTCTGGTCTGAGTCGCGTTGTACAAACCTGGCGATAGCTTTTCAAGCTAAAGGATAGCTGATGACCGCCAACCGTGGTTAGCTGAATACTAACGTTAGCCAGCTAACTTCTGGCTAACGTCTGGCTAGCTTCTGTTGTGGATTTCAGATTTGAGGTACTTTTTTTTTTTTTAATTGGTGAGGCGGGTTGCAGGAGAGTGTTTTGAAGTTGAGTTTTTAGAAAAAAAATATATGAAAAGCGAAGAAAATATGTTTATTTATATATACATGGGACACGACAAGACATTTACATTACATTTAAGTCATTTAGCAGACGCTCTTATCCAGAGCGACTTACAAAACGAGAACAAAGGACGTCTGACTGCTATGCCAACTTGGAAAATGGATGAGGTCTTATATTGTTGTTGAGGTCTTTGTTGTTGAGGTCATAAATTCTAGGCTCTAGCCCCTCACTGGATTCTGTCGGACACCTCATGAGCATTTCTGTTGTGAATCACACTTCTACCAACCATTTCCTTATGGCAGACAAAATATCCAGTGTTCGGTTTGTTATCTCTTACTGGGTTAGTCTGTAAGTGTATTGACACTCACACACTTTGTAGAATCCAGCCAATGCTATTGTCCCCCAGGTTTTTTTTGTAGGACAATGACAGCTTGCCGGCAGTGCCTCATCTTGAGTCATTATGTATCAGCCATGTTGTGTTGTGAAGGGAGGAAATGGCCTGTGTTGCTGGTGTGGTGATGATACTGCTGGCGTAGCACTTGACTTTGGACCACATGATTCACTGGTTGACTCACAGAATAATGTTGAGAATAATGTTGTTCTAGTCTTTTCTTTTGTAGTCCTTAAAGCTACTCAAGTATGACGTAGCTAAAAGGGTTACATGAAGGTTAAACCTGTAAATACTATAATTAATTCACTAAATCACTAAACTATCATTAACATTTTAGAAATACTCTGTTATTTTCTGTTTCTGTTTCAATCGGTTACAATTTCTGTTTCTATAGATAGATAGGTATTAGTACAGAGGTGCAGACAGTTATTGGCTTGTATGGGCAATGGCCTAATGACTTCTTGGGTCATTTCTACACTGAAGTTGTCCTTGTGTCTGTATGTCCTGTAAGCAGTATTATATACCTCGAGAAGTCTTGTATGGATCTGGAAATCATCTAGATGTTTCTGGCTCTGGCTTAGGCTCTGGGCCTGGCTCAGGCTCTGGAGAGTGGGCGGAAGGTAATCCTGTTCATTTTATGTCTGGGTGTGTATGTGCGTCTGTCTGTGTCTGAGTTTTTTTTTACATTTCTCAGTACCAAACATCTCTGACCAAACATGCTTCCACTCCTTTCAGTGTCCAAAGGCAGCAGCAGTTCAAATGACCATGGCACAGTGAGGTTAACCACAATCTCAACATTTACATTGACAATGAGTCAAGATGACTCCTTGTTCAATGACATCGACAAAGAGGATAAAAGTGTTCCAATTATAAGGAGAGACAACACCATAATAAAATAACAGTTTTTTTTGGATTTACTATGAGCTAAATATGTTCTCAAGAAAAAATTGTGGAGTGTGAGTATCCCCTCTTTTTAGTCTTTAGTGTGACTCCGACCTGACCTTTGACATAAGGCCTAAGATAGGAGATGATTCTGGATCTGTCACGCCCTGATCTGTTTCACCTGTCCTTGTGATTGTCTCCACCCCCTCCAGGTGTCGCCCATCTTCCTCATTATCCCCTGTGTATTTAAAGCTGTGTTCTCTGTTTGTCCATTGCCAGTTCGTCAAGTCAACCAGCATTTTTGTTCTCAGCACCTGCTTTTCCCAGCATCTCCTTTTTCTCACCCTCTTGGTTTTGACCCTTGCCTGTCCTGACTCTGAGCCCGCCTGCCTGACCACTCTGCCTGCCCCTGAGCTTGCCTGCCGACCTGTACCTTTGACCCACCTCTGGATTGTTGACCCCTGCCTGCCTTGACCTGTCTATTGCCTGCCCCTGTTGGAATATTAAACCATTGTCAATTTGACGTGTCTGCATCTGGGTCTTACCTTGATTCCTGATAGGATCCGCCATTGGCAACGTGGCAAAGAGCGAGGTTCATCTAGCAAACAAAAAAACTCTTGCAGGTAACGTCTGACTTATTTACTATATATTATTCAGTATATTACTTCCTCCATATTTACTAACAGATGCACTTAGAGGAGGCTGGTGGGAGCAGCTCTAAGAGGATGGGCTCATTGTAATGGCTGAAATGGAATCCGTGGAACGGAGTCAAACGTGGTTTCCATATGTTTGTGTTTTATATCATTCCATTTATTCTATTCCAGCCATTACAATGAGTCCGTCCTCCTATAGCTCCTCCCACCAGCCTCTGTTTGCTCTGTGGTACTTTTAGTCCAACCTTATTAGATTATTCCTCTTTGCAGCTATTATTGCTGGAGTGGTGGGGAGATTGGTATTGGCTGCCGCTCTGTTAATTAACACTCATGATCTATAACCTAAGACAAAGGAGTGTATTGCGTAACTTCCTTATGCATGCATGACTGTAAGTCGCTTTGAATAAAAGCGTCTACTAAATGGCATTTATTATTATATAAAGAAGAATGTATACATTAATGATGTCGTTCTTGCTGCTGGTGATTCTCTGATCCACCTCTACGCAGACGACACCTTTCTGTATACTTCTGGCCCTTCTTTGGACACTGTGTTAACTAACCTCCAGATGCGCTTCAGTGTCATACAACTCTCCTTCCGTGGCCTCCAACTGCTCTTAAATGCAAGTAAAACGAAATGCATGCTCTTCAACTGATGGCTGCCCGCCCCTGCCCGCCTGTCCAGCATCACTACTCTGGACGGTTCTGACTTAGAAAATGTGGACAACTACAAATAACTAGGTGTTTGGTTACACTGTAAACTCTCCTTCCAGACTCATATTAAGCATCTCCAATACAAAATTAAATCTAGAATCGGCTTCCTGTTCGCAACAAAGCATCCTTCACTCATGCTGCCAAACATACCCTCGTAAAACTGACTATCCTACCAATCCTTGACTTCGGCGGTGTCATTTACAAAATAGCCCCTGACACTCTACTCAGCAAATTGGATGCAGTCTATCACAGTGCCATCCGCTTTGTCACCAAAGCCCCATATACTACCCACCACTGCGACCTGTATGCTCTCGTTGGCTGGCCCTCGCTTCATATTCGTCGGCAAACCCACTGGCTCCAGGTCATCTATAAGTCTTTGCTAGGTAAAGCTCCGCCTTATCTCAGCTCACTGGTCACATTAGCAGCAACCCCGTAGCACGCGCTCCAGCAGGTATATTTCACTGGTCACCCCCAAAGCCAATTCCTCCTTTGGCCGCCTTTCCTTCCAGTTCTCTGCTGCCAATGACTGGAACGAATTGCAAAAATCACTGAAGCTGGAGACTCATATCTCCCTCACTAACTTTAAGCATCAGCTGTCAGAGCAGCTCACAGATCACTGCACCTGTACATAGCCCATCCAACTACCTCATCCCCATACTGTTTTTTTTCTTTCTCCTTTGCACCCCAGTATCTCTACTTGCCATTCATCTTCTGCACATCTATCACTCCAGTGTTTAAATTGCCACTATAGCCTATTTATTGCCTTAACTTCCTTATCTTACCTCATTTGCACACACTACATATACTTTTTTTTCTATTGTGTTATTGACTGTATGTTTGTTTATTCCCTGTGTAACTCTGTGTATGTGTCGTACTGCTTTGCTTTATCTTGGCCAGGTCGCAGTTGTAAATGAGAACTTGTTCTCAACTAGCCTACCTGGTAAAATAAAAAATGATTCAAACCTGCAGATATCCACTTACAGTAAATGAAGATACTTTTAATTTATAAAGGGTTGGTCACCACTGAGATCAAGGGAGCCCTGTGAACATGAACACACACAATTTAATGCACATAATGTAAAATAATAAAATCAATATAACAAGATTAATCAAAACAAATGTAATGATTATTGGGTTTCTATTTCTCCAGAAACTCAATCCAGGTGTATGTCTGTATGTAGCTTAGATACATGATGAAGTGAAAGGGCTAGCATGCTTTTTGTCTCCAAAAAATACAATACATGTATTGATTGTTATTGGTGTGAAAATGCTATATATTTTGATTTAGTTTTGTCATGTGTAGTTTCCTAACAGAAATGTTTCTATTTATTAGAACTTTTTGACAGACTTTCGCTCTTTTGTAACCACAATGTACTTTATATGTAATTTTAACAACAAAAAAATCCATATTTTTATTATGATCTGTAAAATGTGTTAATTTGGGATGTTACACACACCTTGATGAAATGGACACTGTACATACACCTGTGTTGCATGTAATTAATGTAGTGAGTCTAAAGTGTACCTTGTAATAATTTGATGTCTTATGTACCATCACTCATTATTATTATTGCTTAATGAGTGGAAATGAACAGTGACATCCCTCACACAATACACTGCTTGTGTTGCAACCGTGAGACAACTTATGAAGCAGAGCCAAAAACAATATCCCTCTGACTCTGATCAATGTCAATACACGGTGTTGAATCACTGAGGTCATGGAGAACTGTATTACTACATTTCTGAAGCAGATTATATTATGTATATTACATGCTTCACCTGCATTGCTTGCTGTTTGGTGTTTTAGTCTGGGTTTCTGTACAGCACTTTGACATCAGCTGAAGTAAGAAGGGCTTCATAAACACATTTGATTGATTATGTTTATCTTGCAAAACACACATTTTATTAGATATTTTCAAATGCTAATAGAGAAACTGAGTCTTCTTGGGTATGACGCTACAAGCTTGGCACACCTGTATTTGGAGTTTCCACCATTCTTCTCTGCAGATCCTCTCAAACTCTGTCAGGTTAGATGGGGAGGGTCGCTGCACAGCTATTTTCAAGTCTCTCCAGAGGTATTAGATCGAGTTCAAGTGTGGGCTCTGGATGAGCCACTCAAGGACATTCAGACTTGTCCCGACGCGAACTCCTGGCGTTGTCTTGGTTGTGTGCTTAGGGTCGTTGTCCTGTTGGAAGATGAACCTTCGCCCAGTCTGAAGTCCTGAGCACTCTGGAGCTGGTTTTCATCAAGGATCTCTATGTACTTTGCTCCATTCATCTTTCCCTCGATTCTGACTAGTCTCCCGTCCCTGCCGCTGAAAAACATCTGCACAGCATAATGTTACCACCACCATGCTTCACCGTAGGGATGCTGCCAGGTTTCCTCCAGATGTGACGCTTGGCATTCAGGCCAAAGAGTTCAATCTTGGTTTCATCAGACCAGAGAATCTTTTTTCTCATGGTCTGAGAGTCTTTAGGTGGTTTTTGGCAAACTCCAAGCAGGCTGTCATGTGCAATTTACTAAGGAGTGGCTTCCGTTTGGACACTCTACTATAAAGGCCTGATTTGTGGAGTGCTGCAGAGATGGTTGTCCTTCTGGAAGGTTCACCCATCTCCACTAAGGAACTCTAGAGCTCTGTCAGTGACCATCGGGTTCTTGGTCAACCCCCCTTGGTTAACCCTCCCCCAATTGCTCAGTTTGGCCGGGCGGGCCAGCTCTAGGAAGAGTCTTGGTGGTTCCAAACTTTTTCCGTTTAAGAATGATGGAGGCCGCTGTATTCTTGGACCTTCAATAATGCAGAAATGTTTTGGTACCCTTCCCTAGATCTGTGCCTCGACACACTCGTCTCAGAGCTCTACGGACAATTCCTTTGACCTAATGGCTTGGTTTTTGCTGTGACATGCACTGTCAACTGTGGAACCTTATATAGACAGTTGTGTGCCTTTTCAAATCTTGTCCAATCAAGTGAATTTACCACAGGTGGATTAATGTCTAAAAACCTGTTTTCACTTTGTTATTATGGGGTATTGTGTTTAGATTGATAGGGGAAAACAATTATTTAATCAATTTTAGAATAAGGCTGTAAAGTAACAAAATGTGGAAAAGTCAAGGGGTCTGAATACTTTTCGAATGCTCTGTATGTGAGTGGGTATATTGGCATGTGAATCGTAACCGTTGTTTAGCTTAACTTAATGCACTCACACACAAGTGTTAAATTAGTATATCCAGATTTGAATAGTTTGGATAACACATGCAGGTTAGCGTTTATCGTCATTAATCTTGTTCTGGAGGCAGCTCTGCAGAATGGTTGCTAGCAGGCAAAGACACAAAGTCATAACATCTAATTGTAAACCAAACCTTAACCCTAACTTTAGGGCTCCTAAGTGGAGCAGCGGTCTAAGGCACTGCATGTCAGTGCAAGAGGCGTCACTGTAGTTCCTGGTTCGTATCCAGGCTGTATCACATCCAGACGTATTTGGGAATCCCATAGGGCGGCATACAATTGGCCCAGCGTCGTCAGGGTTTGGCCGGGGTAGGCCGTCATTGTAAATAAGAATTTGTTCTTAAATGACATGCCTAGTTAAATAAAGGTTACATTTAATATATATATATACCATAATAATAACTTTAACCACACTGCTAACCCTATAAACATCAACCTGCATAACACATTGCCACGTCTAACTTCAGAGTAAGTCAAACCTACTATATCACTAGTACTCTCCTGCCATCTAGAGCTCAAAGGATGAATTTGTCACACGTAATAATACCCTAATCCCATACATGGTCTTTGGTCTACACATAGTTATTTGCTGTTTTGTATCCATCATTCCAACATTAGCCGGGGTATTAAAACAACAACAAAAAACACTCCAAAAGACTTCTGCATTGCTGAGGCATTGACCTGAATACAGTATGCATTCACTTGAGATATGTATTCTATTCATGTTAACAGATTATCTTTATTTGTAACTCGTAAACAAACCCAGTGCTTTACTTGGATTGAAATAAGTGCCGGTACTCATTTTGGGTGCCGGTACTGTTTACATTTGGGTGCAGGAGCTCCACAATACATTTGAGCTAATATGCTATAAGAGAAACAGGAGCTCAAGCAGTAAAACATTTGAGTTGCCCATACTCAGCTCCGGTGAACTCCTGCCCAGATCAAGCACTGCATAAGCCCCATAAAGCAGAAGTGAAAGATGCAGGCCCATATTTAGTATAAGGGTAGAACAATTGAAAGAAAGTTCTGAATAACATTTTTTTTTTTTTTTTGGAGAGCATGCTTTTAGAGAAGGGAAACTGATATAAGAGAAGCGAAACTAACGATAGAGATGTAGGAAAGGAATTTCCCCATCATCAACCCCTGATTGCGCCATAGGCGGATATGTCAGTGTGGTGAGGCAGCTGATTGGTTGACGTTCATCATCCTAGCTCCACAATGGCCAAAAACTGTTGTCAATCAAAACAGCTAATCGTTTGTGTGTTCTTTCAACACGCCTGTCACATAAGTGGGCGTTTCATATCAGTGTCGGTTGTTGATGGTGGAGGCTTTCTTACTCGCCCAGCTTTTTCAGCGATGTTTATCCCTACTCTTGAGGAAGACATGCACCATTTTAAACCGAATCGACACAGGTTCTACACAACGCGATGCTGTGGGTGTTGTCATGTCAGGACGGGAACCATCATTCTCGGCACTTGGTACATGGTACGTACAAATGTCAATGTCGCCTGACTTTTTAGATTGTGCTAGCTAACGTTAACTAGCTAGTGTTAGCTTATTTGCGGTTATGTTGCAGTACCCCCTGGTTGCCACTGTACTATTGAGAGTAGGCCATTGTGCTAACTACCAAAAAGCTAAATCGAATACCATCTTTGTCAAGAAAGTTAGTTTGATATCTGATGCGTGCCATACTTTTGTAACATTGTATCTATATGGAATGTGCTATATTGGCGCTAATGTTATCGGATAGCTAGCTAACTAACTAGCGGTTAACGTTACCCGTATGGACTTTCAACTCCCCCCGGTGCACATCGGAGGTTGTTCTAACGTAGGCTAACTGTTACCAGCGTGTCAGGTAACAGTAATGTTAGGGTAAATCCACTTGAATTCAATCACTTTTTGACCGCATCCCTTTCCATACATGTTTACACATGGAAGAAGTGGTCAGAATTGGACAATTCGGACCATTCAGGAGTTACAGGTAGGGAAGTGAAACATTCATGCTTCTGCACCAGACCGGTCTCATAGACATGCAATAACATCTGCTAACCAATCAAATTTGATTTTAAGTGTAGCGAAATGCTTATGCCTCTAGATCCGACAGGCCAGCAGTATCTAACAGTTCGTATCTAACAATTCCATGACAACCTAATACCTAACAAATTCCACAACACCTAATACACAATCTAGTAAAGGAATGGGATAAGAATATATACAATATATGGATGAGGAGTGACCGAGCAGCTAAGATGCAATAGATAGTATATAATAGGATACACTATACAGTATATACATATGAGATAAGTAATGCGAGATATGTAAACATTCTTAAAGTGGCATTATTAAAGTGACAAGTGTTCCTTTTTATAGTGGCCAATGATATCAAGTCGGTAGGTAGACGGCTGCCTCTGTGCTAGTGTAACAGTACTCTTCTTGCGTTGTGTACAATCAGTCATCGACACGGAACTCCAATATGTAGCACCAGTCATGTAGATTTATTCTGTTGGGAACGGCACAAAATTGCACGTCATGCAATGCACGTCTCACCATCCAACTCTGCACTCACGCACTGTACAAAATATATGAACTGGCGGGAATTCTTTACAACAAAATGCACAACACATATTCTCCAAAAACCGCTGCATCTTATGTGTGATGTTCGAATAACATTTACAAACAATTTTATATAAATTGTACATTTAAATCATCACTTGAGAGTATAAAAATCACTTTTGATGTACAGTGCTTGGCAACCAACAACTTACTGCTGGTTTGGTGCTTGTTCACTGGGATGATTCTAACTGGAACATCCCCCCTCGTAAGCAAGCTACGCAAACCAGCCAATAAGATGCCATGTTGAGTAGGTGAAGGCAAGACAAAGTCAAACCAAAAACCCATTGGCTTAACAATAAAGTGGCAAGGGGAATCACCAATATAACCCTGTTACACTAGGGATGGCTGTTTAACAGTCTAATGGCCTTGAGATTGAAAAACAGCTTCTATCCCTCTGTCCCAGTTTTGATGCACCTGTACTGACCTCACCTCCTGGATGGTAAGAGGGGTGAACAGGCAGTGGCTTGTCCTTGATGATATTTTTTGCCTTCCTGTGACTTTGGGTGTTGTAGGTGTCCTGGAGGGCAGGTAGTTAGCCCCCGGTGATGCTTTGTGCAGACTGCACCACCCTCTGGAGAGCCCTGCGGTTGTGGGCGGTGCAGTTGCCGTACCAGGCGGTGATACAACTTGACAGGATGCTCTCGATTGTGTACCTGTAAAAGTTAAGGGTTATTGGTGACAAGCCACATTCTTTCAGCCTTCTGAGGTTGAAGAGGCTCTGTTGCACCTTCTTCACCACACCGTCTGTGCTATGTACACCGAGGAAGTTAAAACCTTCCACCTTCTCCACTGCTGTCCCGTCGATGTGGATAGGGGGGTGCTCCCTTTGCTGTTTCCTGAAGTCCATGAGAACACATTCTTATTTACAATGACGCCTAGGAACGGTGGGTTCACTGCCTTGTTCAGGGGCAGAAAGACAGATTTTCACCTTGTCAGCTCGGGGGATCCAATCTTGCAACCTTACAGTTAACTAGTCCAACGCAATAACGACCTGCCTCTCTCTCGTTGCACTCCACAAGGAGACTGCCTGTTACGCAAATGCAGTATGCCAAGGTAAGTTGCCAGCTAGCATTAAACTTATCTTATAAAAAAACTATCAATCATAATCACTAGTTAACTACACATGGTTGATGATATTACTAGATATTATCTAGCGTGTCCTGTGTTGCATATCATCTGACTGAGCATACAAGTATCTGACTGAGTGGTGGTAGGCAGAAGCAGGCTTGTAAACATTAATTCAAACAGCACTTTTGTGCGTTTTGCCAGCAGTTCTTCGTTGTGCATCAAGCATTGCACTGTTTATGACTTCAAACCTATCAACTCCCGAGATGAGGCTGGTGTGACCGAAGTGAAATGGCTGGCTAGTTAGCGCACGCTAATAGCGTTTCAAACTTCACTCGCTCTGAGCCTTGGGGTGGTTGTTTCCCTTGCTCTGCATGGGTAACGCTTCGATGTGGTGGCTGTTGTCGTTGTGTTGCTGGTTCGAGCCCAGGGAGGAGCGAGGAGAGGGACGGAAGCTATACTGTTACACTGGCAATACTAAAGTGCCTATAAGAACATCCAATAGTCAAAGGTTAATGAAATACAAATGGTATAGAGGGAAATAGTCCTCTAATAACTACAGCCTAAAACTTCTTACCTTGGAATATTGAAGACTCATGTTAAAAGGAACCACCAGCTTTCATATGTTCTCATGTTCTGAGCAAGGAACTGAAACGTTAGCGTTCTTACATAGCACATATTGCACTTTCCAACACTTTGTCTTTGCATTATTTAAATTATATTAAGTTAAAATACGTTTTTTTTGGTCCTCCAATAATCGGCGTTGAAAAATCATAATCGGTCGACCTCTAGTCAAGACCCAGGGACTCAAGCTTAATGATGAGTTTGGAGGGTACTATGGTGTTGAATGCTGAGCTGTAGTCAATGAACAGCATTCTTACAAAGGTATTCCTCTTGTCCAGATGTGTTAGGGCAGTGTGGATCTATTGGGGTGGTAAGCAAATTGAAGTGGGTCTAGGATGACTGGTAGTGTGGCGGTGATATGATCCTTGATTAGTCTCTCAAAACACTTCATGATGACAGAAGTGAGTGCTATGGGGTGATAGTTTTTAGTTGAGATACCTTGGCTTTCTTGGGAACAGGAGAAATGGTGGCCTTCTTGAAGAATGTGTGGACAGCAGACTGGGATAGGTATTGATTGAATATGTCCGTAAACACACCAGCCAGCTGGTCTGCGCATGCTCTGAGGACTCAGCAAGGGATGCCGTCTGGGCAGGCAGCCTTGCGAGGATTAACACGTTTAAATGTTTTACTCACGTCAGCCATGGAGGAGGAGAGCGGGTCGCGTCAATGAATCAAATCAAATCAAATGTATTTATATAGCCCTTCGTACATCAGCTGATATCTCAAAGTGCTGTACAGAAACCCAGCCTAAAACCCCAAACAGCTAGCAATGCAGGTGTAGAAGGGTACTGTATTGTCCTCAAAGCGAGCAAAGAAGTTGTTAAATTTTTCTGGTAGTAAGACGTCGATGTTTGCGACGGCGCTGGTTTTGTTTTTGTAAACTGTGATTGTCTGTAGACCTTGCCACAAACGTCTCGTGTTGGAGCCATGGAATTACGACTCCAGTTTGTCTCTATACTGACACTTTGCTTCTTTGATTGTTTTGTGGAGGGAATAACTACATTGTTTATATTCAGCCATATTCCCAGTTGCCTTTCCATGCTTAAATGCGGTTGGACGTGCTTTCAGTTTTGCTTGAATGCTGCCATCAATCCATGGTTTCTGGTTAGGGAAGGTTTTAATAGTCAGTGGGTACAACGTCTCCTATACACGTCCTTCATAAACTCGCTCACTGAGTCAGCATATACGTCAATGTTGTTCTCGGAGGCTACCCGGAATATATCCCAGTCCACGTGATTAAAGCAATCTTCAAGTGTGGAATCCGATTGGGCGCTTCTTGTTTTCGTTCCTGCCTATGGGAGGGAGCATCAAGATGGTGTCATGGTCAGATTTACCCAAAAGGAGGGCGGGAGAGGACCTTGTATGCATTGCGGAAGTTAGAGTAGCAATGGTCGAGTGTGTTACTCACTTGTGTACTGCAATCGATATGCTGATAGAATTTAGGTAGCCTTGTTCTCAAATTAGCTTTGCTAAAGTCCCCAGCTACAGTAAATGCAGCCTCAGGATTAGAGGTCGACCGATTATGATTTTTTTTAACGCCGATACCGATGATTGGAGGACCAAAAGAAGCCGATACCAATTAGTCGGCCCATTTAATAAATAAATCATATTTATTTGTAATTATGACAATTACAACAATACTGAATGGACACGTATTTTAACTTAATATAATACATCAATAAATCAATTTAGCCTCAAATATATAATGAGACATGTTAAATTTGGTTTAAATAATGCCAAAACACAGTGTTGGAGAAGAAAGTAAAAGTACATATTTGCCATGTAAGAAAGCTAACGTTTACGTTCCTTGCTCAGAACATGAGAACATATGAAAGAGCTGGTGGTTCCTTTCAACATGAGTCTTCAATATTCCCAGGTAAGAAGTTTTAGGTTATAGGTATGGGAATTATAGGACTATTTCTCTCTCTACCATTTGTATTTCATATACCTTTGACTATTGGATGTTCTTATAGGCACTATAGTATTACCAGCCTAATCTCTGGAGTTTATAGGCTTGAAGTCATAAACAGCGCAATGCTTGAAGCACAGTGAAGAGCTGCTGGCAAACGCTCTATCAAATACGAGCCTTTGGTCATTAATATGGTCAAATCCGGAAACTATCATTTCGAAAACAAAACGTATATTCTTTGATTGAAATACGGAACCGTTCTGTATTTTATCTAACGGGTGGCATCCCTAAGTCTAAATACTGCTATTACATTGCACAACCTTCAATGTTATGTCATAATTATGTACAATTCTGGCAAATTAATTACGGTCTTTGTTAGGAAGAAATGGTCTTCACACAGTTCGCAACGAGCCAGGCAGTCCAAACTGCTGCATATGCCCTGACTCTGCTTGCACATAGAGTAGTGACACAATTTCCCTAGTTAAAATAAATTCATGTTAGCAGGCAATATTAACTAAATTTGCAAGTTTAAAAATATATACTTGTGTATTGAAGGGCATTGATGTTTATGGTTAGGTACATTAGTGCAACGACAGTGCTTTTTTGTCATGAATGCACTTGTTAAATCATCACTTGTTTGGCGAAGTAGACTGTGATTCGATGATAAATTAATAGGCACTGCATCGATTATATGCAACACAGGACAAGCTAGTTAAACTAGTAATATCATCAGCCATGTTTTAACTAGTGATTATGTTAAGATTTTTTGTTATTTTTATAAGAAGTTTAATGTTAGCTAGCAACTTACCTTGGCTCTTTGCTGGACTCGTGTAACAGGTAGTCGGCCTGTCACTCCTTGTGGAGTGCAATTTATTCGGCCATAATCGGTGTCCAAAAATGCCGATTACCGATTGTTATGATTTGAAATCAGCCCTAATTAATCGTCCATTCAGATTAATCGGTCGACCTCCTAGTACATATTCTTATTCCATCCCTTTTACTTATAATTGTGTGTATTAGGTAGTTGTGTAATTGTTAGATATTACTGCACAGTCAGAACTATAAGTACAAGCAATTCGCTACACTTGCAATAACATCTCCTACCCATGTGTATGTGACCAATCAAATTTCAGTGTGATATCGATTGAAGTGATTAACCAAAAAAGTGTTGTGTTAAACTTCTGCGTTGGCGATCCACTTGAATCAAAATTAAACCATTTTAACTAGCTGACTCCTACAAATTGTCCTCTAACCAGGGATGTACACGTTATGCCCAGATTGTGTGGTTTTTGAGCTGTGTTCGTTTTAACAGGACGCTAAATCAATTGATTTCGATGTGATAATCGGTATGAGTGTAAGACAAAAGTGTTGCATTTGTCTCTCTGTTTTGGTGACCCCTGTATCAAAATGCAACATACCGAAATGTAGCAGACTGTTCTGCAGGTTGTCCTCTGACCTGTAATGTAAAAATATCTACTGTTTCCATGTGGTTTTTGAGTTATGGTCATTTCCACAGTGTATATCTCGAAGAGTGATTTATTGGCACTTGTCAAAAAAACAACAGGGTTTTTGGTGCGTGTGCAGTTTCCAGTGCTCCTTTTTAAATGTATTATTGTTTGTTTTTTTACAAGTAATTAGGACTGGTTGATATGCCCTAAAACTTGAATCAAATGTTTTACAAACTTAAGGGCGATTCATGATGTACAGTGCATTCATAAAATATTCAGACCTCTTTTTCCACATTTTGTTACGTTACAGCCTTACTCTAAAATTGATTTAAAAAAATGTTTAATCAATCTACACAATACCCCATAATGACAAAGCAAAAACAGGTTTTTAGTAATATTTGCAAATTTATTAAAAATACAAAACTATCACATTTTACATAAGTATTCAGACCCTTTACTCAGTGTTTTGTTGAAGCACCTTTTTGGCAGCGATTACAGACTCAATTATTTTGGGGTATGACGCTACAAGCTTGGCACACCTGTATTTGGCGAGTTTCTTCCATACTTTTCAGCAGATTCTCTCAAGCTCTGTCAGGTTTGATAGGGAGCGTAACTGCACAGCTTTTGTCAGGTCTCTCCAGAGATGCTCGATTGGGTTCAAGTGCGGGCTCTGGCTGGGCCACTCAAGGACATTGAGGCTTGTCCTGAAGCCACTCCTGCGTTGTCTTTGCTGTGTGGGTCGTTGTCCTGTTGGAAGGTGAACCTTCGCCCCTGTATGCGGTCCTGAGTGTTCTGGAACAAGTTTTCATCAAGTACCTCTCTGTACTTGGCTCTGTTCATCTTTCCCTCAATCCTGACTAGTCACCCTGCTGCTGAAAAACATCCCCACAGTTACTGCCACCACCATGCTTCACCTAAGGGGTGGTGCCAGATTTCCTCCAGATGTGATGCTTGGCATTCAGGCCAAAGAGTTCAAATATCGTTTCATCAGACCAGAGAATCTTGTTTCTCATGGTCTGAGAGTCTAGTTGTCTTTTGGCAAAGCCCAAGCAGGCTTCCGTTTGTGGCTTCCGTTTGGCAACTAGCATAAAGACCTGATTGGTAGAGTGCTGCAGAGATGGTTGTCCTTCTGGAAGGTTCTCCCATCGCTGCAGAGGAACTCTTGAGCTCAGTCAAGAGTGACCACCGGGTTCTTGGTCACCTCCCTGACCAAGGCCCTTCTCCCCATTGCTCAGTTTGGCCGGGCGGCCAGCTCTAGGAAGGGTCTTGGTGGTTTCAAACTTCTTCTGTTTAAGAATGATGGAGGCCACAGTGATCTTAAGGATCTTCAATGCAGAAATGTTTTGGTACCCTTCCTCAGATCTGTGCCTCGACACAATCCTGTCTCGGAGCTCTACGGACAATTCCTTCGACCTCATGGCTTATTATTTGCTCTGACATGCACTGTCAACTGGGACCTTATCGATACAGGTCTGTGCCTTTCCAAATTATGTCCAATCAATTTAATTTACCACAGGTGGACTCAGTTGTAGAAACATCTCAAGGATGATCAATGGAAACAGGATGCACCTGAGCTCAATTTCGAGTCTCGTAGCAAAGGGTCTGAATACTTATGTAAATGTATCTTTTTTTATTAATTTGCACACATTTCTAAACCTGTGTTCGCTTTGTCGTCATGGGGTATTGTGTGTAGATTTAAGAAAATGTTTTATTTAAACCTTTTTAGCCTCATGCTGTAACGTAACAAAGTGGAAAAAGTAATGGGGTCTCAATACTTTCCGAATGCACTGTACACAGGTGAGAGTAGTGTGGAGCCGTCCTCTTTTTCCTTCCTTCCTTCCTCTAAACTAGTCAAGCTTGCTTTTCGTTAATAAAATCACAGTAAGCCTATGCCCCAGCACTTTGTGCCTGCATATGAGAGGCGCGACATCAAATAAATGAATGTGCCTGAAAACAAAAGGCTAAGTGAATTTCTACTCATCGTTACCATATTATATAGGGCGTGCAAATTGACTCGCTTGGACGATTTAAGGAGCATCATGTTCTCTTCCTCCATGTAAATAAATATAACTGCAACCACAGCGTACACAACAGACACACCCAGGTACCAGGAGGCAGGACAGATGGCAGACAGTGGAATGTTTCCCAGTTATCGCTCACTTTGTGACTGACAGTCGCCTTTCCTGTCAATAGATTGCTAGAAGATGCATATCGTTCATTCTAGCGGGAAATGGCTCTGAATACTTTCCCCCCAAACTTACTGTAAAAAAAGTAGCCCAGTTCATTGATTTAATATCGTTCCACGTACAAAAAACTGCAGTAAAAGTGCAGTAACTGCAGTTGACTGTAGTATTTTGGATGCAGTAAATGCAGAATAACTTGTGTACTGCAGCTATATATACTGCACTCCAACTGCAGTTACACTACAAAATTACTGCAGGAGGAGAAAAGTATTTTGTTTTCAGCATACTGCATTTATGCTGCACTATAACTGCAGAAAAAGTTTTTTTACAAACCTCTGAATTGTAAATTTAAAAAAATATATATATATATATTTAATGCAGTTATTTTAATTAGAAAAAGTAACCTGCTCAAAATGAGTGTGTAACCGGCTGTATAGCCACAGCCTGCACTAGTGGTAAACACTGCACTTAGATTAGAACTATGATCTAAGATCCCTCCTAATGTGTTCTCCAACTCATAAAACATTTTAGAATAAAGCTCAGTGCTGTTAACCTTGCAAGGTGAGGTATTGAATGCAGGAGTGTCAATAATTTTGACACCTACCTTTTTTGATGAAAAAAAAGTATTACTTGCTAAACAATCTTTATCTGAGACAAATATTAGTATGAATATATATTTTTTAGTATACAATATAGCTCAGTATTATAATTATTTTATACAGTAGTTTTTGCGCATCTTTATCAAGGGTGTCAATAATTTTGAACTCCACTGTTTGCTTTCTTCGTGTGAACATCAAGAGACGTCACTATTTTCAACATTCTACAACACACAAGTGTCCTGGGCCCGGTTTCCCAAAAATCATATTAAGGCTAAGTTCATCATTAGAACCTTCTTAGGAGCATCGTTAAATATCTGAGCTGTTTGCTAAAACCATCGTTATTTGTACTTGAAAATGTTTGTAATCTTAACGCCTGCCTCAGACCACTCGTAGAACAGCTAAGTGTGTCCTTAGATATTTTTTTCCCCTTTGCCCTTACACAAGATCTCAGCTAAACAAAGAATCACATAGTTTATCCATCTCTCTGACCCCTGATAACTTCAGGACAAAGTTGACTACAAATACAAAGTTGCCAAAGTCTTCAATATGCCTCAAATGAAAACCGAAATGACTTTGTTAAAATATAAATAGTATTTCAATCATATTGAGTTCTTTTTAGCTCCTTGTAGGCTAATGTCTGTAATTTCTCAATATATTTCATGATTATGTGCCAAATCTGTGATTTTAGTGAATTTATATTGAGTATGCATTCAAATAAGCCGCCTCAAAAGTTGCAGTGGTAATAGGAGCTGATCCGTCGTCAGTATTGTGAGATCATTTTAAACTAAGATTCTAATGGAGAAAGCTAATCCGAGAGCAGTGCTCCCTTCGATATTATCAGTATTGACACTAGAGGTGTGCCAACATGACCATACTCTCAATCAGATCTGTAAAATGACAGTTGAATAATCAGATCGAAATGATATTCGTGATTGGAAAAAACGGAAGTGTTTTTAATATGCCTAAATATATGTTGGCAAAATACCTCCCTACACATTCTCAATGCAAAAAAAAAGATGCAGATTATGAGCCGTGTGCGGAGGGGTGTGTAAGTCCTCCAATTTGCAGTGGGCGAGAAACTGATCGGGAGAAATTATGTAGAGAGTAGATGGAGAAATACAGCTTCACTCTATCCAAACAGAACAGCAGGATCAACGTACAGCCTGCCCTTCTCTTTACAGACAGCCAAACTAGCCAGTTGAGTTATTTAGACCACGTTGAACCTTGCACATGACTGACTGACATGAGAAAGATATGTGCTGGCATCCGAAAAGTACTTTTTTTCCCCAATCACAGATAATTACAAAATACTATGATCATAATCGTATCTAAAAAATAATAAAAAATGCCCGTATCTGTTATGATACTCGTTTTGTCTTACTACTCGACACCTGCTCCAACGATGCCTTAGCAATTTCTCTCTGTGTTGTGTTTTGGGAAGCCCATGTTACATCTTTGGCCGTTGTAGGAAAGATGCATCTTTAAAACACTCAGAAGCCTATCTTCCTTCGTGATGACGGTCCCAGGTCCAACATTGTACAGTCGTTATTTCAGTGGAAATGAATAATAATGTTGTTCCTAAAACACAAGGGACTTATCGGCCTCATGAAATAAATTGGTTAGGCTTAGGCCCACCATGTGTAGTGGTGGCGGATGGGATGTTGACCTTCACAGAAACTAACAAGGTTTTTTTGAGAACACTATCCAGACTAAATGTTTCATGGAATGTGGCTCTACATCTCCCTCCATTCCCTTCTTTCTATCCATCTTGCCTACATCTCTCTGCACTTTCTACTCCTTTTTTTTACCACTTTTACTGACATTCCTTAGTCTATCATTCATGTCTGCGGAAAGGAAACGTAAGTTGAAACAGAAACTGGTGTAATAAAATATAGATGTTTTAATCTACAACAGACTGTATCCTAGCCTGGTGCCCAGTCAGATCTATTTGTAATGTCTTGACAACTCCTATGGTTATTGTCACTCAAGCAAAATTATAGGCGTTAGCAAACCAACACAAACGGATCTAGGAGCATGCTATGTATTCAAGAACATAGTCTAACAATACCTTTCTCTCTCTTGCCAGGTGGTGAACCTGTTGATGGGCATCCTGCTGACTGTGGCCGTGACCCACCCAGAGAATGTGCCCACCGTCGACTTGCAGTATGAGGTCATCGAGCACTATTTTAGCCACACCTTCCAAGGAGAGGGGAATGTCCTTAAGGGTTAGTTTATCTAATCTTCATGTGTGGCTCATTTTCAACTAGAGTTGTCTATGTTCACCATTAGTGACATCGTCCACAATTGCTGCAGGCAGTAGCTAGCATGATTTAGCATCGTCCCCCAATTTATACAATATTTGTTAACATTTCCACGTAGTTAGCAAAGCTGCACTACCTTTTTATATACTGGTAGCTCATGGCTGTCCCACACACACACACCGAGAGACACACCGAGAGACACAGCCAAATCCCCTTGATAACATCGCCATGGATAACTATCACCAAATGCCTGCTTCTTTAACCTTTTTAGCCCAATACGGACTCATGTAATGGACATGCACAAAATAGTCCAAATTGGTGAAGTGAAAAAAAAAAAAAAAAAAAAAAAAAAACTGATAAGTGGTGCGTGCATATGTATTCACCCCCTTTGCTATGAAGCCCCTAAATAAGATCTGGTGCAACGAATTACCTTCAGAAGTCACATAATTAGTTAGATTGCACACAGGTGGACTTTAAGTGTCACAAGATTTGTCACATGATCTCAGTGTATATATACAACTTTTCTGAAAGGCCCCAGAGTCTGCAACACCACAAAGCAAGGGGCACCACCAAGCAAGCGGCACCATGCAGACGAAGGAGCTCTCCAAATAGGTCTGGGATAAAGTTGTGGAGAAGTAAGGATCAGGGTTGGGTTATAAAAAATGTCAGGAACTTTGAACATCCCACAGAGCACCATTATTTCCATTATTAAAAAATGGAAAGAATATGGCACCAACAACAAACCTGCCAAGAGAGGGCCGCCCACCAAAACTCACGGACCAGGCAAGGAGGGCATTAATCAGAGGGGCAACAAAGAGACCAAAGTTAACCCTGAAGGAGCTGCAAAGTTCCACAGCGGACTACAATTCAGCTTTTTTTGGCCATGAAGGAAAACGCTATGTCTGGCGCGAACCCAAAACCTCTCATCAACCCGAGAACACCATCCCCACGGTTTAAGCATGGTGGTGGCAGCATCATGCTGTGGGGTTGTTTTTCATCGGCAAGGACTGGAAACTGGTCAGAATGATGGATGGCGCTAAATACAGGGAAATTCTTGAGGGTAACCTGTTTCTCTTCCAGAGATTTGAGACTGGGATGGGGGTTCTCCTTCCAGCAGGACAATGACTCTAAGCATACTGCTAAAGCAACACTTGAGTGGTTTAAGGGGAACATTTAAATGTCTTGGAATGGCCAATCCAATTGAGACTCTGTGGTATGACTTAAAGATTAATGTACACCAGGGGAACCCATCCAACTTGAGCTGGAGCAGTTTTGCCTTGAAGAATGGGCAAAAATCCCAGTGGCTAGAAGCTTATCGAGACATACCCCAAGAGACTTGCAGCAAAAGGTAGCTCTACAAAGTATTGATTTTGAGGGGGGTGAATAGTTATGCACGCTGAAGTTTTCAGTGTTTATCTTTATTTCTTGTTTGTTTTGCAAAAAATATTTTGTATCTTCAAAGTGGTAGGCATTTTGTGGAAATCAAATGATACAAACCCCCCAAAAATGTATTTTAATTCCAGGTTGTAAAGGCTTCAAAATTGGAAAAATGGGGTGAATACTTTCGCAAGCCACTGTAGATGATTTCAATGAAAACATAAAATGATGGCATTATAAACAGGAGGCTATAGGCCTATTTCAATCATTGAAATACATTTAATACTAATCAATGAAGTTCTATTTTGATACCTTCAGGCTTCTGTTTGTAATTTGTCTCTATATATTTCATGATGTGTAACACGTGCACAATGATGTGACTCAATATTTTCGACTGTAGGCGGTAATAGGAGCTGATCCGTTGTCAGTATTGTGAAATAATTCTTAGTGTTCATTTTCACAAGTACTCTTAAGTTGTTTTTAGTGGTTGTACTAAATATCTTCTAATTACACGTTGCTTTTGTTTACGTTGTGAACATAGCAGAAACTCGAACTAGCTACATTGACTAACTAGTAGTTTCTTGACTTCATGAATATTAGTAAAATAGCTAGTGGTGTCTAGTGGGGGACATTGTGCAACCAAAATCAACTATATTTCTCATTTCAATTCACAAGATGGAATGAACGTGTGCGTTATCAGTCAAAAATGGAACCTCTGAGATTCTGGAGCTTGAACGATGCCGTTGGATGTGACTCAACGCGAGCAGTATAGCAGCTTTTAATGATTTCATAGGGAGCATTCCCTTAATGGTTAATGTCTGGCGGCAACTCCGGACGCCCGATTGCTGTAGTGTAGCAGGGCTGTTAGTGTCCGAAAGTAACTTAGCCATGCATTGCATTTGTATTGGGTAACCATTAGAATAAGGCGCCTCATATTTGCAGCCATAGGTGGTAATAGGAGTCAATCCGTTGTAAGTATTGTGAAATAATTATAATTTTAAGGTAAACTTTTAATGGACAAAGCTGATCCGAGAGCAGTGCTCCCTTACTTTCGATCTTATCTGTAAGGTCCCTATGCCTCTGACGCACTTGTCGACCGTTCTCTCTGCATGATGTTTTGGGAAACGAGTCTTTGGCCGTTGTAGAAAAGATGCATTGTTAAAACACACTTAAGCCTAAATTCTATCGCTATCATGAAACTGGGCTGAGTTTCTATACACTCTGTGGTTGACTTGCTGTTTACAGGGTGGGGGGTGCGCTACATAAATCCTGGCTTTGATACAATGTCAGCATTCAGCGAATTGATTGGGCTATTATCAAAGCCTGGCACTGCTGTGGCTTCATCAGTGCCATTTCTAATCGGTCTCTTCCCACTTAGTTACTATGTTAAAGAAGGAGATCGTGAGCCAGAGTTTGGCATCTACACATCCGATTTCACCCTGCAGGAATGGTCCGAGACTTTTTCAATGCTGTCCATCCCTTTCTATGTCCCCCCCCACCTACTGTCTAAATAAAGTCCACAAAATAAAAGTAAATTGTTTACAGACAAAAGATGAGGGACTAAACAGCTGTAACCTATAGTCTATGTTAGTGATATCAAAGTACAAGGTGTGGAAGAAGAGGGCCCTCTTCAAATACCCGAGAAATCGATGGCTTCCTGCACAGTTTAAGAGTGACTGTGTGAATAATAGACCTTGAGAGCCTTGTGACTGAACCACACATGCCTCTCCTCAATGACTTAATCATTCCCGAGCTTAGCAGGAGGTACATAAAGCATGTCTGGTTGGAGGGGTGTATGCTGGGTGAAGAACATTCAGAAATCTCTTCCAATACACATTGCCTGTGAGCATCAGAGGTGAACCAGTTACATACACAGCTCGAGCATGACATTCATCAGCATTTCTCTGACTACGTTCCTCCATTGAGTAAAAAAAAACTTCTGATTTCCAGGAGGACAATGAGCTGTTGCTATCGATAAGGTGTCTGATTCATCATTTTCACCTCGAATGGAAGTAGAGGGACTTTTGTCAGAGGTTGCTTGTTGTGAGTGATGAGGGAACTTTATGCACTTGGCCAGATGATTCTGCATCTTTGTTGCATTCTTCACATATGATTTGGCGCAGTATTTGCACATGTACACAGCTTTTCCTTCCACATTAGCTGCAGTGAAATGTCTCCACACATCAGATATTGCCCGTGGCATTTTCCTGTAATGTTTAGGAAAAAAAGAGTAAAAGAAAACATACAATTCCATGTACAAATAAATAGATAAGCAGTTAAATTAAACAACTCCTCTGTGAGATAAAGGTTTTAAAATGAAACATGCATGGAAACAGGTGAATTAACACTGTTAGCAGGCTCAAGCAAGCTAAAACCCACATGATAGCAAAAACTAACTAGCAGAAATTGTTAACAAGTTTGAAATGATTTAAACACACTTTGCTGTAGGCTACTATTTACTAGTTAACAAACAATCATGTATGTCAAAAAATATATTCACCCCACCCAGTATTGTAATCAACTTACCAGAAAGCATGTAGTCCTTAGTTCAGACCGTGTAGTAGTGTGGGGTCAATAGCTTCTCATTAGTGTGCAAGATCTTGAGAATCATCTACAATTGCAATTGCCATAGAATTGGGGATAGTTTAACCAAAATATGCCACAGGACCTAGAATTTCCTTATGTGTATCCCACAAAAAGGTTCACTGTTATAAGTTAACTTTTAAAAAATGAATTTAAGCAACATTCCCCAAATTCCAGGGCTTAACTTCCCATGGAAAATTTCCAGAAAAATTCAGGAAATTTAGCGGGAAGTTTCCCACCCTTTGCAACCCTATTTGTCCTTCAATAAAGTAATTTACCCTATTAAATGTCTCTATCTGTGTGTTTATAGAGAATGCCTGTGTGGGATTTGCCATCTCTCTGCTGATGCTCACTATCAGCGCCATGATGGTCTATGGAGCCATTACTGTAAGTTATTTCCTTTCTGATTTGTGTGTCTATGTGAGCGTGTTTTCATCCACATCATGTCCATAATGAAATTCATGACAATTACAAATTCTCGAGTCAACTTCTCAACATTTTTGCTCAGGGGTGGGAAAATAACCCCCTGCATAATCTTTCATCCTGACTACTCTCTTGATTTCTTATGCAAATGTCTGCTCCTAAATACACACTCATGAAAGCCTCGTTTTCCTACTTTCTAATACACCTTTTGGTCGCGGCTATTCTAAACCCTAAATACAAATTAAATTAACATGTATTGCGGGCCTACGACAAATACCCCTGGAGGAGTGTGTAAAATAGGAGGTTGAAATTATGTTATTGAACCTCAACCGTTACGAAAGAAAGCGGACTGAAACAGGGAGGGACTACCTGGAGTTGTCAAATAATAAACACTCATTTTGAGTTTTGCATTGCAAAATGTTTTAAAACGATATGTGCCCTAATGAATACAACTCAGGTGGCAGCCCTCCTGGTGTCTAAAAGGACCATTTCTAACGTATTTAATGCTTTTCCAGCAATGGACATTGACTCACTGCATGCAAACTCCTTACTTGTGCATTCTACTGGCCCCACCAGGGCAAGCAGAATGTTTGCTACACAACGTTGCTCTAATGATTATCATGTTTACCTCACCAGGCCTGCCTGATGGGCATCCATACTGACAGGTTTGGCGGCTATGTGACGTGGACCCGACTAGATCTGCTAGTTTAAATGGCGACGCACAGCTAACGCTTGCGTCTCGTAGAGGTTCTGCGTAAGCATAGAGCGTTATGCCTTAGCTGTGACTGCAGGCTCTTAGGTTACCCTTGTTGATGCCCTGTATTCAGTGTTCACACAGTAGGTCCATTGCTGGCTGTAGCCTCCCCTGCTAAATACCAGTCATGATGACCTAAGTAAAGACGTGTACAGTGCCTTCAGAAATCATTCACACCCCTTGACTTAAAAAAAACAACCTTTGTTTGTGCTACAGACTGAATTTTTAAAATGGATTAAATTGAGATTGTGTATCACTGGCCTACACACAATACCCCATAATGTTAAGGTGGTATTATGTTTTTATAACTTTATAAACAAGTCACATGGACTCGCACTGTGTGCAATAGTAGTCTTTAACACGATTTTTAAATGACTACCTTATCTCTGTAGCCCACTCATACACTCATCTATAAGGTCCCTAGCTCGAGCAGTTAATTTCAAACCGATTCAACCACCGATCAGGGATGTTTTCCAATGCCTCGTAAAGAAACACCTATTGGTAGATGGGAAAATAATTTGTATATCCCTTTGAGCGTGGTGAAGTTATTACATTTCGGATGGATCAATAACCTTGTAGTTACTCCACATTACTAACCTAAGTGACATGGTGAAAATAAGAGCCTGTATACTGTTATGTTCCCCAACAAGAAAACCAAAAATGTTGTTCAAACAGAAGGGGGAACGAACAAAGAGTCACTGACAACAACCAAAATGAAGCGGGTGGATTTTAGGAGGGTGTCCACTGAAGGTTGCATAGCAACAACTGGGACCTAAAAAATATCCACCATGAGCACCCACTACCAAACTTACACAGGAAGCAAACCAAAAAGTGGAGCAAAATGAAAACAGGTAAGATCAGACAAAGGAATTTTTATTTTGATCAAACAGGGAGAGTCAACTAAAGGTGTTGGGCCCTCCACATCTCTCAAGACAACTGGAGCACCTTCCGTCTAACGAGGTGACACCAATCGGTGCGCCCTATGTGCTAAAAGACCAACCTCAAAACATAAATGGAAAAACCAAAACTTATAACAATACAAAAAAAGTATATTTAACCCATTTTGAATTCAGACTGTAACACGTGGAATAAGTCAAGAGGTATGAATAGTTTTTGAAGGCACTGTACATATAAACTCTTGATTTTGTGAGATCCTCAACATAGTACCCAACATTTAGATTAAGCTTTTGCTATGGCTACATATGGCCCTTGCTTGACAAACCTCATGATGAACTCTAGTGAAATGGCCATCCTGTCACACTTTTGTTTAGTAATGTGTGTGGTTCTCCCCCCGTAGCATCGTGACGGCTGGCTTATCCCGTTCTTTTGCTACCAGCTCTTTGACTTTGCTCTGAGTTGCCTGGTGGCCATCAGCTCCCTCACCTACCTGCCCAGGATAAAGGACTACATGAAGGAGCTGGTGAGTCAGTCTAGTCCTTCACCACTGCCTGTCAGCTAGTCTCACAAATCACAATTATGAAGCGAACCAGAAGTCTTGTAAATGTTTAAAAATAATTTAAATAATTGTTTTATTCTAACAATTAACAGGAACAATTTTATGATAACCACCATTCTTATGATACAGAAAAATACAAATCTGCTATAAAACATCCAGTTAATGCTCTTCGTTTTCTGGTCAAAGCACAATCAAGTGGTGAGGAGGTGCTCTGCGGACCCTTACACTTCAGCTCCACTATAAGAGTTGCGTTACCTTCAGCGTTGTGTCAATGTGGCGTTCTACATGCTTACACAGAGCACGTTGTTTTGAGAGCGAAGGAGCAGAGTGGAAGAGCAACTTTATTTAAAAAAATCTGTACTGTTACATATTGATCTGTTATGCGTAAGTACCATGGCTTCGGTCCAGTTTTTCCGCAAGTACTCATTGTTTCTAGTGGTTGTACTGAATATCCTCTAATTACACGTTGCTTTTGTTTACATTGTGAACATAGTCAATGTAGCAAGCTAGAGTTTCAGTTAACTAGTAGCTTCTTAACTTCATAAATCTTAGTAAAATAGCGAGTGGTGTCTAGTGGGGGCCATTATGCAACCAAAATCAATGTCATGAAAGTGTGCGATATCAGTCAAAAATGGATCATCTGAGATTCTGGAGCTTGAACGCTGCCGTTGGATGTGACTCAATGCGAGCAGTATAGCAGCTTTTATTGATTTCAAAGGAAGCATCCCTTAATGGCTGATGTCTGACGGCAACTCCGGACGCTGTAGTGTTGCAGGGCTGTTAGTGTCCAGAAATAATTTAGCCATGCATTGTAGTCATTGCGATCTCTAGCGTTGCTATTTTCTCCAGTTTTCTCGTGTCAATTAACTTGTGACATTCCTGGATTACTCGTTATATTATTAAAGCCCGATTTTAATCAACAAATACGATGGTCAGTTGAAAAAAATGTTTTAACAATTGAGACAAACTAATAAATCAGATTACTTATATTTAAGGACAGAATCTATATACAATCCCGATATGAGCTTTAACTGTCGGTAGTAAAACAAAGCTTAAACTGTTTGCGTGAACTCTAAATATACAGAAAATTAATGTTGAGTTAGCTTCCGGGTATGGTAGACTGCTCCTCACCACTCTATGAAAGCAGTTAATTAAAGAAAAACATTAATATGGGTTGCTGATTCAAAGTTAGAGTTTATATTCAGAGAGAACTAAAGTAATTTCTGAGTACTTGGGAATGTTAGCTGGCTAACTCATTGACCTCGCTCTGTAATATACCCCCCTAGAGGGTTTAAATGTGTTCTCACTATCGTTGTCACCTGGCCTGTCTGTCTTTATGGGGTTTTGTTTAGCTTCTGTATGTGCTGAATGTCTCTCTCCTCGCCTCTCAGCCAGACTTCCCCTACAAGGACAACCTGCTCTCCATGGACTCCAGCTGCCTGCTGCTCTTCGTCCTCGTCTTCTTCACCTTTCTCATCATCATGAAGGTCTTTGGGGAAATAGCTGTGATTGAATGCTCTACTCCATTCCCAAGAATATGCAATTTATTTGATTTACTGCACTTGTTAGTGTTCATGTGAGATTTGGTCTGAATGACCAATCCATTAAAGTAATTTAGTAGACTGATAGACCCTGACTGACAGGTCTCTAGTAGATGGGTTATAGGCCTTCAGATGCTGAACACATTGCACACATTGTGGCTCTCTAGGACCAGGATTGAGCATCACTGGATCAGGTAGAAGGACTAAACATTTTGACCACTTTCCCCTCAGGCTTACCTGATCAACTGCGTGTGGAATTGCTACAAGTACATCAACAACAGGAACGTGCCGGAGATCGCCGTCTACCCTGCCTTTACGGCGCCTCCCCAGGTATGTTTGTGCCTGAAAAGCCCCTACTCGGATTACCGGTAATTACATCTGAAGCATACCTTTCACATCTTTAAGCAGTCTGCAAACAGGTTTGGTTTGCTCCTAGCAGAACTTGACTAGGCGATGCAAACGTCTGCTCCCTAAAGACCTTCACTTGAAATTTTTCAAAATAGTATGCCAATATTACTGTTGTTTATCCCTCTTGAGCAACAACCGCCTGAAATACTTCATCAAAATGGTCTGAATTAATCTAAGATAAATCAAGAAATCTAATTAATGTTGATGTGTTATTTCATCACTTTTATTCTACAATGTAGAAAGAAAAGAAACCCTTGAATGAGTAGGTGTCAACTTTTGACTGGTACTGTATGAGATTAAATTTGAGTCAGTTCGACACCTTTTAAAGACTAGCCAAGCTTGCTGTTTGTCAATCAAAGCACAGTAATTGGCCTATGCGCCACTAATCCGTGGCTGCATATGAAACTAGCCAGGGTGCAACGTTCACTTCTCACTGGCCCGGAGTGGTGATCTACTGGCCCGAACATGGTGTAGTTCTTAAATGCATTGTGGACATGCAGGGGCCTATAGGTTGGCATGCTTTCTCTCTATATTCAGCTATTAATAGGCTACATTTGGTTATTGTGTATTAAACATCTGTGTAATATAATTAAGCAATGCAAGTCATTACTCCATTGTTTAGAACTGCATTCTATTAATTGCATTCATTTTTGTTTCTAAATTGTCATTTTGTGAAGATTTTAAAATAGGACACTATTTCCAAAAGAGTAGACAGTACAGTAGGCTTTCCAAGACAAATGCTACTGCTTGATGTGACTCGTGGGAGCGTGGTGGTGCTTGAATGAATGGCCATCATATTTCTCAAATACAAATAGCATGACGTGTGTAGTCTTCGATGGTAGACTGCGACTGAGCAGGTAAATGTTGAACTGGAATGCGAAGTTACTGTCTCTGTCAGGCCAGTGACTGACGAGATCCTCTGGCCCCACACATATTTTTACTTGCCCCGGGTCAGTGGTCCATCAATGATGTCGGACCCTGCCTGCAGAATAAAATAAATGAATGTGTCTGAAAACAATGGGCAGAGTGAATGTTGACTTACCTTTACCACATTATATGGGATGTGCGCGAATTTATTCTATCTCCCTCCGTGTAAAGAAATGTGACTGGAACCACAGCGTACACATCACACACCCAAAGTTACAAAGAGGTGGGACAGATGACTGCCAAACCAGCAGTGTTTCTCTGTCATCGTTCACTTTGTGACTGACCAGGCGCCTGTACTATATCAATGGATCGCTAGAAAGTGCATTTTGTTCATTCTAGTGGAAGAGGGCTCTGCAGTCTTTCTGACTAGGGAGTTGAAAAGTGGACAAAGTAGCCGACTGTAAATTAGTCTGTAATCTGGAAAACACTTAATAACGTCATAATATATGAGCGTTACTGATACAGTACACCCAGTCTCCTTCCCAGATAGTTTAAGAGACATTATAGCATTATCAAATATGATTAATGTCCATCTCTGGTCCTTTCACACTGCGAAGTTGGCTATATTTCTAAATTGATTTATTGTTTAATGAAAAGAATAATGAACTTTCTCTCTCTCCTCAGTACATCCTGCCCACCTACGAGATGGCAATGAAGATGCCAGTGAAAGAGCCCCCTCCCCCCTACATGCCTGCCTGAAGACCCCCCTCGTGTGTGCGTGTGTGTGTGGCCTCCCACAGCTCGCCATTTTTAACCCAGCAGTGCATTTCTAGAGAGGGATAATCTTTAAAGGCCCAGTGCAGTCAAAAACGTGATTTCCCTGTTTTTATATACATTTCTACACTGAGGTTGGAATAATACTGTGAAAATGATAAGGCCCTTCAAGTTGTATTGGTTGTATGTATGTGATACACGGAATGCTTCCTTACAGGTTCCTTCTCGACAATGCAACAATAATAAGAAACAATAAAAGAGAATAATACTAACAAAGTATAAATGGCTCAGTTGAATAACATTTTTAGAATGATTATAGTACAGGAAGGCACAAATTATAGTGCAATATTTGTGTGTTTTGGGGGCAAGTGGTGTAATATTTGGCCCTTTTAGTGTAAGAGCTGTTTGAAAAGCGTGCCTGTTTTGGTGGGATGGAGTTTTGGCCTTCCATGGTGACATCACCATGTAGTAAATTAGTTAATAGACCACTAAGGAAAGAGTCCCAAACTTCTTTGCCTTAAAAAAAAAAGAGGTAAATGTTCAGTTCTCCACTCAGACCATTCCAACAGTCCTAGCAAAATTCTTGCTTGGGAAATTGCTCTTTGTTAAGAAGCAGTTTTTGTTTTCAATTAAAATGGTCAAAAACAGTAAGGTGCTTAATTGTTACCCAGAAATGATTTCATATTTAGATAAAAACAGCTGCATTGGAACTTTCAAAAGGCCCTGCATCATTCAAACCCAGACCCCATAATATTGTAGATAGGTGAAAGGAGAGTGGAGGGGCAGATCAAGTAGTCTACCATTGGATAACGTGAAATGTATAAAGCGATGAAAGCTTTCCGATCTCACCCCCCCATCTTTTGATGTCTTAGTAAAAAATATATATTAGTGAAAGTACCATCGCTTGAATGCCTATCAACAGTTAGTTCTTCTTTAGAATAAACACCATCCTTATAGATTTGATATTGTGTGACTCTAAAAAAAAAAAAAAAAACATTCTTAAGACAATCCACTTATGATCTCTTATCTTATCGTTGAATCTGTTTTTTTTTGTCCAGAGTTTGACGGGGACATCTGTAGCAGTTTTTATCTCTTCGTCCCTTTATTTATTTAGCCTTGGATGTCCATCAGTTAATCCGCCACCTGTGTGCCATGTCCATTATCCACCGCCGCCTTCTGTGTGACCCTGCGTTGTTAGCTTAGTTAAGCTAGTGAATTATGCTGCTGGTTAAAGGGAAAGTACACTCCAAAACCAAAGTTTGTCAGATTTCAGGCAAAAGTTGTCAAGATGAGTCTTATTGTCTCAACAAAGGTCCACTTTGGAGGTCTGGAAACATCTGATAAATGTTGGTTTTGGAATGGATTGTCCTGTTTAAGGAGAGAGATGCCTTATCAGGAAAGTGGAGGGAATAAATGGCTAGTTTTGTGAACAGTGGTGGATGCATGCTACTCTTTCTGCCTTTTTTACGTTGTGTTTTGATCCTTGTGAAAAACACTTTCAATAAACATTTGTATTCATCACCTGACTGAACAGTGTATCTATTCTTTTTACCTGATATGAGCAAAGAAATGTCATTTTTGGATTTATTTCGTTCTGTACTCAATCTGGATTTATATGAAACATACTCTATTTCTTGGATGTAGCATACGGTAGTAGTGGACGCCGCTGGAGTGTTTTGAGTCTGGCCTACAGAATGACATGCAGTATTAAAATACAGTGCCTTGTGAAAGTATTCGTCCCCCTTGAACTTTGCAACCTTTTGAACTTTGCGACCAATTTTTCAGTTTTTGATTTGTTAAAAAAGTTTGAAACATCCAATAAATGTCGTTCCACTTCATGATTGTGTCCCAATTGTTGTTGATTCTTCACAAAAAAATAGTTTTATATCTTTATGTTTGAAGCCTGACATGTGGCAAAAGGTCGCAAAGTTCAAGGGGGCCGAATACTTTCGCACGGCACTGTATATTTGGAGGCAGCTTCTCTGTCCTGAATAATAGATCTGGCGCCATCTCATGTCAGTAAATTATGAAAATGATCATTTGAATTGCAAGCTGTGCTCTAAAGCCTTGTTTACACTGCAGGCAGTAATGCTCAAGTTGTTTTCCAAATCTGTTTTGTGTGTGTGAAGACAGTTATTTGCTGACATGTCTACACTAGTTGTTATAGTAAAGACAGGTGTGGGTGCAATGGTGAATGCTGATTGTGATAGAACGAAGAGCGTGACAACCAGTAATTTAGCAAGGTAAGGTGACAATGCTTGCATGGACGTTTCCCAGTTGCTATGGACATTTCTGTTGCTTTGAATGTTCAAAATCATAGTTTAAGAACACATTTAAAGCCTTAAAGGATAAGATGACCCAACTTTCAAAACAAGTCCTTTTTGGCTAGCAACAGCAGTCAACTAATTCAGCAAAAAAATAAATGTCCTCCCACTGTCAACTGTTGATTTTCAGCAAACTGTATAAATATAAGTTTCAACAACTGAGACAAACTGAACAAGTTCCACAGACATGTGACTAACAGAAATTGAATAATGTGTCCCTGAATGAAAGGGGGGTAAAAGTTAGTCAGTATCTGGTGTGGCCACCAACTGCATTAAGTACTGCAGTGCATATGGACTGCACCAGATTTGCCAGTTCTTGCTGTGAGATGTTACCCCACTCTTCCACCAAGGCACCTGCAAGTTCCCGGACATTTTTGGGGGGGAATTGCCCTAGCCCTCACCCTCCGATCCAACACGTCCCAGATGTGCTCAATGGGATTGAGATCCGGGCTCTTCACTGGCTATGGTAGAACACTGACAATTCTGTCTTGCCGGAAATCACACAGAATGTGCGGTAAGACTGGTGGCGTTGGCATGCTGGAGGGCCATGTCAGGATGAGCCTGCAGAGGAAGGGTACCACATGTGGGAGGAGGTCTTCCTTTTAAAGCACAGCGTTGAGATCGCCTGCAATGACAGCTCAATCAGATAATGCTGTGACACACCGCCCCAGACCATGACGGACCCTCCACCTCCAAATCGATCCCGCTCTAGAGTACAGGCCTTGGTGTAACGCTCATTCCGTCGACGATAAATGCGAATCCGACCACGACTCGTCAGTGAAGAGCACTTTTTGCCAGTCCTGTCTGGTCCAGCTACGGTGGGTCTGTGCCCATAGGCAACGTTGTTGCCAGTGATGTCTGGTGAGGACCTGCCTTACAACAGGCCTACAATCCCTCAGTCCAGCCTATTGTGAACAATCTGAGCACTGATGGAGGGATTGTGCAGGTGTTACACGTGGCCTGCTACTGCGAGGACGATCAGCTGTCCGTCCTGTCTCCCTGTAGCGCTGTCTTCGGCGTTTCACAGTACAGTACGGCCCTTGCCGCAGTCCTAATGCCTCCTTGCAGCATGCCTAAGGCACATTCACACAGATGAGCAGGGACGCTGGGCATCTTTCTTTTAGTGTTTTTCAGAGTCGGTAGAAAGGCCTTTTTAGTGTCCTAAGTTTTCATAACTTTGACCTTAATTTTTTAATTTTTAATTTTATTTCACCTTTATTTAACCAGGTAGGCTAGTTGAGAACAAGTTCTCATTTGCAACTGTGACCTGGCCAAGATAAAGCATAGCAGTGTGAGCAGACAACACAGTTACACATGGAGTAAACAAGTCTATATACATTGTGTGCAAAAGGCATGAGGTAGGCGAATAATTACAATTTTGCAGATTAACACTGGAGTGATAAATGATCAGATGGTCATGTACAGGTAGATATATTGGTGTGCAAAAGAGCAGAAAAGTAAATAAATAAAAACAGTATGGGGATGAGGTAGGTAAAAATGGGTGGGCTATTTGCCGATAGACTATGTACAGCTGCAGCGATCGGTTAGCTGCTCAGATAGCAGATGTTTGAAGTTGGTGAGGGAGTTAAGTCTCCAACTTCAGCGATTTTTGCAATTCGTTCCAGTCACAGGCAGCAGAGAACTGGAACGAAAGGCGGCCAAATGAGGTGTTGGCTTTAGGGATGATCAGTGAGATACACCTGCTGGGACGCGTGCTACGGATGGGTGTTGCCATCGTGACCAGTGAACTGAGATAAGGCGGAGCTTTACCTAGCATGGACTGCATATCGATTGCGCAACCAGGGGTGGTAAAACCTTGGATCATTGTTACTCTAACTTCCGCGACACATATAAGGCCCTGCCCCGCCCCCCTTTCGGAAAAACTGACCACGACTCCATTTTGCTGATCCCTGCCTACAGGCAGAAACTAAAACAAGAGGCTCCCACGCTGAGGTCTGTCCAACGCTGGTCAGACCAAGCTGACTCCACACTCCAAGACTGCTTCCATCACGTGGACTGGGACATGTTTCGTATTGCGTCAGATAAAAATATTGACGAATACGCTGATTCGGTGTGCAAGTTCATTAGAACGTGCGTCGAAGATGTCGTTCCCATAGCAACGTAAAAACATTCCCTAACCAGAAACCGTGGATTGATGGCAGCATTCGCGTGAAACTGAAAGCGCGAACCACTGCTTTTAATCAGGGCAAGGTGTCTGGTAACATGTCCGAATATAAACAATGCAGCTATTCCCTCCGCAAGGCTATTAAACAAGCTAAGCGTCAGTACAGAGACAAAGTGGAATCTCAATTCAATGGCTCAGACACAAGAGGCATGTGGCAGGGTCTACAGTCAATCACGGACTACAAGAAGAAACCCAGCCCAGTCACGGACCAGGATGTCTTGCTCCCAGGCAGACTAAATAACTTTTTGCCCACTTTGAGGACAATACAGTGCCACTGACACGGCCTGCAACGAAAACATGCGGTCTCTCCTTCACTGCAGCCGAGGTGAGTAAGACATTTAAACGTGTTAACCCTCGCAAGGCTGCAGGCCCAGACGGCATCCCCAGCCGCGCCCTCAGAGCATGCGCAGACCAGCTGGCCGGTGTGTTTACGGACATATTCAATCAATCCCTATACCAGTCTGCTGTTCCCACATGCTTCAAGAGGGCCACCATTGTTCCTGTTCCCAAGAAAGCTAAGGTAACTGAGCTAAACGACTACCGCCCCGTAGCGGGCAAACGACTACCGCCCCATCATGAAGTGCTTTGAGAGACTAGTCAAGGACCATATCACCTCCACCCTACCTGACACCCTAGACCCACTCCAATTTGCTTACCGCCCAAATAGGTCCACAGACGATGCAATCTCAACCACACTGCACACTGCACTAACCCACCTGGACAAGAGGAATACCTATGTGAGAATGCTGTTCATCGACTACAGCTCGGCATTCAACACCATAGTACCCTCCAAGCTCGTCATCAAGCTCGAGACCCTGGGTCTCGTCCCCGCCCTGTGCAACTGGGTACTGGACTTCCTGACGGGCCGCCCCCAGGTGGTGAGGGTAGGCAACAACATCTCCTCCCCGCTGATCCTCAACACGGGGGCCCCACAAGGGTGCGTTCTGAGCCCTCTCCTGTACTCCCTGTTCACCCACGACTGCGTGGCCACGCACGCCTCCAACTCAATCATCAAGTTTGCGGACGACACAACAGTGGTAGGCTTGATTACCAACAACGACGAGACGGCCTACAGGGAGGAGGTGAGGGCCCTCGGAGTGTGGTGTCAGGAAAATAACCTCACACTCAACGTCAACAAAACTAAGGAGATGATTGTGGACTTCAGGAAACAGCAGAGGGAACACCTCCCTATCCACATCGATGGAACAGTAGTGGAGAGGGTAGCAAGTTTTAAGTTCCTCGGCATACACATCACAGACAAACTGAATTGGTCCACTCACATTGACAGCGTTGTGAAGAAGGCGCAGCAGCGCCTCTTCAACCTCAGGAGGCTGAAGAAATTCGGCTTGTCACCAAAAGCACTCACAAACTTCTACAGATGCACAATCCAGAGCATCCTGGCGGGCTGTATCACCGCCTGGTACGGCAACTGCTCCGCCCTCAACCGTAAGGCTCTCCAGAGGGTAGTGAGGTCTGCACAACGCATCACCGGGGGCAAACTACCTGCCCTCCAGGACACCTACACCACCCGATGTTACAGGAAGGCCATAAAGATCATCAAGGACATCAACCACCCGAACCACTGCCTGTTCACCCCGCTATCATCCAGAAGGCGAGGTCAGTACAGGTGCATCAAAGCTGGGACCGAGAGACTGAAAAACAGCTTCTATCTCAAGGCCATCAGACTGTTAAACAGCCACCACTAACATTGAGTGGCTGCTGCCAACACACTGTCATTGACACTGACCCAACTCCGGCCACTTTAATAATGGGAATTGATGGGAAATGATGTAAATATATCACTAGCCACTTTAAACAATGCTACCTTATATAATGTTACTTACCCTACATTATTCATCTCATATGCATACGTATATACTGTACGCTACATCATCGACTGCATCCTTATGTAATACATGTATCACTAGCCACTTTAACTATGCCACTTTGTTTACTTTGTCTACATACTCATCTCATATGTATATACTGTACTCGATACCATCTACTGTATGCTGCTCTGTACCATCACTCATTCATATATCCTTATGTACATATTCTTTATCCCCTTACACTGTGTATAAGACAGTAGTTTTGGAATTGTTAGTTAGATTACTTGTTGGTTATCACTGCATTGTCGGAACTAGAAGCACACGCATTTCGCTACACTCGCATTAACATCTGCTAACCATGTGTATGTGACAAATAAAATTTGATTTGATTTTATTTGACTTGTAGATGACCTGGAGCCAGTGGGTCTGGCGACGAATATGTAGCGAGGGCCAGCCGACTAGGGCGTACAAGTCGCAGTGGTGGGTGGTATAAGGTGCTTTAGTGACAAAACGGATGGCACTGTGATAAACTGCATCCAGTTTGCTGAGTAGAGTGTTGGAAGCAATTTTGTAGATGACATCGCCGAAGTCGAGGATCGGTAGGATAGTCTGTTTTACTAGGGTAAGTTTGGCGGCGTGAGTGAAGGAATAGAAAGCAGACTCTTGATTTGATTTTCGATTGGAGATGTTTGATATGAGTCTGGAAGGAGAGTTTGCAGTCTAGCCAGACACCTAGGTACTTATAGATGTCCACATATTCAAGGTCGGAATCATCCAGGGTGGTGATGCTGGACAGGCGTGCGGGTGCAGGCAGCGAACGGTTGAAAAGCATGCATTTGGTTTTACTAGCGTTTAAGAGCAGTTGGAGGCCACGGAAGGAGTGTTGTATGGCATTGAAGCTCGTTTGGAGGTTAGATAGCACAGTGTCCAAGGACGGGCCGGAAGTATATAGAATGGTGTCGTCTGCGTAGAGGTGGATCAGGGAATCGCCCGCAGCAAGAGCAACATCATTGATATATACAGAAAAAAAAGAGTCGGCCCGAGGATTGCCTACCGTCTGTACCGTCTCTTAACGACTGTTCCACGGGTGCATGTTCATCAATTGTTTATGGTTCATTGAACAAGCATGGAAAACAGTGTTTAAACCCTTTACAATGAAGATCTGTGAAGTTATTTGGATTTTTATGAATGATCTTTGAAAGATCCTGAAAAAGGGGACTTTTTGCTGAGTTTAGCTAGGTAGCTTTTTAGCACATTCACCAATTTGTAAACAAGTAAGCTAGTTAGCTACCACATCCCTTCTGAAAAAAGATTATAGTCAGAGTGTAGTATAACTGCAGTATTCTGCAAATTCTGTCCAAAATGACTTTTTACTGCAGTAATTTTGCAGTGTATAAATTGTATAGAATCAGCTTGATCCCCTCTGTCGAAGATGCTTCTACCTTTTTTGATATTTTCAGTGGTATTGTTAACAATCACACCATAAAGAAAATATTTAAAAACGGGTTCAGCCCCTGGTTTGACCGTGATCTTACCTCAAGAATTGCATTTGGCAAAAGGCTCGGCCCACGCATACTCGGGCAGATTGGCTCTCATTCAAGCAAATGATAAATAAGTGTAGTTGGGCCATCCGGAAAGCCAAAGTTAGTTACTTTAAGGAACAGTTCATTCTCTCTCTCTCTCTCTGACCCAGATGTTTTTTTGGTATAAAGTTTCAGGAACTCTTGTAGCATCTCAGACTCAGTGAATGCCTGTGGGGACAAACTTTGTAGTGGGGAAGGGGGAAAAAAAGGGAAGAGCATCGGGAATAGTCACATTAGAAGGGGTGGGAGATGAGGAAACGTTGGACAGGCAAGGAGGCATGGCTGAGTCAAAGAGGAATCCTGACTTAATGAAGTGGTGATTAAAGGAGCTCAGCCATATGCTTTTTGTCAGTAACAACCACATCAACATTAAGGGACATAGGAAGCTGTGAGGAGGAGGGTTTATTCTCCAGGTCTTTAACAGTTTTAGAAAACTGTTAAATTAACCTTGTGTTTTCTATCCAAATCTACTAATAATATGCATATCTTAGCTTCTGAGCCGGAGTAGCAGGCAGTTTACTCCGGACACCTTATTCATCCAAGCTACTCAATCCTGCCCCCAGCCATACATACTGTGGTTCCTACAGTGGTTCCTCCTTGCGAGCTTACACCGTGGGACTTAGAGGTACCCAGCGTCACGGCTTCATTGCTCCAGACCATAGCAAAGGGGAGTTATGCATAACGAGTGCTCTTTGGGTCCCAGGGTTTTTATGACCAATCATATCGAGTGGTTCCAATTACAAATTTGACACGACCCACCCGTCCCGGTTGACTTTCTTCCGTAAAGATGGCTGACAGAAAATTATGGTGGAAGCGAATGTAAGTAATTATAACATAACGAGTCAAGGTAAAAATATATGATTGAGAAGAATATGCTAGTTAACGTAGAGAAACAATTGTGTGTATTTTGTCAAGTTCTTTTTTCAGTCATATCCAATACCAGGTGCATCACACTCCATTCTTTGAATGATGCCATGTCTGCATTACAATTATACACTTTAGTGTTCACCACTCCTGCTCATAGGACAATGATTACACATTGTAACTATGCAATAGTCTAGAAACATGATTTAAGCAAAGGATGATTTGTAATTCATATATACAGAAAGACAGTACACTACACTTCCTATGCATATCTAACTCCCTTCATCTGCATTAATCTGAGGAGGTTCTCCTAGCCATGTGGACGATGGAAAAAATGGCAGCAAAGTTTGTTTGTCACCAGAGCGGTTTAGAGCATACTACTATTTGCCTGTGAATAACCAGACCTTCATACAAACTTGCTATGCTGAATTCTTGATGCAGAACTGAAGATCCTGCCATATCCTGCCAGCACGCCCACAAGCGAGCCACTCAGGTGGAAAATGATGCGTGGAAGACTGAGGAAGGAGATGGGATTAACAATCCAGGCTATTTGCTCTGAGACCGGCACAATAACGTAATGAAACAAGCAGGGAGCAGGTTTCTAACCCTCAACATTCTAGCCCGAAGTCCAGCACACTATGGACTGTGCCTAAATATATGAATTGGGGTTAACCGATTAAGGCTAAAACCACTTTATCAAATGGAACATTTAACATGTGGAAAAGGGAAAAACTATTAGCTTTTCACAAGCGTAGCAGGATGGGCTATTAGCTGAGAAATGGACTTAAAGTAGTGTCTTATAGCCGAAATATGTGAACCCCCCCCTCCAGCACCTTTCCACATCTACCCACACAATTGAATGTTCTGAAAAAAGCAGGGGATATACACTGCTCAAAAAAATAAAGGAAACACTTAACACAATGTAACTCCAAGTCAATCACACTTCTGTGAAATCAAACTGTCCACTCAAACTGTCCAACTGTCCACTTGATTGACAATACATTTCACATGCTATTGTGCAAATGGAATAGACAACAGGTGGAAATTAGGCAATTAGCAAGACACCCCCAATAAAGGAGTGGTTCTGCAGTTGGTAACCACAGACACCTGAGTTCCTATGCTTCCTGGCTGATGATTTGGTCACTTTTGAATGCTGGCGGTGCTTTCACTCTCGTGGTAGCATGAGACGGAGTCTACAACCCACACAAGTGGCTCAGGTAGTGCAGCTCATCCAGGATGGGACATCAATGCGAGCTGTGGCAAGAAGGTTTGCTGTGTGTCAGTGTAGTGTCCAGAGCATGGAGGCGCTACCAGGAGACAGGCCAGTACATCAGGAGATGTGGAGGAGGCCGTAGGAGGCCAACAACCCAGCAGCAGAACCGCTACCTCCGCCTTTGTGCAAGGAGGAGCACTGCCGGAGCACTGCCAGAGCCCTGCAAAATGACCTCCAGCAGGCCACAAATGTGCACGGTCAGACACAGACTCCATGAGGATGGTATGAGGGCCCGACGTCCACAGGTGGGGATTGCGCTTACAGCCCAACACCGTGCAGGACTTTTGGCATTTGCCAGAGAACACCAAGATTGGCAAATTCGCCACTGGCGCCCTGTGCCCTTCACAGATGAAAGCAGGTTCACACTGAGCACATGTGACAGAGTCTGGAGACGCCGTGGAGAACGCTCTGCAACATCCTCCAGCATGGCCGGTTTGGCGGTGGGTGTGGGGTGTGGGGTGGCATTTCTTCGGGGGGCCGCACAGCCCTCCATGTGCTCGCCAGAGGTAGCCGGACTGCCATTAGGCACCGAGACGAGATCCTCAGACCATATGCTGGTGCGGTTAGCCCTGGGTTCCTCCTAATGCAAGACAATGCTAGACATCATGTGGCTGGAGTGTGTCAGCAGTTCTTGCAAGAGGAAGGTATTGATGCTATGGGTTGATATATTTGATTTCCATTGATCATTTGTGTGATTGTTGTCAGCACATTCAACTATGTAAAGAAAAAAAGTACTTAAGAATATTTCATTCAGATCTAGGATGTGTTATTTTAGTGTTCGATTTATTTTTTTGAGCAGTCTACACACATACATATATTGATTAATACACGTCAGATGACAAGCCTACTACATGCGCCTTGGTGTTAAACGCAAATCAGATACAATTAAGGTAGCTCCAACGGTTAGGATTGTTTTATATAAAACACTTTATTTGACATGTTAGAGACATTACACCCAAAGAATGTATCCAGAAGAAACATAAATGACGCTCCTCAAAGAGGTCTTTGACATGTCGTTGACCTGTTGAGAGAGAGATCCTATTAGTTCAGTTATGGTCTGCCAGGGTCTGAAAAGCATAACACAAGACCAACCTCTTTTTGAGTTGTCCTGATTCACACATTGTCCACTACAGGGGCCGCCAGAGGGACTACTGGCATCAGATGACCACATCACAATGGACAAAGACTTAGGAATCAAAGATTTGATGGTGTCAGATTTTGAAAAAAAAGGGATGATTTCCACACACAAAATTAATTGTTACCTGGCCACTCTGCTCACCCGCATCCTCGGCGAAGGAAAACATATAGACCTCAAAGCGTTTGACTTGAGGGGGAGGGGGAAGTGGACCCTGGCATCAGCTAGGTATGGATCACCGGGGTTCTCACAGCTGCCAGTGTAGAGAGAGGGACTAAGTTAGGAACAAGAAAACTCTGCAAACCCCAACTGCCTTGTAGCGGTGTCATGAATGTCCTGTGAGGATCAGATCAATTTACAACAGAAGTGGGTTCTCCCCCTCCAGTATAAACCAAAGGAATCTTTGTTAACAGGCTTTTCCCACTAAAAATCACCATATCTTTAAAAAACATATTTCATATACACAATGTAAAGGCTCGAGACTTCCTACCTGTAGAGTGAGCACCTTTCTAGTTCAAAAAAATAAATAAATAAATCACAAAATAAAAACCAATATGACATTCATTTTCTATAGCTAATCTCTGACCAGTCTTATGTTAGAAATATTGTTTCAGTATTCACTTTTGAACGCGTAAGTGGGTCCATTCTGCTACTATATCCAAACCATCCTACTCTCATCACCCACTGAGGAACCAGCGACAGGGTTGATTAGCCCATCTTCCATGAAAGGATAATCCATCCTGTAGTTCTGTTCAAGACTAGTCATTGGAGCCACGAACAACCAACGACATTGTGACCTCGTGTAGCCAATCAGAGAGAAGACCCAATCACCTACCTTTCCACGGCAGCATCCAACATAAATACATTCATGCTTTTACTTCAAGCTGGTGCTGGTTCTTGTGTTCAAAAATGTATCAACGATAAGTGTCCCTTATGGAACGGGGGGAGACATCTTTTAACAAGCCATCATATTGTGTCAGTCTGCTAGGGACCTGTGTGTTTAGCTAGTAATTCAATTTGTATGGTACTGAATCATAAGGCTGGGGTTTTTGCAGCTGCAAGGAGGATACAATGTCATGGTTATTAAGTTGACTTTATCAGTGTAATAGATTTCGTCCGTCTAGAGTTTAAGTCGGGAGACGGTAACTCTTTAAAACCGCTTCCTCGGCACCCCAAATCCTAACATGATTCATTTAGAGTCGGCTAACAATTAAACAGTCCTCAGATAATTCAAGGTCACGTCACGACAGTGGTTTGTTGGTTTTAATTTCTGATCTTTTGGCCCATCAGACCTGGATGAATCTGATTTAGTACATTTTAATTTATTTTAAAGATCATAAAATTGGGCTGCCTAATTGAAGAAAAAATGCATTTATTTTCTGTCAACAATATTATTTTTGGTCTACTGCAATGGCTTGTTAAATGGCGGATGTCAAACATGTATATTCAATTACATTGACATGAGGTGAGCTCTAAAATAGTTCTTAAAATTCTAAATGATCCAGAATGGTCAGACTACAGGCGACCTGAATATTGATCAATTGACTGTGGTTTAACCAAAGTTGCCGAATAGACAGTCGGTATCATCATCAACAAGGCATGAAGAAGCACTTCAATTTAATGAATTTCATGCAATGCGCCAGAGCAATTCTTCCGCTGTGGGAAAAATTGGTCACACAATAAATTCTACACCCATGGCATCGGATTCACACGTGGAAGACTTGTGACTTCTGTTCATCGACTACAGCTCGGCATTTAACACCATAGTGCCCTCCAAGCTCGAGACCCTGGGTCTCGACCCCGCCCTGTGCAACTGGGTACTGGACTTCCTGACGGGCCACCCCCAGGTGGTCAGGGTAGGAAACATCTCCACCCCGCTGATCCTCAACACTGGGGCCCCAGTGTTGATTTGAAGGGCACAGCTCTACTATACAAAGTAACCTACACACTGACAGTTTAGGCCTACTTTAAAATTTGCATCTTTGGGAGGTTAATCATTTACTGTTTAACTCCCAGATATTAGCAAAAAGGGATTTGTGAAATCTGAAGACATTACATTAAGAAAAACGCCCACACCAGTACAAAGCCACTTGAGCCGACAGACGATGGTCAGGATTTTGCACAGCGATATAGTTGCAGCTGAAGTGACAAATCTGAACTGCCCATTTCTTGCACAGCCATGTGAATGTGGTGTCTTCTCCTATGATACACAAAACATTCAGCCCGTTTTTTAAACTGCTGTGACATCTGATTTAATAAACAGCTGCAAAGTTACTCCCGTGTCCACATGGCCAAATTTAGGTTTTTGCGACCATTTCATTAAAAAGGTAAAATTGCGTGATTTGATAGCATTTTGCAAACCCGATCCCCCAAATGAACGGTTTTGACCAATAAAGTTGCTTCACTACACTGCTTGGTGTAACATGTATCCAGATACTGAAAAGGCACCCACAAAATAAAGTGTAATTTGCAGCGTGCATAATCATAAGTCATTGTAGCCCATTACAATGTAGGAAAAAGTCATCTTTCAATAGTTACCCAATTTAAATTCTTGAGATAAAAAATTAGGCTAGCGGTGTCCATATGTGGCCAAGTGCTCACCCAAATCAAAAATGTAGTAATTTTATTTTAAATTATGAACATTAGCTAGCAAGCTGCTACACTTGACCGTGGTATTTGTTCATGTTTAGCAACTCCCAATTAGCGCATTCCTCTAGCGGCATCAACTTCTGGGGATCCTGTCAACTGATCCTATTCCGTTTCAAACATCCATGCTGCACAGGCACGTGAACCATCCTTTATGTTTAGTGCAATAACTGTTTTAAACAGAAGACGTCACTTGTGCCTGAATTCAACCCAAAACCAACAAGTATTCAGTCAGTGTTAAGAGCAGTTGTATGAAACCAATCGGAAAGGCAAGCTAAGCTTGCCAGCCGCTCTTCATTTCCATTCGACTGACCATCAGTTCAGCTGAACACGGAACTGTAGCAAACCAAAAGGATAACATTGAGTAAAAAGGGTAGGTAACACCAACAACCTTTTAACAAGAGAGTTCCAAATATCTTCAACAGTCGCCCCAGTGGGAGTTGATTTTATGCGCGTGATGTCAGAATGCACTCCCCGTTCCAAAATGTGCACAGTTAACCCGGGCTGACCTCAAACCAAGGCACACTACCTGCTAATTTTCTATAGGCCGTTCAAACTTCTAATTTTCTAAGTTTCACAAAAGTAGCCCATTTCACTGTTGCAGACCATTTCTATTTGAGAATTTAATGAGACGGACAAACTTTCCTTCAAAAGAAAGTCCAAGCACTTCCCCAGATCAGGTATACAGGCCTTGCACATTTATTGCTTCCCTTACAAATAACTGTGGACATGCGTGCATTCCTTTCAAAGTGCCTTATTTTCTGCGTGTTGTCATTTCTACTGTACCGTAAGTATAATGTACTTATCATTCTATTCATGCTTTCTGATGCTTGCCTAGATTGTAATGACACATGTGTAAAACACTTTTGAAGGTGGTACTGCATATGAGCTAATGCTAACGCCATACAATGCAGTCGGGTTATCACGTAAGCGTCTGTCAGACTCGACTGACTTATGGTATCTCAACTGGAGTACCCCCATTGTCTTGAATGCACTCAAGTCGTTAGTTGATTTGAACACGGCAGAGTGTAAACTATGGTACCTCAGGGTTGCCAGATCAGACCTCCCTTCCCAGGGGTATTTAGCTTAGAAAAACTGTTGATAAATCCCCCATCTTAGTAATATTTCCTGCATCATCCTCTCCACAATAATAATACTTGATTCCACTCTCTCTTTTTAAAAGCAGATCACCATTTACAATGCCAAGCGTCTGCTGGAGTGATGATTCACTTTCACCATCTGGCAGCCCGACAGACAAATCTGGCTTTGGCGGATGGCAGGGAACACTACCTGACCCAAAGCACAGTGACAACTGTACAGTTATGTGGAGGAAGAATAATGGTTTGGGGCTGTTTTTCATGGTTTGGGCTAGGCCCCTTAGTTCCAGTGAAGGGCAATCTTAACGCACCAGCATACAATGAATTACATTCTAGACGATTCTGTGCTTCCAACTTTGTGGCAACAGTTTGGGGAAGGCCCTTTCCTGTTTCAGCATGACAACGCCCCCGTGTACAAAGCGAGGTCCATTCAGAAATGATTTGTCAAGATCGGTGTGGAAGAACTTGAATGGCCTGCACAGAGCCTTGACCTCAACCCCATCGAACACCTTTGGGATGAATTTGAATGCCGGTTGCGAGTCAGGCCAAATTGCCCAACATCAGTGCCCAACCTCACTAATGCTCTTGTTTGCTGAATGGAAGCAAATCCACGCAGCAATGTTCCAATATGTAGTGGACAGCTTTCCCAGAAGAGTGGAGGCTGTTAAAGCAGCATTTGGGGACAAACTCCATATTTTTACGTATTATTTTGGAATGAAATATGCAATGAGCACGTGTCCACACACTTTTGGTCATGTAGCATACGTCACTCATTGCTTTAAGCCTCACCCTGCCACACCCACCAAATGGAAGCAAACGTACCTTAAAATCTGTTAAAGAACGTACAAGAACCTTTATGGAGAAGCATGTCGTTCAGCACAAACTGTTCCGCAATGTTCCAGAATCCAATGCAATCAATTTTCAAAACATGCCTAGACTGGCCCCCGTGTGAGACTAATGTAACCCACTCATTGATTTGTTGTCAAGTCTACATAGGTGTGCACCGCTCACACATTTCGCTCAGCAAATACGAGTGAAATTGGGCTATCATAAAGATGTTCAACAATCTTGGGTCGAAGGCCAGGACATGGATTTCATCCGAATAGCTACTACTTGAGCTGTCAACCGTGAAACCTGGAACTGGGGTGTGCGTGTTTTTATTGCATCTTTTGGGATTGAATGTTGAAACATACAATCTACCTGCAGTGAAGCCGCTCAACATTCACATTACATTCCAGTCATTAACAGACGCTCCCATCCAGAGCGACCCGCAGGAGTAATTGGGGTCAAGTGCCCTGCTCAAGGGCACATCCACAGACCCCCCACCCAGCCGACAAGGTCCAAACCTGCTACCTCTCAGCCACCGGCCCAACGCTCCCAACCGCCAGGCAACCTGCCGCCCCTCAACCATCCAATCCCCTTCCGAGTCACCCTCCCTGTGCAACCCATCCAAACAAGGACAAACCAACAAAAATATAAAATAAAGCAACGCAACACAAAAGACATCCAGGTCAACAATATTGAACACCGCAAGGCCAATTGTGTGTATGCATGTGTGGCACTATAAACATGTGTAACAACCTGTGTGTGTGCTGCGTGTGAGAGCTTGCATGGCATCAGCCCCAGGTATAGCTCCATGTAAGACACAACTCTGCCATTTCAATTTACACTACCATTTAAAAACAAAATACCCTCCTTATATGTATTTTCCATAAATTCAGGTATTTTCTCAAGCAGTACATTTGAGTTCAACCACAATATTTGTTTCTATATTTTACGGGGGATGAAATAGAAATTGTAACTAGCTCTGTATTTCCTGTTTAAAAAAGAGAAGGTTTGATTGCCACTTTTAATTTTCGGTGAATTGAAAATCTGCACAAAGGCAAAAAGGCAATTTTTAAACTTTTACATTAACATATTTGTCATTTAGCAGATATTCTTATCCAGAGCAATTTACAGGAGCAATTAGGACTAAGTGCCTTGCTCCAGGGAACATTGACAGATTTGTCACCTATTTGGCTCGGGGATTGGAACCAGCACTGCTAGGCTACCTGCTTCCCTTTTCTTAGTGATTCCTTTTCAAGTGATCCACTTGAGAACCATTTCGGCTTAAGTAAAACTTTTATAGAAGTGAAGCCTTTAGTGAGAGGTTTAGTGCTTCAATATAAAAATTAAAATAGATAATAACTCAGCCCACCCAGTTCATATTCCTTTTGTAGATAGACAAGATAAAGCTTGCCTGACTTAGCATCCCAGATAGGAGGGAATATTTGTTGCGTATATGATTTGAAAATCGAGTCATCATGACTAGGCAACGCCATAAGTAAGTGAGCAAACTGAGATATGACTAATGAGTTATTCAGTGTATTTTTTTCATAAATAGACTGCTATTTATCTCTCCATGTTTTTTTTATTTTTTATACAAATGTTCTATTGAAATTCATTGTGGAGAGCTCATTTATATGTTTTGTGATATGAATACCAAGTATGTCTACTTCACCTTCGGTCCATTTTATAGTTGAACGGCATGGTAATGTAAAAGTTGTGTCTTTTTACAGATCCAATACGTAATATGGTACACTTTTTAGTTTAGTTTATTCATTTGACCATTTAAAAAAAAAAAAACACACATAAAAATTTAAAAAGCCATTGAGGGTAACACAAAGTCTGGGACTTATTTCCATTGTGGTCCTCTTGAGATAAGATGGCTAGACAAGATCGAACACAGTATGGCAGTGAAATAATAAAACAAAAACAGAGAAGAAGAACATCTATATCGTCATTCCAGTTACATCATAGGGGTTATTCATACAGGCACAGATGACATCAAACATATTTTTACTTTATTTTTAAAGCTGCCCAGAGAGGACGTTGTTTTTATGGGCAGAGGCAACTCATTCCATTCTGAGGCTCCAGTACACAAGAAAGTACCTTTCCCAGAATCACTCCTGAACCTGTATAAGCACACATCAGCAACACCTGATCTGGTGCTGTGATTGTATGCATCCCTAACACAAGGAAAGTAATCACTTAGATATCTGGACACAGGACCATAAATACTCCTGTAAACCAAACCTAGTCTAATCTGGGACACTCTAGCCTCAACAGGCAGCCAGTTGAGTTCCTGAAAGCAGCTCCTGCCTATGTGAGTACGTGGACTCACCTTCCATACTACCCTGATCCGCTTATTCTGGGATATCTGGAGCTTCCCCTTCATACATTTAGATTATCACCCAAACCAGGAAGTACTTGCATAGTCAAAATGGCATTGAATGAGGGCAGTAGCTAGCACTTTCATGGAGTACTTATCAAGCAGCTTGGACTTTCTAGCCAAAAACGTAGTCCTGGCGTTACCCTTCCCTAGCACTTTATTGGCCATGCTCACACCTCCCAAGCTTCCATCAAGTATACATCCCAAGTAGCTAACAGAGGTTTTAGTAGTCAACACCTTGCCCCCTAAATCCACACTGATTTTAGAGGACCTACTCAATTTAGGTCTGGATCCCAAAATAATTGCTTTAGTTTTCTCCACGCACCAGCCCTCCGGTGGTGCAGAGATAGCTTATTATCTCCAAGCCATTTGCTAATGTTAGTAAGCTCTGTGCAATGTATGCTCTCCAACATAGTCATCCGCATGAAGAAAAAGACGGCAAAAACAACCATCTTTCATTTCTTTAATATACAATAAAAACAGCACAGGTCCAAGCACTCTCCCCTGCGGAATGCCACGACTCATTGGTTTTGCCTCTTCCAGCATACTGACTATTTTGGCTGTTGCTACCTTTGCAAAAGAAAGAGAGTTTGGCTGAACCCCTAACTCTACATAATACTTTTTGACTTGGTTGCTTCCATACCAACCAGAACTGGTGGGCAGCTTTCTAACCAACTTGCTCGCAACAGAGGTAAAAAATGTGTTTTTCCATATACCATCTCCCCCATGATGTTCAGTCCAATACTGTTTAGTTAGTTTTTGGTAGTACTACTACAGCCCAGTTCCTTAAATGATTTCCAAAGCTTTTTAGGGTCATTTTTGTTCTCAATTATTTTCTCATCAAAGTAACCCCTCTTAGCTTCATCCATCCTGCTCTGTGCTTCATTTCTCTGACATTTAAATAGGACAAAATCATGCGGCTCTTGATTTTTTAAAAGGCCTTATTCCTTGTGTAACAGTATAGCTTCCGTCCCTCTCCTCGCCCCAACCTGGGCTGAAACCAGGGACCCTCTGCACACATCAAGCACAGTCACTCACAAAGCATCGTTACCCATCGTGCCACAAAAGCCACGGCCCTTGCAGAACAAGGGGAACAACTACTACTAGGTCACAGAGCGAGTAACGTTACCGACTGAAACACTATTAGCGCGCACAACCACTAACTAGCTAGCCATTTCACATCGGCCACACTTGCTTGGATAGATTCTAGAATCTCATGATTAAACCAAGGGCTAGATCTCTGCTTTAGCCTGACCCGTCTAATGGGAGCCATTACATTCACCACATCAAGGAATTGTGTATTGTATACAGACTTATTTTTCTACTGTATTATTGACTGTATGTTTGTTTTACTCCATGTGTATCTTCTGTGTTGTTGTATGTGTCGAACTGCTTTGCTTTATCTTGGCCAGGTCGCAATTGTAAATGAGAACTTGTTCTCAACTTGCCTACCTGGTTAATTAAAGGTGAAATACATTTTTAAAAGGAATCTACATTTAAAGACTTCCCAGACACTGTCTACAACTTCACTATCTAGCACAGGTGACCAGTCAATTTTACCCACTTCCTCCCTAAACTTTTCAACACAGTAGTTTGAGTCCTCTGATTCTAACAGTTGTGACACTTATATATATCATCTTTAAAAATCCACCTTGTGCAAAATGTAATAAAAGGATCACTGATACATATACTATTACTCCACTCTGCAATATTTTTTATTTATCAAACACCAATATTAAGTCAATAGTACTTTGGACTGTTTCAAATATCCTGGTGGGATCTTTTTTAATTTGGGTCAGAGCAAGTGATCTACAAAAGTGCATAAATACATTGTGGGTTGGGCTATTCTTTTTGCAGACATCAGTATTGAAATCCCCTAACATAATGATTTCCTTCAACAGGGAATCATTAGTTTGACAACACAATTTCAAAAACTTCATAGAATGCATTCTGCTTGGGCGGCCTTTTTTTTCTTCATCTTTAATTAACCAGGTAAGCTAGTTGAGAACAAGTTCTCATTTACAACTGCAACCTGGCCTGTAACACACCCACAACAAAATCGGCTTGGTTTTGGGAGGCAGATATCCAGTCAGACAATCTCCAGATCAGCGCTTAAATCTGATCTGACGTTAAAAGCCATGTCTAATCTTACAAACGCACATATCCCTCCCACCATTCCGATCCTTCCTGACAACAGAATAATTACCTATCTCAATTTCTGAGTCACAAACAGATGAATCATCCCCCATCACTTGCCTGTGGTCGCCTCCGCTCCGCTGTGGACCCCCTGTAACCGTTTTCTTGTGTCGAAGGAGAGACGGACCAAAACGCAGGGTGGTGATTATTCATGGTTCTTTAATAAAGAAACTATACATGAATAGACTAACAAAACCAAGAAATGTGAAAAACCAAAACAGCCCTATCTGGTGCAAACACAGAGACAGGAACAATCCTAAATATGGTTCCCGATCAGAGACAATGACTAACACCTGTCTCTGATTGAGAACCATATCAGGCCAAACACAGAAACAGACAAACTAGACACACAACATAGAATGCCCACTCAGATCACACCCTGACCAAACAAAACATAGAAGCATACAAAGCAAACTATGGTCAGGGTGTGACAGGGGCAGCTCGGGACGGAAGCTCTGGCAGCTCGGGACAGAGGGGCGGAAGCTCTGGCAGCCCTGGGCTGAGGGGCTCTGGCAGCCCTGGGCTGAGGGGCTCTGGCAGCCCTGGGCTGAGGGGCTCTGGCAGCCCTGGGCTGAGGGGCTCTGGCAGCCCTGGGCTGAGGGGCTCTGGCAGCCCTGGGCTGAGGGGCTCTGGCAGCCCTGGGCTGAGGGGCTCTGGCGCCTCTGTGCTGAGGGGCTCTGGCAGCCCTGGGCTGAGGGGCTCTGGCGCCTCTGGGCTGAGGGGCTCTGGCGCCTCTGGGCTGAGGGGCTCTGGCGCCTCTGGGCTGAGGGGCTCTGGCGCCTCTGGGCTGAGGGGCTCTGGCGCCTCTGGGCTGAGGGGCTCTGGCGCCTCTGGGCTGAGGGGCTCTGGCGCCTCTGGGCTGAGGGGCTCTGGCGCCTCTGGGCTGAGGGGCTCTGGCGCCTCTGGGCTGAGGGGCTCTGGCGCCTCAGACTCCAGCAGCACCGGATAGGCGGGAGACTCCGGCAGCAACGGACAGGCGGGAGGCTCCGGCAGTGCCGGACAGGAGACTCCGGCAGCGCCGGACAGGCGGGAGAGGAGGAAGGCTCTGGCAGCGCCGGACAGGCGGGAGACTCCAGCAGCGCTGGAGAGGAGGAAGGCTCTGGCAGCACTGGACAGGTGGGAGCAGCTGTAGGGATGAAACGGAGAGACAGCCTGGTGCGGGGGGCTGCCACCGGAGGGCTGGTGCGTGGAGGTGGTACCGGATAGACCGGACCGTGCAGGCGCACTGGAGCTCTTGAACACCGAGCCTGCCCAACCTTACCTGATTGAATGCTCCTGGTCGCCCTGCCAGTGCGGCGAGGTGGAATAGCCTGCAATGGGCTGTGCAGGCGAACCGGGGACACCATGCGTAAGGCTGGTGCCATGTACGCCGGCCCAAGGAGACGCACTGGAGACCAGATGTGTAGAGCCGGCTTCATGGCACCTGGCTCGATGCCCACTCTAGCCCGGCCGATACGAGGAGCTGGTATGTACCGCACCGGGCTATGCACCCGCACTGGGGGCACCGTGCGCTCCACAGCATAACACGGTGCCTGCCCGGTCTCTCTAGCCCCCCTGGTAAGCACAGGAAGTTGGCACAGGTCTCCTACCTGGCTTCGCCATTCTCCCTGTGTGACCCCGCCAAAACATTTTTGGGGCTGACTCTCGGGCTTCCTTGCCAACCGTGTTCCCTCGTATCACCGGCTGCCTCTGCTCTCCTAGCTGCCTCCACCTGTTCCCATGGGAGGCGATCCTTTCCCGCCAGGATCTCCTCCCATGTGTAGCAACCCTTGCCGTCCAAAATGTCCTCCCATGTCCATTCCTCCTTGCACTGCTCCTGCTGCCGCTGCCTGTCACCACGCCGCTTGGTCCTGTTGTGGTGGGTGATTCTGTTATGGTTTTCTTCTGGTGAAAGAGAGGAGGACCAAAATGCAGCGTGGTTATCTTTATAAATCTTTAATGAAAGATGAAAATACGAACAATATACAAAAACAAGGAACAGCCCTATCTGTTGCAACAAACACAGAGACAGGAACAATCACCCACAAAATACTCAAAGAATATGGCTGCCTAAATATGGTTCCCAATCACAGACAACGATAAACACCTGCCTCTGATTGAGAACCACTCTAGGCAACCATAGACTTACCTAGAATACTATACTAAACACAATCCCATTAACTACAAAACCCCTAGACAAAACAAACCACATAAATCACCCATGTCACACCCTAGCCTGACCAAAATAATAAAGAAAACACAAAATACTACGGCCAGGGCGTGACAATAATTGTGCACTCTCCTCAAACAATAGCATGGTATTATTTCACTGTTATATCTACTGTAAATTGGACAGTGCAGTTACATTAACAAGAATATAAGTTTTCTGTCCATATCAGATATGTCTATGTCCTGGGAAATGTTCATGTTACTTCCAACCCCATGTTAATCGTGTTTTATTTTTTGTTCATTTATAAGTAATTTCCAAGTCTATATAATGTTCAAAAGTGGGGACTGATTGATGGGTTCTGACTTCTAAACTTGAACATTTGAAATTTCCTTACTCATGTCACTGAGGGAGAGAGGGGAACGTAGAACGTTTACAATCTGTCAGAATATGTTATTGTTAGACATCAGGGATCCTATTGGAAGGAGAAGGGCCACAGTCTGGTAAAAGACAACAGGACAGCCGTGAGTTGGGGAGGAGTGAGGAATTTGGGCCGAGTTCAGGTCAGATGAAGTGAGGAAGAACAGATATCACTAAAGTCCTGTCACGCAACAGAGGTGTACCGGCTGTTCAGATGTGTAAGGAGGATACTCCGCATCGGAGAAAGGGTTAAATACCAGTACTTGTGTGATTGTGTGCGTGCGTTGCAGACTTAACATGACCACAACATAGCTGATCACACCTTTTTGTCTCTGGGAAATGGGACATCATTGGCAAAAATAGGCATGTAAGTAATCCATACCCAACCCAACCATACCAGTCTTGACCCACCCACTTCCAAATCTCATTTTGGACAAGTCTAACTTTATGACCCAAATTATCATATTTAAACTTTGTAGTACATTTGGACAATTCTGACTCATATTGATGCCACATTTGCTGTTTATAATCAGAGAAGTTGGTTCTAGGATGCAGATCCCCTTTAACTTGTCTGGATCTTGGGGCCAATGTCCTGATATAAATCTTGGTCTTGGCTTCTGGATAATACCTTAGTCTTTGGATAACAAACCATAGTCAACCCAATTTGAAGAATACAATGCTCTCTGATCATTTGCTGATCACTCCCAGCGCATAGGAATCCCCATCTAGTTGAGTACTTTCAAATGATGGAAGCCCTCAATGGCAATGTCTATACTAAAACAAGTTACAGTTCAAGTTGGAAGTTTACATACACTTAGAGTAATTAAAACCTGTTTTTCAACCACTCCACAAATTTTTTGAGGAAGATACACAAACTAGTTTTGGCAAGTCGGTTAGGACATCCACTTTGTGCATGACACAAGTAAATTTTCCAACAATTGTTTACAGACAGATTATTTCACTTATAATTAATTGTATCACATATCCAGTGGGTCAGAAGTTTACATACACTAAGTTGACTGTGCCTTTAAACAGCTTGGAAAATTCCAGAAAATGATGTCATGGTTTTAGAAGCTTCTGATAGGCTAAGGTGTAGGTGTAGCTGTGGATGTATTTCAAGGCCTACCTTAAAATGCAGTGCCTCTTTGCTTGACATCATGGGAATATCAAAATAAAATCAGCCAAGACCTCAGAAAAAAAATTGTAGACCTCCACAAGTCTGGTTCATCCTTGGGAGAAATGTCCAAACACCTGAAGGTACCACGTTAATCTGTACAAACAATAGTACGCAAGTATAAACACCATATGACCACACATCCGTCATACTGCTCAGGAAGGAGACGCGTTCTGTCTCATAGAGATGAACATACTTTGGTGCGAAAAGTGCAAATCAATCCCAGAACAACAGCAAAGGACCTTGTGAAGATGCTGGAGGAAACATGTACAAAAGTATCTATATCCACAGTAAAATGAGTTCTGTATCAACATATCATGAAAGGCTGCTCAGCAAGGAAGAAGCTACTGCTCCAAAACCGCCATAAAAAGCCAGACTACGGTTTGCAACTGCACATGGGGACAAAGACCGTACCTTTTGGAGAAATGTCCTCTGGTCTGATGAAACAAAAATATAACTGTTTGGGCATGATGATCATCATTATGTTTGGAGGAAAAAGGGGGTGCTTGTAGGCCGAAGAACACCATCCCAACCGTGAAGCACGGGAGTGGCAGGATTATGTTGTGATGGTGCTTTGCTGCAGGAGGGCCTGGTGCACTTCACAAAATAGATGGCATCATGAGGATGGAAAATTGTGGATATATTGAAGCAACATCTCAAGACATCAGCCAGGAAGTTGGTCCCAAAACTTGGTCACAAATGGGTCTTCCAAATGGACAATGACCCCAAGCATAATTCCAAAGTTGTGGCAAAATGGCTAAAGGACAACAAAGTCAAGGTATTGGAATGGCCATCACAAAGCCCTGACCTCAATCCTATAGAAAATTTGTAGGCAGAACTGAAAAAGCATGTGCAAGCAAGGAGACCTTACAAACCTGACTCTGTTACACCTGCTCTGTCAGGAGAAATGGGCCAAAATTCACCACAAACTTATTGTGGGAAGCTTGTGGAAGGCTACCCAAAATGTTTGACCCAAGTTAAACAAATACTACCGAATACTAATTGAGTGCATGTAAACTTCTGACCCACTGGGAATGTAATGAAAGAAATGAAAGCTGAAATAAATCATTCTCTCTACTATAATTCTGACATTTCACATTCTTAAAATAAAGTGGTGATCCTAAATGACCTAAGACAGGGAATTTTTACTCTGACTAAATGTCAGGAATTGTGGAAAACGGAGTTTAAATGTATTTGGCTAAGGTGTATGTAAACTTTCAACTTCAACTGTATATCCATCTAGAGTTCTCATTTCTCTCTATGATTGACACTGACACAGAAAAACATGTTATTTTGCCAAAATAAAGACAGGTAAAGTTATATATATATATTTTTACATCTAACAACATAATTAATGAGATGCATAAGTGATTCAATCAATCAACATTTTACAGAGCACAATATAATATATTTCTCTGAATTCAATTTAAAGGTTTTGAAAATCAGGTTAAAAATCATGTTTTACTATTTTGTTAATTTGCTATGCAAATAACATTTCTAAAATGTGTCTGTAATAGAAGGTTAATCAATGTTTTTCTCCCTTCTTACAGTCATTGACAGATGTGTGTATTGGACTTATGTATACCAATAAATAGTTTCTGGGTACGGTTGAAGTAACAGGCTAAACCACATTTCTGTAAATCAAAAAAGATATGGAACTTTGTTGTATAAACATTTCTGTTATGTGTCAGGTCAAGTCACTTGACATTTACTACGATTATGCTATTTATTGATTTGTCTCATTATTTGTATAATTTTGTTTAGTATATTGTGGTATTCATAATATAATATATGTATTGAAACCCAAGGGAAAGGTCTTGAATTGTAAATTGTAGGGATTATTGCCCATTGTTGATATTGAATCACTGCTTCCCTCTACTGGTTCTGGCATTAACAGCATACAGGAGGAGTGTATTAACCAGGAACCAAATGGAAGTACACAGGCTGAAACAGGGAGTTACCTACCTGAATTTTCCAATAAGAAACTAGTTCATTGCAAACATTTTCTGTTGCAAAACATTTAACATTTTACAGTGTACTAATACTAAGTTGTATGTGAGAAAATTATATAACGCTTAGATAAGACCTCTTCAGGGAATGACAGAAACATAGTTTCTGAATAGATTTTTAATCAACTTTTTCAATTCAACGGCAGTTGACATTATTGATTAGTTAAAAGTTGGCAACATTATTTGCAATGCAGTAATTTTCAATATATAACTTTTTATAAAACATTTTTTTTTACACAAGACACATTACTACGATAGTCCAGAGACCGCATTATGAATTAATGTTCTTTCCCCTCATTATGTCGAGATTACAACTGATTTATCTCATGATCACATAACAAAAGTTGTTTTGTCGAGATCAAGAGATATTCAAAAGTACCATGGGTCATACATTGATTTGTTCAGATGCATGATAACCACTTCATCAAGGAGCCCTTTGGCTGCGTTGATCGCAATACTGGGCAATTAAGCCCTGAACTATACCTGACAGGCAGCAATGTCTCCCAGGCTACGTGCCGCCCCCAAGACCACAACCAATCACATGCAAGGAACAACGCAGCTAACTTGGCTAGTCTTGTGAGCTAGTTAGCTCGGTTGTCTGGGACTGAAATGGAATCTGATCAGTCTGTCTGGAATGGAGCTTACCCACTCTGTAAATTTAAATATCATCCAAAAAACATTAAGTGTCCCTTACAATTATACTAATATCAGTTATGAAAGAAAACATAGCTTGCTAGCTAGCTTGTTATCTAACACGACTACCTAGCTAGGTAGCACACTCACACGACTAGCCAAGTTTACTGCGTTGTTGCTTGCATGCATTGGTTGTGGTCTTGGGGGTGGCACACAGCCTGTCAGGCATTGTTCTGGGCTTAAATGCCACATGAGGGCTTAGATGCCCCGAGAGCTCTTAGCTCAATGTAAGGGACATTTAAACTTGATAATGTTCTAACTTATAAAACTGATAATAAGCTCCAAACACAAATGAAAGCATGATGTTAGCATGAAATGTGCCATCCCTTACCATAGCAATTAATAAAAACGTACTGAATCCACTGCGGGCTCTGCAGCCTTAGCCATACTGTCAAGCCACTCCTCTTTATGGAGTTTATCTCAACCGAACAACTTTCGTTATGTCATGATCATGGGAAAATGATCTTGTGATCTCGAACAAATCAACTTGTTACGTTGTGATCATGAGATAGATACATAAGTTGTGATGGACATAATGAGGGAGTGATCTTTTCATTAAAATGTCCTCTGGACTTTCGTACATTACATTTGAAAGGTCTCTTACTTTGTAGTATAAATGTGCAATTCAACCTTAGAGTTTGATGACAATTCTTAAACATTTCTCCACAATATTTACCTTAATTAAAAGCAAAGCATAATTCATAAAAGGTCATATCTACATTATCCCCAATTTTAGAAAACAGACCGATAATTATAAAAGTGAAAAGTCTCTTTGATCATGATTTAGTAAGGCAAAACAGGTATCCACTGAGTATAGCTAGTTTGCTATAAACATCCACTGCAGTATAAACGACTAAGAACAACCAAAAGTCTAAATAGTACACACAATGAAAATAGCCATATTGATATTCCAATACAGATATTCAATTACATAAGGGATATAAAAGAAGAAACATTGGCAAAAGCAATAGAATACAATGTATAAGTGCATTTACAAAAATATATTCCCTTGTGAAAATTTAAGATGAGGAGTGCGGAAAGCGATTCAAAGGAAGACTGAAGTTGTGGCACTGGGATGTGAGACAAAGTGGATGTTCCAGGTATTCTTTTTTTGCAGTCACGTTGAGCATGTCAGAATATTGTTATATCATATGATTATGTGCTTCCTAGACGTTTAACAGTTCCCCCGGGTGTTACAATATCTGATAATCTACTGATACATGAACAACCTGGAACGCCACCATACTCAATCTCATGGTCTTAGGTAAAGATTCTTTAAACTGTGTTTTTATAGGAGTGGGATCTCTTTCCTTCCCTCTTTCTCTGCCTCACGCCCAAGTCTCCCCCCCACTATTTTCGCCCTCTTTCAGTGCCAATCCTCATCCTCTTCATCTTCTGCCTCTGAAGGCACATCCTCATCACTGACCTCATCCTGTTCTCCCGCTTCATTCCCACAACCATTCCCATTCTGCATAGCCTCTGCTGCCTCCTTGGCCCGTGCCTCGGCTGCTGCCGCCGCCAGGGTCGCCCGCTCCACCTCCTCTTTGAGTTTGAGTGCGGCGTCCTTCTTCTCCCGCTCAGCGTGGCTCTTCATGTGGGCGCTGCGGCTCTTAACCTTGTAGAACACCCTGGAGGTCAAAGGTCAGATACATGAACAATATAACATATAACCCAGATCGCTTTATACACTATATACACAGAAGTATGTGGACACCTTCAAATGAGTGGATTCGGCTATTTCAGCCACACCCGTTGCTGACAGGTGTGTAAAATCGAGCACACAGCCATAGACAAACATTGTCAGTAGAATGGCCTTACTGAAGAGCTCAGTGACTTTCAACGTGACACCGTTCCAACAAGTCTGGTTGTCAAATTTCTGCACTGCTAGAGCTGCCCCGGTCAAATGTAAATGCTGTAAATGTGAAGTGGAAATCTCTAGGAGCAACAAAGGCTTAGCCGCAAAGTGGTAGGCCACACAAACTCACAGAACAGGACCCCCGAGTGCTTAAGTGCGTAAAAATCTATCGAGTTCCAAACTGTCTCTGGAAGCAAGGTTAGCACAAGAACTGTTCATTGGGAGCTTCATTAAATGGGTTTCCATGGCCGAGCAGCCGCACACAAGCCTAAGATCACCATGCGCAATGCCAAGCGTCGGCTGGAGTGGTGAAAAGCCTGCCGCCATTGGACTCTGGAGCAGTGGAAATGTGTTTTCTGGAGTGATGAATCACACTTCACCATCTGGCAGTCCAATGGACAAATCTGGGTTTGGCAGATGCCAGGAGACTACTACTAGCCCCAATGCATAGTGCCAATTGTAAAGTTTGGTGGAGGAGGAATAATAGTCTGGGGCTGTTTTTCATGGTTTCGGCTAGGCCCTTTAGTTCCAGTAAAGGGAAATGTTAATGCTACAGCAAACAATGACATTCTAGACGATTCTGTGCTTCCAACTTTGTGGCAAAAGTTTGGGAAGGCCCTTTCCTGTTTCAGCATGACAATCCCCCGGGGCACAGAGTGAGGTCCATACAGAAATGTTTTGTTAAGATCGGTGTGGAAGAACTTGAAAGGCCTGAACAGAGCCCTGACCTCAACCCCATTGAACATCTTTGGGTTTAATTGGAACGCCGACTGCGAGCCAAGCCTAATTGCCAAACATCAGTGCACGACCTCACTAATGCTCGTGGCTGAATGGAAACACGTCCCCGCAGCAATGTTCTAACATCTAGTGGAAAGCCTTCCCAGATGAGTGGATGCTGTTACAGCAGCAAAGGGGGGACCAACTTCATATTAATACCCATGATTTTGGAATGAGATGTTCGACGAGCAGGTTAGAACCTACCGTCACACAGGTGGTGTACCAGGTCATCGTGCTGTGCATCTCAGAAGACTGCTATACCATATCAATATGGTTACTGAGACTTAAAATTATTCTCCAGCTGTTGTAATAGGGATGGGCATTTGAAATTATTTCACTATTCGAATAATATCATGACATTTTGGATATCCAGAAAGTCGAAATACATGTTTAATATAAAATGTTTTACTTCAATGGAGACTTGCTAACACGACTCAACAGAAAGACAGTGAGCGGTGCCGAGAGTGCTGCAGCACCCCCTTAAAAATAAAAAATAACATTAATAATTCGGAATATAAAACATAAATAATTGAAAAAAATGTATTAGTCCTGTATTAGCGGCTATTGACAAAAGTAGTGCACTGTGCCTTTACTAGTCCTGTATTAGCGCAGTGGTTCCTAAACTCGGTCCTGGGTCCCTCCCCTGGGTGCACGTTTTGTTTTTTTGCCCTAGCACGACACAGCTGATTCAAATAATCAAAGCTTGATGATGAGTTGGTTATTTGAATCAGCTGTGTAGTTCTAAGGCAAAAAAATAAATGTGCACCAACAGGTAGACTGTTGTTTCATATGAATGGAGTTGTTGTAGACAAGTAAGGGGAGTGGCAGATATTTTTTTGATAGCGCTTCAAACGGCTATATTGGTCCACTAATACAGCATTTGTATTAGAGACAGTGCCCTGTACACCTGTACATAGCTGTTTGAAGTGCTATCAAAAAAATATCTGCCACTCCCCTTACTTGTCTACAACAACTCCATTCATATGAAACAACAGCCTACCTGTTGGTTGATCATTGTAGCCTACTCCTTCTCATTTAACCAACTTATTTCTGTAATTTGAATTACATTTTGCATTGATTTGAAATCACCCACTTCACATGGACTGTAGCTCGCCGCTTTGATTGACCGACGACAACAAGCTACACATGTGAAACGTGTGCAGGCTCCCAGAGTGTCTTTTATGGGGTGCACTCATAAAAACTGTCATAAAACAATTGTTTTATTACAATTTCGAATGTGATGGTCTGTCCTTGTAGGCTATGTAGCAATGTCACATAGATCATTGTATTTAATTTTAGACAAATCCTTTTCATTGTTAAAATGTGCCTATATTTTCTGGTATCAAAAATGTATCCTCTCCCAAGTAATCAAATACTAACGTCTCTTTGGATAGTCAAATATTCCAATAACCGTGCATATCCCTTTGTTGTAAAATCTGATTATCCGTGCAGCGCAACTGCAACAAAGACCACCAATGGATTTTGTCTCCATTGTCACCCCACCAGTCTGGGATGTTTCCAGTGAACACTGGTCTCTAAGAGAGATGCCTGGTTTATAATACTCTTGGTCAATCCCTTTCTTTCACCCTGTTTTCTTTTACTGTAAAAACTGTTAGGTGGAAACTGTTAATGGTGGTAGGATTGCATGGTGGAGTATGTGTCTATCGGTTTGCAGATACAATACACATAAAAATACTCTTACATAGACAGAAACACACAAAAACACTGACCTGCTACACTTCTTGCAGGGGAACACGCCCTCTGGGTCGCCCGGGGGCTTTGGGGGCGCTCTGCTCTTCTTCCCTGCAGACTCGGGACGAGGATTTCGGAGTGCAGAGGAAGGGGTTGGATGGTGAAGTCCCACCTTTTGTACAGTATTCTGGTCCTTGTGTCCTAGCACTGCTCCTGTCTTGTGGGCAAAACATTACATTTCATTGTGTTAGTCTGTCATACCAGTGTTGTATTGCACTGTTGGTGGATCATTGGTCAAAGAACATATGATAGCAAGTATAGACATAGGATATACCGGTATGGGATGGACATAAACATGATACAAAGTGGTTGAATAGTTTAACATACACTTTTAAATGTAATTTCAAGTGAAAATGAGCACTTACATTGTCGTGAGCCTGTAGTGTCTGGTTAACCCTCAACTGGCTGCCATCTTTACCCCATTGCCAAGACCCTTCCCACTTCCTGTTGTCTTCTCCCTGAGGTGGCATATAACACAATAAATGTTCATCTTAATGAAAGTAATGTAAAAAAAAAAAAAAACGTAATAATTAACTACTTGTTGTATTATATTTGTTTTCATTAACTAAGCCCTACTTTGACATCCAATACTGCCTCTGTGTGTTTTGCCGCTGGTGACTCTGGAGGTCCGTAGGTAAGGGTTCCATTGCGACCGATCTTCACCCGTTTCTTATACGTGTAGTAGAACTCCACACACTGTGCCACTGTCTTAGTCCGCACCTGTATACGGAGCGACAACACACACGCACGCAGACACACACACAGACAAAGGTATTCATTATACTCATCCTCTCCCCTCATTCCCGTACACACATAGAAATACAGAAACAAACACAGTTATTAAAAAGTTATTCACTTCTAATGGTACTCCCACTGTTTGCCCAGGTAGTGATAACATGCCATGTGGTGAAATTGTTATGGCCGACATGGCCTGATTGGAATTGGGCGTACCAATTTCTGCACCATGAAGAAGTCCTTCCTGTAGGCAGAGATGCCTTTGTTGAAGTAGCGCTTCTCTGAGGGAGTCCAACTGTCTGATCCTGGGAGGGAAATTATTCACCATACTGTCAATGAGGTCACACAGTGTGTGTGTGTATGTGTGTGTGTGTGTGGGGGGGGGGGGGTTGAGAGTGAATGAATTCCATCACTCCCCTGCCCCTTCTCCCCTTTAAGAAGCACACGCTTTGGAAAGAAGCACATGAGGAAACAAGACAACTTCCCCACCTGAGTAGTGATAGTCTGCCAGGTGATGGCCTTTAGAGAAAATGGGCTCCTTGAGCAGCAGGACTGCCAGGGCCTCCTGGGGAGCACAACACAATTCATCACCAGGGTGTTTCCCAAATGGCACCCTATTCCCTATATAGCACACTACATTTGACCAGGGGTCACAGAAATGTACTATCAAGTGAATATTTGGGTGCCATTTGGGACACAGCCTGGGATAAACTTGCCACAATGGATCATTCTGAAAGCGTAGGGGAGGCAGCGTCGTTGTAAACTACTCGGTTATATCAATGGATGAGTCACTGTACTCACAAGGACATTGCCCCCGCACTCATGCAGACAGTGAAGGGCCAACTCTTGATTGGTGCCTCCGCCATACAGAGCGCATGAGCAGGCCAGGCTCATCAGGTCATCCACTAGGGGTGAGAGTGAGGCAGTTTTGAGAGAGGAAGGCAGGGAGGAAGAGGTGCAGGGAGAGAGAAAGTGAGGAGGGGTGGAGAAGATAGACAGAGCCACATTTTTTTTGACAGAAAGCAAAAAGTTGTTGTTGTTCAAATGTGCATACTTTAAGTTTCATACAAAAAGCAAGCTCTATTACCGCTCACACTACAGAGCCCTAAGCAGTGCTGAGCTGGCCTGATTATGCATTCAACATAGTTTCTAGAACCATGCTGAAAAAAATGGAAATTAAAAAGCTGTAGTGCTAGCACAGTACAGTTCGGGTTGCCCCTATAGTGTGAAAACACATTTAGATGACTATAACCTTTGAAGAAGGGACAGCAAAATTTAGGCTTGGGCAGTATACCGTATTCCGGAGTATTTGGAAATAGCGTCGGCATGGTTTTTCAATACCGTTGAAACTATTTATTCGGAAAGTATTCCCCTTGAATTTTTCCACATTGTTACGTTACAGCCTTATTCTACAATGTATGAAACAAAAAAATCCTCATCGATCTACACACAATACCCCATAAAGCAAAGCGAAAAACAGTTAAAAAAAACCTGATATACCTTATTTACATAAGTATTCAGACACTTGCTATGAGACTCGAAATTGAGCTCAGGTGCATCCAGTTTCTATTGATCATCCTTGAAATGTTTCTACAACTTGAAGTCCACTTGTGGTAAATTTAAATTGATTGGACATGATTTGGAAAGGCACACACCTGTCTATATAAGATCCCACAGTTGACAGAAGGTGCCAGAGCGCAAACCAAGCCATGAGGTCAAAGGAATAGTCCGTAGAGCTCAGAAACAGGATTGTGTCAACGCACAGATCTGCAAAAAATGTCTGCAGCCCAAGAACACAGTGGCCTCCATCATTCTTAAATGGAAACAGTTTTTAACCACCAAGAATCTTCCTAGAGCTGGCCGCCTGGCCAAACTGAGCAATCGGGGGAGAAGGGCCTTGGTCAGGGAGGTGACCAAGAACCCGATGGTCACTCTGACAGAGCTCAAGAGTTCCTCTGTGGAAATGGGAAAACCTTCCAGAAGGACAACCATCTCTGCAGCACTCCACCAATCAGGCCATTATGGTAGAGTGGCTAGATGGAAACATCTCCTCAGTAAAAGGCACATGACACTCCGATTGGAGTTAGCCAAAAGGCACCTGAAGGACTCAGACCATGAGAAACAAGATTCTGTGGTCCGATGAAAACAATATTGAAAACTTTGGCCTGAATGCCAAGCGTCACATCTGGAGGAAAACTGGCACCATCCCTATAGTGAAGCATGCCGGTAGCAGCATCATGCTGTGATGTTTTTCAGTGGCAGGGACTGGGAGCCTAGTCAGGATCGAAGCAAAGGTGAACGGAGCAATGTACAGAGACATGTTTGATGAAAACCTGCTCCAGAGTGCTCAGTACCTCAGACTGGTGTGAAGGTTCACCTTCCAACAGGACAACAACCCTAAGCATACAGCCAAGACAAAGCAGGAGTGGCTTCGGCACAAGTCTCTGAATGTCCTTGAGTGGTCCAGCCAGAGCCCAGACTTGAACCCGATCGAACATCTCTGGAGAGACCTGAAAATAGCTGTGCAGCAACGCTCCCCATCCAACTTGACAGAGCTTGATAGGATCTGCAGAGAAGAATGGGGAACACTCCCCAAATACAGGTGTACCAAGCTTGGAGTGTCATACCCAAGACTCAAGGCTTTAATCGCTGCCAAAGGTGCTTCAACAAAGTACTGAGCAAAGGGTCTGAATAATTACGTAAATGTAATATTTCAGTTTAATTTATTTTATACATTTGCAGAAAAATCTAAAAACCTGTTTTTTGCTATGTCATTATGGGCTATTGTGTGTGGATTGATGAGGGAAAAAACAATTTGATCCATTTTAGAATAAGGCTGTAACGTAACAAAATGTGGAAAAAGTCAAGGGATCTGAATACACTATCTGTATGTTTGTAGAAACTTTAAGTAAATAGCTGCAGTCAACTACATTAGGAGATCAAGTAGATCACGTTCTTCATTTCACCTGTCACATTATTTTTCATTATGAAGCTTACTGGTAGTCCCCAGTAACATGGTGTTTGTTTACAATGACAAAACATTGAGAGACCCATGCCTTGTAAGTCGCTCACTGTTGTGCAGCACGTGCCAGGTGATCGAGTTACAGTATGGAATTCACAATTAAATGTTTGCCAGATATCTTTTAACTATTATGTTAACTGTCTAAAATGTGTTAAATGCTCTGCAGTTGTACATGTGGTATGCTAATTTAGTAGCTACTTATCTAAGTGGTTAGCTTCTTGCAAAATCAAGCTTATTTTGGTAACAGCAGAGAATCCCCTCCTGGATCAAGAGCCTTGCTGTCTAATATGTATTTTGTGTGCGCAGCAAACTGTGAGTAGCATTTTTAAGTTACTTGTATAACTTTATGACCTGGGATGTCTGCCCGACAAATAGTTTGTCAGAGACTGTATAAAATGTTTGCAATGCACTCGTTAGCATTTAGCATTCACTATGGGTATTTACATGTACTTGTTAGCATTGCTAACCTTCGGATTACAGAGACTCATTAGGGTTTGAAAAAAGCGCCCCTTGTGTTGGTATTACCAAATGTCCTGTGATGGCACAAGGTCGGTATGAAGGTATGTCAATCAGGATACCGCCCTAGCCTAGTATAGTTACCAGTCTCCTGCACTACGTGGCGTAGCTGGGATTCCTTCATGGGGAGCCAGACCAGGTCAGCCTTGTGCTGGTCCCAATGGGTCAGCGAGCAGTCCCGCTGCAGCTCTGGCACCTCTGCCTGGTACTGCAGACCAATGTTAATACGCCTGGAGGGAGGGGGGAGAGGGAGGAAAAAGGGAGAGGTTGGGAGAGGGTGGAGGGAGGGGGGAGAGGGAGAAAAAGGGAGAGGTTGGGAGAGGGTGGAGGGAGGGGGGGCGGAAAGAGAGAGAGAGAGAGAGAAGGGAGGGAGAGAGTGGAGGGGGGAGCGAGAGAGAAATGTTAGGAAATCAGCAGCCATTGTGGCCATACCAGTCTGAAATTCTGCTATAGGCTCTCTCCATGGGGACCATGCTGTGTGAATAGGTATTGTAGATACACAGGTAGATTTGCAGATAAAAGTGTCCCCTGAAGGCACAAATCAAGGGCTGGTGCCACCAACTGAAAAAGTTAACATTTTATAGTCTCGAGCCATGGATGGGCCATAAAACATGATATATTATACATGCTTGGGACAAGTCTTTCAATGCATTATAAGTGCATCATAATGCATAATACCTGCAGGCTTTGAGTAAAGTGTCACAGAGGTTTGTACTCACGGGTCAAAGCTGACAGGTGTGGCGTCGGTGATTAAAGGGAGGACCGGGGGTGTGATGTCTGTAGAGCTGGCTGTAGAACACACAAGGAAGGCAGGGCCTTTAGGGCACTACTATCTGGACCAAAACAGAGAGGCAGACATGGGTCTATTTCACCCCTGGAAGACTGTGGGTCTGCATCCCAAATGTCACTTTTGGCCAGGGTCCATAGGACTGGTCATAAGTAGTGCACTATACTGGGAATAGGGTATTATTTGTGACAGCCTAAACTTTATTAAGGGAGATTTCTCTATTGAAAGTGCTTTGTTAGTCTAGGACTTGGGTTAACTACTCTGTGTCCAGGAAACCAGCCCTAAGAGTAGTGGACTATTGACAAAAAAATACATTGTGTCAAGGACGCATGCAGTGCACAGGAAAAGAAAGCGACAAATACAAAAATGCAAGAACGACAGAAGTAGGGGTCATGGTCATCTAGTGAAGAAACACTAACAAAAATGACAGGGCTGGCTGCAAAGTCTAGACAGACTTTAATGTGGAGAGTAAAAAGGAAGAGAGAGCAGTGGTGGAAAAAGTACCAAACTGCCATACTTAGTAAAAGTAAAAGAAAATGACTAAAGTAAAAGTGAAAGTCACTCAGTAAAATACTACTTGAGCAAAAGGCTAAAAGTATTTGGTTTTAATAAATACTTAAGTGTCAAAAGTAAAACATTTGTCAAATTCCTTATATTAAGTAAACCAGCCTGCACGATAGCCAGGGGCACACTAGTGAGTCTGCCAGATCAGAGGCAGTAGGGATAACCAGGGATGTTCTCTTGATAAGTGCATGAATTGGACCATTTTTCTGTCCTGCTAAGCATTCAAAATGGAACGAGTACTTTTGGGTGTCAGGGAAAATGTATGGAGTAAAAAGTGCAATATTTTCTTTAGAAATGTAATGAAGTCAAAGTACAAATACCACAATAAACTACTTAAGTAGAACTTTAAAGTATTTCTACTTAAGTACTTTACATCACAGAGAGACAGGACTGCAAGACTAGGCAGACAAGTGATTGAGTGAAAAGCAGAGAGAGAGAGAGACAGGGATACAGAGACACTCCTCGAGGCTCCATGATAACACTTACTGGAATGCAGCAGGCTGCGCGAGTTTGACTTGGGTGTAATGGGCGGTGGTTGCAGGGTTTGGTTGCTGGTGGTGATGGAGGACAGGAAGGTGGAGAAGTAGAGCCCTGAGCCCCCGCGCACCGGTGACAGGATGGGAGGCGGGGTGTAGGGCGGCATTGTGAAGGGGTGGTCAGGCAAGCGGATGGGTGAGCGTAGGTGGCTCTGGTAGGGAGTGATGGCGGAGTAGACCGAGGGAACGATGAACGTGGTCGGTTTGGGCGGAGGGATGAAGAGCGGCTCGGGACGAGGACGCCGTTTGTGCTTGGCCAATTTCCCGTCATTGTCCTGCCCCGCGTTGCTCTCCTCGTCCTGTTTTGGTGAGACGATTATGAGGATGGCATTTGTTTTCTTCCAAATAATTTAGCTACAATTCATTGAGCTTGTCTGGCTGGTGGAATGTAGACAAGGGAATAGCCCCAAAAGTGCAAACCCCAGCCATCTTGTACTTCAGGCAGGTAAAATCAAACAAATACTATGTGATCGTGTTCATTAGGCACCAAAAGGAAGAATATGGACTGAAACAATGAGAACTTGTCCTACCATAAACACTCAAACGGTGCAAAGGTTTTTACTACGATGTGCCCTAATGAACACAACCCAGGTCGGCAAACAGGACCTACCTGGCTGAAGCTTTCCGACAAGGAGTTCCTCAGGGAACGGCGCCGGGCCACGATGACAGAGGGCTTGTGTTTGGGCTGGGGCAGGAGCAGGGGGTGCTGGCTCGGGGTGCGCCCATAAAGCCAGTTGCCCGGAGGGGCTGGCTGACCCTGACGCACTGGCACTGACACAGGCATAACCAAGGGCACCATGCCAGCCTGTCTGCCTGTAGGACCCTCCTGCAGCTGCTGGGGAAAGAGAGAGGGGGAGAAACAGAAGGGAATAACATGAGGTGAGAGAAAAAAAAATGGGAGTGCATTAGTAAACTTAACATTCTACATGGAGCAATTGTTTATGTCAGACCGTAAGTATGCATGTCTCATACACACACAACATTTAAGAACATTGCTTAGAGGCAAGTCTTCAGTGTTGCAAGATCCGGTACCACAGACTTGAGAATACACTGCACATGTGGTATGAACAAACAGTTACTTATAGGTAGCACATGGTTACTGTCAGCTTACAAAACTTACTGAAAATTCATTAGAAAACCCATTCAGGCCAGGACAGAAAATAAAATGTGAAGTCAAATTCAAATGCCTCCAGTAAATGTGTCAACCTCAATTCTGCACTTTTCTCCATTCAACTCCACTCCAGCCAATATATGGTCAACTCAGCAGTCTTCTGGCTGGGCTTGTGATTTAGAAATAGAAAAAAAGGATTGTGAATATTAGTAGTAGGACTGTTTTATTAAGGCAACTGGTCGGGCAGAGAGTGTGGAGGAGTGCGAGTTTGCAGGTCTGGCTGTGGCGCCAGGCTGCATCCGCGGCCCCTCCCTGGCTCAGCTGAATGGCTAGGGAGGAAGAGCCCTGAGGAATGTGGAGGTGTGTAGACATGCAGCTGCTTCAGCAGTCTGCACCCAGTACACTGCCTCTCTTTCGCCATCTCTGCAGGCTGTACACACACACACACACACACACACACACACACACACACACACACAGCTCCCTGTGGGCTGAGGTGCAGGTAGGTTTGAAACAGAATGACAACAACCAAAGCAATGTGTTTTATCACTTGGTGAGTGGATGTATCAGCATGTTTTGCCTTTAAAAAACAAGAGTTGAAAAAAAATGCAGCTGCTTCAGTGGGTGTGCCCTAGGGAAACATAAACATCAAATTCCGGACAGCAAGGCTAGGGATCACTCTCTTTTCTCACAGCAGTATAATCAGTGTCGAATTGTGACTAGGCCTTTTGAGGGACCAAAAATCTTCCAATATGACAGAAAACATAGCATCACTTAATGCGCCCGACATATCTTCTGTGAAGGAAGAGCAATGCTTTTTGATGACATTATGAATGAATGAAACAGGCCTGGCTGCGCTTCGGGCTGCCGCATACACACACACACACACACACACAGAGTCAGAACCGGCATGGACACATGTGACACACAGCATAAAATAATGCAATCAGTGAAACATAAAACACACTGTTTACACAACCTATGGCAGCCTAACACCACTATCACCAATAGTGACAACAACAGTGTCACATCAAAGGTGACAGACTCATGGTGCTGAAAGGACAGCGCTGTAAGACTTGTGCTCTCCATGGCACTGAAGGAGAGACTGTTTTGGGCACACACAGCATCAAATAACATTAAAGAAAAAGCAGACAATTCACTCCAGTAGGCCCCATGAAATCACAAGAATATAAAAGAATGGTTTAATTTTCAAAATTGAATTAACAAACCAGCTATTACTTCCCATTGTAAATATATTTTATCACGCTCATAACAATAACCGTTGATAGTTTAAATGCAACAATGTTTCACAGTCATTATTTTCAAAGAGATAGTTAACAGCAAGCGAGCTGCAACAAAAAAAGAGGGCATAAACCCACGCACTTGGAGCCAGGACCACACATTCCTGCAGTCAACATGCCAATTACACACCCATTGTGTGGCATAGTGTTGTGTGACAAAACTGCACATTTCCCGAGTGCTCCTGAGTGGCACAGCGAGGCACTGCATCTCAATGCTAGAGTCGTCACAACAGACCCTGGTCAATTCCAGGCTGTATCACAACTGGCCGGCGGGATTGGGAGTCACAGAAGGCGGCGCACAATTTGCCCAGCGTCGTCCGGGTTAGGGTTTGGCCGGGGTAGGCCGTCATTGTACATAAGAAATTGTTCTTAACGCACTTGCCTATTTAAATAAAATGTAAAACATGTATTGTCCCTAGCACCTGTGTAATGATCGTGCTGTTTAAACAGCTTCTTGATATGCCACACCTGTCAGATGGGATGGATGATCTTGGCAAAGGAGAAATGCTCACTAACATGGGATGTAAAACAAATGTATACACCAAATTTGAGAGAAATAAGCTGTTTGTGCGTACATTTCTGGGATCTTTTATTTCAGCTCATGAAACATGGGACCAACACTTTACATGTTGTGTTCATTTTTGTTCAGTATAAAAAACAAAAACACAATCATGGTACCAATAATTGCTTCTATTTCACCAGAATTTATAAACATTATTTCTTTTAGAATAACATTTAGTTTTCAACAGAGGAGATTTGTATAAACCTTGCTGTCTGTGTCTCTAACATTTGCAACATTTTGAAAATGTAAAACATTCGATCGCCAGCTGTCCCATAGCAATGAACGTGTCGGGATGAGACAGACAGACAGGCAGCTTTTCTCAGCCGAAATCATGAATCAACATAGTTCTTTGTATATATCCATAAAAATGATCAATCGTAAACAGGTAAAACGAAATGAAGTGCAGCTAGTTTGCCATCTTTCCAGCTTCAGTTTGAAGTGATTGTGTTAGCGGTGTTGTTGGCTAGCTCCTCTGAACAACAATGTCCTGACGAGAGAGCACATTTTCTATGCCAGGCGAAATCGCGCAAAATTAGCTCATTGTTATGGATGTATCCAAATAACTGTCACTAGAAAACAGCTTAAACAGATGTGCAGCTACTTTACTGTTATTCTGGCTGCACTGGTTGACATGACTGTAAATTAGTTTCATAGTTAGCAAGCAAGGGATAAGAACGTTGCCAGCCAGTACGGAAATGGGACATTTAGAAGGAACGGCTGTGTCGCGTCCATAGTTACAGAACAAAAAGTCTGAACGATTGTGTCGCATTTCTGGCAACCGAACCGGTAGAACGAACAACCGGCCGGCTTGGTTAGCAACCCTAGATTTGTGTTGGAACTATATATCTTGTGGAAAGATGAAATAGTATGAATAAATTCATCAAAATAAAGTTTAACAAAAATATGTTAAATCATATTTGAATATGTCGGTAACCCGTTGTGTAAAATTGATACTGCCCTAGAAGCCGGTGTTTGGAGGATATTGGTACAGTTTGTCTCGGGCCTAACAGCACCCGTTCCATTATATCCTACAAACACGGCTTCTGTGGCATTATCACTTAAATATACTGTTCCAGTCAAAAGTTTGGACACACCTACTCATTCAAGAGTTTCTGTATTTTTACTATATTCTAGAAAAATAGTGAAGACATCAAAACTATGAAATAACACATATGAAATCATGTTGTAAACAAAAAAAGTGTTTAACAAATCAAAATATTGCCTTGATGACAGCTTTGCACACTCTTGGCATTCTCTCAACCAGCTTCATGAGGAATGCTTTTCCAACAGTCTTGAAGGAGTTCCCACATATGCGGAGCACTTGTTGGCTGCTTTTTCTTCCAACTCATCCCAAACCATCTCAATTGGGTTGAGGTCCGGTGATTGTGGAGGCCAGGTCATCTGATGCAGCAATCCATCACTCTCCTCGGTCATAAACCCTTATGCAGCCTGGAGGTGTGTTTTGGGCCATTGTCCTGTTGAAAAACAAATGATAGTCCCACTAAGCGCAAACCAGATGGAATGGCATATGGATGCAGAATGCTGTGGTAGCAATGCTGGTTAAGTGTGACTTGAATTCTAAATAAGTCACCGACAGTGTCACCAGCAAAGCACCCCCACGCCATCACACCTCCTCCTCAATGCTTCATGGTGGGAACCACATGCGGAGATCATCCGTTCACCTACTCTTGCGTCTCACAAAGACACGGCAGTTGGAACCAAACATCTCAAATTTGGACTCATCAGACCAAAGGACAGATTTCCACCAGTCTAATGTCCATTGCTCGTGTTTCTTGGCCCAAGCAAGTCTCTTCTTCTTATTGGTGTTCTTTCGTAGTCGTTTCTTGCAGCAATTCGAACATGAAGGCCTGATTCACGCAGACTCCTCTGAACAGTTGAGGTTGAGATGCGTCTGTTACTTGAACTCTGTGAAGCATTTATTTGGGCTGCAATCTAAGGTGCAGATAACTCTAATGAACTTATCCTCTGCAGCAGAGGTAACTCTGGGTCTTCCTTTCCTGTGGCGGTCCTCATGAGACGCAGTTTCATCATAGCGCTTGATGGTTTTTGCGACTGCACTTGAAGAAACTTTCAAAGTTATTGAAATTATGCAGATTAACTGACCTTCATGTCTTAAAGTAATAATGGACTGTAATTTTTTCTTTGCTTATTTGAGCTGTTCTTGCCATATGGACTTGGTATTTTACCAAATAGGGCTATCTTCTGTATACCACCCCTAACAGATTGGCTCAAACGCATTAAGAAGGAAAGAAATCCCCCAAATTAACAAGGCACACCTGTTAATTGGAATGCATTCCAGGTGACTACCGCATGAAGCTGGTTGAGCGAATGCCAAGAGTGTGCAAAGCTGTCAAGGCAAAGGGTGGCTGTTTGAATCTCAATTATATTTTGATTTGTTTTACACTTTTCTGGTTACTTCATGATTCCGTATGTGTTATTTCATAGTGTAGATGTCTTCCCTATTATTCTACAATGTAGAAAATAGTAAATACACTGCTCAAAAAAATAAAGGGAACACTAAAATAACACATCTGAATGAATGAAATATTCTTATTAAATACTTTTTTCTTTACATAGTTGAATGTGCTGACAACAAAATCACACAACAATTATCAATGGAAATCAAATGTATCAACCCATGGAGGTCTGGATTTGAAGTCACACTCAAAAGTAAAGTGGAAAACCACACTACAGGATGATCCAACTTTGAAGTAATGTTCTTAAAACAAGTCAAAATGAGGCTCAGTAGTGTGTGTGGCCTCCACGTGCCTGTATGACCTCCCTACAACGCCTAGGCATACTCCTGATGATGTGGCGGATGGTCTCCTGAGGGATCTCCTCCCAGACCTGGACTAAAGCATCCGCCAACTCCTGGACAGTCTGTGGTGCAACTGTTGGTGGATTGAGCGAGACATGATGTCCCAGATGTGCTAAATTGGATTCAGGTCTGGGGAACGGGCCGGTCAGTCCATAGCATCAATACCTTCCTCTTGCAGGAACTGCTGACACACTCCAGGCACATGAGGTCTAGCATTGTCTTGCATTAGGAGGAACCCAGGGCCAACCGCACCAGCATATGGTCTCACAAGGGGTCTGAGGATCTCATCTCGGTACCTAATGGCAGTCAGGCTACCTCTGGCGAGCACATGGAAATGCCCCCCAAAGAAATGCCACCCCACACCATGACTGACCCACCGCCAAACCGGTCATGCTGGAGGATGTTGCAGGCAGCAGAATGTTCTCCACGGCGTCTCCAGACTCTGTCACGTCTGTCATGTGCTCAGTGTGAACCTGTTTTAATCTGTGAAGAGCACAGGGCGCCAAAGGCGAATTTGCCAATCTTGGTGTTTTCTGGCAAATGCCAAACGTCCTGCACGGTGTTGGGCTGTAAGCACAACCCCCACCTGTGGACAGCGGGCCCTCATACCACCCTCATGTAGTCTGTTTCTGACCGTTTGAGGAGACACATGCACATTTGTGGCCTGCTGGAGGTCATTTTGGGGGGGCTCTGGCAGTGCTCCTGGGTGGGTTGTTGCCCTCCTACGGCCTCCTCCACGTCTCCTGATGTACTGGCCTGTCTTCTGGTAGCGCCTCCATGCTCTGGACACTACGCTGACAGACACAGCAAACCTTCTTGCCACATTGATGTGCCATCCTGGATGAGCTGCACTACCTGAGCCACTTGTGTGGGTTGTAGACTCCGTCTCATGCTACCACTAGAGTGAAAGCACCGCCAGCAATCAAAAGTGACCAAAACATCAGCCAGGAAACATAGGAACTGAGAAGTGGTCTGTGGTCCCCACCTGCAGAACCACTCCTTTATTGGGAGTGTCTTGCTAATTGCCTATAATTTCCACCTGTTGTCTATTCCATTTGCACAACAGCATGTGAAATGTATTGTCAATCAGTGTTGCTTCCCAAGTGGACAGTTTGATTTCACAGAAGTGTGATTGACTTAGAGTTACATTGTGTTGTTTAAGTGTTGCCTTTATTTTTTTGAGCAGTGTATAAAGAAAAACCCTTGAATGACTAGGTGTTCTAACACTTTTAAATCGGTATTGTGAGTATAATATATATATATATATATATATATATATATATATATATATATATATATATATATATATACACACACACACACATTTTTGGGGTGCAATTTTTATTGTGGGTCATAAGGGCAGCAGGGGGCTACCCTGCCTAGTGGTTAGACCATTGGGCCAGTAACCAAAAGTTTGCTGGATCAAATCCCCGAGCTGACAATGTAAAAACCTGTCGTTCTGCCCCTGAACAAGGCAGTTAAACCCACTGTTCCTAGGCCTTCATTGTAAATAAGAATTTGTTCATAACTGACTTGCCTAGCTAAATAAAAGTCATACAATTATCATATTTTTTAATGACAAAAAACCCCACCAGTAAATCAGCTCCAAGTTATTTTAATTTAGAAAGAAATCCCACACAGAGAGACCCAATGTGATTGTATATGTAACGGATGTGAAATGGCTAGCTAGTTAGCAGTGGTGCGTGCTAATAGCGTTTCAATCGGTGACTTCACTTGCTCTGAGACCTTGAAGTAGTGGTTCCCTTTGCTCTGCAAGGGCCGTGGCTTTTGTGGAGCGACGGGTAACGATGCTTCGTGGGTGTCAGTTGTTGATGTGTGCAGAGGGTCCCTGGTTCGAGCCCGGGTATGGGCGAGGGGACGGACTAAAGTTATACTGTTACATATACAAATGTAAGTAACAGTATAACTTTAGTCCGTCCCCTCGCCCATACCCGGGCTTGAACCAGGGACCCTCTGGACACACAGACAACTGACACCCACGAAGGCCCTCGCACAGCAAGGGGAACCACTACTTCAGGGTCTCAGAGCAAGTGACGTCACTGATCAAAACATTATTAGCGTGCACCACCGCTAACTAGCTAGCCGTTTCACACCAGTTACATAAGCAAGGTTTGAAATAATTTAGTCAAGCATATCAGTTCGGGCTTCTTGCAGTCTACAAATTGTTTGTAATTATGTTCCTGCCCCCAGACCATACACTGCTTTAAAAATCACAGACGTAGTTAAAATGAGAATTTAGTTGCTAATTGCAGTACCTCGGTCGGCCATCCGATTGAGACACCCAATGAGGGAGAAGCACTCTGCTAGACTACAATGCCACTTCCTAGAGCAGGGATTCCCAAACTTTTTCACTCCGGCCCCCCCCATCCAGCATTCGGGAACATACTTCACCCCCCCTATTTCTATGGGCACAAACACTGTTATTGACACAAACTGTTCACATTTCTTTTGTTGGTGGAGAGAAAATGTTGCAGGTTTAAAGCTTATTTCCTGAAATTCTACACATTTTGCCATGGGGTGCAAAGAAAATGCTGCAGAAAATGTTCTTGCAATTCTATACATTTTGCCATGTCTATTATTCATGTGATGTTTGAGTGACTCGAACTTAAGTACAAAATACTGTATATGGGAAGAAAAAAACTAACTAGAAAAAAAAACATTCGCTAACATGGGCTAGTTTTTCAAAAACAGCCCTTTAAGGTATGCAATGACTGACATGACAAGAGAAAAACTGATGATGCAACTAACCAATTTCAAATTTGCACCTTGTGCATTCTACTATTACAACTTTAAGAGTAAGTTGAAAGCCGGACTTTAAAAGTTCCTTTAAAAATGTTTTATAATAATCATAATAGTAATAAATAGGGGCCCCACAGTTTGGGAACCACTGTCCGAGAGTAACTCAAACTGCCCATGCGACGTTTCCAAAAACTCCTCAATGTAGCAAGATGGTGACATGCTCATATGACACTTCTGAATTTTCAAATATGCCACTGAGCATTCTCAGAGGAAACAAGGGGTCTATGTCGACGGCTTTGTTCATATTTTTTACAGTCTATGGAATGGCAGAGGCCTTCAGCTTCTGAAGGCTTAGCCAATTGGCTGGCTGAGCTAGAATGTATCTACCCAGAGACCACCAAAGAAACTCTTGATTGGATATTTTTTTCTCTTCAGTTTTAACCCTTTTCTTTCCAACACAAACGGAAGAGATTAAATCAGAAGATCGTTAAAATTATTGAAAAGATTAAATAGAAACCAAATCCTTAGGCCTTTCAAGGCCCTCTGTTCCCCACTGAGTATAATGTGGATAGTACAGAGATGTCACAGGAGGTTGGTGGCACCTTAATTGAGGAGGATGGGCTCGTGGTAACGGCTGGAGCAGAATCATATCAAATACCGTTCCATTTGCTCCGTTCCAGCCATTATTATGTGCCATCCTCCCCTCAGAAGACTCCTGTGTGGGATGTAGGATTTCCTACGAAAGCAGAGGACTCACCAGAAATTCTCAGGAAAATACACTTTTCAGGCTGGACAAGTATCCTGTGTATGAGGAGGATGTACAGTAGATGGAGAGAGAGAGTGTGTGTGTGCGCGCTAGGCCATATAGCTGGATTGCCAGTTCTAAACAAACCAAACAGCTTGCCAACTATCAAAGTCACGATGACATACCTCCTACCATACTCTTCCTATTGAAAGAGGAACAGTGCATTGTCGTGGTCACAGTGGCAGCCAAGTACAGGAATAACACAATCAGTTCTCCCGTCACCCGGGAATTAATCTAACTTCAAATCGTCACGTCCCCTTATTTTTCCCTTCAGGAAACACATCAGGAAAATAGTAACTAAATCAATATCGATTTCCCTGACCCATTGTGCAGGCCTTTATGTACACAGCAAGAATTTTTGACAATGTCATTGTATTTTGGGGTTTATTGGATAGGAGAGCGAGAGAAGTAGATAGGAGTGTGCTACACAGTACATGCGATCCATAAGCAGTGGCTTAGACCGCTGGACAACCCCATCTCACTATGTGAATGAATTTAACTTGGAACAGGTTTTAGGCCTGGTTGAACTAAATACAACAGTGCAAACAAACCTTGGATATCTTGGCAACCTTGGCAGCGGGCATCGACTCCATCTCGGAAGCCTTCTGGGCCAGAGTCTCCAGATTGATCTCTTTCGACACCCTCCGACGGGTACTCTGTATGACCCCCCCAGAGGGACCCTGGCCTTCCCCCACCCTCCCTTCCTCTCCTCCGGCCACCACGCCGTTCTGGGGTACCTCCCTGGAGGTCTGGTTCCAGGAGGATAGTGAGGGAGGGCCACCCAGGGGGGACAGCCCGTCTCTGGAGAGGCGGCGCGAACGGTGGGGGGCAGCCGAAGGTGTGTCGGAGGAGGGTGACATAGGGTTAGGTGAGACCATTGGAGGGCAGGGGTTGCATGGTGGGCTTGACAGATCAGTGGATGGGGTCTCTACTTCCGGTGTCTGTCCCTGTCCATGAGTTTCCACAGACGGAGGCTTGTACTTCTGAGAGGGTGGGGGGCTAGCGCTAGACGGACAGTTGTCAGGGGGCTGGTGGTAGCTAAGGAAGTGTTGGTTTGGCTGCTGCTTTTGCTGAGACTGTGGCTGCAGTATTTCTTGCGGCGGTAAACTGTGTGGTTGCTGCTGTTGCTGCAACTGGTGAATTTGTTGCCGTTGCTCCTGTTGTAGTTGCTGCTTGTGAAACTGCTGTTGCATTTGCTGCTGCAGTTGGAGCTGATGCTGTTGCATTTGGTGCTGGTGCTGTTGCTGCAACTGGTGCTGCTGCAACTGGTGCTGTTGTTGATGCATTTGGTGCTGCTGTTGCATCTGAAGCTGCATCAGTTGGTGTTGTTGCTGGGCTTTGGACTGCTCGTTGTAGTTCAGGTTGGGCATGGCTTTGGTTCCCCCTTGGAACACCTGGTAGTACCCAGATGGAAGGTGTTGCTTGGTGGGTCCAAACGCCAGCTGGAAGGGCTGCAACAAGGACCCTTGTGGCATGGAGGGGTGAGAGGGGGGAGCATGGGGGTTCTGAGCCTGGAGGGCTACACCCTTATGGCCCTGCTGGAGGGCCTGGAGCTGGGCTTGGCGTGTGGCAGCCGCCGCACCATGCTGCTCCCACTCTAAGCCCCTATCCTGGGCTATGGATCCTGGAGCCGGCTTCTCTGCTGGCCCCATCTGCAAAGCAGCTCCTCCATCGTGGTTCCCCTTGGGGAAAGCCACCTGGCCCCTAAAGTTGTTCAAGCCGTCCATATACTGGCCAAAGTTCTGCCCCCATTGATTGGTTGGCATGGGCCCGGGAGCTTCCTGAGACCAGCCAGGGGCCTGGATGGGGTCCTGGTGCATCCATTTGACAGTGGCAGTCTGCTGGTAGTGAGCCCGACTTTGGGGCCCCTTCTCTGGGTTGAAAACCCCAGAGCCGTGGCCTCCAGGCTCAACGACCCCATGAGCAGACTCCAGAGCCGGGGGGCCCATACCACCATAGAAGACATCAGAAGCCACGACGTGCTGCACTGAGGGCTCCTTCATGGCAGCTCCAGCCCGATGTTTGCCCCCACTCTTATCAGGGGCCACTTTCTGCTGGGGAGGAAGACTCATACTAATAATCTAGTAAACAACAGGGGAAAAAAGGTCTGGGTTCTTTGTATATCCCCAGTCAATTAAGTCTAAAACAGGGACAAGACCAAGTGTGCCTGTCTACACTGCCTCCGTCTGGGACTATTGTGGCCTGCTTTGTTTGATAGAGAGAACAGAAGGATTCGGGAGGAAACATAAGTCCTACAGGAAAGGGTAGAGACCACACAACCCTCCTCCCCCAAATCAGATCTGAAGAAGTTTGCGGTCACGGTGGCCCTTGTGGCCCTCATTCATGTGCAGGACCCTGAAAGACAGAGGATGGGGAAAAATTACTGTTAATAAAGTATGTTTTCAACAAGCTTTTGTGCAGGCCAGGCCTGTTTGCTTGGCTCAGAGGAAGGAACTAGGCTACAGGCTATTCATAATGAAAGCAAAATAAGTTTCTGATAGCATGCACTACAAGTATCGTGCAAGCAAATCATTATCACTTCAGTACATCCAAATCACATGTCGGACAAAGGTATCCGAGTCGGCCCATTGTTTACATAATTTATAAGTTCATTTCGACAGTGATAAAAGCAGATAGCAGCAACAGAGCGAGGCGTGGACTGTACACATAATTGCCATTTAACACAGCGCGAAATACAGGAAACAAGCAGAGCCGCTTTCTATCCTCCTCGTGGAGTCCCCAGTCCTCAGCCAATTGCATCGAAATTTCAGGCAACCTTTTGTCTTACATTTAAGTATTATGTTGCAACAATGTTACCGTCGCAGATTAGATACCGTAACAATCTGTGCGGGGGGTGTGTGTGTGTGTGTACAATACATGTTGACAGGCTGGCTCTCTAAATCACATCGTGGCTCCTTGAGTAAAAAATAAAAAAAACGAAACCTACAAAAACACACATTGCACACTGCCACTGCCATGGCGCATTACAATTTAAAGTGCTCCATGTTTTGCGCTCATATTGATCCACAACAGAAACGTGATATGCCACGAATTCAATAGACACTTACCGTTTCAATATCGTTTTATGTATTTGACAGCAAGTTCTCTGGAGCCAATTTGCTCTGGTCCAAAGTCGACTGCATGGCGGGATCGTGCGCAGCAGATGACATACTTCGACTACTTCTCTTCAGACCAACGAGTAAACAACTTGCATCGAAACCATGCAAACACTGGACTTGGTATCGCAATGTTTAATCCGAAATCAGGCTATAGTGTCTAGGATGTTACGCACCGTAACAGTGAATTAATAATACACTTTCATGAAAACATGTCCAAAAACATACTCCCCGCATCGAGTGTGTAAACGTACATAAACTGATAACGTTGGGTATGCTCAAAAATGTGAAGTACACTGTATTTCGTTGCGTTTTTTCACAAATCTGTCTGTCATATACATTGGTTCCTATTTTATTCCTAGAGACAATCAGCCTGAACAGTGTTTATAAATCTGTGAACCTGCGCAAAATCGTTGAAATTCTGACGCTCGTGAATGCCCCACTTCACCCTTCAACTGACGTCCTGTTATCCAATTCCACTGTCTGACCACGCCTCTTATCCACTGTATACGGTTGTCCCAATGGTTGTCCCACTGCTTGCGTTTGGCGTAATCCAGGAAATCGCAGTGTTTCTGCCGGGAAACTCCGTCTGCAAGGGGGCGCCCAGCCTCCCGTAAGGATCGCATGTTGAAGGGTGCCTGCATGGCTAAAACCAAAGTGATTGATTTTGGACAGCACAGGGGTGTGGCAATGTAACACTATGTGGATAATATCATTAGCACAATTTGCATTTCTAAAGTATTCTATGTAGCATTTGATAGCACAATTTAGCTTTAAAATGTCAGTGGATCTGTCACTGTCGATCAGTCTCTGGTGTCAATGCACTGTCTGCATTGCTGTTCTGAGGTGCCACACTTTTGCGCATAATACTGTAACCTCACAATCTCATCACAGTTTTAGTATGTGCCAGGAAACGCTGTTGATTCTAATAATGCAATGACAGGGACATCTATATTTCGTATCCCTAGCCCGGCAGCGGAGATGGAGCATCCTCTTATCGAAGAGAGAACTCTGCAAAGATGCAGAGGGATGCAGATCGATCAATCAATCAATAGAAGGGGCGCTTGCCCGTGACGTAACCGCTTCTGGTTGTGTGAATGAGCGGAGGAGAAGCCTTCTCCCCATTCCATTATGTACACAATGAAACGTTTTAAGAGTTGAAAGCACAGCACTGGATATGGAGAAATGTCACTTAACTGCCTGGATTGAAAATAGTATATTCTTGGAAATGGTGCAATCAAATAAGGTAGGTTAGATGAAAGCCGCATGTAAATCTGCCTTACTAGCCAACATTAGCTAGCTAGGCTTGCTACATCGCATGATAGCTATTTTGCTTGCTAAATAATCGACATGTTACAGAGACAAGAAATCGTTTGCTTGTACCAGTTAGCTAGCTAGCGTTACCCATATTTAGTGTTATCCCAGCTACTAAATACCATATAGATAGATAACGTTAGATAGATAGCTGTCTAAAAAGATAGCTAGCTGCTAGCATTGGTTTGTTGTTAGCTAACTGGTCCAGTGCGTGATGGATGCAAAGGATGCTTTGTTGTCAAGCAAGGTAACGTTACGCTATCTAATTTTAACAAAGCGATCCTTTCTCCCTCTCTTTTGTAAGACCTTAACGTTACTAGACCATAACTAACGTTAGCCAGCTAGCCTACCAACTTGCCAGATATTTTATCAAATGAAATGCCTCGATTAACAGTTTTCAGAATGACAGCTGATGATGTTGGAATAGGATGGCTATGTTGGGTTGGTACATTGCTATGTCCGTTGGCTCCGTAAACAACGCACAGGGTAAGTTCAGAACAAGCAGCTCTTATGTCAATCGCCGTGTTCATGCATTATTCTTAGCTATATTAGCTATTACAACAGTAAGAAAAATGACTTGGCTAAATGGGCTTTAAAAGTAGCCTGCAATAGAGGTTGAAGATTCTGCTGATGTCCAGTGATGCGATTTTTAAAATGTCCAGTGATGCGATTATCCAAAGAAACATTATTTGCTGTGAGTAAAAACAAATGGATGTAAATGTTCCAATACGTCCTTTACATTAGTATATAGGTGAAGAAAGTAAAATGACAGTGACAACACACACATTTTGACATCTCTCTGGGGACACATGAAGATGGAGGTCATCAAGGACTCGACTTTGGCACGATTTGTCAGTTGTCCAAATTGAAATGTTTCTCTCCTTTCTCCATTTCTTTCTGCAGTAAAAAGCCAGCGACACTGATGCCAGGTGCAGGCCGTCGTTGGGAGCACTCCGAGCAGCACTTGGGATGAGTGGTGCAGTAGAGCAGGCGGCAGACATCCTGTCAGTCACAGACTTGGTCCGGGAGAGATGGAGAGTGGTGAGTTACTATAAATACTACCAGCTACAGAAAGGGCACAGCCAGCTTCGGTCAAATCTGTCTTGTTGCTGCTCCCATTCTCCTAGCGAGGTCAAAGCAGCATTCTGTAATGTGTTATGTAATGTGTCTCACATCTAAATGAGATGTGGTGTGTGTGTACCTTCTGTAGGTACGGTATGGCACTTTTCTTACAGAACACTCACAACTTCCCTCTCGTTCTCTCTCTCTCTCTCTCCACCTCCATCCCCCACCCACCCGCTCTCTCTTCTTTCTTTACTACCTGCATTCCACCTTCTCCATTCTATTTTCAGGTGAAGAAAATTGGCGGGGGTGGCTTCGGGGAGATCTACGAGGTGCTGGATCAGCTGAGCCAGGTCAACGTGGCCCTGAAGGTGGAGTCTGCCCAGCAGCCCAAACAGGTGCTGAAGATGGAGGTGGCCGTGCTGAAGAAGCTCCAGGGTGAGAGACAGGGGCCCTGTTGGAATACAGTACGACCTCAGATATAAGTCTAGAATGGAGGTCGTTCGGAAATACACTGAAATGTCCATAACTTTGAAATTCACAACCGTATGAAACCTTTGTGGAAAATATTGATTGGATGTTTACGTGTTTCTAATAATTTGGCCAGATACTGTAAATATCTAAGCAACATTTATGTTTCTCTGTTTCAGGTAAAGATCATGTGTGTCGCTTTGTAGGCTGTGGCCGCAATGACCGCTTCAACTATGTGGTGATGGAACTTCAGGTCAGGTTTTTGGCTGCGTGTGCGTGCACACTTGTGTGCGACCTTTGAAATATTTGAATCCCTTTAATTGTAATGTGATTTGTGGATTCAAATAAAGTGTGTGTGTGTGTGTGTTGCTTTACTGTCTGTGTCCTATAGGGGAGGAATCTGGCAGACCTGCGCAGAACTATGTCTCGCGGCACCTTCACCGTCTCCACCACTCTGAGGCTGGGCCGACAGATGCTGGAGGCCATCGAGAGCATCCACTCTGTTGGCTTCCTGCACCGCGACATCAAACCGGTAAGGGGTCATGGGGTCAGAAGATGAGGGAATAATAAGGGGTCATGAATCAGGGGAAAGGGAACAAGATAAGAGCATAAATAATGCACTGGTAACACTCAAGCCTTAAAGGGATAGTCTGACATTTTGGCAATTAGGCGTCAGATGAACTAATGTATACACTTTTTATGTCTCTGCGTCCAGTGTATGAATGCAGGTATAGCGCTTTAAGTGGTTATAATACATTGCACAACTTGTCATAAGCATGTATGACAACATTATAATGTCTCATAGTGATCCTGACTACTTCCCAGCCATTTTGTTATTATCAGGAAAAAAATTATGCATGGTGAGAAATGCCTTATTATAAGACCGCTTCAAGTTTCAAAGCATTGTACCAGGCATTGCTGGAAAGAGTAACAGGATTTACTTAGATTATTGCCTGCTTCATCAGATCAATGTCAAGGACAAGACTAAATATCACTGACTGATTTGCTGTGTTTGTACCACCCCAGTCAAACTTTGCCATGGGGCGCCTGGCCAGCACGTGTCGATGCTGCTACATGCTCGACTTTGGTCTGGCCCGACAGTTCACCAACTCTTGTCAGGAAGTGCGTCCTGTAAGTATTCCTGCCCGTGCATGTGTGTATGCGCATGTGGCTCAGTTGCTAAAGCATGATGCTTGTAATGCCAGGGTTGTGGATTCGATTCCCATAGGGGACCAGTACGAAAAAAGTATGAACATGTATGCACTCACTACTGTAAATCACTCTGGATAAGAGTGTCTGCTAAATGACTAAAATGTCAATGTGATGGCTACATTTCAATCGCCACTTAAAATGAAGCAATGCATTGGGCATGTATTCTAAGTAGTATGCTAGTGTGAATATTGAAGATTCAGGTTAATTTCTTATCCATCTCTCTCTCTCTGTCAGCCTCGTCCCGTTGCAGGGTTCAGAGGAACGGTGCGCTATGCCTCAGTCAACGCACACAAGAATAAGGTGAGGTCAACCTCATACTAGGCTATATGAGTACATGTTCTCACCTTGCTCACTCATGTTGTGTGTGTCTGTGGTATTCAGGAGATGGGTCGCCATGATGACCTCTGGTCTCTCTTCTACATGCTGGTGGAGTTCACGGTGGGCCAGCTACCCTGGAGGAAGGTCAAAGACAAAGTAAGTGCATGTGCATGTGTGTGTACTGTACATGTATGAGCATATGTTCATGCTCTTTTCCCTCTGCTCACAGGAACAGGTGGGGAACCTAAAAGAGACCTACGACAATCGCCTCATGCTCAAACACCTCCCCTCAGAGTTCAGCGCCTTCCTGGATCATATCCTGACCCTGGACTACTTCACTAAGCCTGACTATCAGGTAAGATTGGTCTATATGTTTCCATATGTGTGCATTAACTCAAATATCCAGAAAATACTGAGTGGACTGATCCATTGTGGAGGCTGTGGATGGCACTGTCCATCAGTCTAATACATGTTCTACTTAAATTGTGCATGGTTATATTACATAATAATATATAATAATATATTACGTAATATATTACATAATATTACATGATACATACATACATACATACATACATACATACATACATACATAATGGTGCAACACTAATATTATTTTATAACAAATGCACTTTCTCCCTCTTCAGTCCATTGTTCTGAAACATATCAGTGTGCTGTTGAATTGGCGCCTTTTCGTAGACCATGTTGCTATGTGCATAATAGCAAAGTTAACCAGCATTTTTGTGTTGAGAACAATGCTGCGTAGGCAGCAGCAGAATGACGAAACGCAAACTCAATTAGTTCTGTAATCAATAGCCTAACTGCTTTATACTTTACATTTGTATTTATTTATTTAACTAGGCAAGTCCGTTAAGAACAAATTCTTATTTACAATGACGGCCTACCCCGGCCAAACCCGAACCCGGACGACGCTGGGCCAATTGTGCGCAAGCCTATGGGATTCCCAATCACGGCTGGTTGTGATACAGCCTGGAATCGAACCAGTGTCTGTAGTGACGCCTCTAGCACTGAGATGCAGTGCCTTAGACCGCTGCGCCACTCGGGAGCCCATGAATTTATCTACAGAAATACGACAAATCCTGCTTCTGTTGCCTCTGAGTGTTTGTTTAATAGCCTACTGATTCATTGAGCACCAAGCCTCATGCAATAATGACATGTTAAGTAAACAATTTCACAAATTCGGCTGTTTTTAATCTTTGCTTTGCTATAGTTAGAACTGCCTCTCTGGAATGATTTAAAATGTGTTTATTGTTTACACTGTTCCAAATTGTCTGAATTAATTATATTTATAATAGCAATTAACGCTCCTTTTTCTTGATCTCCTTCTTATTGTTATTGTTCTTCTTATTCTTATCCTTCTCATTAGGCTTAGTATCGCAGTCTGGTATAACCACCATTGTTTTGCAGGCGTAAAAGTGCATCCTTTTTGGTCTTAATAGCGTAACTTATTTGGCCTATATTTCAATACTTATACAGGCTACTGTACCAATCAATCAATCAATCATTCCTTCGTTAATGTCATCACACAGCGTATGAGTCATTCATGATTTGAAATGCAATCAAGCATTTTAGTTTTAAAATAAAATAAAGCGAGCCTTGAATAATTACTTTAAACAATAAATAACCGTTCCATTTTGGAAATTGCATTCATGAATGAGTGGAACTGTTTTTAGTCTTTGCAGTAATAAAGGCTTAACAAAAAAAATGTTTTTGTTACAACAGATTCTCTGGTATGCTTACATTTTATTTTGTGTTGTTTACATTGTTCCGAACAGTCAGAAAATGATTTTGTCATTAGAGGTCGACCGATTAATTGGAATGGCCGATTAATTAGGGCCGATTTCAAGTTTTCATAACAATCGGAAATCTGTATTTTTGGGCGCCGATTTTAATTGTATTTGTTATACCTTTATTTCACTAGGCAAGTCAGTTAAGAACACATTCTTATTTTCAATGACGGCCTAGGAACGGTGGGTTAACTGCCTTGCTCAGGGGCAGAACGACAGATTTTTACATTGTCAGCTTGGGGAGTCAATCTTGCAACCTTACAGTTAACTAGTCCAACGCTCTAACCACCTGCCTCTCGTTGCACTCCACAAGGAGACTGCTTGTTACGTGAATGCAGTAAGCCAAGGTAAGTTGCTAGCTAGCATTAAACTTATCTTATAAAAAACAATCAATCATAATCACTAGTTAACTACACATGGTTGATGATATTACTAGATATTATCTAGCGTGTCCTGCGTTGCATATAATCTGACTAAGCATACAAGTATCTAAGTATCTGACTGAACGGTGGTAGGCAGAAGCAGGCGCGTAAACATTCATTCAAACAGCACTTTCGTGCGTTTTGCCAGCAGCACTTCGTTGTGAGTCAAGCATTGCGCTGTTTATGACTTCAAGCTTATCAACTCTCCAGCTAGTTAGCTCGCGCTAATTGTCGTTGTGTTGCTGGTTCGAGCCCAGGGAGGAGCGAGGAGAGGGAGGGAAGCTATACTGTTACACTGGCAATACTAAAGTGCCTATAAGAACATCTAATAGTCAAAGGTTAATGAAATACAAATGGTATAGAGGGAAATAGTCCTATAATTCCTATAATAACTACAACCTAAAACTATTTACCTGGGAATATTGAAGACTCATGTTAAAAGGAACCACCAGCTTTCATATGTTCTCATGTTCTGAGCAAGGAACTGAAACGTTAGCTTTCTTACATAGCACATATTGCACTTTTACTTTCTTCTCCAACACTTTGTTTTTGCATTATTTCAATCAAATTGAACATGTTTCATTATTTACTTGAGGCTAAATTGATTTTATTGATGTGTTATATTAAGTTAAAATAAGTGTTCATTCAGTATTGTTGTAATTGTCATTATTACAAATAAATGTAATAAATGTAAAATAAATGTAAAAATCATCCGATTGATCGGTATCGGATTTTTTGGTCCTCCAATAATCGGGTATTGGTATTGGTGTTGAAAAATCATAATCGGTCGACCTCTAATTTTAATCTATACAGCACCTGTTTGGTGCACACAACCTTTTCTGTAGCTTAGAGGCTAGAGATAAAATGTATGACACTGTAACGAGACAGACACTTCTTACATCATGCAGGTTTCTCAGATCAAAAAACATAAATGGCGCTCATCAAATAAATTGAAAAAAAGAGCTGTCACAAATCAATATATCCTAAAAACAGTCAAAATAAAATGGACAATATGGAATGGACAATCACAACTGTTGTCCAGGAGTTTCACCCCCATTGTCATGATCAGTGGTTTGAAGTTTGTATCCAGGCATTTTTTTACAAGCTGATCATAGCGAAAAAGAAAGTACTTCTGTATTTCCCGCTGTGTAAACACATTGCAAATAGACTCAGGATAACTCCTGATAAAGTTGTGTAGCTGAAATTCAGAGCTGAAATAGCCAAATTGACTAGTCACAGGAATCAGGACTAATAAAACCAATGCAGCGGCCTGTTTTACAAATGGTGGGGCTACCACATGGATGGGCATTCATAAAATTCCATTGCGGGCGACATAGTAGGCTTCACCCTAGTAAGCACGAGCCAATGTCTTTTTTTTGGTCCTGTCTGGATGGTTTTTTTGTGTGTTAAAAAGGGTAGGCTTACCACATACTGTAGATGGGCATTCATAAAATTACATTTCAGGCAACACTGTAGGTGACACCTCAATAAGCATGGACCGACGTCATTTGGTCTTTTTTTGGTGCAGTTCCGGACCGGTCTTGATTTCCACGTAGGGCCTTGATGTCCATGTACATTGGTATTTTGTCTGGTCCGTACCAAATATGAACCAATCATGGACGATTTGGTTCAGATTTTGTCCAGTTTGGACCAGTCTTGATTTGGTCGTCTATAAATGACTCATTTTCAACTTTCATTCAGGACCAAAAAATTGTCTGATTTCAACATCTGCCCAAAAGATTTGCAACATCCGTAAAATATTGTTTTTTCAACACCTGTAAAATGTTTTTTCAACATCTGTAAAATATGTATTTTCAACATCAGGAAAATAAGTATTTTCAACTTTCATTAAGAACCTGAAAATGAACCTGACTTCAACGTCATGAAAATACATATTTCTCAAAGTCCTGAAAATATGCTTTTTCAGCATCCTGGAAAATAAATATTTTAAACATATGGAAAATAGCATTTAATATTTCATTCAGAACCTATATTGAACTTGGATGGCATTTTTTGGTCTCACCTATGGCGGCAGAAAGGCAATGACCGGCCCTGGCTGGTGCACTGTTTAGCTTACATCCGAAGGCATTTAGGACGTAACCTACTGCAGATCGCTAAAATATCTTAAAGATTATCATCACTCTTACTCAATTCAAATATTATGGTGACGCTATAGCAAAGATGGTTTGGTATGGTTTAGAAACTTAGGAACCAAGCTTGAGTTATCCGTGTGGCCCTATCACCTGGACATGTTGAAATACTGTATCTTCATGCCTAGAATTCAAACCTCCAGGCTTCCGTCATAACTGTCAATTTATTGGATTTTTAGAAATGAATATCATCTGAATTGTCCTCTGGAATAACAGACATTCTGGAGTAATAATTACATAACCAAGTTCTCTAGTAATACTAGTCCCATACAAATACAGTGGGACAAAAAAGTATTTAGTCAGCCACCAATTGTGCAAGTTCTCCCACTTAAAAAAAAATTTAATTTAAGAAATTAAGGATTTCGGTAACAGAAATGGCAATAATTATGTTGCACCTTCATCAACAAACACTTTGATGTTCTGTGGTGGTCGCTGCAGCAGGGAGGAGAGAGACAACGGGTGCCAGTTACAGTCATTCGCTGTCTTTTTCTTTTTAACAAAGTGCAGCAAGTCTGAGCTGGCTCGGCACAATCAAATCAATTGCTGGTCGGGCACCCTCTAGTCATTTGTGTGTCTTAATTATTTAATCAAACTGTGTGCTTAAAACATCAGACAAGCTCAGTGAATATAGTTGATTTGATTTAAACACATAGGATGTGTAAATATATGGAAAGATACATGTTTAACAATTTCAACCAATCGATTGGTCAAAAGATCAAATAACTCTTGGCTAACCCCCCCAAAAAATTAGTCGAGGACAGCCCTTAACTCCCTGGTTTGACTGAATTTGAATGGAATTGACACCCACTCCTTTGTGTGTATTTGTCTGCCAACAACAAGCCAACAATAGCTCTTCCCATTGTTTCATAATGCTAAATGTCAATGATTTTGGTTCTTCTGTTCCAGCTACTAATTGCAGTGTTTGAAAATGCCATGAAGAGCCACAACGTGTTGGAAAACGACCCGTATGACTGGGAGAGGTGTGACTCAGAGGATATGCTGACCATCACCGGTTCAGCCACCACCGCTCAGCAACTGACCCGCCTCACACCAGCTTACATTGGGTAAGAACTACAATGATGGCATATTGTTTTAAAATAGTAGCGGAGAGGTAGAACTGTGTGGTATCAGAAGTAGGGTTGAAGTTTTTTTTAGGAATCCAGGCAGGAGAATTCCTGAATTTCCTACTTATTCCAGGAATCTTCCAAACTGGATATCTGAAAAACCTGGGAATTTTGGGAATGTACCCAAAATGTTGCAACTGTAATCCAAAATGTTAACCGTTCCACTCAAAGACTATGTTTAGACAGGCAGCCCAATTCTGATATTTGTTCCACTAATATTTATCAATATTGCTTTGAAACTATTCTAAAATACTACTTACGAACAGAATTTAGAATGTTTGTTTGTATAGAAAAAGTGTGTTTTATCAAACAATCCTACGAGTGTCATATGTACACCGGTAGGAGATGACCATTGATAAATACCAATTGTTCTCAGCCTTAGTGCATATACAGTGCCCTCCACTAATAATGGCACACTTGGTAAATGTTTATCCTCTTGGTCTTTCATTCAAAATATTCACAAAAATCTAACCTTTAATTAAAGTAAAATAATTTAAAGAAAAAATACATTCTTATCATAAAACCAATATTTTTCTCAAATATATGTGTGCCACAATTGTTGGCACCCCTTCATTCAATACTATATGTGCGACCTCCCTTTGCAAAGATAAGAGCTCTGAAAATTCTTCCTATAATGCGTGATGATGTTGAAGAACACATGGCAAGGGATCTGAGACCATTCCTCCATACAGAATCTGTCCAGATCCTTCAGATTCAGGAGGTCCACACTTGTGGATTCTCCTCTTCAGTTTATCCCACACGTTTTCTATGGGGTTTAGGGCAGGGGACTAGGATGGCCATGGCAAAAACTTGATTTTGTGGTCAGTGAACCATTCTTGTGTTGATTTTGAGGTGTGCTTTGGATCATTGTCCTAGTGGAAGATCAAACCACGGCCCAGTTTAAGCTTCCTAGCAGAGGTTTTGATTTAATATCTGCTGGTACTTGATATTCCATGATACCATGTATCCTGACAAGTTGTCCAGGGCCTTTGGAAGACAAACTGCCCCGCAAAATCAAAGATCAACCACCATACTTCACAGTGGGGGTGAGGTACTTTTCTGCATGGCTATCTTTCTGTCTATATTTTGGTCTCATCTGACTATAGAACCTGGTCCCATTGAAAGTTCCAGTAACGTTTGGCAAACTGCAGGTGCTTGAGTTTGTGGTTTGATGACAGCAAAGGCTTTTTTTTTTATGGCAACCCTCCCAAACAACTTGGTTATGGTTATGTAGGTGGCGTCTGATCGTAGTTCTGGAGACTTTCTGACCTCAAGACCCAAGAAACGTCTGCAATTCTCCAGGTATTATCCTTGGAGATTGTTTACCCACTCAAACCATCCTCCTCACTGTGCGTGCACTTATAGACACACGTCCTCTTCCAGGCCGATTGTTAACATCTCCAGTTGCTTTAAACTTCTTAATTATTGCCCTGATAGTGGAAATGGCTATTGTCAACCGTTGATCTTTTTTCTTATAGCCATTTCCTGATTTTGTGCAGCTCAACCTTTTGTCTCATGTCATTACTGTATTCTCAGGTCTTTCCCATAGTGATGGATGACTATGGGAACTTGGCCTGTGTGTCACCTCATATACTGTATGGTCAATCATCCCTTTTAAAGTCAACGCCTTACCATGAAATACAATGGCGCAACCCCAAAAAATTATAACAGTAACTATTTTCAGAGACTGAATATAGGTGCTAGTGTTAGAGATTGAGTTAAAAGGTTTTTATTTGGTTTGCTCCGCTGTGGCTTGAACAGTAAAAATAAAACCGTAGCTACAAAGAGAGGACCGTTGGGACAATTCATGTTGCTTTAGCAATGGCAAATATACTTGAAATGAGTAGGCAATACTTGCCAAGAAGCCATCCATCCTCAATAGCTTCCACCTGTAGGCATACAGGCCAACATTGCTGTTTTGCAGAATGAACGAGTCGTGCTTGCCACCTTTCCACCACATTCAGCAGTGTATTTTACGCATCATATAACCCATCACCTGCACATTTAAGAGTGGAAGCCTTTTCTGTTCACACAGTTGAACTTGTTTTGGGAGGATGCTTTTATGGCCATGTTGGTGCCGTCTATTGCTACGTTCGTATTTGGAAAACCCGTTGGCATCATGGCAAAGACACCCCTCTTGACTTCAACCTGTTGTGCCATGGTGTATGGGAATTGTACGTGTTTCTGTTCCTTTTGCTCATGACGCGTCTCTAATTTAAAGAGAAATGTAAAAAGAAAAAAAATGTTCAACTTCATTAATCTACCACAACACATGTGAAAATTGCGCGTTTCTAGGTTTTGTAGTAAAAAAGACAGGAAGATGAGTGTTTCTTTTTTACTACAAAACCTAGAAATGCCCAATTTTCACATACAGTGCCTTCGGAAAGCTTCAGACCCCATGACTTTTCCCAGATTTTGTTATGTTACAGCCTTATTCTATTCTAATTGATTCAGTAGTTTTTTTCCCCTCATCAATCTACACACAATAAGCTATAATGACGAAGCAAAAACAGGTTTAGACATTTTTACTAATATATAACAAATTTAAATCTGAAATATTACATTTACATAATTATTCAGAGCCTTTACTCAGTACTTTGTTGAAGCACCTCTGGCAGCCATTACAGCCTCGAGTTGTCTTGGGTATGACGCTACAAGCTTGGCACACCTGTATTTGGGGAGTTTCTGCCTTTCTGATCCTCCCAAGCTCTGCCAGGTTGGTTGGGGAGTGTTGCTGCACAGCTATTTTCAGATCTCTCCAGAACTGTTCGATCATGTTTGGGCCACTCAAGGGCCACTCAAGGACATTCAGAGACTCGTCCCAAAGCCACTCCTGCGTTGTCTTGGCTATGTGCTTAGGGTCATTGTCCTGTTGAAAGGTGAACCATCACACCAGTCTGAGGCCCTGAGTGCTCTGGAGCAGGTTTTCATCAAGGATCTCTCTGTACTTTGCTCCGTTCACCTTTATCTTGATCCTGACTAGTCTCCCAGTCCCTGCCGCTGAAAACATCCCCACAGCATGATGATGCTGCCACCACCATGCTTTACTGTAGTTATGGTGCCAGGTTTCCTTCAGACGTGATGATTGGCATTTAGGCCAAATAGAGCGTGTTTAGGTGCCATGTGCCTTTTACTGAGGAGTGGCTTCTGTCTGACCACTCTACCATAAAGCCCTCATTGGTGGAGTGCTGCAGAGATGGTTGTCCTTCTGGAACGTTCTCCCATTTCCACAGAGGAAATCTGGAGCTCTGTCAGAGTGACCATTGGGTTCTTAGTCACCTCCTTGACCAAGGCACTTCTTTCCCGATTGCTCAGTTTGGCCAGACAGCCAGCTCTAGGAAGAGTCTTGGTGGTTCCAAACATCTTCCATTTAAGAATGATAGAGGCCACTGTGTTCTTGGGGACCTTCAATGCTGCAGAAATGTGTTGGTACCCTTCCACAGATCTGTGCCTCAACTTAATCCTGTCTCAGTGCTCTACTGACAATTCCTTCAACCTCATGGCTTGGTTTTTGCACTGTTAACTGTGGGACCTCATATATAGAGAGGTGTGCCTTTCCAAATCATGTCCAATCAATTGAATTTACCAATAGTGGACTCCAATCAAGTTGTAGAAACATCTCAAGGATGATCAATGGAAACAGGATGCACCTGAGCTCGATTTCGAGTCTCATAGCAAAGGGGCTGAATACTTATGTCAATAAGGTATTTCTGTTTTACATTTTTAATACATTTGCAAAAATGTCAAAAACCTGTTTTCGCTTTGTCATTATGGGGTATTGTGTATAGATTGCTGAGAATTTGTAGTATTTATTTAATCAATTCGAGAATAACACTGTAACACAACAAAATGTGGAAAAAGTCAAGGGGTCTAAATACTTTCTGAAGTGTCTTCCGTCTGGCCACTCTACCGTAAAGGCCTGATTAGTGGTGCTGCAGAGATGGTTGTCCATCTGGAAGGATCTCCCATCTCCAGGAGATGAATATGAAGTAGAACATTTTCGAAATTTCCATTTGAACAAATAACAGTACTTGATATGGATTATTGTAACAAATGTGCTTTTGTGAAATATATAATATCTTGACAGGCTAATGGATATATATTTTGTATTTATTAGGGATCCCCATTAGCAGCAGCTGTTCTTCCTGGGGTCCAAACACATTAAGGCACTTAAATTACATTTCAAACAAAAGATAAAACAGTACATTATTACATCGCTACATATCTACAATACAACATTTTCCACACTCAGCGCTTGATAAGCTGTCCCCTTATTCCACCACTGTGCACACGCATGGTCATGGCTGTGTGTGAATTTATGCACACTCTCAAGCAAACATTCAGATTTTTGCCTATGCATGATGAATAAAAGATGCCCCAGATCTTTTCACATCAGATCTTTTTCAGAGCTGATCTGACAGGTCAGATGGAGAAATGTTATGTTAATCCATAACTCTGTTTGGCTTCGTGTTGGTTGGTGTGATGCAGAATATTTGTGTGAATGGGTGTAATTGATGCCTAATTGGTCAGCATTTGCTGATTTGACTGTAATACCTTCCTTCAAATCGACATGGTATAACTTTGGTCCCACTCACACAATTCAATCCATGGGTTGATTCTGTAAAATCTGCCAAGCTTTTTTGGGTGGAAAGGAAATCTGTATATTCGGGCAGCGATCCCTTGGAAACCACTGGCCTAATTTGTCCTCTGGAAAGTAGCAGCTGAATTATTTTCTCTCTCCTCTCTGTCCCTTTTTCTGTCCCTTTCCCGACTCCCTCTCTCTCACTCGCTCTTTTCTCTTTCTCCTTCTCCCGCGAACACCCTCCCTTCCTCCTTCTCTATATCCCGCCAGCATGGCCAATGCCTCGGTGCTCCCCGCCGAGCTGCAGAGGGAGAACACTGAGGACGTACTGCAGGGCGAGCGCCTCAGCGACGCCGACAACTGCCCCCCCATCCCGGCCCAGCACCAACGTGCTGCCCAGGGCGTTGACGTGTGGGAGGAAATGGACCGCAACCGCAACTGTAACCACGCCGCAGCCCAGCAACAACAACAACCGCTCATCAGGAAGGTCAGGATTGGAACACATGCATATTTGTGAAATAATCAAATGTTATTGACCATATAAATCAATACTGGGTTTTAGACAGGAACACACAATTATTGCATGCTATCAAATAAACACCCCCATTAGTTTCCCTTTATACTGCTGCAGTTCAGCCAACCTTGTCTACTTCAACAGGTACATTTTCTATATTGAAGACTGTATGTTCAGTACTATACTATTTAATTAAAAAAAAAATTGAATTTACCTTTATTTAACTAGGCAAGTCAGTTAAGAACAAATTCTTATTTACAATGACTGCCTACCAAAAGGCCTCCTGCGGGGATGGTGGCTGGGATAAAAAAAATAATATATACAGTGCCTTGCGAAAGTATTCGGCCCTCTTGAACTTTGCGACCTTTTGCCACATTTCAGGCTTCAAACATAAAGATATAAAACTGTATTTTTTTGTGGAGAATCAACAACAAGTGGGACACAATCATGAAGTGGAACGAAAAACTGAAAAATTGGGCGTGCAAAATTATTCAGCCCCCTTAAGTTAATACTTTGTAGCGTCATCTTTTGCTGCGATTACAGCTGTAAGTCGCTTGGGGTATGTCTCTATCAGATTTGCACATCGAGAGACTGAAATATTTTCCCATTCCTCCTTGCAAAACAGCTCGAGCTCAGTGAGCTTGGATGGAGAGCATTTGTGAACAGCAGTTTTCAGTTCTTTCCACAGATTCTCGATTGGATTCAGGTCTGGACTTTGACTTGGCCATTTTAACACCTGGATATGTTTATTTTTGAACCATTCCATTGTAGATTTTGCTTTATGTTTTGGATCATTGTCTTGTTGGAAGACAAATCTCCGTCCCAGTCTCAGGTCTTTTGCAGACTCCATCAGGTTTTCTTCCAGAATGGTCCTGTATTTGGCTCCATCCATCTTCCCATCAATTTTAACCATCTTCCCTGTCCCTGCTGAAGAAAATCAGGCCCAAACCATGATGCTGCCACCACCATGTTTGACAGTGGGGATGGTGTGTTCAGGGTGATGAGCTGTGTTGCTTTTACGCCAAACATAACGTTTTGCATTGTTGCCAAAAAGTTCAATTTTGGTTTCATCTGACCAGAGCACCTTCTTCCACATGTTTGGTGTGTCTCCCAGGTGGCTTGTGGCAAACTTTAAACAACACTTTTTATGGATATCTTTAAGAAATGGCTTTCTTATTGCCACTCTTCCATAAAGGCCAGTTTTGTGCAATATACGACTGATTGTTGTCCTATGGACAGAGTCTCCCACCTCAGCTGTAGATCTCTGCAGTTCATCCAGAGTGATCATGGGCCTCTTGGCTGCATCTTTGATCAGTCTTCTCCTTGTATGAGCTGAAAGTTTAGAGGGACGGCCAGGTCTTGGTAGATTTGCAGTGGTCTGATACTCCTTCCATTTCAATATTATCGCTTACACGGTGCTCCTTGGGATGTTTAAAGCTTGGGAAATCTTTTTGTATCCAAATCCGGCTTTAAACTTCTTCACAACAGTATCTCGGACCTGCCTGGTGTGTTCCTTGTTCTTCATGATGCTCTCTGTGCTTTTAACAGACCTCTGAGACTATCACAGTGCAGGTGCATTTATACGGAGACTTGAATTCACACAGGTGGATTGTATTTATCATCATTAGTCATTTAGGTCAACATTGGATCATTCAGAGATCCTCACTGAACTTCTGGAGAGAGTTTGCTGCACTGAAAGTAAAGGGGCTGAATAATTTTGCATGCCCAATTTTTCAGTTTTTGATTTGTTAAAAAAGTTTGAAATATCCAATAAATGTCGTTCCACTTCATGATTGTGTCCCGCTTGTTGATTCTTCACAAAAAAATACAGTTTTATATCCTTATGTTTGAAGCCTGAAATGTGGCAAAAGGTCGCTAAGTTCAAGGGGGCCGAATACTTTCGCAAGGCACTGTATATATATATATATTAGGACAAAACACGCATCACGACAAGAGAGACAACACTACATAAAGAGAGACTTAAGACAACAACATAGCAAGGCAGCAACACATGATAACACAGCATGGTAGCATGGTCGCAACACAACATGGTAGCAGCACAAAACATGGTACAAACATTATTGGGCACAGACAACAGCACAAAGGCAAGAATACTATACTGCTATACTACTATACTGATTTTCTATAAGGTAAGGTACTTACCCCACTTTCCCCTATCTTAGATTCATTCTGACTATTTTGAGGAAGTGATACTGGCTTTGTTCCCATGGCAGGGGTTCTCAAACTTTTTGGGGCCCGGGGACCCCTTTTGGGATTGCAAATTCATCAGGAAGTAATATGTAATACCTAATATCAATATAGACATTTTATTTGCCGAATGCGCCAAGTAGAGCGGGTGTAGACTTTACCGTAAAATGCTTGCATACGAACCCTTCCAAAAGATGCTGAGTTCAAATATTTAGCTGTTTTTAAAGCTTAAATTACAGTGATTATTCTCTAATCGTAAAATAAATACAGGAATGTATTCAGTTGAATAATGGATAATTGGAGTGCTGTGGATACCAGTATCCATGTAAGCCTCCCAGGCCCATGTTGCCCATGGTTAAGAAATTGTAGATGATTAATATTACACTGTATTGAATTACACCCTCTAAACATATTCCACGGAGAACAAGAGAGAGAGATGGATCTGGCTGCAGACCGCTGCAGTACCACATCCATGGACACCACTTTGAGAACCCCTGTCCTATGGTGTCTCATGGGGGGGAAAACATCAGTAACTGCCACATTGAACCACACCCGAGACAGCATTTTTTTTTTCTCGTAATGAACAACAGAGAGAAATGCGGAATCAGTGTGTTCAGTCACTCTTTTAAGACCCAGCAATATGACCTGACCATAGGCCGCAAAAGCAATCAAAGATCTTACTAAGAGAGAAGCAAGAGTCTGAAGGAGATTAGCCTCTTACCTTGTCCTCTCTTTGTGTGTCGGAAGTCACCTGGCTTTGGTAACATTTGCGCTGTACTTCCAACACTTTTTTTTGTGACAACTACATTCCTTACCCCTTCTCCAGGTGGTGAATGAGGACGAGCACAGCCAGAACCATGGTGGCAACCAGAGCCAGAGCTCCCCCAGAAGGGTGTGCTCAGAGACCATGTTCCTGGACCGGGCGGCCCCCCTGCTCCGGAGGATGAGACACAGCCAGAGCCTGGCCTTCGAGAAGAGACTGGCTCCCGAACCCAAGCCCACCATCGAACGCTTCCTTGATGCCTAGTCAGTCCCTTTTACCATTAATTTACAGTAGTTTTAATAGTTTATATTGTTCTACAGTGTACAATAGGACAGTGATTCTCAAACCCCTCCGGGGGAGGGGGGGGGCAGACATTTCACAATTTTGTTTTAGACTTGAACTACAAGACCTGATTCAGTACTCAAGGGCTTGATGATTAGTTGAATCATTGTGCTAGCTCTGGAATAGAACAAATACTGCTGGAGGTCCCGGAGGAGATGTTTGAGAACCACTGCACTAGGCACAAGGCAGAGGGACTTGTATTAATTTAGTCCTTAAACTACTGTATGCAGGGTTTTGTTTCAACCAACCTTGAATTTGTTGGACTGTTCTTTGGCTAGTCCAGGGGTGTACTTGTACGTCATGCTGTCTCATGCTACAGGAACTGAGGATAAGCTCCTGCTTCTAGCTTGCACAAGCCAAGGCTCATGCAAGGCAACTTGCTTAATTAATCTCACTTGTTGGAATGTTCATTAGCTAGTTATGCAGATTTTACCAATACATTTAAAAAAAAAAAAAATTCCATTAGTCGAATTTTAAATATTTATTAAGCAATTACTCATGTCAAATCCCAATTTTCTTTTATATTTCCAGTCTGGGGAATCAGCATCCACAGGAGCGAGAGATCACAATCCCCGAAAGCGGCGGGGGGCGGGGTGAGCAGGTTGGCACCCCCTGTGACGAGGACCAGGCGACAGAGACTCCCGACCAGGACGAGGGGGCTGGGGCCCTGAACCTCAGTTCTGTTCCCCAGGAGGGAAACTCCCAGGATTGGTTGATGCTGGAGCAGGGGGGAGGCAGCGGGGCCTCGGGGGCAGCCAAGCCTCCAGGAGACTATGCTCTGGATGGGAATAAACTAGAGGTGCATTCAGAGGCTGAGGTCCAGGACCACCAGCCTCCCTCAGCCCCGAGCAGCCCCGTCCTGTCCCACATGGCCCTGCCCTGTACCTGGTTACTGGGCGGCAGGAGGCTGCCTGGGATGCTAGGCCATATGGGCCGAGCCCAGATGGAGCAGGTGAGTGCGAGCAAGGCTTTGGCAGAATAAGAATTGCTCACACATATACATACAGTTCTATTCTGGGCATTAAAATGTCACTTTTTCAAAATGTCCTGCTGAAGTATGGCCCTGACGGTGCAATTATATGCATTATGAAGGAAATGTTTCTTACTCTACTGCAGTACAGGTTAACTTTTGAAGAACTGTACACACGCCAGATATTCACTGACATGAACAGAGATCTGTACCTCTCGCTTTTATCCAAAGCGACTTACTTAAAGTGCGCTCATCTTAAGATCGCTAGGTGAGACAACCACATATCACGTCGTAGGTCCATCTTTCCTCGATACAGAAGTTATCAGCAACGTCACTGCTAGTATGAAAAGACAAGTGCAATTTTTGTTTTTTATTGGGAGGATAGAATAAGACTGAGATGTCTTATTTAATATACTGTTTTGAAGAGGTAGGGTTTCAGGAGTTTTCAGAAGATGGGCAGGGACTCTGCTGTCCGAGCTCTACTTGCGCCTCCTCACCACCTCTAATGTCCATCTACCATTAATCTCTGGTCTGCCTCTCCACAGTCTGCCAACCCTGTACCACAGTCCCCTGTGATGGAGAAGAGTGAAGCCATACCACTAGAGTCTCTGTCAACCAAACCCAATGACCCCCAAGAGGTCAAGGTCGATGAGCTGGAGATTGTCGAATCAGCCCCCAGCCCTGTGCCAAGCCTCATCCCAGCCCACCTCGCAAATGACAAAGACCCAGAGAGCGACTCAGGCCTCCCCGACCGTTCCTCCGAACCCAACCAACACCCTCAGATGGAGAAAGCCGGAAGTGCCGCGGAGAGCACCTTCTCCTCCTCCCCTCCCCCACCCACCTTGGTCCTGCTGCGAAGAGAATCCCCCTCCTCGCCCAGATTGAGCCGCATCCCCATACGAGATCCAACCACCGTCCCGGATTCCCCCACCATGGACCGCCGCCACCGCTGGAGCAGCCCCGTGCCTGGCTCGCCCTCCCACTCGCCCTCTCCATCGCTCTCCTGCGACAACCTGCTGCCCTGTGGCGTCCGGGAGAGGTTCCTTTCCTGCTCAGACCGCGGCTCACGCTCCGACTGGCTGGGGGAAGACCGTGACTCCCTCTCGCTCTCCTCCTCGGGCAGCAGGAGTAAAATCCCTCGGCCCATCATTCCCCCTCTTCCAGGGCTCGAGCAGCAGCAGCTCTCATCCTCCGGCAGGTTCCTGCCTCGTCCGCCTCCCGGGAAACCGCCTACCCGCCCAGCTGTAGACAACAGGTATGAAGAACATGGTATTATGGCACAGCACTGGGCCACGTTTAATAGAAAACTTTATGGAGTGTCGCAGATAGAAATGTAATGAATGAAACTGATGTACTTTCTTATTCGACAGCTATTCAATCTGAGGCTTGTTTACTCTACATTATATATGTATCTGAACATTCCACAACGTTGTGCCCTGCCAAACGCAAGACTAGTAGGCTGTGATAGTAAGGATTGCATCCCACATCACTGATGATAGACAATTTTTTCTGTGTGGATTGGTTTAGGAACATATCGGTGCAAATCAGAATGTATAGGCATGAGTGTCTGACTAATACATTATAGTTGCAGAATTGTTTGTTTTTAAAATCCAACCCCTTCTGTTCTCTGCCCCAGTAGGCGCCGGCGTTTCCGGGTGCGTGCCAGCAGCACCAGCGACGCCGACTTCCTTGCCAATCTGACCCAACTGATGAAGGACCGCGGCGGTGCACTTTTCAGTCTGGCGCCACACCCCCGCAGCTCTTCCTCCTCTCTACAGCGCTCACTCAGCTCCTCCCCCTCACGTCACGAGCTCCGCGAGGGGGGAAGGGTCTTCCTGGGGCGTAGCCGCTCTCCGTCCAGCTTCTCGGGGTCCCCTCCCCCTCCGTGGTACCCCCAGGACAGGCTTAGTGGGCGGCAGGGGATCCCGTGGGGCGCAGGGCCCGGTGCCAGAGGGAGGGGCCCTAGCCACGATGGCAAAGGCAGCGGCAAAGTGAGCCGATAAGTGGACAGAATGGGTATCATTGTGTTGTTCAGAAGGGCACACTGTTGTAAGACATTTTGCAACAATAAACCCGAATCGAGCGTTTCTAATTGGACACGTTCAGCCAGGGCCTTGTCAGCTCATTAGGCGGCAGATTGACACGGGTGGAATTTTCTGGGCTAAACTGAACAAGATGCACACCCAACAACACAACCTCAAATAAATCTGCCCCAAAACATTGACAATTTCTCTCAACCAGTGGCATATGGGCTTTTTAGGTGAGCGCTGATGCCGCCCTGTGATAAGCAGTTCCCACTTTGTCAAAGGCAGGGGCACAAACATGTTGCTTGTCCATTCCCAGAGGCGCGCCGTGCACTCCTCCAACGTTCTGTTAAGAAAACTATCTAACATAAATCATGTAGCAGATATAGCCAGCGTAAAAACATGAGCCATTCACAAGAATTACAGCAAAATGTCAAGAAAACTGTATGCTTATTACACCACTTTCTAATTACCGCATGTCAGAGGCATGACAAATTAGTGAATGGACTTGAAAACGGGTGATATAGCCTACAGTCAAATGTGATGTGGTTCGACGAGAACATTGACCTTTTGCCAAGGCAGAGACGTGGCGACATGACAATAGCCAAATTTGTCATTTCACTTTTTGGTGTTTACGTTTAACAGATGTCTCTTTCCATTCCACCACGGTTTGGAGTCTGTTAATATGGTGCGAGTGGATGAACGTGTTTAACAATTAGATGAAAACATTTTGCCGGGTTGTTTTTATGCCACAGTATAAGATAATGCATTTTAAAAGTGAAATAACAGTTCTACGACTAGGCCCACTGAGATCCTATTGAATTAATAGGGACTCTATATATCATTCTATGATTAGGCCCTTTGAAAAATGCTGGCGCACGCGTTTGGTCCCGTACCGGGAAGAATTTAATTATACTTTCACCCCTGAATATAGCATATGGTAGAAAGAGTATGTGGCCTTTTCTGTAGCCTATAGGCTGGAGATAAAATGTATGACAGTGTAATGAGACGGACACTTTTTTACATCATACAGGTTCCTCAGATCAAATACCCGCGTTGACATGTTACAACATTTCCTAAAAACAGGACAGGTCAAAGTAAAATGGACAATATGAAATGGATAATCAGGCTATTCACAACTGCTGTCCAGAAGTTTCACCCCGGGGGCAAAATGTTCATGATCAGTGGTTTAAAGTTTGTATCTGTACATTTTTTGTACAAGCTGATCATCGCGAAAAAGAAAGTACTTCTTTATTTCCCGCTGTGCAAACACATTGCAAATAGGCTCAGGATAACTTCTGATGAAGTGGTGTAGCTGATATTCAGAGCTGAAATAGCCAAATTCACTAGTCACAGGAATCAGGAGTAATAAAGCCAATGCAACGCCTGTTTTACAAACGGTCTTCCACATGGTTGGGCATTCATACAATTCCTTTGCAGACCAACACAGTAGGCTTCACCCTAGTAAGCATGGGCTGACGTCTCCTGGATGTCTTTTTTGGTCCAGTCCGGACCGGCTGTCTTTTATTGCTATTTTACAAACTGTAGGCCTACTACATAGATGGTCATTCTTCAAATTCTAATTAGGCGACACTGTAGGCTACACCTCGGTAAGCACAGATCGATGCCGTCGCCTTTTGGATGCCTTTTTTTGGGGGTCCTGTCTGGATCGGCCTTGATTTCCACTTCCACGGATGTTGGTTTTTAGTCTGGTCCAGACCAAATCATAGACATCTATGTTTGGTTCAGACCGTCTTTCATTTGCCTCGCCTAGGGTGACAGAACAGTCAGGACCAGCCCTGCTTTCAGCAGGTACATCTATGTTTCGTCCCCACTGCACACGACCCAGGCGGCTATGGTTAATCAGACTGTAATAATGTATGTACAGAGAATGTACTGCATCGGATCCAATCTTCAACTTTGACAGCATGTGTACATATATATGATCTACTACTGTACTCCAGGGAATGTACTGTATGTAATGTAAAATGTATGATAGAATGTATATTTATTTGATGTGTTTCGAAAAATGTACTTGAAAAATGTAGCTTGATTCCAGCATCGGAACATCAGATTTCCGAAAAACATTGAGATGGTCTACTCTTTCTCCCTGACCCCAGTCCTGGGTTCTTAACAGTATGGATGTATGTATGGATGGATGGATGGATTGGTTGGAGTCATTAAAACTTGTTTTTCAACCACTCCACAAATGTCTTGTTAACAAACTACAGTTTTGGCAAGTCAGTTAGGACATCTACTTTGTGAATGACACAAGTCATTTTTCCAACAATTGTTTACAGACATATTATTTCACTTATAATTCACTGTATCACAATTCCAGTGGGTCAGAAGTTTACATACACTTAGTTGACTGCCTTTAAACAGCTTGGAAAATACCAGAAAATTATGTCATGGCTTTAGAAGCTTCTGAAAGGCTAATTGACATCATTTGAGTCAATTGGAGGTGTACCTGTGGATGTATTTCAAGGCCTACCTTCAAACTCAAAGCCTTTTTGCTTGACATCATGGGAAAATCAGAAGAAATAAGCCAACAGCCATCAACCTCAGAAAAAAAAAAGTTGTAGACCTCCACAAGTCTGGTTCATCCTTGGGAGTAATTTCCAAATGCCTGAAGTTACCACGTTCAAACAATAGTGCGCAAGTATAAACACCATGGGACCACACAGCCATCATACCGCTCAGGATGTAGAAGCATTGTGTCTCCTAGAGATGAACATACTTTTGTGCGAAAAGTGCAAATCAATCCCAGAACAACAGCAAAGGACCTTGTGAAGATGCTGGAGGAAACAGGTCCAAAAGTATAGATACTTTCGGACCTGTTTCCTCCAGCATCTGCACTTTTCTCCACAGTAAAACGAGTCCTATAACAACCTGAAAGGCCGCTAAGCAAATAAGAAGCCACTGCTCCAAAACCGCCATTAAAAGCCAGACTATGGTTTGCAACTGCACATGGGGACAAAGATCATACTTTCCTGACCTGGGTCTTTCAAATGGACAATGACCCCAAGCATACTTCCAAAGTTGTGGCAAAATGGCTTAAGGACAACAAAGTCAAGGTATTGGAGTGGCCATCACAAAGCCCTGATCTCACTCCCATAGAACATTTGTGGGCAGAGCTGAAAAACCGTGTGTGAGGAAGGAGGCCTACAAACCTGACTCAGTTACACCAGCTCTGTCAGGAGGAATGGGCCAAAATTCACCAAACTTATTGTGGGAAGCTTGTGGAAGGCTACCCAAAACGTTTGACCCAAGTTAAACAATTTAATGGCAATGCTACCACATACTAATTGAGTGTATGTAAACTTCTGACCCACTGGGAATGTGATGAAAGAAATAAAAGCTGAAATAAATCATTCTCTCTACTATTATTCTGACATTTCACATTTTTAAAATAAAGTGGTGATTCTAACTGACCTAAGACAGGGATTTTTACTAGGATTAAATGTCAGTCATCGTGAAAACTGTTTAAATGTGTTTGACTAAGGTGTATGTAAACTTCCGACTTCAACTGTATGTACCGTTTAAAAATATATATATAATAATTGTATAGAGAGCACTTCAGTGCTGTTCATTCAAACTAAATGTTAATCTTATTGCACCAATTTATCAGCATTCATTTGTAATAACCAGTGCATGTAGTCCCATCTAAACTCCATTTCTCCTCTCCCTAAAACTACTAGATGAAACATGTATTTCAAGCTATTTAAAAGATCTCACTCACTCTGGCGTATTCACAATGTAATTCTGTGATTTTATTGCGAGAAAATCTCTTATTTTAGATGATGTGTAGGTGTCACAATGTTGGAATGTAAAAATAACGTTTGAAAAAAGCACTCATACTGAATTAATGTAACAAGTGCATGGATATCATTGCAAATATATGTGTGTTAAAAATAAAATAAAAACATCTGTAGGGTCTGCTAAAACAAATCTGTATTTTTTTAATAAACTGGTCCCGATTTTAAATACATTTATCATGCAGACCAGCAAAATTGGAGTCTATTTGTATCTGCCCTCCTGAAAAACTGATATAATGATTGCAGAAAATCAAATAAAGTATACTTTTGGCTTATAGTGGACTATATGAAATTAATGTTCAATGTAGTAGGCTACCTACCCTTTTGTCTTTATTATGTTACGATTCAACCAACAAATGTGTACAAGGTGTCAAGTTCCACCCCCCCACCAAAACAAACATTTGCTTCACTTAATATTCATATAAAAAACTATGCTGTCAAAGCTATTTAATTAAACAGGTGTGATCTGTAACAGTTGTTTCTCCTGAGCAGCAGTCTGTTCTGAACCAATAAGGGTTCTAAGCCCTAAAACGTGTATTTGTCTGGAAACCTAACCAAACGACCCCTAGCCCCCAAAACCTCAAAGTTGATGTATATCTGCCTTCTGATTGGCCAAGATTAATCTCTTATGGGGGGTAGGGGCTTTGGGTTGTTACAAAGTGAACTGAGCTGTACAGTCCAATTCTAGTAGACTATTATGTCTGTGGTCAATAAGGAGTAACATGTTCTATGTTATGTAGACTTTGCTGACACATACTGCTGATGATAAGTCTATGGTAAAGAATGAGCTCTGTGCTCTATAAGTGAAATGTTACGTCTGTGCAGAGTCAATAAATAGAGATGCTTGGTTTTGGGTTTGATACAGTGTGTGTTCTAAAATAATAGTGCATCTCTCTGCCAGTTCTTGATTGTTTACGCCTGTTCGTCTGTCTATGATTGTCGTCTAAGTTCTAGAAGAGGGGCTGTTTTCCTGGGATCACCTGGCAGCACACTGATGGAGTCCTCCGCCTTTCCACACAGCCATCGTGTACTCCTGGAGTGGACCGAGGACCATGACGTTACCGTCAGAGAAGTCACAGGGAATAGCCAATGCAGCTATGAGGTATTTACTATAGTAACCCCCACCATGGACCAATGTTATTATTTATAGTTGGGTCATTCCACCAATTTCGTGCCTTTGAGAAGTTTAACTTGGTTAACAAAAAAAAGGGACATTCACTTAATTTTAACATTCTTTCATAAAGACCACATGTTCAACTGCATAAAAAACACGTTATCCCATCTCAATGTAATATTTTAAAAACTTACTACAAAACTTACTTCCACTTGAATTCAATCACTTTTTGAAAGCACCCCTTTTCATTTGAACGAAACCTTCGATACATATTTGCCCTTTGTAGAAGTGCTCAGAAAGTGACTTTTGGACCTGATCGCCTACACATTCAAGAGATAAAGGTGCTCAAAGTTGACCCGTTTTGCATATCCCACCACATTTTTTTTTATTTTTCATTAAATTGACTTTTATTTTATTTTTACCTCAAACATCATTCTAAAAACATTTTTTCATATTTGCATATGTTGTAGGTTAGACCCTATTTTACGTCATCTGAGGTTTTGTGTTGTGCCTGCCATCGGTTGAGACACAACATGCTCTTGAATACAGAGTGGGTGTCGTGGTTTTGGCTGAAAGATGTAGTCAAATTCAAATAAAATAGAAATGGCAACTTTTAAATGTTACTGCAAAGACTGTTGGAGGTCCACGCCATAGAGAATGACAAAGGCCCCTAGTGGCCAAAAGGCTGTATTAGCATGGACAGCCCCATAGAGGGCTTCCACCATTTTAATGTAGTCAACTGAGTGGGATTTACAACTTCATTGGCTGATCCCTCCTGGTGACACTGTTGGAGTCATGTCCAATCAGGTCATCAGGAGGGCTCAGCCAATCATGAGGAAGAAAATTGACTACTTAAATGGAGATGGCGCTGCCAATGCGGTCACAGATGCTATGATGGCACAGATACAAAGATGAGTCTATCTCCATGGTCTACACATCAGAAAATGTTTTGAATGTGAATATCTGTTTTAAATTATACTGTCAATCCTCCATAGGAAACCTATTGAAATCATATAAATAAACATAATAGAATAGATAGACATTTAAGTTGACATTTGACAGCAGACATTTTTACGGTAGTAACTAGAAGTAAAAATGTCAATGGTGTATCGGATAAATTGAAGTGGTCTGAAGGGATAGGGCCATTGTATAAATGAGATATTTCTGCATTCAAGAGCATGTTGTGACTCAAACAATGGTTGGCACAACACAAAAACCTCAGATGATGTAAAGTAAGGTCTAAGCGTTTGTCAATTGTACTAAATCATTTTTTTCAAGAAATTATATCATAGTTTGACAACCCTGTTTTGTAAGCATTTTAAATTATATCGAACTCAACAGTTTATCCTTCCCAGTGATAAAGGCATGGATGTCTCATGGTATGGTGGGGTTTGCAAAATGGATCACCTCTGAGCAGCTTTATTTCCTGAATGTTTCTGACCACTTTTTCCATGTGAAAACATGTATGGAAAGTGTTGTTTAAATCAAAGGGATGCTGTCAAAAGTGATAGAATTCATATGGATTTACCCTATATTACCCTAAGTGCCAACTAAAGTAGAAGTAACAGGTTTGATCGTAACAGGGTTGACGATTTAGTTTTAAATCAACCATAAATCCCCTCGTGACAGGGGAATGGAAGCTTGTTTTGTTCAACCTTGAGTGGCAATTGAATACAAGATTCACAAAGCCTGAGCGGTGTTTCTTTCCGGTCCTGACGAGAACATTTTTACTTTTGGGTTCTCTTCTGCACTGTTGAACCAATCCAGTAAATGTGGAGGATGAGTTAAGATGGAGTGTCGCCTTGTTAAAGTCCAAAAGCGGAAGTTGCGTCACAGGCTCTCTTTCCTTTGCTGACCCCGCAGAGGGTGTTCTATGGGTAAGAGGGTTGATGTTTAACGCTCAACCTGCTCTGTTTTCCACCACAAAACACTAGAAAATGTCCCGAAAAGAGTAGAACCAGCTCACCTGCTTTTACACCATGTTCAATGTTTCTTTGGCTTTTTTTTCTCTTTTTTTTTACAAAAATAAATAGTTTCACCATATTACAAGAGTTCAGTTCACACAACAGGGTTGACCTTAAAATGAGGGAGTAAATTAATCACTAATCACATTAAATAAAAATCATCTTCAGCAATGACTCTGCCAAAGCAACAAAATAACGAGGCTTTACAATGATGGTGAAACTTGGAGAAATGTTTGGATTAAGTGGGCTAAAATCCTAGAAGTGTCAGGGAAGGACATGTCAAAATGCTGAATGTTGGCACTTTAGCAAGCCTTTATTCATATTAAGAATCAGATTTATTGAATTCTCCATGTGGTCTATATAAAAGGGTACTGAATTTAATATATAACAGGCTTTTAAAATTCAATATTGGTGCACAATGTCTAGTTAAAATATTGTGGAACGAATGGTATGGAAGTCTTATACACTTTTCCCACCATTGTGCCGACCCGAACCTTACTGTGCTGGCAAGGATATGTTCTCTATTCTTACACTGTTCTTTCCAGCACCGTTAGTACTAGCAACTATGGTGGGTGAGTAACCAGGTCAGCGCAGTAGACCTACAGCTCAGCTTGGCTTGGCTCAGCTTTGCTCAGTGGTGTAAAGATGATATTATTGTACTGTTATCTAGTGAGGATTTACCAACAAAAGACAAGATCCTCACCTTATAATTGTCCACCACAGAGAAGGTATACTCATGCCTGACTATGACATGGTCACGGTTTTTACACACATCTTCTAGGTAGTAAAGAAAGACCATTAGTAAGATGAAAAACGGACTCCATCACAGACACACCTTTTTCAGGGCCATGTTCATTTGACACAAAACAGAAGAATGTGGGGAAATACTCTCTGAAATTGTCTAATAAGAAATGCTTGTTTTTGTTTGCAGTTGGGTAACATTTTGGTACAGTGTGCCCTATTGAACACAATTTAAATCATCAATGGCGAAACATTGACTCACGATCATAGGTGACTATCTCCTCCTCATCCTCTGTGACCTTGCTGCTGATCAACACAATGTCCTTCTGGTGACAGTTGGCACAGCCCAGGTAGTTCATTAGATAGGAGCCATTCTCCAAAAACAGTTGTTGCCCTGTCAAACAGATGTATTCATTATGTGAATACATCAAATGTACCTCAATGCAGGGATGGGATATGTCACTGTCCTACAAACTGCACCTTTATCCACACTGATACATCAAATAATTACATTATTTTTAGTTTTCCCTGTATTAAGGTAAGCTTTCCGACCTGGGGTAGAGGCAGAGGCCAAGGAGGGCCTAACAGAGGACCGAGCGCGGAGAGGTGGACACACTTCCACACTCCAGCCAGTTCACCAGCCTCCCCTCCCTGCATTCCCCACAGGTTATCACTACAAGCTCTGTAGCTTAAAACGTTACCTCTGCCTGGTAACTGAGCTTGGCAGGATCGCAGAGGAAGGTGAACTGGAGGGTTATGTACCAGGAGGCCAACTGGAAGAAGCAGGAGAAGGTCAAAGGCATGCCCAGGTGAGGGAGTTTCACTGTCGCTGAGAGAACCTTAGGACCTGTTTCCTATACTTATGTTGAAGGGCAATTCCGTGTCTGCAACAAACCAGTGTCTGCATGTGAAAACAGTGCATTTTTAAGATCTGTGGTTAAAAAGATAAGAAGAAAGGTCCTAAAAAATGTGACATCACAGGGTAGGATTAAAAGTAAAAAATTAAAAATAAAATGATTTTCAAAACCGGCAACGAGTTTCTAGCCAGAGGGAGGGTATTTTCTTTCTTCCCACAAATCTCATAGTGTTTGAAAATCACTTTATGTTTTATGTTTAGACTTTTGATGATGTCATTGGGTAGAACTTTTGAACTTTATATTTTTGTAGAACTGTTCCGTTTTCTGATATGTAGACACTGGTATTGTGCTAGAGATGATGAAAAGAAGGTTTAAAAGTGGTGGAATTTCTTGGCTGGCCTGGTGGAGCGAGCATGATCACTGCATTCACCATTCTGTTTTATTTTACGTACGTGATCAGGCTGATTACACCAGATTAAGCCTAGACCCTGACTAAAACACACTTTCAATGGAAATTCTTTATTGAGAATAATTTTTATTCCATGACGAGGGTTAATCTAGGTTCAGGAAACCAGCCCATATAGTCCTTCACATGCAATAATCAGATGATTATTCTGGACCATTCTGTAACTATGCAGTTTGACAATAAAGATAACATCTGAAAGAATGCATCCTGTTTTACCGCTATGCTGTTATTGGAAGGTGATGGTTGAAGTTCTGCTATTGTTTTTCATGTTGCAGGTTTGGCATTGAGCTGGAAACTCCCTATCCAACCCCGAGGGCCTGGTCCTGGACGAAGATGAGGACCTCCCCCTAACAGAGGGCTTCCTATGGGAGTCTACCTTCCCAGAGTCCTGCAGCCATATCCACACTTGATGTCGTCAGATAGCGACCGCCAGATGCTTGGACACATGGCTCGGGAGAAGCCTAGCATTGTATCGTGGGATAGCAGGTCCTCCCAGGCCCCTGTGTCTGTAATATGTGAAGACTGAATCAGAGCACGAGCAGTACGGAAGTGCAGGAGTGAACAGTGAACAGAGCGAGTAGAACACATAGAGGAAATAGAATAAGCTAAAAGCAGTAGGGGTATAGTAGTAGTAGAGTTATTGGACAATCAGGCTCCTGCTCCTCTGACTTTATATTAAAGTAGGAGCTGAAGACGAACACCCTAAAGTCTCTTTATTATTAACTGTGCCGGCTAGTGTTAATGTCACTGCACTCTTTTTCTCTTTTGATTTTCCTCTGTCAGGATAGTGAATTGCTTGATGCACTTAGTATTAGAGGTCGGCCGATTATGATTTTTCAACGCTGATACCGATTATTTGAGGACCAAAAATACTGATGCTCATTTTTTTATTACATTTTTTATTTGTAATAATGACAATTACAACAATACTGAAAGAACACTTATTTTTACTTACTATAATACATCAATAAAAATCTATTTAGCCTCAAATAAATAATGAAACATGTTCAATTTGGTTTAAATAATGCAAAAACTAAGTTTTGGAGAAGTAAGTAAAAGTGCAATATGTGCCATGTAAAAAAGCTAACGTTTGAGTTCCTTGCTCAGAGAAGGAGTACATATGAAAGTTGGTGGTTCCTTTTAACGTGAGACTTCAATATTCCAAGGTAAGAGGTTTTAGGTTGTAGCGTTACCCATTGCTCCACAAAAGCCACAGCCCTTGCAGAGCAAGGGGAATAACTACTCCAAGTCTCAGAGTGAGTGACGTTTGAAACGCTATTAGCACGCACCCCGCTAACTAGCTAGACATTTCACATCGGTTACACGAGCCTAATCTCGAGAGTTGATAGGCTTGAAGTCACAAACAGCGATGTGCTTGCGAAGAGCTGCTGGCAAAACGCACTAAAGTGCTGTTTGAATGGATGCTTACGAGCCTGCGGCTGCATACCATCGCTCAGTCAGACTGCTCTATCAAATCATAGACTTAATTATAACATAACACACAGAAATACGAGCCTTTGGTCATTAATATGGTAGAATCTGGAAACTATCATTTCGAAAACAAAACGTTTATTATTTCAGTGAAATACGGAACCGTTCGGTATTTTATCTAATGGATGGCATCCCTAAGTCTAAATATTCTTGTTACATTGCACAACCTTCAATCTTATGTCATACTTACATAAAATTCTGGCAAATTAGTTCAGGCTGCCCAGACTGTTGCATATACCCTGACTCTGCGTGCAATGAATGCAAGAGAAGTGACACAATTTCACCTGGTTAATATTGCCTGCTAACCTGGATTTATTTTAGCTAAATATGCAGGTTTAAAAAATATATGCTTCTGTGTATTGATTATAAGAAAGGCATTGGTGTTTATGGTTAGGTACAGTCGTCCAACGATTGTGCTTTTTTTGTAAATGAGCTTTTGTTAAATCATCCCCCAGCATTGCATTGATTATATGCAACGCAGGACACGCTAGATAAACTAGTAACATCATCAACCATGTGTAGTTATAACTAGTGATTATGATTGATTGATTGTTTTTTATAAGATAAGTTTAATGCTAGCTAGCAACTTACCTTGTGGAACGAGAGGCAGGTGGTTATAGCGTTGGACTAGTTAACTGCAAGATTGGTTCCCCCGAGCTGACAAGGTGAAAATCTGTCGTTCTGCCCCTGAACAAGGCAGTTAACCCACTGTTCCTAGGCCGTCATTGAAGATAAGAATGTGTTCTTAACTGACTTGCCTAGTTAAATAAAGGTATATGAAAAAATATATATAAAAAAATATAAAAAATCGGCTCCCAAAAATACAGATTTACGATTGTTATGAAAACTTCTGTAGCTCAGTTGGTAGAGCATGGCGCTTGTAACGCCAGGGTAGTGGGTTCGATTCCCGGGACCACCCATATGTAGAATGTATGCACACATGACTGTAAGTCGCTTTGGATAAAAGCGTCTGCTAAATGGCATATATTTTTATTTATTATTAACTTGAAATCGGCCCTAATTAATCGACCATTCCGATTAATCGGTCGACCTCTACTTAGTATGGATCAGAGTAGGAAAAAGTCAAAGGTCAAGTCAAACAAGTTGCCTCATCTAGTGGTGCCCTTCTTCCTGAAGACTGCCCAGATTGTTACTTCCCTGCTATAACCCGCTGAACTAGCCATTTCTCTGATGGAGGAGGAGCTGAGCGGCTCCCTACAGGCCCTGGACACCTCCCTCATTCCTTCCCCTCCCCCCCCGTACCCACGTCTGCAACGCCCTCTCTCTCCTTTCCTAACTGACCCTGGCTTACCCCTCCACTTCCTCAGTCATGTCCATCCTAAACCCCACCCCCTCAGTGAACCTGCCAATCAAAGAAGAGCCTCTCTCAACAGCCAGTCTTGCCCTGCCCCCTCCCGCAGTCCTGTCATTCCCTACCCTTTTGTGAACCCTCCATCCACTGTCCCTGTCCTCCTTCCCACACCTCTATCCATCCCCCTTTCACCAAAGTGAGCCTACCTGCACCTACCTCCCCTACACCAACAGCATTGCTACCAAATGCTACTGCGTGTGAAATATATGTGGCTTGTTTTCCTAGCAAAAGCAAGTTACCCCCTGTTACTGTGAAAGAGCAGAATAGTCCTCCAAGTGAGTCACCTGCTTGATTTTTTTTTCACTTCCACCTCTTTTTCGCTGAAATGGAAGATTGGCAGTTATGCATAAACATGAATTTTCATGCCATGCCACATGATTGTTTTGTATGTCTGTTTGTTCTTCGACACGGTGTACAGATTTCTGTCTTTTAGATAACCAGTGTTTGTGATATGTCTCCGCTTCCTGGTTTGACCCTCCATCTCTCCCCCCTCAGTCTGCTGACGTGGCTGAGGAGCAGGAGACGTCTCTAGGGAACTCTGAGGGCCTCACTGGCCCCGTCCATGACCTCCAGATCCACGGGGGAGTCCTGTATACATATTCAGGGCACAACACGGCCTGACTATCACAGAAAAAGAAAGAGGAGCACTCAGATCTCTGCAGTAATCTTTCAGGTTTATGAGGGACAAACAGACAGGCTAACGTTTTCCTGGTGTGTTTTCAGAGCAAAGAGTGCCAGGCGGTGTTCGAAGGCCACACCAACAAGATCAACTGCCTGCTGGTGTTGTTTCTGTCTGGCCTGCCGGCACGCCGGCTGCAGTGACCTCACCATCCTCTGCTACATCATCAAGGTACCACCCCCCCTCCATCACATATATGCCATGTACATTGTGCTCATCTTTCTCCTCTCCCTTCTCAGTCAAATAAGTGCCTTGAGCAGATCTTTGTCGGGCCAGGTGCCGTGTCTGCACATTCACTGGAGCATTCTGTACATAGGTTTGGCAAATGGATCCTTGATCAGCTTTTAGCTCAAGTTATGAGTCAAGGTGGCAGCGTAGCCTAGTGGTTAGAGCGTTGGACTAGTAACCGGAAGGTTGCAAGTTCAAACCCCTGAGCTGACAAGGTACAAATCTGTCGTTCTGCCCCTGAACAGGCAGTTAAACCCACTGTTCCTAGGCCGTCGTTGAAAATAAGAATTTGTTCTTAACTGATCTTGCCTAGTTAAATAAAGGTAAAATTAAAAAAAAAAAAATTAAAAGGTATTCATAAAGTGTCACACCCCAAATATATTGAACATGACAAAAATGATCTACCAAGACGCACTTTGAAGTTGGTAGAACAGTCCTCTTTTCCTCTGCAAACAAAACAAGCGATGAATATAAAATTCTGACAACCCCATAGATAGTTTATCTACTTACCTAGGTGGCTTGTTGTTGTGTGTTCTTTGCGAGTAGAGTGCAGATCAGGTCCTCCCTATCCATATAATGGTATTCATTACGATCGAAAAGGCACAACCAATCCTAGATCAGCACTCCTTTTCTGAGACACTTTGATGGGTCCAGGTCCTAACCTCTATTCAACATAGTAGTTCCTAGTTATAGCTTGGGTCAGAATTTGATACAAACATTTTTATTCTCTTACCCCCACCCTCCCCATCTCCCCTGCAGTCTTGGATGCAGCTCAACGTGTTACAACCCGTGGGGGGTTCCCAGGAGGGCGCTCACGGACACAGCCTGGGATTGAACCCGGGACGCTTTCCTCATCAATCTACACACAATACCCCATAATGACAAAGCGAAAACTGTTTTTTTCAAAATTTTTGCAAACGTATTGAAAATAGAAATACCTTATTTACATAAGTATTCAGACCCTTCGCTATGAGACTTGAAATTGAGCTCAGGTGCATCTTCTTTCCAATGATCATCCTTAAGATGTTTCTACAACTTGGTTGGAGTCCACCTGTGGTAAATTCAATTGATTGGACATGATTTGGAAAGGTACACACCTGTCTATATAAGGTCCAACAGTTGATAGTTCATGTCAGAGCAAAAACAAAACCATGAGGTCCAAGGAATTGTCCGTCGAGCTCCGAGACAGGATTGTGTTAAGGCACAGATCTGGGTAATGGTACCAAAACATTTCTGCCGTATTGAAGGTCCCCAAGAACACAATGACATCCATCATTCTTAAATGGAAGAAGTTTGGAACCACTCTTCCTCGAGCTTGCCGCCTGGCCAAACTGAGTAATCGTATTAACTCTAAACTGTAAGTCGCTCTGGATAAGAGCGTCGGCTAAATGACTAAAATGTAATCGAGGGAGAAGGGCCTTGGTCAGGGAGGTGACCATGAACCCGATGGTCACTCAGAGAGCTCCAGAGTTCCTCAGTGGAGATGGGAGAACCTTCGAGAAGGACAACCATCTCTGGAGCACTCCACCAATCAGGCCTTTATCGTGTATTGGCCAGACGGAAGCCACTCCTCAGTAAAAGGCACATGACAGCCCGCTTGGAGTTTGCCAAAAGTCACCTGAAGGACTCTCAGACCATAAGAAACAAGATTCTCTGGTCTGATGAAACCAAGATTGAACTCTTTGGCCTGAATGCCAAGTGTCACGTCTGGAGGAAACCTGGCACCATCACTACGATGAAGCATGATGGTGACAGCATCATGCTGTGGGATGTCTTTCAGTGGCAGGGACTGGGAGACTAGTCAGATCGAGGGAAAGATGAATGTAGCAATGTACAGAGAGCTCCTTGATGAAAACCTTCTCCAGAGCGCTCAGAACCTCAGACTGGGGCGAAGGCTCACCTTCCAACAGGACAACGACCCTAAGCACACATCCAAGACAATGCAGGAGTGGCTTCGTGACACTCTGAATGTCCTTGAGTGGCCCAGAAAATAGCTATTAAGCGAAGCTCCCCATTCAACCTGACAGAGCTTGAGAGGATCTGCAGAGAAGAATGGGAGAAACTACCCAAATACAGGTGTGCCAAGCTTGTAGCATCATACCCAAGTAGACTCAAGGCTGTAATCACTGACAAAGGTGCTTCAACAAAGTACTGAGAAAAGAGTCTGATTACTTGATATGTGATATTTCCCCAAAAAATATATACATTTGCAAACAATTCTAAAAAACAGTTTTTGCTTTGTTATTATGTGGTAATGTGTGTAGATTGAGGGTAAAAAAAAAACGATTTAATCCATTTTAGAATAAGGCTGTAATGTTACATAATGTGGAAAAAGTAAATGGGTCTAAATTAGAGGTAGACCGATTAATCGGCATTGCCGATTAATTGGGGCAGATTTCAAGTTTTCATAACAATCGAAATCGACATTTTTGGACATCGATTATTGCCGATTACATTGCACTCCACGAAGAGACTGCGTGACAGGCTGATCACCTGTTACGCGAGTGCAGCAAGGAGCCAAGGTACGTTGCTAGCTAGCATTAAACTTTTCTCATAAAAAACTATCTATCTTAACATAATCACTAGTTAACTACACATGGTTGATGATTTTTGTAGTTTAACTAGCTTGTCCTGCGTTGCAAATAATCAATTCGGTGCCTATCATCATCGAATCACAGCCTACTACGCCAAACAGGTGATGATTTAACAAGCTCATTCGCGAAAAAGCACTGTCGTTGCACCAATGTACCTAACCATAAACATCAATGCCTTTCTTAAAATCAATTCACAAGTATATTTTTTTAAACCTGCATATTTAGTTAAAACCTGTTCTGCTAAAGCTTAACTTCTTGTTAATCCAGCCACCTTGTCAGATTTCAAAAATACTTTACGGTGAAAGAAAACCATGCAATTATCTGAGGACAGCACCCCATCATACAAACACATGAAAATCATATTTCAACCAAGCAGGTGCGAAACGAAAGTCAGAAATAACGATATAATTCATGCCTTACCTTTGAAAATCTTCTTCTGTTGGCACTCCAATATGTCCCAGAAACATCACGAATGATCCTTTTGTTCGATAAACTCCTTCTTTATATCCCCAAAATGTCAATTTATTTGGCGCGTTTGATTCAGAAATACACCGGTTCCAACTCGCCCAACATGACTACAAATTATCTAATAAGTTACCTGTAAACTTGGTCCAAACATTTCAAACAACTTTCCTAATCCAACTTTAGGTATCCTAAAACGTAAATAAGCAATAACATTTAAGACGGAATCTACTGTGTTCAATAGCGGATCAAATCAAAGTGGAGCGCGTTCCAGGTCGCGCGCACCAAACAAAAGAGTCCACCTGCCTTGACACTCAGACTGAACAAGCCTACTTCTTAATTTCTCAAAGGAAAAACATCAACCAATTTCTAAAGATTGTTGACATCTAGTGGAAGCCATGGGAACTACAAACAGGTGCTTCATAAATCTTGTTTCCCAAAGAAAATACGGTGAACTCAAAAAAATCCTGGATAGTTTGTCCTGTTAGCAGGCAGTTTACTTTGGGCACGCTTTTCATCCGGACGTGAAAATACTGCCCCCTATCCCAAACAGGTTAAAATAAATTCATGTTAGCAGGCAATATTAACTAGGGAAATTGTGTCACTTCTGTTGCGTTCTATGCAAGCAGAGTCAGCGTATATGCAGCAGTTTGGGCCGCCTGGCTCGTTGTGAACTGTGTGAAGACCATTTCTTCCAAACAAAGACCATAATTCATTTGCCAGAATTTTACATAACTATGACATAACATTGAAGGTTGTGCAATGTAACAGCAAAATTTAGACTTATGGATGCCATAACGGTTCCGTTCCGTATTTCACTGAAAGAATAAAAGTTTTGTTTACGAAATGATAGTTTCCGGATTTGACCATATTAATGACCTAAGGCTCGTATTTCTGTGTGTTTATTATATTATAATTAAGTCTATGATTTGATATTTGATAGAGCAGTCCGACTGAGTGGTGGTAGGCAGCAGCAGGCTCGTAAGCATTCATTCAAACAGCACCTTCCTGCGTTTGCCAGCATTTCTTCGCAATGCTTGAAGCACAGCGCTGTTTATGACTTCAAACCTATCAACTCACGAGATTAGGCTGGCAATACTATAGTGCCTATAAGAACATCCAATAGTCAAAGGTATATGAAATACAAATGGTATGGAGAGAAATAGTCCTATAATAACTACAACCTAAAACTTCTTAACTGGGAATATTGAAGACTCATGTTAAAAGGAACCACCAGCTTTCATATGTTCTCATGTTCTGAGCAAGGAACTTAAACGTGAGCTTTTTTACATGGCACATATTGCACTTTTACTTTCTTCTCCAACACTGTGTTTTCGCATTATTTAAACCAAATTGAACATGTTTCACTATTTATTTGAGACTAAATATATTTTTATTTATGTATTATATTAAGTTCAAATAAAAGTGTTCTTTCAGTATTGACGTATAATTGTCATTATTACAAATATATATACAGTTGAAGTTGGAAGTTTAAATACACCTTACCTAAATACATTTAAACAAAAAAAAAATCTGACATTTAGTTCTAGTAAAAATTCCCTGTTTTAGGTCAGTTCAGATGACCACTTGATTTTAAGAATGTGAAATGTCAGAATAATACTTGAGAGAATGATTTATTTCAGCTTTTATTTCTTTCACCACATTCCCAGTGGGTCAGAAGTTTACATACACTCAATTATTATTTGGTAGCATTGCCTTTAAATTGTTTAACTTGGATCAGATGTTTTGAGTAGCCTTCCACAAGCTTCCCACAATAAATTGGGTGAATTTTGTCCCATTCCTTCTGACAGAGCTGGTGTAACTGAGTCAGGTTTGTAGGCCTCCTTCCTCACCCACAGATTTTCTATATGATTGAGGTCAGGTCTTTGTGATGGCCACTCCAATATCTTGACTTTGTTGTCCTTAAACCATTTTACCTCAACTTTGGAAGTATGCTTGAGGTCATTGTCCATTTGGAAGACCCATTTGTGACCAAGCTGTAACTTCCTGACAGATGTCTTGAGATGTTGCTTCAATTTATCCACGTAATTTTCTGTCCTCATGATGCCATTTATTTTGTGAAGTGCACCAGTCCCTCCTGCAGCAAAGCAACCCCACAACATGATGCTGCCACCCCCGTGCTTCACAGTTGGGATGGTGTTCTTCTGCTTGCAAGCCTCCCTCTTTTTCCTCCGAACATAACGATGGTCATTATGGCCAAACAGTTCTATTTTTGTTTCATCAGACCAGAGGATAGTTCTCCAAAAAGTATGATCTTTGACCCTATGTGCAGTTGCAAACCGTAGTCTGTCTTTTTTGATGGCGGTTTTGGAGCAGTGACTTCTTCCTTGCTGTGTGGCCTTTCAGGTTATGTCGATATAGGACTTGTTTTTACTGTGGATATAGATACTTTGTACCTGTTTCCTCCAGCATCTTCACAAGGTCTTTTGCTGTTGTTCTGGGATTGATTTGCACTTTTCACACCAAAGTACGTTCATCTCTAGGTGACAGAACGTGTCTCCTTCCTGAGCGGTATGACAGCTGCGTGGTCCCATGTTGTTTATACTTGCGCACAATTGTTTGAATGAATCAGACTTGTGGAGGCTTACACTTTAAGAATTTGGCTGATGTCTTTTGATTTTCCCATGATGTCAAGCAAAGAGGCACTAAGTTTGAAGGTAGGCCTTGAAATACATCCACAGGTACACCTCCAATTGACTCAAATGATGTCAATTAGCCTATCAGAAGTTTCTAATGCCATGACATCCTTTTCTGTAATTTTCCAAGCTGTTTAACGGCACAGTCAACTTAGTGTTTGTAAACTTCTGACCCACTGGAATTGTGATACAGTGAATTATAAGTTAAATAATCTGTCTGTAAACAATTGTTGGAAAAATGACTTGTGTCATGCACAAAGTAGATGTCCTAACCGACTTCCCAAAACTATAGTTTTTTAACAAGAAATGTGTGGAGTGGTTGAAAAATGTGTTTTAATGATTCCAACCTAAGTGTATGTAAACGTCAGACTTCAACTGTATATATAAAAATCGGCCGATTTAATCGGTATCGGCTTTATTTGGTCCTACTATAATCGCAATCGGTGTTAAAAAATCATAATCGGTCGACCTCTAGTCTAAATACTTTCCGAATCATGTATATCAGCACTATGTCCTTAGGTCCAGGGTTGGGGTCAATTCCATTCAGGAAGTCCACTGGAATTGGAATTTTGTTTCAATTCCTGAATTGACCCCGATCCCATTGTCTTCCGTTAGATGGTGTCTTTCTAACGCAGACGGCCGTCGTGCTATCTGACGTAAGACAATGCCCCGACCCTTTAAGCAAGAACACATTTCTCTTTTGACACTTTGGATTTCAGGGGTTTGTTCCCCTGAAGCTGTCTGAATGTGATGCAACCCCAAAGGGTTTTCTTTCTTCTTTGTGGCAATGGAGTTAACACTTGGCATGTTAATGGAACGTAATGTTAATTTTTGGGGATCTTGAACGGACACTCCTGACTATGCCTGTCCCAGGTATGACCGTTCTTTCTTACCTCATTGTCTGTCGTCAGGTGGTGAATGACCTACTCTTTAGCGGCTCCAGTGACACGTCTATCCACGCCCACACCAGCCACGTGAGTGTAACACTCAAACCCTCCCTTCCTTTCCTTTTCCACAGCATCATCATAACACATTCATTTCTGCATTAAGGAACGGTCACTTAAGCTGTGAATGTAGTTGATATGTTTCCTGTCTGTCCCTTCCTCTCATTTTGTCTGTGTGCATGTATGCATAGACGGGTGAGCTGGTCTGTATCTAGAAGGTTCACAGCAACGCAGTCACGACATTGGCCATCTTGGATAAGGTCATGGTGACAGCCTGCCTGGACAAGCTGGTGCACATCTATGAGTCACGGGTGGGTCTGCCTCGCCCTACACTCCTTCAATGGTGTCATGACTGACCACGAGAATCCAAAGAGATCAGGTTTGCAATGAATAACTTCAATCAGACCACCTCTCACCCGTAGAGGGGGAAGAAAATAACTAGCAGGGATTAACAACTCACGTCCTGTTGTAAATCAAGGGAGAAAATCCAGGCCTGTGGTCTTCAAATTCACCAAAGGAATGCACTTTGTCTTGATGGGTTCAGATTTTGAAACTTTAAATATTGTTAATCATCAGTTATAGTAGAGACATGAGGGCTGCCATAGTCTAGGGTCTACACCAGAAGTTAATGGTTATCTGTAGGAGGAATGTATATGGTGGATACAATTAAGCTTGGAATGTGCTGAGTGAAGGAAAGATAATCACATGGCAGGCACTGATAAGGATGGAGAGCTCTGGGTTAGTGAGGAAGAGGATCGAGGTCAGGTCACGTTAAGGGAGAAGGAACAGTTGATTGCCCGCATCACTTAATTTCCTGCCTAGCAATAGAGATGTAATGTTTAGAGAATAAGGACGTCACCCAAATTGGAGTATATATACTACCACTGGTGGAAATATGTCTTTGTCTGACCAGCTGTTTGATTCTTTGGGTGAATAATAATAATAATAATAATACATTTGGTTGGAGCTTTCATAGTGTCCGTCAATTTCTTACTATTACAGACCTATCCATCCTGCCCTGCCTATCTAAAGTCTTCGAAAGCCAAGTTAATAAACAGATCACTGACCATTTAGAATCCCACCGTACCTTCTCCGCTGTGCAATCTGGTTTCCGAGCCGGTCACGGGTGCACCTCAGCCACGCTCAGGGTACTAATCGATATCATAACCGCCATCGATAAAAGACTGTACTGTGCAGCCATCTTCATCGACCTGGCCAAGGCTTTCGACTCTGTCAATCACTGTATTCTTATCGGCAGACTCAATAGCCTTGGTTTCTCTAATGACTGCCTCGCCAGGTTCACCAACTACTTTGCAGACAGAGTTCAGTGTGTCAAATCGGAGGGCATGTTGTCCGAACCTCTGGCAGTCTCTATGGGGGTGCCACAGCGTTCAATTCTCGGGCTGACTATTTTCTCTGTATATATCAATGATGTCGCTCTTGCTGCGGGCAATTCCCTGATCCACCTCTACTCAGACGACACCATTCTGTATACTTCTGGCCCTTCCTTGGACACTCTGCTAACTAACCTCCAAACGAGCTTCAATGCCATACAACACTCCTTCCGTGGCCTCCAACTGTTCTTAAATGCTAGTAAAACCAAATGCATGCTTTTCAACCGTTCGCTGCCCGCACCCGCCCGCACGACTAGCATCACCACCCTAGACGGTTCCGACCTAGAATATGTTGACAATTATAAATACCTAGGTGTCTGGCTAGACTGTAAACTCTCCTTCCAGACTCATATTAAACATCTCCAATCCAAAAATCAAATCTAGAATTGGATTTCTATTTCGCAATAAAGCGTCCTTTAGTACTGACACGCCGCCTAATGTCATCTAGTCTCAGCAAACTGGATGCAGTCCAGCAGGTATATCTCACTGATCATCCCTAAAGCCCAGACACCTCCAGGTCATCTATAAGTCTATGCTAGGTAAAGCTCCGCCTTATCTCATTCACTCCAGTTCTATATCTGATCATCCCTAAAGCCAGTGATTCTTCTCTGGCCAACTGAATTGCAAAAATCGCTGAAGTTGGAGACTTTTACTTCCCTCACCAACTTTAAACATCAGCTGTCTGAGCAGCTAACCGATCGCTGCAGCTGTACATAGTCCATCTGTAAAAAGCCCACCCAATTTACCTACCTCATCCCCATACTGTTTTTATTTACTTTTCTGCTCTTTTGCACAGCAGTATCTCTACTTGCACATCATCATCTGCTCATTTATCTCTCGAGTGTTAATCTGCTAAATTGTAATTATTCGCTCCTATGGCCTATTTATTGCCTACCTCCTCATGCCTTTTGCACACACTGTATAAATACTTTTTTTTCTACTGTGTCATTGTTTGTGTTATTGGCTTGTTTATTGTTCATTTAATGTGGAACTCTGTGTTGTTGTCTGTGTCAAACTGCTTTCCTTTATCTTGGCCAGGTCGCAGTTGTAAATGAGAACTTGTTCTCAACTAGCCTACCTGGTTAAATAAAGGTAAAATTAAAAATGAAATACTCTGATATTTAGAACCTAACAGTCTCAACAGACCTTTTTAGATCTTCGACCTGAAGATCACGGACGGCATGATTTGACCTTGTTTTTTTCAGAGTTCTCAGTTGTCTTGAAAGCACCACAAATCCAGAGAATGCCAGACTTTGATGTCAACATTTGCCCACGAAGGACCACCACGCCACCTTCCTGTTCAAGTTAGCGCAGCACAACAAGGTGAGTCCAAACATTTGTTTTCTGCTGCATAAATGATGTAATATGCCAATAAGATATGTATTTTTTATTTGTATTTTTTATATGACCTTTATTTAACTAGGCAAGTCAGTTAAGAACAAATTATTTTCAATGACGGCCTAGGAACATTGGGTTAACTGCCTGTTCAGGGGCAGAACGACAGATTTGTACCTTGTCGGTTCAGGGTTTTGAACTTGCAACCTAGTCCAGCGCTGTAACCACTAGGCTACCCTGCCGCCCCAGTATACTGTAACTAAGAAAGTAATATTAAGTGTATGTTGTGTAGTAAGAGGCCCATGTGCCTCACCCTAATAATTTGGTCCCTTTTAGCCGACTGTTCAGACTTGGTGGTGCACATATAGTCTATAGCCTGTTTTAGAGAAATGTCATAATCAAATATTGCAAGAGCTTTCATTGTCTGCGTATATGACCCCATTATTTATCCTACTGTTCTGACTTGGTGTAATAATAATAATAATAATATATAATAATAATAATATAATAATAATATATATATAATATAATAATAATATAATAATAATGTGTACAGCGAGAATACTGTAAGAACTGCCCATGTTCTGAATTCTGTCGCTGTACATTTCAAAAGCGCTGAATGTCCTCTTATGCCATAGTTTGTACATCTCAGTTGTCATCTCAAGGCAGTAAATGAGGCTGAATGAACTGTTTCGCTGCCAGACAAGGCTCCGCTGATAGCCAGCTATAACAGTGGTATGGTTTTGGGACTGCTGTTGGGACTACTTTATGTAGGCGCCAACAGTTTGTGGGCACCGTTTGTCACTGTTATAGTGCAATTAATGTATTGTTTAGTCTTGTGCTGTGCAGTTGCTTTGCTTATTTGTTTGCCCCACCAAGATGTCATGCTAAAATCGCCACTACAAAGGGCATAACTGTGTTGCATTCAATAGGGCACACTGTAGCAAAACTTTTTGCCTCTGAAAAGGAAAATAATAATTTTATTATTGGACAAGTTCAGGTAGTCTCTGCCCACCATTGAGAGCATCCTGTCGGGCTGTATCACTGCCTGGTACGGCAACTGCACCGTCTTCAGCCGCAGGGCTCTCCAGAGGGTGGTGCGGTCTGCCCAACACATCACCGGGGGCATACTGCCTGTCCTCCAGGACATCTACAGCACGCGATGTCACAGGAAGGCCTAAAAGATCATCAAGTACACCAGCCACCCAAGCTACAGCCTGTTCACCCCGCTATCATCCAGAAGGCAAGGTCAGTACAGGTGCATCAAAGCTGGGACCGATAGACTGAAAAACAGCTTCTATCTCAAGGCCATCAGACTGTTAAATAGCCATCGCAAGCCGGCCTCCACCCAGTACCCTGCCCTGAACTTAGTCACTGTCACCAGCTGACTACCACCCGGTTACTCAACCCTGAACCTTAGAGGCTGCTGCCCTATGTACATAGACATGGAATCTCTGGTCACTTTAGTAATGTTTACATACTGTTTTACTAAAATCATATGTATAATACAAGGACATCATGTTCCACTATTGCTGTACACATACATACACACACACACACACACACACACACACACACACACACACACACACACACACACACACACACATATATATGTGGCGGGATGTATAAACATTATGGACAGCATGTGGATAGAATATGTAGTATATCTGAAGAATACATAGGACAGAATAGTATATTATACTATATATTTATACTCTGTACTCCAACATTGCTCATCCTAATATTTCTATATTTCTTAATTCCATTATTTTACTTTTAGAGTTGTGTGTATTGTTAAATATTGCTGCACTGTTGGAGCAAGGACCACCAGCGTTTCGCTACACCCACAATAACATCTGCTAAAAATGTGTATGCGACCAATACGATTTGATTTGAATCCCTTACACTGGCTTATGTTTTTATGAACTGTGTTACAAACATGGGCTGGTGTAGCTTGGCCCAACAGCCCCAGTTCTCAGGCAGGCATTTAGCAGATGTTGTGGGAAAGGTGTTTCTCTTACACAGCACACAAACGCACATCACGCAGACACACACACACACTCTGCTGCAGATGTCTGTCTTTTACAGGGAGGAGTGCGGTAACTACGGGGCCACTAATTTGCTCCTTCGTCCAGATTTCCGTCTCACGTGGCTCAAACTCTCACACCATCTTTCCCTCCTCACTCTCTCTTCCAACATGAAAGCTCCTTGATTGCATCCCCAGCTGTCTGCCTCTCATACTATATTTTGCCTTTGCTTTTCACTGTGCCAATGTTCCAGGATAGTATGGTCTCAGTTTGGACAGGAACTGCTAGTAAGCGAATGATATGGATGCTGCTAGATAACACCTGTATAAATTTGATCTTTTCACATTCAGGCCTGTCATGACCTGCTGAATCCTCACTGTCTACTTGGGCTTGTGTACATTAGTGTGCTGTGTGCAGATGTTGCTACTTGAAAATGTTCACCAAGAGCATTCTGTAGTCTTACCTAACTATCAGAAATTGTTCATACGTTAGAAATTATTTAAACACACTTTGCTGTAGCCTACAATTTACTAGTGAACAAAAAAATCATGTGTGTCATATAAAATATATTCAACCCACCCAGTATTGTAATCAAAACTTACCAGAAAGCATGTAGTCCTTGGCTCAGACAGTGTAGTATTGTGGATTCAATAGCATCTAATTAGTATGTAAGATCATGAGAATCAGCTGTACATGTGATGGAAGAATGCACTGTGTATGCAGAGGGTTGCAATTCCATTGAATTGGGGATAGTTTAACCAGAATATGCCACAGGACCTAGAATTGCCTTGTGTGTCCCACAAAAAAAAGGTTCACTGTTATAAGCTAACTTTTTTTGATGAATTGAAGCAAAATTCCCTAAATTCCAGGGCTTAATTTAACATGGAAAATATCCGGAAGAATTCAGAAAGTTTCCGACCCGTTGCAACCCTAATCTGGACACTGTACCAGCTTTTTTGTTTTTCCTGTCTGCTAGTTCCTGATCTTTTGAACACTTCAATTGAAGAGTCACTTGAAGCTTGAGAGGAATTGGGAGATTTTCTATTAGATTCGATTTTTAATTCGATTTTTATAGATTATTTAACTAGGCAAGTCAGTTACTGGGCAAACTGTGCGCCGCCCAAGGGACTCCCAATCGCGGCCGGATGTGATACGGCCTGTATTCGAACCAGGAACTGTAGTGACGCCTCTTGCACTGAGAAGCTGTGCCTTAGACCGCTGTGCCACTCGGGAGCCCAGAGATGCAGTTCAGGAATGCAGTAAAGGAATACAGTGCTGAGGCAGAGGGCTCCTAGTGAGGATGACTGGCTGCTACTCTGAACTGTGTGTGGTGAGCTTGAATTATTATTCAACTCTGTAATGTAAAGGTCTAGTGTAACAATAAACGTACCTTTTGTTACAATGATCTAACAGGTATGCAGACTCTTCAAAACAATATGAACATACTGTAGGTTTGCTTGCAAAGTCACACAGGATAAGTAGGACATTTTCAGCTGACTCAAAGTGGCTGGTATGCATGCTTATGTGACAAGTCTTATGCATTATAACTGCCTTATAATGCATTTTACCTCCAGGCTTTAAGTGTTATTCTATCATTATTTTCATCTTGACGAAAGCAATATAAGATTCACATATAATTGGCTTACATGAATACCAAGACTGCAAAGTCTAGAATACACAGGTTTTGTAACAGCACACTACCTGACAAGGCTGATTATTGGTTGGCAATGATACAATACGATACAATATGCTTTATTGACCATTTACATGGAAAATTCATTTTGTGTCGTCAGCATACAGTATATTACATCCAGTACGGAAAAGTAGAAAGTTGGTACGCAAGTCACACATTTACATTTTCACTATTTAAAGTCTCTGCAGCCTACTGTCTGACCGTGTATTGGGCCTGAATCTTTTCTATGTTCCACTGTTCAGAAACCTGATGGCTGATGGAATGAAACTTGCCTTGCTCCTATTCTTGCTGAGCATTGGGAACCTTAATCTCCTTCCGGAGGGCAGCAGCTCAAAACATTGGGCAATATTGTGTGTGGGGTCCTCGGGTCCTCTATGAAACGCTTGGCCTTGTCCCTTGCATGTTTATCAGAGGCCCTGTAACCCCCTGCACTACAGCCTGCAGAGCTTGGACCCAAGGTTCACAGTTCACCTGAAGACACCCTTATTAGCCACTGACAGCCCACCGTACCAGGCCAGGAAACAGAAAGTGAGTACACCCTCTATAGGGCAGTTGTGGTAGTTGGAGAGTATCCAGGTGTTGACATTCAGTAGTTTCAGTCTGCGCAGGCGGTACAGTCGTTGTTGGCATTTATTGAGCATTAAATGAAAGTGTGCTGTCCATAATGGTTTGCAGATACAGTGGGTAAAAAAAGTATTTAGTCAGCCACCAATTGTGCAAGTTCTCCCACTTAAAAAGATGAGAGAGGCCTGTAATTTTCATCATAGGTACACTTCAAATATGACAGACAAAATTAGGGGGGAAAATCCAGAAAATCACATTGCAGGATTTTTAATTAATTTATTTGCAAATTATGGTGGAAAATAAGTATATAAAATAAGTGGTCCGCCTTCCCGTTTTACAACCTTGGGCCCAACTTTACTGTTGATAAGCAGCTTATGCCATTTAGGGGCCGCTGCCCCTTCAGGCAGTACATACCGTCTAAACCTACAAAATATAGAATCAAGATCTGGGCTGCCTGTGATGGTGCTTCATCATATGTATGGAACTTGCAAGTGTAGATGGAGGAGCCCCTGAGAAGAACCAAGGGATGCGGGTTTTCCTGGAAGTGATACAGGGAGTCCGTGGCCACAACATCACATGCAATAACTTTTTTACTGCGCACAAGCTGGAACAGGAGCTCCTCAAGAGGAAGCTGAGAATGGTAGAAACAGTACAAAAAAAACAAGCCAGAGCTCCCACCTCAGCTGTTGAAGACACGGAACAGGCCTTTCAATTCCTCTAAGTTTGTGTTCAAGGCCGACACATCCCTGGTGTCCTATGTGCCAAAGAAAGGCAAAAGAAAATTCTCGAAGAGCTGAGCAAGGCATTGGTAAGACCTAAAATCCAGAGGAGGCAACATATCCCAAGGACCCCAGCCTCTGCAGCCATTATGAGGAGGATTCAGGAGGAGGATGCTGGTATCTCCTACACCCGACCCACAGAACCAACAACTCCAATACCAGAAGTAAGTGTGAGTGATGGTGTTGTGTGTGTGTGTGTCTGACTCCCCTTACTTGGCCTGCTGTAACTGTATATGTGAGGGAGTGATATGTTATTAAAATTCCTGAACTAAGTGTTTTCATCATTCTGGATTATAGCCGGTAGCAACAAGAAGAAGCACTTGTGTGTGAACACAAGAAGGACAGGAAGACACAGTACACATGCATCAAGTGCAAGAAATACATTTGCAACACACACAAAGTAAAACTCTGTCCCTCATGTGGTGTGTAGACTGGCCTTAATTTGTGTTCAATGGGGATCATTCATAATTTCCATAAAATACTGTATGTAAAATTTCTTCTTAATAATATATGCCATTTAGCTGACGCTTTTATCCAAAGCGACTTACAGTCATGTGTGCATACATTCTACGTATGGGTGGTCCCGGGAATCGAACCCACTACCCTGGCGTTACAAGCGCCATGCTCTACCAACTGAGCCACAGAAGGACTTCTTCCAATTTGTTCAGTTCAAAGCAATAAACATCAATAGTGATGAAAACCTTGTGTCATTTACATTCAAGATAAACATGATTTATTCCACCCATATCTGGATTAATGGCAAATATTAACCATGTATGCTGTCTATAATGCTTGTAATATATATGTCAACATCTAACTATTAAGTATTTTTACGTCAATTGTTATGGCTGTATTGTTTTAAAAACACAATAATGTTGTGGGTCCATCAGACCCGCAAACATTGGGTGAATAACAAAAACATGAACACCACACAAGGGTTAATAACGTAAAAAGTAAAACATCAAAAGGTTGTATACAAGCAACTCGATCGAGACCATTCCACACGTTTTGACCTTTGAACGGCGTTTCTAGCCTAAACGCTGTAGGAGGAGTAGCATGTGGAAGAAGAAGAATAATAATATGAAGTATGTTGGATATCTAAACTGGGGCTCTTGCTGCGCAAGCCCCGCAATAATAATAAGAAGTATGTTGGATATCTAAACTGGGGCTCTTGCGGCGCAAGCCCCACAATAATAATACAAATTATGTTGGATATCTAAACGAGGGCTCTTGCGGCGCAAGCCCCACAATAATAATAAGAAGTATGTTGGATATCTAAACTGGGGTTCTTGCGGCGCAAGCCCCACAATAATAATACAAATTATGTTGGATATCTAAACTGGGGCTCTTGCTGCGCAAGCCCCACAATAATAATAATAAGTATGTTGGATATCTAAGATGGGGCTCTTGCTGGGCAAGACCCACAATAATAAAAATAAGAAGTATGTTGAATTTCTAAGCTCTTGCTGCGCAAGCCCCACAACTGCATGCCAATCATTTTCAGTTTCATGGGAATATGCATTTAGATCTTCATGAATTACTGTGTGCTAATTAAAGCAGAGGGTGTTAACAAACCATAAGCCTTTCGCGTAGGCCTATTATGTTTCAATCAAATAATATATCCTGCCTAGTGGAAGGTGCTGTTGAGGTTTGGCCACACAAGGGGGAAAAACTTACTACCGGTATATTCAGCTTCAGATAAGAAATGACTGAGGATGTGTTTTTGGTGTAACATATTATTGTCCTTTTATGGTATAGCATATACTATATTCAGTTCTGTTATGTAAAATACAAATGAATAGTTATGTGATCTTGCAAGACATTGATTAAGCTTTGATCAAACTTTTACTAAACGAGAAACATTGTGAAAAGTGATATTCTTGTATTTGTAAAAAAAAATATTGTAATAATAAGTGATGAGTAGGACTCAGGGGCACAACTCAGGGGCACAACGTTTTAGAAGTGGGGGGGGACATAATATATATATTTTTTTATCCAGGTCGGATAAACACTCCAAACAGCCTACCCGACCACTCGGAGGCGTCCACATGGTCCTTAAGCACACCGTTAGTTTGTATCACATTCCATTATAAAACTGTGGGGACAAAAATGCAATTTCAGAATGTTCCCAGGGAAAGTTGTGCCGCTGGTAGGACAATTAGGCATAGGCAACCAATCTTGATGATGAGGGTTATTTTAAACAGACAGGACAGCACTGTAAACAAGTGGTCATATAGGCTAACGTTCTGGGTTCCACTGTGCAAGAAGGGGTCCGTGGAGTTTTATGAACATCAAGGCAGACACACAGTGAATGTGATGATAAGGTTCATGCGGTGGATCAGTTTGTCTGCATACGCAATAGAGGTGGTATGCGTTTTCTGTAAGCTAAGCACTCGGACAGTAGGGTGAGTTAAAGTGTGTCATACCTGAGCCCCAAGTCCATAACAAACTGGTTTGAGGACAGTGGCAGTTCTTATTATGCCGGATTTGGCGCGCTCAAAGTGGTTAAGCCTCTGACCCTTGGGCCTCTGTACACACCTACAGTTAGTTGCTACCGCCAGAGAAAGAGAAGTGGGAAGGGAGGGAAGATGGTGCAGTACAGCTGCACCATCGAGAGCATCACTGCCTGGTATGGCAACTGTTTGCAAGGCACTACAGAGGGTACATGTACTGAGGCCAAGCTTCCTGCCACCCAAGACCTCTATACCAGACTGTGTCAGAGGAAGGCCCTAAGAATTGTCAGACTCCAGCCACCCTAGTCATAGACTGTTCTCTCTGCTACAGCACGGCAATCAGTACAGGAGCGCCAAGTCAAGGTCCAAAAGACTTCTTAAAAGCTTCTACCCCCAAGCCATAAGACTCCTGAACAGCTGATCAAATGGCTATAAAGATTATTTGCATTGCCCCCCCCCTCCCTTTTACACTGCTGCTACTCGATGCGGTCTATTATTATCTATGCGGTCACTTTAACTCTACCTATGTACATATTACCTCAATTACCTCGACTAACCCCCTGTATATAGCCTCGCTATTGTTATTTTACTGCTGCTCTTTAATTATTTGTTTTTATTTAACGCTTATTTTTCTTAAAACTGCATTGTTGGTTATGGGCTTGTAAGTAAGCATTTCCCTGTAAGGTTTACACCTGTGATATTCTGCGCATGTGACAAATACAATTTGATTTGATTCCAAACCACAATTTACCTACCTTATAGGCTGTTATAGCCTACATATTTATTTCATTTGTTATTCTATTGATTTCATTGAATTATAGTGGTAAATAAATACAATTTATTTAGAATTGATCAATTTGAGAATACCAGCTCCATGTTTAATATATATATTTTTTTTACGAGAAAAGTCAGTTAAGACTAATTCTTATTTACAATGACCGCCAAACCCGGACTACGCTGTGCGCCATCCTATGGGACTCCCAATCACAGCCAGATGTGATGCGGCCTGGATTCGAACCAGGTACTGCAGTCTTGCACTGAGATGCAGTGTCTTAAAGACCACTGTGCCGTTCGGGAGCCCAATGTATTCTGAAATGTAAAATTTGTATTTTCTTTTTAATTTAAAAAAAAGAGAAAAAAAAGAGGGAGCACTACTCCCCTGAGCCACCGCAGCACTATATTCCAGCACATCATTAGCCTTTTATCAATTAGATTTGCTCGCCTCCTTTTGAAAAAGGTCAAAGGTAATCGAGGAGGGTCGGCGACGAGAGTGAACCAAGGGACCAGGGTTCCGGTCGAGAAGCAATGTTTTGACTGCTCCTACAGTTTTGAATTCAAAACTCTTCCACGGTAGGTTACACATGCGTGTCCTCGGTGAAAGGTGCCTGTCGAGAAGGTGAGGACACTCTTCCTTTTGCCTACTAACGAAATGTCACATACTTCAACCACTGGACCACTTATCTGAGTCTGGCCTCACCCACAATGCGCACTAATCTTACCTCTCTTGGAGATGAAAAGGAATGGATGTATGGCCAATATTTTGTTTCGTCTCCGAACGTAAGAGTGGTCTACTAGAACGACAACGTTATCTCTGGCCAATCAAGTAGAATATATTAATGATTGGTACCATGATTCGTCCTATGAAATGTCAACTTAGACTCTCATCGATTAAGACAACGTGCTAGGCAATACACGCCTACAGCCGTCTCGTTTTGAAATATTTTTGTAGTGGGTGCGTGTATGTTGTCATTATTTTATCAACCGTGTAGACGTCGGTTCATATTAACCTATTGCTGTATAATTGTGATGTAAAAAACGATTTCATGTGGATTATGCTTTTGTTCAATGTAGGACTTAATTCGGCAGATCCTGACAATAGCTAACCGGTAGCTACACAGCGAATATAACGTGAACTAAACGAGCCATGTTAGCAAGCTAGATGCGTTAGCTAGCTGGGAGTGGGAGCCAGGGATCTGCGTCTGTTGAAGTGCAGTGCTTGTTAGCAAGTTGTATTTCCACAAGTATTCTAAAGAAGTCTACTAATACGGAGCTGGCAACATCAGTCAAGTTAACTAGGTAGCGTTACCTAACTATGATAGCCATTTTAGATGGCAAACTAAATCAAAGATAGTGGATAAATTATAATTGAATCAGGTATTTTAACAATTGTCAGTTCCGGTCTACTTAACTGGGCGTGTCTCCCATACACTAATTCAACAGCAGCGGGGTCTGGTCTACTTAAAGTTTATTGACTTTCTATGAACCAGAAAAAAACAGAGAGTAGGGTGTCTCGCTTCCTTTTCCGTCTTTGGCTAAATTATAAACCAATGATTGGGAGCACTGAAAGGAGCACTAATTATCTAGTTTATTCTGAATGAATGTCTAAAATAAGTGGTCAGGTAGCAAGTCCTATCAAGTGTGTGAGCCATATCAGTTTCAGCCCTGTTGAAGCAACATAGCTAGCTAAATTCAACTTGATTTGAGAGCGAACCTCAGTCATTGAAATATAAAAATAACCATGGTGGCAATGAAATGCTGTGTTGTGTGTATGTAACAGTATAGCTTCCGTCCCTCTCCTCGCCCCAGGGACCCTCTGCACACAGACAACAGCCACCCTCGAAGCATCGTTACCCATCGCGCCACAAAAGCCGTGGCCCTTGCAGAGCAAGGGGAACAACTACTTCAAGGTCTCAGAGTGAGTGACGTCACCGATTGTAACGCTATTAGTGCGCACCCCGCTAACTAGCTAGCCGTTTCACATCTGTTACATGTACAATACATTTTAGTCACCTGGCAATAATGCATGAAGCCTTTGAGTCTACAATTTGTCTGTCTTTTGTAGCAGGCAGCAAAGTCTAACATGATGTCAGAGGAAATCAGAGTCTATGGTCTCTGCCTCCAATGAGCAGAGTGTGTACCCTCCAGTATCAACTGTGACACACCCCCTGCCACTTAACGAATGCGAATGTTATGCGTAAACATAATTAAGCCTACGTATGGACATGGTGCCATGGAACAAGATAATCAATTTATAATACCATGCTTCTGAATAGGGCTGTTATGGTGACCGTATTACCGCCACACCGTCTGTCATAAGTCATGACTGCAGTCAAATTCCATGTGACTGTTTAGTCAGGTAATTAGGCTACTTCTAGCTCTGATGCTGCTGATGGTCATTGGTAGCCTACCAAACTTGCTAACTGCCTGGTACTCAGCAATCCATTGTCCCTCTGATCACTTTGGCATCTATGCAAATGTTTGAAAATCTAATCACACTTAATGAGAGCCCATGAGCTCATGTTGCGCAACATTTCTATAGGCTATTCAATTGCGTGAGAGATCCGAGTTATGGCCTCTACTTAAAAGAGGATCCCATCAACCTTCTATAGACTAGGCTTACTATTTATTAACTTTCCTAATATTAAGCACATTGCTTCTCTTTATAAAAGGAGTATAGGCTACCTGGCTGGCATGAAAATGAACCATGGGAATAGCGTCCTCCATTCCCTATTTAATTTTTTTTATTTAACCTTTATCCCGAATGGCACAGCGGCCTGGTTCGAATCTAGGCTGCTTCACATCCGGCCGTGATTGGGAGTCCCATAGGACGGCTCACAATTGGCCTAGTGTCGTCCGGGGTAGGCCGTCGTTGTAAATAAGAACTGACTTGCCAGGTAAAATTTTAAAAAATTGACATAGGCTAGTGCTTTTGCTGTTCGTTAGGCTTACTCATCTTGTTTGCTGACAAAAAGTAAATGTGGATAGTTCTTCCAACATTGTGTGTGTTCCCAAAAGAGGACCAGTTGCGCTCTGAGGTGGCTGATGTTGGTGGGATTTGGAGGATGATGGCGGCAACAGGGGAAAGAGCCTCAGATTCACTCTCTTGTTTAGTGTATCCATTGTTTTCAGTGCCATGATGTCCTTGAGGAGTAGATTCAATGCATGAGCAGCACAGCCAATGGGTGTGATGTGAGGGTAGGACTCCACTTTAGACCAAGCAGCCTTCATGTTCACAGCATCGTCTGTCACCAGTGCAAATACCTTCTGTGGTCCAAGGTCATTGATGACTGCCTTCAGCTCATCTTCAATGTAGAGACCGGTGTGTCTGTTGTCCCCTGTGTCTGTGCTTTTGTAGAATACTGGTTGAGGGTTGGAGATGATATAGTTCATTATTCCTTGCCCACGAACATTCGACCACCCATCAGAGAGGATTGCAACACAGTCTACTTTCTTTATGATTTGCTTGACCTTCACTTTAACCTGTCTAGGACTGGCCGTTCCGCTAGTGGAACCCCTCGCCAACAGCCAATGAAATTGCAGGGCGCCAAATTCAATCAACAGAAATCTCATAAATTCAAATTTCTCTAACATACAAGTTTTAGACAGCATTTAAAGATACAATTCTCCTTAATCCAACCACAGTGTCCGATTTCAAAAAAGCTTTTTGGCGAAAGCAGAATATATCATTATGTTAGGTCAGCAACTAGTCACAGAAAGCATACAGCGATTTTATAACCAAAGAGAGGAGTCACAAAAAGCAGAAATAGAGAGAAAATGAATCACTAACCTTTGATATTCTTCATCAGATGACACTCCCGGGACAACATGTTACACAATACATGTATGTTTTGTTCGATCAAGTTCATATTTATATCCAAAAACCTCAGTTTACATTTGGCGTTGCCTCCAAAACATCCTGTGAATTTGCACAGAGCCACATATATTTACAGAAATACTCATAATAAACATTTATAAAAGATACAAGTGTTATTCACAGATTTAAAGATATACTTCTCAATGCAACCGCTGTGTCAGATTGCAACCGCTGTGTCAGAAAAACTTTACGGAAAAAGCTAACCATTAAATAATCTGAGTACGGCGCTCAGAGACCAACACAACACCAAAAGATATTCGCCATGTTGGAGTCAACATAGCATTATAAATATTCACTTACCTTTGATGATCTTCATCAGAATGCATTCCCAGGAATCCCAGTTCCACAAAGTCCATAATTTGTCAAAATAACTCCTTTTGATTCGCACATTCAGTACACGATCTAAACTCACGATGCGCGGGCAGGTCCAGGCAAAAGTTCAGACGAAAAGTCATATTACAGTCCGTAGAAACATGTCAAACAAAGTATAGAATCAATTTTTAGGATGTTTTTAACATAAATCTTCAATAATGTTCCAACCGGAGAATTCCTTTGTCTTCAGAAAAGCAATGGAACGCGAGCTACCTCATGTGACCGGCTCGTGGCACTCTGCCAGACCACTGACTCAAAGAGCCCTTATGAGCCCCTCCTTTATAGTAGAAGCCTCAAACAAGTTTCTAAAGACTGTTTTACATACAGTGGAAGCCGTAGGAAGTGCCAAATGACCCATAGACAGTGTATTCAATAGGCCAAGAGTTCAAAAACTACAAACCTCAGATTTCCCACTTCCTGGTTGGATTTTTCTCAGGTTTTCACCTGCCATATGAGTTATGTTATACTGACAGACATCATTCAAACAGTTTTATAAACTTCCAACTTTTCTATCCAAATCTACTAATAATATGCATATATTAGCAACTGGGACTGAGTAGCAGGCAGTTTACTCTGGGCACGCTTTTCATCCAAATGTGAAAATGCTGCCCCCTAGCCATAAGAAGTTAACTCTGTTGAACTCTGCATCCAGCAAATGAGTAGATAAAACATGTCTGGTTGGAGGGGTGTGTGCTGGGCGAAGAACATTCAGAAATCTCTTCCAATACACATTGCCTGTGAGCATCAGGGGTGAACTAGTTGCATACACAGCCCGAGCAAGACATTCATCAGCATTTCTGACTACGTTCCTCCATTGAGTCAAAATAACTTCTGATTCCAGGAGGACCATGAGCTGTTGCTATCGATAAGGCGTCTGATTCATAATTATCACCTTGAATGGAAGTAGAGGGACTTTTGTCTGAGTTTGCGTGTTGTGAGTGCTGAGGGAACTTGTCAGATGATTCTGCATCTTTGTTGCATTCTTCACACATGATTTGGTGTAGTATTCGCAAATGTACACAGCTTTTTCTTCTACATTAGCTGCAGTGAAATGTCTCCACACATCAGATAGTGCCCGTGGCATTTTCCTGTAAAGATCAGAAAAAATGAGTAAAATGTTTACAAAATATATAAAAAAATACAATTCAATGTACAGATAAATAGTTAAGCAACTCCTTTGTAATCTATTTGTTTTAAAATGAAACATGTATGGAAACAGGTGAATTAACACTCCTCAGTTAGCAGGCTCAAGCAAGCTTAAACCCACATGGTAGCAAAAACTACCTAGCAGAAATTGTTAAAAATTGAACACACTTTGCTGTAGGCTACTATTTCTAGTTAACAAAAAATAATGTATGTCATATAAAATATATTCACCCCACCCAGTATTGTAATTGAAACTTACCAGAAAGGGTGTCGTCCTTGGCTCAGACATAGTAGTCGTGTGGGCTCAATAGCATCCCATTTGTGTCCAAAATCTTGAGAATCAGCTGTACATGTGATGGAAGAATGCACTGTGTATGCAGAGTGTTGCAATTCCATTGAATTGGGGATAGTTTAACCAAAATGTTCCACAAGACCTAGAATTGCCTTGTGTGTCCCACAGAAAAAAGGTTCACTGTTATAAACAAACTTTTTTTGGTGAATTTATGCAAAATTCCCGGAAATTAACTTCCCATGGAAAATTCAAGAAATTTACCGGAAAGTTTCCGACCCTTTGCAACCCTATATGTGAGTGATAGGTGCTTCGGAGCATGCAGCCAGAAGGGAATTTTTTATTATTATATTCAGCCCGAGGGCACAACGACACTGGCTACAAAAGGCATGGATTTTTATATGGGGCATTACAACCACACAAAGGTGATGCGCTGGGAAATTTGAGGCATTATCAATTGCTTGTCAAATTGTGAATGAGAGACTGAAGTGTGTGCAGCCTGCGCAAAAAAAATGCTCATGCCTTTTCATGCATCTATCATTAGTCGCATAATGCAGCTTTAGCATGTATAAAAAAGAACGTGCCTCAAAATACAATATACGGGAGCTTAGTATTTTAGATTTTAGGAGAAGTGTGATGAGTACATTTTATGAATTGTATTTTTATTTAATCCTTATTTTACCAATTAAGTTGACTGCGAACATTCTCATTGACAGCAATGACCTGGGGAATAGTTACAAGGGAGAGGAGGGATGAATGAGCCATTGGAAGATTGGGAATTTAGCCAGGACACCGTGGTTAACACCCCTACTCTTACGATAAGTGTGACGCGATCTTTAGTAACCACAGAGAGTCAGGACACCCGTTTTAACGTCCCATCCAAAAGACGGCAACCTGCACAGGGCAATGTCCCAAATCTCTGCCCTGGAGCACAGAGGAAAGATTGCTTCCTACTGGCCCTCCAACACCACTTCCAGCAGCATCTGGTCTCCCATCCAGGGACCGACCAGGACCAACCTTGCTTAGCTTCAGAGGAAAGCCAGCAGTGGGATGCAGGATGGTATGCTGCTGGCTCAAAGAAATAAAGATGTGTAGGCTAGGCTCGTTGCCAAAATTGGAGTTGATGACAATTCAATAACCTACAGAACTTGAGACCTGCTGTATTAAGCCATGGAACGCGTTGATTGGCCAGTAAGTGGCAAAGACCTCGTCACACCTACAACTTGTTTATTCCATTTTTCTTTAACCGCCCTTTCGTGCCAGCTCATAATTACAACTATGAAAATATCAGAAATATTTTTGACACACCCCAGGACCTATAGCACTCCTGCCAATGCTTACATTTACCATGGAACCCTAGGTGTTGAAACCCTTTTCTGCGGACTGTGTTGTTCATAAGGGCACACTACAGAAAACAACTACCAGACAGGAAACCAAATGTTGCGTTTCTTACTGGACAACAGGTGGTGGTCCCACCTGAAAAATACCTTGTTCTTGGCTGTGTTTCACCCTGTGACTGTCTCTAAGCACTGAGCAGTTTGTTTGGAGCTTATGCCAGTGTGCTGGCTCAGACCATGTCGTCTGCCTTCTGTTCTTTGTGTTAACGTGCTGTGTCGACGTCTGTTGAACACAGGCTGAGCTTTGAGTAGGATGAGCTCTCTTTAGTTAGAATAGCTTTTTCTCCTTTTTAAAAAGCGAGAGAGCAAAAATGCTGAGCTAACATGTGCTTAGCAATTGTTGAGGACAAAGCTGGATCAAAAATCAGAGACAAAGCATGACTTGCAGAGATGCTGAACTAACCTTTGCTTTTGCTTGCAAGGGCAAGGCCTGATCATATTCTGAGTAGTTGCAGACCTGCCAACCTGCACACATTTTGACTTGTACTCGCAACTTGGGGTCAAAGTATGCTGGTATGAAGAACTAACATAACACAGGCTTATAGGGTCAAAAGTTGGCCAATGAGGACATTCAAAAATATTTAGCTCCTCCCGGCCAGCCCCCATTTGCATAGTACATTTACAGTTTAAGTCATTTAGCAACAGCCACAAATTTACACCTTATGAGTGGAACATCCACTTTACAATAGTGCATCTTTTTAAGGGGGGTGAGAAGGATTACTTTATCCTATCCTAGGTATTCCTTAAAGAGGTGGGGTTTCAGGTGTCTCCGGAAGGTGGTGATTGACTCCGCTGTCCTGGCGTCGTGAGGGAGTGTGTTCCACCATTGGGGAGCCAGAGCAGCGAACAGTTTTGACTGGGCTGAGCGGGAACTGTACTTCCTCAGTGGTAGGGAGGCGAGCAGGCCAGAGGTGGATGAACGCAGTGCCCTTGTTTGGGTGTAGGGCCTGATCAGAGCCTGGAGGTACTGAGGTGCCGTTCCCCTCACAGCTCCGTAGGCAAGCACCATGGTCTTGTAGCGGATGCGAGCTTCAACTGGAAGCCAGTGGAGAGAGCGGAGGAGCGGGGTGACGTGAGAGAACTTGGGAAGGTTGAACACCAGACGGGCTGCGGCGTTCTGGATGAGTTGTAGGGGTTTAATGGCACAGGCAGGGAGCCCAGCCAACAGCGAGTTGCAGTAATCCAGACGGGAGATGACAAGTGCCTGGATTAGGACCTGCGCCGCTTCCTGTGTGAGGCAGGGTCGTACTCTGCGGATGTTGTAGAGCATGAACCTACAGGAACGGGCCACCGCCTGATAGTACTATCAATGATGGTGGATAAATAAAGACAATTCACTCAGGCCCTTTACTATTGGAAAAAAATAGTCGGTTCCTGTCCACTGAAGGCGGTTGGCTCTCCCATAAATACCAGTGTGAAAGCAGCTGGGTTCGGGTCTACTTAGTCTTTTTCTGGTTCAATTTAAGTCAAGTAACTAAGTGGGGTGTCTCGCGTCCTCTTCCATCTATGGCACTGTTTTCTTACCCTGAGCTGGATTGCCGCGCTCTATTTCATCTGTTTGATACCACTGATGTTTAAGGAAAAAGGGGAGGGAAAATGTTTACCAAATATATTTTCCAGAATTCTATGTGTTTGTCTAGCACATTACCACTTATATAGTTGGCTCCTAATCGAGAACACTTTCTTTCCCGCATATGCCTTCATCTCCTCAACGCTAGTAGGCGCGAGCACATTGAAGAGCAAGTAAACATGCAGTAAACATGCTGACCACACTGCTCATGTTGCAAAATAAATTCACACATTCATGTTTTTCAATAATTTCATCCAAACAAGCGTCTGCGCAGCCAGGATCTAAAATAAAACTTGGTTCTATTTTTGAAGCTTGACGGCTGCAAGTCCCGCTTGTCCCATCTCCTCATTGGTTTTTAGGAGCATATACCCATGTGGGTGATTGAAAGGTTAACTGAGGCCCATACTCCAGTCCAGTTGGGGGTGGTAATGCACCTTAAAGTTAGTTGCCAACCACCATATAAAGTCTGAAGCAGGCAAGATTACTACAAACTACCGAGGTTTACTCTTTTATCTGTGGATTAATTGTCAGAGTAGAGGACCTTGTGCATTTCAGGTAAAATAACAACCCAATGTTTATATCCCAGGACAAATTAGCTAACAACAGCAAGCTAGCTAAATGGCAATGAGTGTCATGCATTTCGACCTGTCCCCAAATGAATATAGTTGGTTCAGTGTTAGTTTTGGTAGTTCAACATGCGTGTCCTGACCGCCTCTGGTGTGGATGGACAAAATCAACTTGACCAGGCCCGGTCGAAACAGACATGGCAGGGAGAGCTGTTCTGCTAATTACCGTCCTTCACAGAAATGTATGTTAGACTGTTAAAGATTAACAGGACTATGTCAATTGATCAGTTGTTGATCTGTCTTCTTGGTGTAGCTGTATGTCAACAGTAGCTCAAATAGGCCTAGTTGTTTCATATTCCAAATAGTCTACTAGACTACTACATTGCATCCAGTAATTGATTTACTCAGAATTTTCTCCCTAAACAAAATTAAGAAGCCAGTTACATTTTCACAAGGCTATCCACATAAAAACACATATTAATTAGAATAATCATTACCCCTACATTTAACCTAAAATGTGAATGTCATTAAGACCACTTAAAATAATTTAGGATCAAACAATACTTCTGTGTTGGCTACATTGTTTGATATATTTTAAGAGACTGGGCTCGATTTTCAGCTGCCGTTAAGGCGGCGCTAGTGTCAAACGCACGTTAGTTTCCAATTTCATCATGTAAAAACTGTCACACTGGCATTTTCCAGCCCTAATGCCAGATTCTGCAATTCACCGGTCTATCAGCTCGCTTGCGGTTAGATGGGCGGGGTGGAAATATTTGAGGTGTGTCCATAACATGATTCCTAGTGCTAATTTCAAACTGCGCTAATAGGGATATTTAAGACAAACCAAAAGCTGGTTTAAGCATGAACTTTGATGGCGGAAACGCCAGCCGTTTCGTACAATGCCCAAATGCGCATGGAACAAGAGTAGCCTAATGTGCTTTAGGTGCCTGTATATGTTGTATTTAGAAATGTTTTTTGTTTGCTTAAAAACCAAGCATAGCCTCCCCTCCTCAAAGGCTTAAAAAAATAATAATAATTGACTGCCCAATGCAATCGCAAAGACGGTTGATAAAGGGTTTGGCTCTTGAAACCGCCAGGAAATAAATCGTAATCACCAATGCTTTATTAAAATATCAAGTTTGAGAGGTTTAAAACAGTGAGCTGACATACACCTTTTGTCTGTGAATTGTAGGCAGGCCCAAATTATTTTAGCCTTGCAGGTCCTGTTTTGGACATATGTAAAACCCCCTTCATGATGTAGGCTACTGTTGGAGGAAATTATAGTTGAAATGACTAATTATGTATACATTCCAATCAGAACGGACTACTCCAAATGCTATAATGTACTGTACATTATATGAATTTTCTCTCTTGCTCCCATTCCCAATTGTATATAATATAGTCAGGAGTTTAGTAATAATGATGGTCTGTTCCTTTGTACAAATGAATGAACTATCTCCAGACTGTCTAGAATGCTGATTTACAGTGACTGACCTTGGCTTTAGGAGAGGAGGGAAGGCTCGAGAACTATAGGGCCTCTCTACCGGTGTCATATGAAGAGATAGAACATTTAGGAAACGCTGACGTCATTTTCAGTTTATAACCTGTGGTAAAATGTGTATGTACACAGTACTCTCTTGAATTAAACACTGTTACCTAACTTTTAAGACCGGGGCTCTGTCCAGTTCTTATAGAAATATTGGGTCTTACAATCCCTTTAGAATGCATTGACAGAGTAATAATTCTGATTGGGAAATAATACAGAGGAATTTAGAATTCCACTAACAGCTACATGTCCGTGCCTATCGTGAAACGAGAGATGATTACCTCTGCGAATATCGGTGAACCTCGTAGTTAGAAGTTATCTGTAACCTGTAAAAATGGCTTGTTTTCCGTTTCATATGTTCAAAACACAAGCCCTCCCTTAGGCCTAATATACGAAAGCTGGTTCAACCGCAATGCTTGTAATTGTTTTATGACATTTTACATGTATTTATTGTTTAAAAATAAATTATTGCTTATTTTTTATTTTATTAGAACCTAACTCATTAGCATGATTCACCTTCCTGGTTTTCTGATGACAATGTCCATGGCGCACTTGCAATGCAACTTCTGGAGATGGTTCTGATTATATTCATAAAACACAGGCCTATTTGGGAGCAGTGTAACAGTGAGTGGACATTCTCCTTTTCTGATTTACATTCTTTGTCCAGCTACTGTGAAACATTTGGATGTGCATAAAACCCTCCAGTCTGCGGCGTTTTAATATTACATGTCCACGGGGAGAAACTGGTGCCTGTAAGTCTGGCATAGCCTATTTTAAAACAAGTAGTTTTGATAAGTATTTATCTTTTTTGGGGCCTTATTTTTTTTAATTTTTTTTTATTTTTTATATATAGCCCTTCGTACATCAGCTGATATCTCAAAGTGCTGTACAGAAACCCAGCCTAAAACCCCAAACAGCAAACAATGCAGGTGTAAAAGCACGGTGGCTAGGAAAAACTCCCTAGAAAGGCCAAAACCTAGGAAGAAACCTAGAGAGGAACCGGGCTATGTGGGGTGGCCAGTCCTCTTCTGGCTGTGCCGGGTAGAGATTATAACAGAACATGACCAAGATGTTCAAATGTTAATAAATGACCAGCATGGTCGAATAATAATAAGGCAGAACAGTTGAAACTGGAGCAGCAGCACAGTCAGGCCGACCACAACAGTGAATCAACCCACCCAGGTGACAAATGTTCATAAATGACCAGCATGGTTGAATAATAGTAAGGCCCTGGAGCAGGAGCACCAGGTGGACTGGGGACGAGAGAGCCCCAGGTCAAGGCCAGTGACTCAGCCCCAGGTGGAACAGGGTCATCATGTCCCAGTGGAAAGAGGGGAACCCCCGACACATAAACTACTGCAGGGCAGAGACAGCAAGGGGGGCAGCAGACAGGCCGACCACAACAGTCCCAGTGGAAAGAGGGGAAAGCCCCCGACACATAAACTTGGGCAGGAGATAATTGTGGCCCCATCCGAGCCAGGCACCACTTTGCCAAAGGCCCCACACCACTAGATATCTTCAACCACCAACTTGTTCGTTGCTCCAGAGCCTTTCCGTTCACCTTCCCACTCCTGGGCCAGACTACACTCAATCATATGACCCACTGAAGAGATGAGTCTTCAGTAAAGACTTAAAGGTTGAGACCGAGTTTGCGTCTCTGACATGGGTAGGCAGACCGTTCCATAAAAATGGAGCTCTATAGGAGAAAGCCCTGCCTCCAGCTGTTTGCTTAGAAATTCTAGGGACAATTAGGAGGCCTGCGTCTTGTGACCGTAGCGTACGTGTAGGTATGTACGGCAGGACCAAATCAGAGAGGTAGGTAGGAGCAAGCCCATGTAATGCTTTGTAGGTTAGCAGTAAAACCTTGAAATCAGCCCTTGCTTTGACAGGAAGCCAGTGTAGAGGCTAGCACTGGAGTAATATGATCAAATTTTTTGGTTCTAGTCAGGATTCTAGCAGCCGTATTTAGCACTAACTGAAGTTTATGTAGTGCTTTATCCGGGTAGCCGGAAAATAGAGCATTGCAGTAGTCTAACCTAGAAGTGACAAAAGCATGGATTAATTTTTCTGCATCATTTTTGGACAGAAAGTTTCTGATTTTTGCAATGTTACGTAGATGGAAAAAAGCTGTCCTCGAAATGGTCTTGATATGTTCTTCAAAAGAGAGATCAGGGTCCACAGTAACGCCGAGGTCCTTCACAGTTTTATTTGAGACGACTGTACAACCATTAAGATTAATTGTCAGATTCAACAGATTATCAATAATTATCAATAATTTTAATTGAATCTTGCTTATTGACAATGTTTGGCATGTCCATGCTCAGCCATAATGTAAATTACAGTAGGCCTAGCCCCTATATCAGTGAGAATGCTATTGAAGCTATGCAATACTTAGAACAATATGGACTGCAAATGGGTTCAATTTAAAATATTTAGCAAAATTAGGTCTACACTTTATTTCGTTTCTGTAAGCCATTTAACGGACTAACATTGGAATTGGAGTTGATTCCAAAGCAATACATAATTTTTTTTAAACGTTTATTTTACTAGGCAAGTCAGTTAAGAACAAATTCTTATTTTCCATGACGGCCTAGGAACAGTGGGTTAACTGCCTGTTCAGGGGCAGAACGACAGATTTGTACCTTATCAGCTCGGGGATTTGAACTTGCAACCTCTCGGTTACTAGTCCAACACTCTAAACACTAGGCTACCCTGCCGCCCCATCTTGAAGCAACCACATTATTTCGCCATGGAGCATGTTCTGATTGGCCAGAGAAAGGCCACGCCTCACACATCCACAACTTGTTTATTTATCAAAACCACTGTCAGCGCCAGGAAGTGCGCCGATGATTGTGAAAATAGCAAAAATATTTCTGTCACCCCCTGAACCTTAGATTTAACATTGTGTTAGGTTTGTTCAATTAGAGCCCTCTAGGTTTCAGGAAATTGCTGTCGCAGGTTTATTTTTATCTTCCTACATCAGCACTACCTTGTCAGAAATTCCTAGGTAGAGCCCTGATTTGTATATTCGGGTGATTCTGCAACTACGAGCACTTCCATGTCCTCGGGTCAATTTTGGGGATTTAAAAAACAAATATTTGTATTTGTTTTATTTTTATGTGATGTTCACACTGGAATCACCCAATACTTTTTAAACACCTCTCTATCAAGTATTTGAGCTACTTTTCAGATGCATTTTATACCTCAATTTTGACCCTGACCCAGACTTAAGCTTCTACAATGTTTTTCTATGAGAGAACATTAATTACACATTATATAATGTTATATACTACAGAAAGAGTCAAATAAATTAAATCTATATCAATATGTATTGTGAGTATGCCCTTTATTTTTTTATTTTTTTTACACAAAATATACTTGTCCTTTGGGAGTGGTCATTTCCACCACAGGAAAAATTCCTTATTAATAAAGTTTTTTCGAGAGAATGTTAACTTAGTTACCATGGAAATATATTGTGACACTGAAGCACATGGCTGCAGTGGACAGTTGTTCCAGATGTGATGTCTCGAGGTAAATATTGCTTGTGTAGAGAATATTTTAATTGTCAGTCATTTCCAAACAGGCTATAATTTATTTAATTTGTGGTAGAACTTTTGAATTTTTTAAATATTTTATGTATTTAATGTAAACGAGCTGTAATACTATTCAAAGCATGCTAAGCTGTCTGTCAATTTTCTCCAGAAACTGTCGAAATGTCATTTCCATCAGTCATTTCCATCACAAACTTAAGTGTGGTGGAAATGACACATCCATTATCTTATTCGTTTTTACTTATACTTTTTTATTTTTTTACTTTAGGTGTATTTAATCATGTTTTAAATTAATTTAATCTAGAAAATGCTCCATGGTGTGTACAAGTTGAAAACTAAGTAGTATTTGTCTTTATGTTTAGAAGATGCCACATAAAACAGCACAGAGGTCACAGAGGTCACAGACATATAGAAACAAAATAAAAAATGGTCCTATACGATACCAGGAACATCTGCAAAAAGACAGGGAGAGATACTGGAAGGAAAAAGAGAAGGGATAAGTGAAATCTATCTCTGAGCTTACAAAGCGAGAACAAAGAAACAAGAGATGGAAATGTAACCAACGGAATAGAAGACATACTTTAAAGAGAACAGTTGCAATGGAGACCTACCTATCAGGCAACACACCACCTCGCTCACCAGATGACTTGCAGCCAGAAAATGAGGCTAATATACCTGCCCCTAACTTACCTGCCCCTGATGCACACCCTGGTACCCCTTTCTCATCGTCTGCAACAAGAATGAGAAGGCGAATACTTGCTGGAAGGAAAAAGTTTGGAAGAAGTCGCTCAAAAGCATACAGAGATCTTAGTATTACAAATGTCAAACTTGATCATGCTTTATGGAAAGCTGAGAAATACAAAAAAAAGGTATGATCGACTGATGAACAAAATGAAGAGATAAGATTCCCCAAAGACAAAACAGCAAATGAAGGGAACTCCGAATAACTTGAGAAGGATTTTGTTTCAAAATTCCATCATTGCAGAGTTAAAACAAAAGTATAAAAATATGTCTGGTGCCAAACAAGTGGCTTCAGAAATGCTCAGAGGCAACATCCTGAGAAAGTATGGCCTGGTCAAAGCCGGAAACAGAGAATTTGGATTTTCAGCAAAAGCAATGAGGGCAAATGAGAACAGGCCATTAGGTCTTCAATACTCCAGAAAAAAATCAGTGTAACAGAATCAGCACTGCCACAGAAGAGAAAATCACTCGATTATATGAACGTGATGACAACAGCAGAGCAACAACAGGGAAAAAGGACACTAACGAGGAACAATAAGAAAAAGCAGAAGCACTTCTTGAATGGCACAATTCAGAAACTTTATCAGAAGTTTGAGGGAATTTTCAAATTTTCTACTGTGAATTCTGCAAAAGATACGTTTTTTGGGTTGTCAAGCCAACAGTCCAGGATAGGGACACATGTCTCTGCAAAACCCAGGCCAATCTCCAGTTCATGGCGGACAAACTACAGCATCACAAAGTGATCAGCTGAAGCAACATTGAGAGTTTTTGAGTCTTTGTGCTGTGAGAACCTTATTGAGTCTTTGTGCTGTGAGAACCTTACTGAGTCTTTGTGCTGTGAGAACCTTATTGAGTCTTTGTGCTGTGAGAACTTTGTGTTGTGTTGTAGTGCTTTCCAACATAATGTGAAAGAACATTCTTGGCATTCCTTAGAAAGTCAGGATTTTCATCAGTTGTCAAGACATCTAGGCCCTAGTCATTAAACATCTCCTGATGTTTGGCCACAATCAAATACATCTAGACCTGGTTAGCCAGAAATGTAACTCAAAGCCCATTTGAAAATAAACTGAAGCAGATTATTATAACCCAGGCTAAATACAATACAACCAGGACAGGCTGAAACTAGACCCACCCAAGTGAAACTATAAGCAGAATGTCTGTTGTACTGCCTTGGTTTCCCAGGGTTCAGTTAAAAAATACCCCTTTTCTGTTGGCTGCAGAGGGAGGAGGGGATTAATTGCAGCCTAATCTGGTCATTTAGATCAGGGTTTCCCCAAACACGGTCCTGGGGCCTCCGTAGGTGCACCTTTTTGTTTTCCCTAGAACCACACAGCTGAGTCAAAGAAATCAAAGCTTGATGAGTTGGTTATTTTAATCAGCTGTTGTAGTGCTAGGCTCAGGTCCTCCGAGAGAGAGAAAGAAAGAGAGAATTAGAGAGAGCATATGTGGGGTGGCCAGTCCTCTTCTGGCTGTGCCGGGTGGAGATTATAACAGAACATGGCCAAGATGTTCAAATGTTCATAAATGACCAGCATGGTCGAATAATAGTAAGGCAGAACAGTTGAAACTGGAGCAGCAGCATGGCCAGGTGGACTGGGGACAGCAAGGAGTCATCATGTCAGTTAGTCCTGGGGCATGGTCCTAGCTACTATACTGTGTTAAAAGGCACTTAAATATTTCCTTGCCCATTCAACCTCTGAATGGCACACATACACAATCCATGTCTTAGTTGTCTCAAGGCTTAAAGGGATACCTTAAAGGGACAGCTTTCAACTGGATACACCTGGTGCCATATATGCCATGGAGAGCATGGAAATGTTTTGTGTACTCCATGTATGTTGTTTACTTACTGTTTTTAGTTTGCTAGCTTTGGACAACAAATCTCTCATTTCTGATCAGGTCCTACAGATGCAGTGCAACATTGAGCCTGTTGACGAGGGGGCCAAACATCATGTAAGTCTCATGTCAATTTTTTTGCAGTCTGGGCAAGGACCTTTATATTATAGCCCACCATAAAATCGGATTGTTTTACACTGATTGTTTGGAAAACGTGGCTCTGCTCTCAATGGCCCTTATTCACAAAGAGTCTCAGAGTAGGAGGGTAATCTAATTCATTATTAGGCTAAACTGATCCTAGATCAGCCCTCTTGAGATGCTTTGTGAATACGGCCAGGGGTAAGACATGAGGCCTGTCTGTGTGTGGTTAAGAGCACTGATTTCTGACAAACATCCCAAACCTGTTTTAAAAAAAAAAAATGTATTCTTACTTTTTCCAGTTTACACTATTGCTGAAACTTGAGGACAAGTTGAATAGGCACCTGTTGGGGATAGGGCTGTTTACTGCCCCCTCTGGAGTAATTAATTGGAGTAATTGCCCATAGTAAACAGAATTTTTTTTGGTCAAAAGTTGCTAATATATGCAAATAAAACATATTATTGAATAGAAAACACTCTAAAGCTTCTAAAACCGTTTAAATTATGTCTGTATGTAAAGCAAAACTCTCAGGGCAGTCATTCTCCCAAACTCTCTCTTGTCATCAGAAAAGTTGGCCCAACTTTGACGTCATCGCCCCCACCCTTCCCAAGCACCTACAGGTCTGGGAACAGTCTCTTTGTCGTCAGCGCGATGTCTGCTTCCAATGGGGCTTCTCATTGTGAGAATTGCGCGCTCACGAGAGTTTTGGCGGGCCGAAACCTTTCGGTCACGCGAAAAAACAGGTTACTCTCATGCGCGCTCTGCTCCGGTCCTGTCTTTTTTCCAAGATCGATTAAACGGTGCCTGTGTTTCTGTTCGTCCTCACAATTGCTGTACACCTTTATAACATGTTAAAGCTTGATTATGAACTTAGTTTGACAAGTTTAGTCTACATATAATATGTAATTTCAACATTTTGATGCGCATCCACTTGACTTTTGGCTGCATTTCAACCGAAATGTGTCGTGTTTGAGAACCGAAAGACACAGACTGCAAAACTAAACGCTGTTTTTGGTAAGTATAATTCCTTCCAGGTCTTCTGATGGAAGAACAGCAAAGGTAAGGGAATATTTATGTGGTAAATTTGGGTTTCTGTGGACTCCAAGATAGAGGAGCCATAATGCTACTTTTTGAGCGCCGACTCATAGTATAGCCTAGTGAACGAAACCTGTAACGTTAAAAATAAATGTAACACAGCGATTGCATTCAGAAGAAGTATATCTTCCTATATATATGTAGAACATGCATATTTAGTCAAAGTTTATGATGTATATTCCTTGTTAGCTGACGTTATCTGCCGGAGCTATCGTCATTTCTCAGGACATTTGAGTAGCATTTTTTGAACGATGCATCATTGTAAACAGAGATTTATGGATATATATAGCATATTATTGAAAAAAACATAAATGTACTGTGTAACATGTTATATTACTGTCATCTGATGAAGATTTCAAAAGGTTAGTGAAATAATTTTTCTTTTAATCCTGCGTTTGTTGATTGCATATTTTTTTCAACTTGGCTATGCAAATTAGCTGTGTCTTCGGTGGTGGTTTGACATGTGCTATGTTTTCGCCGTAAAACATTTTAGAAATCTGACTTGCAGGGTAGATAAACAAGGTGTTTATCTTTCATTTGAGCCATTGGACTTGTTAATGTGTGGAGGTTAAATATTTTTAGGAATATTTTTGCATTCCATGGAACCCTAATCTCCTTCTGGTTAAGTTGTGATTTGTTAGCAAGTAAGTATCCACACACTAAAGTTGATTTTAGTGGTATACAGAGCTATATTTTGCATGCTGTGTTTATATAAATGTAGAAAGGGGTGTTGTATTTTCTGAGGTTCTGTAGAAAGAGAAAGTAAGCTGGATTCAAACTTATGCCGACACTAGATGTGTGCCGGAGGCTGCTTCATTACCACTAGACCAGCCAAGTCACAGGGATGTTCTACTTTCTGTATTATTTTTGACTGACCTGTGTGTTTTGTGTACAGATGAGAATGTGCAGGAGCTGGCCGTGGAGCTTGTTCAGCTGGGATTCATCAGCGAGGTAAGACGAGGGGTCACGACCCCTGTGACCTCATAGCACACCTTCAGCCCCAGGCTCAAAACACTCCAGCAGGCTGAAGAGGGCAAAGCTACTATAAGTTTGACCAGTTCACATGCACAATGACTAGTTGGGATGTTCTATGTAGTGGATAGCAGTACATGAGGCATTCTGACGATTTGCTAATTGCTTGCCTTTCAAATGGGCTCCTGAATTCTTTTTTTCTCGTCCAGGGTGACCAGCCATGACTAGCTTCGGTTCTGGAGGAGGCCTTCTCCAAGTTCTACAACCGGAATGGCTTCCTGAATCCGGTCACTGTCTCTTCATAACAGAGGAGCCTCATTAACCCTCCCCTCCCTCACCCGCCCTCATCCTCTCCAACAAGACTTCACTGTCGCTCACCCCAAAGTTTTGTGGGAAAGCTTTGCAGGGACAGATAGGGGAAGCCTTTGCCTGCCCCCCCCCCCAAATCTCCCCACAGCCTCTCTTCATATGAAATGTATTTATATAGCCCTTCTTACATCAGCTGATATCTCAAAGTGCTGTACAGAAACCCAGCCAAAAACCCCATAACAGAACATGGCCAATATGTTTATAAATGTCCAGCATAGTCAAATAATAATAATCACAGTAGTTGTCGAGGGTGCAGCAAGTCAGCACCTCAGGAGTAAATGTCAATTGGCTTTTCATAGCCGATCATCAAGAGTATCTCTACCGCTCCTGCGGTCTCTAGAATGTTGAAAACAGCAGGTCTGGGACAGACCCACAAAGATCTCCGCCACGGCACAACCCAAGGGAAGATCACGTCAGTGACTCAACCCACGCACCCCTCCTAGGGACGGCATGGTAGAGCACCAGAAAGCCAGTGACTCAGCCCCTATAATATGGTTAGAGGCAGAGAATCCCAGTGGAGAGAGGAGAACCGACCAGGCAGAGACAGCAAGGGCGGTTCGTTGATCCAGATCCTTTCCGTTCACCTTCACACTCCTGGGCCAGACTACACTCAATCATATGACCTACTGAAGAGATGAGTCTTCAGTAAGAATTAAAGGTTGAGATAGAGTCTGCGTCTCTGACATGGGTAGGCAGACCATTCCATAAAAATGGAGCTCTATAGGAGAAAATCCTGCCTCCAGCTGTTTGCTTAGAAATTCTAGGGACAATGTTACGTAGATGGAAGAAAGCTGTCCTTGAAACAGTCTTGATATGTTCGCCAAAAGAGAGATCAGGGTCCAGAGTAACGCAGAGGTCCTTCACAGTTTTATTTGAGACGACTGTACAACCATCAAGATTAATTGTCAGATTCAACAGAAGATCTCTTTGTTTCTTGGGACCTAGAACAAGCATCTCTGTTTTGTCCAAGTGTAAAAGTAGAACGTTTGCAGCCATCCACTTCCTTATGTCTGAAACACAGGCTTCTAGGGAGGGCAATTTTGGGGCTTCACAATGTTTCATTGAAATATACAACTGTGTGTCATCCGCATAGCAGTGAAAGTTAACATAATGTTTTCGAATTACATCCCCAAGAGGTAAAATATATAGTGAAAACAATAGCGGTCCTAAAACGGAAACCTTGAGGAACACCAAAATTTACAGTTGATTTGTCAGAGGACAAGCCTTTCACAGAGACAAACTGATATCTTTCCGACAGATAAGCTCTAAACCAGGCCAACTTGTCCGTGTAGACCAATTTGGGTTTCCAATCTCTCCAAAAGAATGTGATCGATAGTATCAAAAGCAGCACTAAGGTCTAGGAGCACGAGGACAGATGCAGAGCCTCAGTCTGACGCCATTAAAATGTCATTTACCACCTTCACAAGTGCAGTCTCAGTACTATGATGGGGTCTAAAACCAGACTGAAGCATTTCGTATACATTGTTTGTCTTCAGGAAGGCAGTGAGTTTCTGCGCAATAGCTTTCTCAAATATTTCTAAGAGGCATGGAAGATTCGATATAGTTTTTTATATTTTCTGGGTCAACGTTTGGCTTTTTCAAGAGAGGCTTTATTACTACCACTTTTAGTGAGTTTGGTACACATCCGATGGATAGAGAGCCGTTTATTATGTTCAACATAGGAGGGCCAAGCAGAGGAAGCAGCTCCTTCAGTAGTTTAGATGGAATTAGGGTCCAGTATGCAGCTTGAAGGTTTAGAGGCCATGATTTTTTTCATTGGTGTCAAGAGATATAGTACTAAAACACTTGACTCTCTTGATCCTAGGTCCTGGCAGAGTTGTGCAGACTCAGGACAACTGAGCTTTGGAGAAATACGCAGATTTAAAGAGGAGTCCGTAATTTGCTTTCTAATGATCATGATCTTTTCCTCAAAGAAGTTCATTAATTTATTACTGCTGAAGCAAAAGCCATCCTCTCTTGGGGAATGCTGCTTATTAAAAAGTTAGCTTTGCGACAGTATCAAATATACATTTTGGGTTGTTCTTATTTTCCTCAATTAAATTGGAAAAATAGGATGATCGAGCAGCAGTGAGGGCTCTTCGATACTGCACGGCACTGTCTTTCCAAGCTAGTTGGAAGACTTCCGGTTTGGTGTGGCGCCGTTTCCGTTCCAATCTTCTGGAAGCTTGCTTCAGAGCTCGGGTATTTTCTGTATACCAGGGGGCTAGTTTCTTATGACAAATGTTTTTACTTTTTAGGGCTGCAACTGCATCTAGGGTATTGCGCAATATTAAATTGAGTTCCTCAGTTAGGTGGTTAATTAACTGATTTTTGTCATCTGACATCATTGGGTAGGCAGAGAGAGTCTGGAAGGGCATCAAGGAACCTTTGGGTTGTCTGAGAATTTATAGCATGACTTTTGATGCTTCTTGGTTGGGGTCTGAGCAGATTATTTGGTGCGATTGCAAACGTAATAAAATGCTGGTCCGATAGTCCAGGATTATGAGGAAAAACATGAAGATCCACAACATTTATTCCATGGGACAAAACTAGGTCCAGAGTATGACTGTGGCAGTAAGTAGGTCCGGAGACATGTTGGACAAAATCCTCTGAGTGGATGGCTCCGAAAGCCTTTTGGAGTGGGTCTGTGGACTTTTCCATGTGAATATTAAAATCACCAAAAATAAAAAATATTATCTGCAATGACTACAAGGTCCGATAGGAATTCAGGGAACTCTGAGGAACGCTGTGTATGGCCCAGGAGGCATGTAAACAGTAGCTATAAAAATTTATTGAGTCGTTTTTTTTTCTCGTAAATTGAAACTTGCTATCGTAAATGGTAGCAACACCTCCGCCTTTGCGGGATGCACCCCCCTGTGTAACCAGTAGGTGAGGCCTCATTCAACACAGTGAATTCATCAGGTTTAAGCCATGTTTCAGGCCAATCACATCAAGGTTATGATCAGTGATTAGTTCATTGACTATAACTGCCTTTGAAGTGAGGGATCTAACATTAAGTAGCCCCAGCTATTTCCACCTTATGGTGGAAATAGCTGCCACTAGGTGGCTTTGTCTTTTTGTACTTCTGTTAAATGTTGCTATGTGTAGACATCTGCTTCTGTTTTTAAAAGAAGAAAAAACTACTTGGTTGTCACTTAAGTCAGTATTACAAGCTTTATTTTGAAAGTTAACGTGAAGTCAGTCGGTATGCCATCAAAAATATCTTAGTCTCGTTTACTCCGGTGTCCAAATACTGTACATGGTGCTGTATGTAGGGTAAATGTGGCGTCTTCCTCCAAACATCGCTCCTGGATGCGTCAAAAGATGCAGTGTCAAGCGGTTTTTCTCCCCCCTATCATCAGAATATGTAACTGTGACTTTAGTTATTTTTTATTTATTTCACCTTTATTTAACCAAGTAGGCTAGTTGAGAACAAGTTCTCATTTGCAACTGCGACCTGGCCAAGATAAAGCATAGCAGTGTGAACAGACAACACAGAGTTACACATGGAGTAAACAATTAACAAGTCAATAACACAGTAGAAAAAAAGGGGAGTCTATATACAATGTGTGCAAAAGGCATGAGGAGGTAGGCGAATAATACAATTTTGCAGATTAACACTGGAGTGATAAATGATCAGATGGGCATGTACAGGTAGAGATATTGGTGTGCAAAAGAGCAGAAAAGTAAATAAATAAAACCAGTATAAAAACAGTATGGGAATGAGGTAGGTGAAAAAGGGTGAGCTATTTACCTATAGACTATGTACAGCTGCAGCGATCGGTTAGCTGCTCGGATAGCTGATGTTTGAAGTTGGTGAGGGAGATAAAAGTCTCCAACTTCAGCGATTTTTGCAATTAGTTCCAGTCACAGGCAGCAGAGTACTGGAACGAAAGGCGGCCAAATGAGGTGTTGGCTTTAGGGATGATCAGTGAGATACACCTGCTGGAGCGCGTGCTACGGATGGGTGTTGCCATCGTGACCAGTGAACTGAGATAAGGCGGAGCTTTACCTAGCTAGCTTTACCTTTACCTACCTCATAAAATGTGCTATTGAAATTGTAGCAGTACATCCTGAATTGAAATGGAATTGACCCCAACCCTGCTCTCAACTTTCCTATTAAAGTACATGGAGAAACTATGTTCAAATGAAAAAAAAATAAACTGGTGATCATGATGGAATGCATCTTATAACTGTTTGTCTCAATAGGCTTTCATTCAGGTTTTTCTGCAAAGCTCAATTCATTCATGAGAACAACTTAAGTAAAAGCAAGTTCAGTGGTAACATTTTTTTTTGCAGTTTCATCAGAATTGTAAAAACTGGAGCCCTTGAACTAGTATTTATGTAATGTACAGCACAATCTTTAGTCACAAATGACATTGTGCCCAAATAAATAGTACTGTGCTTTGACTTACCAAATTAAAGCAGTCAACTTTCATGTGAAAAGTACATCAAGCCTACAAAATATTGTTTTGATAGAAAACACCACCACTAAATCGGACAAAAAGAGACCAATAAACGGTAACGTCTACTTCATTAGTGTTCATCATTTTGTGAGACGGTAATGTGTTTTCAGTTCATTGCATTGTGTTTGCGTTTTAAAAAATCAGCACTTAAATGTAAACACATTACTGTCTCACAAATAGTGTTTCACCTATTTTGAACGTAATTCAATTTGTGGGTGTTTTTTTGCACATCCGCCCCACAACCTTTGGTCCACAAAATTCCATGTTATGCACAAGCTGCCCAACTTACCAGCTACAGTCATTTAATAGACCATATACATTTTCACTCTTGAAAAACACTGAAAAATACCTCAGATAGATTACTGGTAAATGGTAGTGGTTTCAACCAATATTTAACATATTTTTAAATTCTTTAGCGTTTCCTTTAGTCGGTCTGAAATGCTAGATGGTTCGTGTTTGAACTCTTGGGACTAGTATATTGGTTCCATTGTGCCAGGCAAGCTCAATCAAGCCCAGATAAAGTATTTCAAATTATTTCATAGTCTGATATATTGCCCGTCAACATCAGTCTCTCTTCAAACAGTCTCTCCAAAATGCTTCTTAAATACCCTGCCATTAGACACACACAACTGTGATAAACGTACACTGTGCCTTTTAATATAAAATAAAATCAGCCTGCAATCCACTTTGCGGGCCTTTCATTGTTCCCCATAATGAAAACAGATTCTAATGTTAGTATACCTTAACCTCCTGTTTAATTTCAATTGTGTTATCTGATCAATCAAACCAAAATCAATAACTGGGAAGTACTTGTGTAAATGAATTAAAAGAACAAAATAAATCTACCTTATTTCTCAGCACACTCAATCCTGCAATGTGGGTCCCCTAGGAATATTCAATGTACTATCATACGCTAGGTAAATTATTCCATATGAACTGTGTCCCCAACACTTCTTTGACCCCTTAGGTCATTAACACATGGTATTAGTACCCTGACTTAATACCCAATGTACCACAGTCACTCGGCAAACTTATCTTATTTCCAATATAACCCAGGTCCCTGACCTGTATTTATCTGTTATATTTCCGTTCCCTCACACTAGTAGGTACACCGACCCACCCACATGCAAACCAACAGGTCCCTGACCTATCTAGTACATTGCATTCATTATCATATGGTAATTTACCCCCAATAGTCCCTGACTATTTCCATGTATTCGCATTCATAAGCATTCCATGGTGGGGTGTTATCGGTTTTTTATCTGCTATACGTTTATTCACTTGACTTGGTTAGAACACCCCTCCCGTCTTATGTCGAACACACCCATCACCCCGTCTCCCGTACCTAGTGTATATCTTATCTATTACTCAGTGGCTCAATTAATGTTTAACATAAGTATGTTCAGATGTTGATTATGTAATTCTACAATATTAGTGTAGTTCAAACCTCATAATATGAATCTACACACAGAATTTTACGTTAATAGAGTTCAACACTTTTCCCCAATAGTCATGCACACCCCCTCGATATTCCTGCAATGATATAACTCTGTGCAAATGTCTCATTTGCAAGTCCGCGGCTTTTTAAACATTCTCACTGGTACCAGCTCCAACTGTAATACCTAATGTATCACACTCGCTTGGCAGTCTCAAATTAATACAACTCAGACATCTCATCTGAAGGTCCCCGACCTCATTCATACCGATATTAGTCCCCGACTGAATATCAAGCGTATTTCGTGCACACGATTTAAGTCTCACACATCTTCATTCACGCCAGTAAGCTTCAACTTACACCATACACACACAAATCTTCATTCACCCCAGCAAGCAGACCAGTGGGAGACGCAATGGCCCCCGCCTTCTGTCCATTCTCTGTACAGCTTCTCACCGAGTCTCTTCCACTCCTTACCCCCTCTGCCTTCATTCAATTCTAGAGTGGACTTCAGCGTTTTCAACACCTTTTCTATTTCCAGCGACATTTTATTTACACTACAATACTGTCACCAACCTATGCCTTTACTCAAACCCAAGTGGTACCCTTTCCATATGGCTAAACCGGCCCCCAATTAAGTCTAAAGTAAGAAGTCAATTATGCACTGTGGGTCCTCTAGGATAATAAGTAGTCCCTTACTTCAATATCAAATGTACAAAATAAAAAATACAATCACTCCATATGACTCACGTGTTCCTTGTTACCACGTTAGAACAACTTAATGCCTCATTCAAACTTGGTAGTCAGTGCGCCGACTTTACTACCCGATGTACTCCACACACACCTATGCTTTGTTAGAACCTTACAAAGACCCTCTCCATAGGGCTAAACCGGTCTCAAGTCCAAGTATTCAAATCAATTTTAATTATCTGTCACTCACACTTAGCTACTACCTAGTACATCGCATTCGCATCATATGACTTTCCATTCACACTTTGGTGGTCACTCGTTATGCACCACTCATACATGTAGTCCCAGACTATCCAGTCACACTTTTATAATCAACTAGAATGAATCATACATGTAGTCCCAGACTATCCATTCACACTTTGGTGGTCACCCGTTACCCACCACCCATACATGTAGTAAGTGTCCTCTGTTACCACCTACTAGCCAGGCATACTAGTACATCCCATACACAATACATCATTAGGTATTGTTGATCAATAATAAAATTGCAGTTGCCAATGGAGATATTTCTCAACTATTTTCCAATCTCACACGTCATAATAGTTTAAATTTACATCAAACAGGTGTTCTCACAAAATGAATTTGGATAATGCAATGTGGAGAATTTCAGTTATTACAATAGGTATCTGCTTACCTTTTTAGTAGACTGGTCTTTTTGTGAGAAACACCGTCCGATGACAGCAATGGCCAATCGGCCGGACAATCTCCAGCGAGACCTTCTGCCAGATCACGTAGGGGGTCACCAATTGTTAGGGTTGCGTCAATTCAAATCTGGTATCAGAACAAGTTATAACACTGAGTCACTGATTGTACTCTATGTACTTTTAATAGCTAAGCAATAAATGGCAAATGCAACTTTCGTATATACGGGCTCACTGTAATACCATGCAGGGAAGTGACAGGATGTAGAAAAACAGCTGTGATAGGCCAACAGACGGATTGGAACTATGTCTACCACAGTAGAGGCTGAGCATGGTTTAGACTTGCTTCATCCTATTGCAGGCGCTCAGGCATGTCCCCGCCTCTTGGCGCTTCTTGGAGTCCACCCTCTGTCGATGTATAGATTCTCACTGTTCTGGGATCACCCCCTAGTTATAACAGTTGCTCAGTTCCTGCTATTGTGTTGTTCAGTATTTTTCCATCTCAGTTAAACCTCGTGATGACCACCCCTCCCTATACCTGATTAACCATAACTTTGTAAGATAAGTCACACCATGTGCTCAATATTGTCACATACAAACACAAGGACAAAGCATCTGCTGGGCTGTTATCTACAGTTTTGCAACATGCAGGTCACACCATGTTACTCAGTTCTTGTCACACACAAACAGGCTGTAGATGTAGATGTAGCAAGCAGTTGTTTAATCTCATGATAATGCTCAAGTGCACAAATGCAGACACCTCACACAGCCAACATCAGATAATATTTAATCATATATGGTAATGGCTATAATATAAAACACAGAATCCCACAGTGGATGCTGCAGTGTACCCAAGTGGCGTCGGGAGCAACTGCTTGCACACTCATTACTATTCCACTATGTCTCCCTGGCATGGCTTTTGCGCCATCAGTACAGATAACAAAACATCTTGACCACCAAAGTCCATTTGATGTCACAAAGCTGTCCAGTACTTTAAAAAATAACCTCTCCTGTTGTCCTGGTTTCCAGTGGTTTGCAGAAGAAGACGTGTTCCTTAATTTACCCCCCATAAACGTAACGGACATACAGTGGGGCAAAAAGGGTATTTAGTCAGCCACCAATTGTGCAAACACTTCAACTATGACAGACAAAATGAGGGGGGGGGGGGGAATCCAGAAAATCCCATTGTAGGATTTTTTATGAATTTATTTGCAAATTATGGTGGAAAATAAATATTTGGTCAATAACAAAAGTTTATCTCAATACTTTGTTATATACCCTTTGTTAGCAATGACAGAGGTCAAACGTTTTCTCAAATGATTGCCTCGCCTGGTTCACCAACTACTTCTCTGATAGAGCTCAGTGTGTCAAATCGGAGGGCCTGTTGTCCGGACCTCTGGCAGTCTCTATGGGGGTGCCACAGGGTTCAATTCCCGGGCAGACTCTCTTCTCTGTATACATCAATGATGTCGCTCTTGCTGCTGGTGAGTCTCTGATGCACCTCTACGCAGACGACACCATTCTGTATACTTCTGGCCCTTCTTTGGACACTGTGCTAACTAACCTCTAGACGAGCTTCAATGCCATACAACTCTCCTTCCGTGACCTCCAACTGCTCTTAAACGCAAATAAAACTAAATGCATGCTATTCAACCGATCATTGCCAGCACCTGCCCGCCCATCCAGCATCACTACTCTGGACGGCTCTGACTTAGAATATGTGGATAACTACAAATACCTAGGGGTCTGGCTAGACTGTAAACTCCCCTTCCAGACTCACATTAAGCATCTCCATTCAAAAAGTACATCTAGAATCGGCCTCCTATTTCACAACAAAGCTTCCTTCACTCATGCTGCCAAACATACCCTCGTAAAACTGACCATCCTACCGATCCTTGACTTCGGCGATGTCATCTATAAAATAGCCTCCAACACTCTACTCAGCAAACTGGATGTAGCCATCCGTTTTGTCAACAAAGCCCCATATACAACCACCACTGCGACCTGTACGCTCTCGTTGGCTGGCCCTCGCTTCATACTCGTCGCCAAACCCACTGGCTACAGGTTATCTACAAGTCTCTGCTAGGTAAAGCCCCGGCCTATCTCAGCTCGCTGGTCACCATAGCAGCACACACTCGTAGCACACGCTCCAGCAGGTATATCTCACTGGTCACGCCCAAAGCCAATTCCTCCTTTGGTCGCCTTTCCTTCCAGTTCTCTGCTGCCACTGACTGGAACGAACTGCAAAAATCACTGAAGCTGGAGATTCCCATCTCCTTCACTAGCTGTAAGAACCAGCTGTCAGAGCAGCTCACAGATCACTGCACCTGTTCATAGCCCATCTGTATACAGCCCATCTATCTACCTAATCCCCATACTGTATTTATTTATTTTGCTCCTTTTGCACTACAGTATCTCTACTTGCACATCCATCTTTTTGCACATCTACCATTCCAGTGTTTAATTGTCATATTGTAATTACTTCGCCACCATGGCCTATTTATTGCCTTTACTCCCTTATTTGACCTAATTTGCACTCACTGTATATAGACTTTGTTTTCTTTTTTTCTACTGTATTATTGACTGTACGTTTTGTTCATTCCATGTGTAACTCTGTGTGTGTGTCGAACTGCTATGCTTTATCTTGGCCTGGTCGCAGTTGTAAAAGAGAACTTGTTCTCAACTAGCTCACCTGGTTAAATAAAGGTGAAATTTAAAAATGTTTAAAAAAAATAGCTGTAAGCAAGGCTGTATACAAGCCTTGTTTATCCTCTCTACATAACACTTACCATTGGCAAACATCTTGTTCTGTTCTCAAATTGGACTAGAAACATTTTAGTTTGATTCTCGTGTGATTGGTGTGAGGGATTCTCTTGGTGAACAGTACTGTGCATCATACTGACTTGGCAAATACATACATGTTGACTCAAGCGTCAAACTAAAAGTACACTTTTTTTTTAGAACGTCATTCATGAGAAGGAAAAAAACATGTATCAAGGGCATTATTAGTTTGCAAGATTATGCAACGCCACGTGCAGCCACTTTACAAGGACACGGCTATGTGTTGATAAAACGACTTGCTTTGGTATAAAGCTGAGGGAGGGGGATGGAGGAATGTAAACCCTTCGCAACTGACATAAGATCAACCTGATATTTTAACATATTTGGAGGCGGTACAATGTTTGTTTACCAAGACTCAAATGATATCATGATACAACCTTTGGGGTATGGTGTGATACTAAGCTCAGGACACATTTTAAAAGTTACGTTCTCAAAGAAAATATAAGGTATTCATTGAAAATACCGTTGGACAGCAGTAAATATCCCAGATTATGTTAAAAAGGCACAGGGGTGCAATGTTGTTCATTGGCCCAGAGAGGCCAATATTGTACACGGTGAACTTGTTTGAATTATTTTTAAGAAGTTTCAATGAATTCAAGGAAAACCAAATTGAGCCATTAATGTGTTTTAAATGGTTTGGTTCTTCCTCTATACATTGTACATTTAGTATTGTCAGCCAATCACTATGCTCATAAATGGCATAGATGGTATGAACATAAGCTTAAAGTATAGCTGTTGGGTGACTTGGTTGAGTGATTCTCTTGGGGCCATATCCTACTTGGGAATGTATTGCTTTCCTACGCACCTTTCCTATGCACTTCTCAGTATTTGGTATTCAGGCTTATCTTATTATCACATAACGTGCTCTGTAGGTGTAGCTACCTCTGAATACATTTTAATCACCGCTGAAAACCCTCCAACTTGCTGGCCAACAGATTTTCTTGCGTAGTTTTCATTCAATAGGGTTTTCAGTATATGCATCTTAATCCATCCCTTTAATTAAATATGGTGTACTTTTTAGTTAGAATTTTTGTCTACAGACTAGAATATATTGAGGAAAATGGGTTCAGAATATTAGCTTTCTTTCATTGATCCCTATCTAAATATATGCATATTTGTTGCTGTTTCCGCACCAATTGGTCTGATCTTGCAGATTTATTTTGGTTTAGGAAAGTATTTTTGAATCATAAACAGGTTTGGAAGAGCCTTTGTGCACGAAAGGAAAAACGGTGGTTTGATGCATTGTGAAAATGAGTCTTTCTATATTATCAAGCGTTACTAATGATCCTCAGCAACAACCACGCATCTGTGATGGCATCTACAGAGGAAGCAAATGAAGGTATACAAAACAATGGGATTACATAGAATGATAATGTAGCCTATACCAACTGAAGGGAACTAATATTAAATTGTCAGTTGAATATCTGTGGTTATTAGGCTTTCTGACAGTCGATACTGATAGTGGCTAATATTTAACAAAGTAGGAGACAGAAATCCAGGGTTACCTGGTTATTAAGACATACAAGATTGCAAGTTTAAATGATGTACAATATAAATTCTGCATAATAGCACAGCATTTCATAAACTTTACCGTGGGGAATGTGGATATGCTTCAGTTTGCTGCCATATGACTGGTTTCACGTTAATCGCCAGCGATTTATAAGGTAAACCAGATCTAAAAGTCTGATTTATATTTACAATTCCCTTATCCACACGGATTACTCCTTTACCTAGCTCTTATCAAGTTGTAAATTACAGTGCATGGAGAATGGTTTCATTTCTATCGGGAAAAAATAAAGTACATGCTTTTTCCACTTGGAACCATAGGGTCGCTAGACCTTATTCATGGTTTCTTCGCAAGTAAAGATGGGGGAATTAAGGAATATATGGCATATCTGTAGACACACCTTCATTTATTAGATATCCACCCCAAAAGAATAGCGGGTGAATTGCGTGCCATTCAGTTCAAGGTCAGAATAGAGAGAAGTGCATAAAAACTTCAGTTCCATTCCAATACTTATTTTCCACCATAATTTGCAAATAAATTCATTAAAAATCCTATAATGTGATTTTCTGGATTTTTTTTCTAATTTTGTCTGTCATAGTTGAAGTGTATCTATGATGAAAATTACAGGCCTCTCTCATCTTTTTAAGTAGGAGAACTTCCACAATTGGTGGCTGACTAAATACTTTTTTGACCCACTGTACATGTGAGATGAGTAATGCAAAATATGTCAACATTCTTAAAGTGACCAGTGTTGCATTATTAAAGTGGCCAGTGATTCCAAGTCTGTGTATGTATATAGGGCAGCAGCCTCTAATGTGCTAGTGATGGCTATTTAACAGAATTTAACAGTCTGATGGCCTTGGGATAGAATATGTTTTTCAATCTCTCGGTCCCATGCACCTGTACTTACCTCGCCTTCTGGATGATCAGTGGCTCGGGTAGTTGTTGTCCTTGATGATCTTTTTGACCTTCTTGTGCCATTGGGTGTTGTAGGTGTCCTGGAGGGCAGGTAGTTTGCCCCCAGTGATGTTGGGCAGACTGCACCACCCTCTGGAGACATATTGTATGTGTTATCACAGACCTTTCCACAAACCTTTCAAGGACATGTGGTGGTGATGACGAGGGAATGGTGTATTCCTTGACGTGGCACAATCTTTCGTTTATCTGAAATCTGCATGTGTGGTAAATCCACGTGTCAGCGGGAGCTAAGGGGTGTATATAGTTTAATGTCCAACACAATGAAGACTGTTCTGAAAGCTGCCATGTCCATGTTTAACTGCCTGTGTGGTTTGGGTCTCCTTGTTGTTCTACATGTGCCACCTGGGTGGATGATGTGGAGGACTCTTCAACATAAAGTGGGCTGTTCTGTAGGCCAGGCAGTGCTTTAGCATCAACACAAAACCTATATTTTAAACATCATATATCAACATCTATATCATCATTACATCTAGCCTAAATCAAGTAATGTAACAAAAAATGTTTACTATGGATGAGAATAAAGTTATCAGACAAGGAAATTTCTACATTACTAGATCACAAAAACAACACTTTTTCCAATATATAAGATGCACTGAGTGTACAATTAAGTGATTATGCCTGAGAAGCCGTTGTTTGGAGGATATACTGGCATGTATGTTATATATCGGGGTGGCAGGGTAGCCTAGTGGTTAGAGCGTTGGACTAGTAACCGGAAGTTCACACCCCCGAGCTGACAAGGTAAAAATCTGTTGTTCTGCCCCTGAACAGGCAGTTAACCCACTGTTCCTAGGCCGTCATTGAAAATAAGAATTTGTTCTTAACTGACTTGCCTAGTTAAATACAGGTAAAATATATAAAAAAATTAATTAAAATATCCTCCGAACACCGGCTTCGAGGGCATTATCACTTCATAAATGTTGTTTTGATTTAATTTATTCACATTTAATTATTCCACAAGATATAGTCCCGACACATCTAGGGTTGCTAGAGACGCGCCGTAACCCAGTCGTTCGTTCTAAATGTTAGCCAACTACGGCTAGCCAACTACAGCTAACTTATGGTCACGTCGAAAAGTGCAGCCAGAATAACAGCAAAGTAGCTGCGTTTGCATTTGTTTAAGCCTTTTTCAAGTACCATTTTTTTGGATACATCCATAACTATAAGCTAATGAGGATCAATTTTGCATGGCATAGAAAATGTGCTCACTTGTCAGGCCACTGTTGTAGAGGAACTAGCCAACAATACAGAGTTAGGCAATCAATTCAAACTGAAGCTGGAAAGACTGCAAATTAGCTGCGTTTCATTTGACTTTTTTCAATTTACTTTTTTTGTGTACATATCCATAAAAATGATGCCAGCTGAATCATGATTTCGACTGGCTGAAAAAACCTGCCTGCCTGGCTCGTCCAGACTCATGACACGTTCATTACTATGGGACAGCAGGATCATTTAAATATTGAAACAATGTTGCAAATGTCAGAGACAGACAGCAAGGTTTATGCAAATCTCTGCTATTGAAAACTAAATGCTAGTCTAAAAGAAATGAGATAATGTCTAGATGCTTTTTATTGTGGTGATCAAGTTTATAAATTGCTTGGCTGAGCTGATGTAACAATGGATGCGCAGTCAACCAGTATACATTGTGGATTATAGACTGGGTGGTTTGAGCCCTGAATGCTGATTGGCTGAAAGCCATGGTACATCAGACCGTATACCATGGGTATGACAAAACATTTATTTTTACTGCTCTAATTACATTGGTAACCAGTTTATATTAGCAATAGGGCACCTCGGGTGTTTGTGGTATATTGCCAATATACCACGCTAAGGGTTGTATCCAGCAACGCGTTGTGCCTAAAAGCAGCCCTTAGCAGTGATATATTGGCTACATACCACACCCCCTCTGGCTTTATTGCTTAAATAGACCCCAGCTGGAATGTGGTTTTAACCTATCAGCATTCAGGATTAGACCCACCCGTTGTATAAAACATTAGGAACACCTGCTCTTTCCATGACAGACTGACCAGCTGAAACCTATGACATCTGTTATTTAGTTCAGTCAGTGTGTAGATGAAGGGGAGGAGACCGGTTAAGGAAGTATTATTATTTATTTTTTTGCCTTGGGACATGGATTGTGTATGTGTTCAGACAAAATATTTATAGCTGCAACATGTAACTATTTGGACAACCAAGCAAATTCACACAATGTGAGTTATAGATCTGTCATTCTCATTGAAAGCAAGTTTAAGAGCATTTTTTCTATGCTCCCGTTCTTAAGTTTTAGTTTTTGCATCTTTTACTTTCAGTTTTGTACACCAGCTTCAAACTGCTGAAAATGCAATTTGTGATTATGGAAAATATATTTCACAGCAGTTTAGATGGTAGACTATACAACTGAAATTAGGTGAAGGATTAACATTTTAGAAACCAGGAAATGGCAGAGCGATTTCTGCATATTGCAGCTTTAAGTGCTTTCGAACGGGGTATATTAGTAGGTGCCAGGCGCACTGGTTTGAGTGTGTCAAGGCTGCTGGCTTTTTCCCACTCAACAGTTTCCATGTTTGGAGAATGGTCCACCACCCAAAGGACATCCAGCCAATTTAGCACAACTGTGGGAGTCAACATAGACCAGCATCCCTGTGGAACACTTTCGACACCTTGTAGAATCTATGCCCGAACGAATTGAGGCTGTTCTAAGGGCATAAGGGGATGCAGCTCAATATTAGGAAGGTCTTCCTAATGTTTTGTACACCCAGGTCTTTTACAGATTTTTGATTGAAATGTATTGACATTCTCTCTTGTCTCTCTCGACCAGAGTATGTGAGCAGAGCTGGAGTGGAGTGAGGAGCGGAGCGTACCCAATTTGACTGGAGTATGGAGTGAGTTTCTCAAAGGCTGGAGCATAGGCCTTCTCGCCTGCTTCAATTTTGTTCCAGTAGCGTTCCAGTAGCCTCACTTCACTTCAGGAGCTCAGGGCATGCCCGGCCCAGCATGCATTTGAAGGCTACTTGTGTGCTGCTATAGCCCCTTGTTGTATCTACTGTCATGGAGTTTTTCATAAAGAAACTGATAAAACACTCAGGTGAAAAATCAAGGCACCTTACAAAGATGAGGTGGACCTAGAGCAAGAGAGGGAGTGCGGTGATGTAGTGTCCACAAATAATCATTGTGGAATCTGAAAAGACATGTATCCTGAAAGCATGACGTGTACTATGTGCACATGCTAACAGAAAGGAAGGAGGTGGGTAGCTAGCTACAGTAAGTGTGTCATTGTATCAAAGTATTTATAAACAAAAATCTGTTATCTTAAAAGTTAAATTCATTGTTCTTGGACTACCTGGCCAGATGACTCCTTGCTGTTCCCAGTCCACCATTTACTCCTGAGGTGCTGACCTGTTGCACCCTCGACAACCACTGTGATTATTATTATTTGACCCTGCTGGTCATCTATGAATATTTGAACATCTTGGCCATGTTCTGTTATAATCTCCACCTGGCACAGCCAGAAGAGGACTGGCCACCACTCATAGCCTGGTTCCTCTCTAGGTTTCTTCCTAGGTTCTGGCCTTTTTAGGGAGTTTTTCCTAGCCACCATGCTTCTACACCTGCAGTGCTTGCGGTTTCGGGATTTAGGCTGGGTTTCTGTACAGCACTTTGTGACGTCAGCTGATGTAAGAAGGGCTTTATAAATACATTTGATTGATAGTGTGTTGGGCTCACACAATGTATTTCTTTGTAGGGTATAGCCTTGAAATATTTGAAATTATAGCCTAAATAATTTTGTTCCTTCTTTCTGACCATACGCTGTGCCTGACAGATAGTGAGTGTAGGTCTACAGTTATCATGTGTTCACCCCCTTTGATTTTTTTATTTATTCCCCCCCCACATGTTGCTTCCATTACAAAGTGAGAGTGAAATAGATTGAATAGTGTTTTTTGTCATTGATATACACAAAATACTCAGTCAATTTGGCTTAAATAATACCCCCTCCTCATATGTACAGTGTGGTCCCTCAGTCTAGTGTTAGATTTCAAGCACAGATTCAACCACAAAGACATGGGACAATTCCAAAAGCCTAATAAAGAAGACCAGTGATTGGTAGATGGGTAACAATAACAAATCAGAAGTTGTATTACAGTGCATTCGGGAAAGTATTCTGAGCCCTTCCCTTTTTACAGATTTTGTTACGTTACAGCCTTATTTTAAAATGTATTTTAAAAACATCAAAAAATGATCAATCTACACACAATAACCCATAATGACAAAGCGAAACAGGTTTTTAGATACTTAGTATTCAGACCCTTTGCTATGACACTTGAAATTGTGCTCAGGTGCATCCGGTTTCCATTAATTATCCTTGATGTTTCTACAAATTGATTGGAGTCTACCTGTTGTAAATTCAATTGATTTGACATGATTTGGAAAGGCGAACACACCGGTCTATATATGAGGTCCCACAGTTGACAGTGCATGTCAGAGCAAAGACCAAGCCATGAGGTCGAAGGCAATTGTCCATAGATCTTAGACAGGATTGTGTCGAGGCACAAATCTGGGAAATGGTACCAAAACATTTCTGCAGCATTGAAGGTCCCAAAGGTCCCAAAGAACACAGTGGCCTCCATCATTCTTAATTGTCTGAACTTTTTAACCACCCTACTCTGGTATTGGAGCATCCCCTAAACGACTGTCTCTTTCATTGCAGTTTGTGCCCTCTTGCCTACCTTATAACCTGTGGTGCACCTGTGTTCAGGATCGAGCACCTCTGTTAGGGCAATGCGAGGAGCAGGAGCACGTCCTTGGCGCTGGTGTACAAGATGCAAGTTGTCGGTCCAAACTACAAAGGTCTGAGCTGTGGAGCTCTGGTTGGAGCTAGCTCGTAGTGGCATCTGTCCTTGACATAGTTCGCCCTGTGTTAGCTGCGGCCAGGGAAAAAGTGTGTTACCAATCAGGTCCCCGGAGTCTGGAGTTGCCCATCACTGTCCTAGATATTTATTTTTCTGAGTAGCGTGAAGAAAGAAGATTGCCAGTTGGTTTTAACCTCTAACTGGAAAATATCTTTGTAATCTTTTTTTTTTTTGATAAAGTGTTGTCTGGTCCATTTGTATTGCTCATGCCCCAACTCAAAGGTGGCCTATCACAAACCCGTGTGTCTTATGTACTGGTTGAGAGATCCCCCCCTCATGTAACAGGAACTGGCGTAGCCTGGTAGTTGAGCAATTTTAGGTAACCCTAGTCATCAGGTGTTACACATTTTAATTTTTTAATTTTACCTTTATTTTACTAGGCAAGTCAGTTAAGAACAAATTCTTATTTTCAATGACGGCCTAGGAACAGTGGGTTCAGGGGCAGAACGACAGATTTGTACCTTGTCAGCTCGGGGATTCGAACTTGCAACCTTTCGGTTACTAGTCCAACGCTCTAACCACTAGGCTACCCTGCCGCCCCATACCCCACAAGACATGGGGTCTCTTCACAGTCCCCAAGTCCAGATCAGAGGCTAAGAAACAAACAGTAATGTATAGAGCCATGACTACATGGAACTCTCTCCCACCTCAGATAACAATCAAGCTAGCAATAAAATCTGATTGAAACAACCCCTCACGGCACAACGCGGACTGTGAAGAGACGAGCACAAAAACACACACGCATGTTCTACTATCCTTGTGGCGACCAAACAATTGATTCCCATTCAAAATCCTATTTTCCCTAAACCTAACCCTTATTCTAAGCATAACCCTAAACCCCTAAACTTAACCCCTAAGCCTAAAATAGCCTTTTTCCTTGTGGGGACTGGTGAAATGTCCCCACTTGTTCAACTGTTCCTTGTTTTTACTATCCTTGTGAGGATCCCAGAAGGACAGTAAAAACCACACACTCATTATTCTTAGAATCTAATGTAGTATTGTAAACATCTAATGTAATACTGTATCAATGTAAATGTGTATGTTTTTGTATGATGCAATATTTAATTTCTGTTTGGAGCTAATGGGGATCCTAATAAAATACGAAATACTTATTTTCTGGTTACATGCTCCCTGTTACATGTAATCCACTACTACCCAACCCTGCTAAGTGTATTGTATTGCCATCAACACTGACTCCACTAAATAGTAGTACACACTATAAGGGTAGTTTTTAAAAACCTCTGTAGTATGTACTATCTATTATGGAAATAGCTTAGCCAATGTCTATTGCTTTGGTTGGGAGAAAAAGGCCACAAAAAAACAGGCAAACATTTTTATCTGAATCTAGCCTCTCTGTGAACTCTATGAACACATTCCAGGAAAGCCATTTATGTCTTCACTGACAAGCCACCGTAAAAACGCAGATGTGGAAAATAAACAAGCCATTAGCCCGAAAGGCGCTTCATTAGAGCCCCACATGCCGTGACATTACGCAAGTTACAATGCACAGACGATTTTCACATTGAAGCCTGACGTTTAGTTGATATACCTAGTTTACTCAGTACGGTATCTCTCTCTAGGAGAGATAGCTTGGCCTAGGAGAGTGAAAGTGAAAATGTGAGGTGGTTTGAGGGGAGATGATCGGGCGAATTGATCAAAGAAAGGAGGGAGGATGATGGAGGATTAGCCTAATGGACTATCGTCTTCAGGGTCATGACAGACATACCTTTACAGCTGTGATGGGCTTTCAGTGAAAGAGGTTAACCTGGGATCTTTGTAAGTTTTACAGTTCCAAAATCTATGGCTTTAAACAGAAATCTACAGATTCCAATGTGTTTGTTTACTACCAACTTACCTACAGTGCCTTCAGAAAGTATTTATACCCCTTGACTTATTCCATATTTTGTTGCGTTACAGCCTGAATTCAAGAATTGATTAAATGTATTTATTTTCTCACCCATCTACACACAATACTGACAATACTAATGACAAAGTGAAAACGTATTTTTAGAAATTTTTGCAAATGCATGGAAAACATTCTGAAATACAGCTGTGAGTCTTTCTGGGTAAGTCTAACGGTTTCGCACACCTGGATTTTACAATATTTGCACAAATTCTTCAAACTCTGTCAAGTTACATTTACATTACATTTAAGTCATTTAGCAGACGCTCTTATCCAGAGCGACTTACAAATTGGTGCATTCACCTTATGACATCCAGTGGAACAGCCACTTTACAATAGTGCATCTAAATCTTTTAGGGGGGGAGAAGGATTACTTATCCTATCCTAGGTATTCCTTAAAGAGGTGGGGTTTCAGGTGTCTCCGGAAGGTGGTGATTGACTCCGCTGTCCTGGTCCTTTGGTCTTTTGATCACTGATGTCAACTCCAATGTATATTTGGCCATGTGTTTTCGGTAATTGTCCTGCTGAAAGGTGAATTCGTCTCCCAGTGTCTGTTGGAAATCAGACTGAACCAGGTTTTCCTCTAGTATCTTACCGGTGCGTAGCTTTATTCCGTTTCTTTTTATCAACAAAATAAATCCCTAGTCCTTTCCAATGACAAGCATACCGATAACATGATGCAGCCACCACAATGCTTAACAATATGAAGAGTGGGACATAGCGATGTGTTGGAATTGCTCCATAAGGCTTTGTATTCAGAACATAAGGTACATTTCTTGGCTGTATATTTTAGCAGTTTTACTTTAGTGTTTTATGTTATTGACCATTTTATTCTGTACAGGCTTCCATCTTTTCTCCCTGTCATTTAGGTTAGCATTGCAGACTGAGGGACATTACAGGTATGTGTGGGGTACAGAGATGATGTAGTCATGCAAAAAAAACATGTTAAACACACCTCTATGAAGAGGGAACGCAACACCCTGCTACAACTCTACGTGAACTGAAAGAGGTATGGACCTTAGGTGTGAGTAAGGATGACAAAAGGCTGAGATTTACCGCCTACTAGGAATTTATTCACACGGTAATATGGGGAACAGGGGCTGGTCGGAACCAAAGCCCCCTCTCCTATTTTACCTGCCTAACCACTCCTTACCTAATTTAGCACCACCTGGTGCACTAACCAAAATACAGGGGGTGGTCCACCCAAGTCTTACCTAGTGTGCCTAGACAGTGAATATACTACGGGTATATGTATGCCCGTGGGCCTCTTGCCTAAGCACTCCCTAGGTGCCTTCCCCTTCCCCCCCTGGGAACAAATTAAACAGAATATTAAACAATCCACTTCACAAAAAAACTGAGAAAAAACTAACTCAGGCCATTAAAGAAGCTCTGACAAAGCAACAAACAGAACATACCAAAGCTGCTACCAACAACAACTAACATGCTATACCCCTCAGCCATCAACCTCCTCTCTCAGCAATGAGCTATATCACAATCAATCTCTACCCTGATCAACAGAACATTGGCTTTTATAGCTTCAGAAGGCATTGGAAATTGGAGACAGCTGCGTCCTGACGAGGGGGCGGGGTCAGCTCTCCAATAATCGTGGAGTCGACCAATCAGCTGCTGGGGGATTTCAGGAAGCCATTTCCTGAAACACACTCAATTATACCAACGACAACACAGAAACTGGGGAACGTAAAACACAATTATTGCACACAAAGTGATGCAACTTCTTATGTGACTTTTTAAGCACATTTTTACTCCTCAATGCATTTAGGCTTGCCATAAGAAAAGGGTTGAATATTTATTGACTCAAGACATAAAGTTTTTCATTTTTTATTAGTAAACCTTTTTCCACTTTGACATTATGGGATATTGTGTGTTAGACCAGTGACATAAAATCTCAATTTAATCAATGTAACACGACAACATTTAGAAATTGTCAAGGGTTGTGAATACTTTCTGAAGGCACTGTATTGTCTACAGCTATAGATTTGCAGTTGTCCCAAATTAATTAGTTAGGTGACTGAATATGTGCAGTGCACTGAGATGCTTGGAGGCAGGTAAACTGGGGCCATCTTGAACTGTAATGGTGAGCCTCCGAACCAGTAATACATGGAGGATTGTGGTCGTAATTGTGTTTTCTAAGTTTGGAGATGGTTATCAATCCAAAGCATTATTTTTCCCAATAAAAGGGTTTGGAGCTGACATGGTTTGATTGTGTTGCAGAATAAATGGCTAGCCGTCTGCACTCTTTAATAAACAATGTTTTAGTTGGGTACATAGTCAGATCTAAATGCTAGCACTGTCTGTTAGCAACATAATCTAGAATTGTAAAGACCAATGCTCTCAGTCTCTTTAACCAACTCTTTATATTTTGTCAAACAAGTTTACTGAATACCCCCTTGGTGTTTGTTTGCAGCTGCCTTCCTAACTCATGCAATGGTCTGCATGATTAATTAATTATATTACTTGACACTTGAAGCACCAACTTTTTATCTCCCACACGAAAAGTCAGGTAGTGTTTTCAGTTTTCACCCCTGGCACGCACTCTTAAAGTACCACATGCCTCTGTGTGGAATGTCCAATGATCACCCACAACATTCTAGTGTTTTTAATAAACTTGAACAGCATTCCCGGAGTGTCCTGGACAGTGGATACACAGCTTTCGTGACCCTTCACCATTTTACTGGCTTTTGTTACATTTACATTTACATTTAAGTAATTTAGCAGACGCTCTTATCCAGAGCGACTTACAAATTGGTGCATTCACCTTATGACATCCAGTGGAACAGCCACTTTACAATAGTGCATCTAAATATTTTAAGGGGGTGAGAAGGATTACTTTATCCTATCCTAGGTATTCCTTAAAGAGGTGGGGTTTCAGGTGTCTCCGGAAGGTGGTGATTGACTCCGCTGTCCTGGCGTCGTGAGGGAGTTTGTTCCACCATTGGGGGCCAGAGCAGCGAACAGTTTTGACTGGGCTGAGTGGGAACTGTACTTCCTCAGTGGTAGGGAGGCGAGCAGGCCAGAGGTGGATGAACGCAGTGCCCTTGTTTGGGTGTAGGGCCTGATCAGAGCCTGGAGGTACTGAGGTGCCGTTCCCCTCACAGCTCCGTAGGCAAGCACCATGGTCTTGTAGCGGATGCGAGCTTCAACTGGAAGCCAGTGGAGAGAGCGGAGGAGCGGGGTGACGTGAGAGAACTTGGGAAGGTTGAACACCAGACGGGCTGCGGCGTTCTGGATGAGTTGTAGGGGTTTAATGGCACAGGCAGGGAGCCCAGCCAACAGCGAGTTGCAGTAATCCAGACGGGAGATGACAAGTGCCTGGATTAGGACCTGCGCCGCTTCCTGTGTGAGGCAGGGTCGTACACAGGGTGTTGTCCAGGATCACGCCAAGGTTCTTAGCGCTCTGGGAGGAGGACACAATGGAGTTGTCAACCGTGATGGCGAGATCATGGAACGGGCAGTCCTTCCCCGGGAGGAAGAGCAGCTCCGTCTTGCCGAGGTTCAGCTTGAGGTGGTGATCCGTCATCCAGACATGCAGAGATGCGATTCGCCACCTGGTCATCACAAGGGGGAAAGGAGAAGATTAATTGTGTGTCGTCTGCATAGCAATGATAGGAGAGACCATGTGAGGTTATGACAGAGCCAAGTGACTTGGTGTATAGCGAGAATAGGAGAGGGCCTAGAACAGAGCCCTGGGGGACACCAGTGGTGAGAGCGCGTGGTGAGGAGACAGATTCTCGCCACTCCACCTGGTAGGAGCGACCTGTCAGGTAGGACGCAATCCAAGCGTGGGCCGCGCCGGATATGCCCAACTCGGAGAGGGTGGAGAGGAGGATCTGATGGTTCACAGTATCAAAGGCAGCCGATAGGTCTAGAAGGATGAGAGCAGAGGAGAGAGAGTTAGCTTTAGCAGTGCGGAGCGCCTCCGTGATACAGAGAAGAGCAGTCTCAGTTGAATGACTAGTCTTGAAACCTGACTGATATGGATCAAGAAGGTCATTCTGAGAGAGATAGCGGGAGAGCTGGCCAAGGACGGCACGTTCAAGAGTTTTGGAGAGAAAAGAAAGAAGGGATACTGGTCTGTAGTTGTTGACATCGGAGGGATCGAGTGTAGGTTTTTTCAGAAGGGGTGCAACTCTCGCTCTCTTGAAGACGGAAGGGACGTAGCCAGCGGTCAGGGATGAGTTGATGAGCGAGGTGAGGTAAGGGAGAAGGTCTCCGGAAATGGTCTGGAGAAGAGAGGAGGGGATAGGGTCAAGCGGGCAGGTTGTTGGGCGGCCGGCCTTCACAAGACGCGAGATTTCATCTGGAGAGAGAGGGGAGAAAGAGGTCAGAGCACAGGGTAGGGCAGTGTGAGCAGAACCAGCGGTGTCGTTTGACTTAGCAAACGAGGATCGGATGTCGTCGACCTTCTTTTCAAAATGGTTGACGAAGTCATCTGCAGAGAGGGAGGAGGGGGGGGAGGGGGAGGAGGATTCAGGAGGGAGGAGGATTCAGGAGGGAGGAGAAGGTGGCAAAGAGCTTCCTAGGGTTAGAGGCAGATGCTTGGAATTTAGAGTGGTAGAAAGTGGCTTTAGCAGCAGAGACAGAGGAGGAAAATGTAGAGAGGAGGGAGTGAAAGGATGCCAGGTCCGCAGGGAGGCGAGTTTTCCTTCATTTCCGCTCGGCTGCCCGGAGCCCTGTTCTGTGAGCTCGCAATGAGTCGTCGAGCCACGGAGGCGGGAGGGAGGACCGAGCCGGCCTGGAGGATAGGGGACATAGAGAGTCAAAGGATGCAGAAAGGGAGGAGAGGAGGGTTGAGAAGGCAGAATCAGGAGATAGGTTGGAGAAGGTTTGAGCAGAGGGAAGAGATGATAGGATGGAAGAGGAGAGAGTAGCGGGGGAGAGAGAGCGAAGGTTGGGACGGCGCGATACCATCCGAGTAGGGGCAGTGTGGGAAGTGTTGGATGAGAGCGAGAGGGAAAAGGATACAAGGTAGTGGTCGGAGACTTGGAGGGGAGTTGCAATGAGGTTAGTGGAAGAACAGCATCTAGTAAAGATGAGGTCGAGCGTATTGCCTGCCTTGTGAGTAGGGGGAAGGTGAGAGGGTGAGGTCAAAAGAGGAGAGGAGTGGAAAGAAGGAGGCAGAGAGGAATGAGTCAAAGGTAGACGTGGGGAGGTTAAAGTCGCCCAGAACTGTGAGAGGTGAGCCGTCCTCAGGAAAGGAGCTTATCAAGGCATCAAGCTCATTGATGAACTCTCCGAGGGGACCTGGAGGGCGATAAATGATAAGGATGTTAAGCTTGAAAGGGCTGGTAACTGTGACAGCATGAAATTCAAAGGAGGCGATAGACAGATGGGTAAGGGGAGAAAGAGAGAATGACCACTTGGGAGAGATGAGGATCCCGGTGCCACCACCCCGCTGACCAGAAGCTCTCGGGGTGTGCGAGAACACGTGGGCGGACGAAGAGAGAGCAGTAGGAGTAGCAGTGTTATCTGTGGTGATCCATGTTTCCGTCAGTGCCAAGAAGTCGAGGACTGGAGGGAGGCATAGGCTGAGATGAACTCTGCCTTGTTGGCCGCAGATCGGCAGTTCCAGAGGCTACCGGAGACCTGGAACTCCACGTGGGTCGTGCGCGCTGGGACCACCAGATTAGGGTGGCCGCGGCCACGCGGTGTGGAGCGTTTGTATGGTCTGTGCAGAGAGGAGAGAACAGGGATAGACAGACACATAGTTGACAGGCTTATGAAGAGGCTACGCTAATGCAAGATGATTGGAATGACAAGTGGACTACACATCTCGAATGTTCAGAAAGTTAAGCTTACGTAGCAAGAATCTTATTGACTAAAATGATTAAAATGATACAGTACTGCTGAAGTAGGCTAGCTGGCAGTGGCTGCGTTGTTGACTTTGTAGGCTAGCTGGCAGTGGCTGCGTTGTTGACACTATAATAATAATATAATAATAATATATGCCATTTAGCTGACGCTTTTATCCAAAGCGACTTACAGTCATGTGTGCATACATTCTACGTATGGGTGGTCCCGGGAATCTAACCCACTACCCTGGCGTTACAAGCGCCATGCTCTACCAACTGAGCCACAGAAGGACCAAGTCGTTCCGTTGAGTGTAATAGTTTCTACAGTGCTGCTATTCGGGGGCTAGCTGGCTAGCTAGCAGTGTTGATTACGTTACGTTGCGTTAAAAGAACGACAATAGCTGGCTAGCTAACCTAGAAAATCGCTCTAGACTACACAATTATCTTTGATACACAGACGGCTATGTAGCTAGCTATGTAGCTAGCTACGATCAAACAAATCAAACCGTTGTGCTGTAATGAAATGAAATGAAAATGTGATACTACCTGTGGAGCGAAGCGGAATGCGACCGGGTTGTTGAGTGCGGAAGTTCTATTCAGTAGACGTTGGCTAGCTGTTGGCTAGCTAGCAGTGTCTCCTACGTTAAGGACGACAAATAGCTGGCTAGCTAACCTCTGTAAATTAATTTGTGATGGATTCATTATTTTGATCACTGATGTCTCACTGTAATCAGTGTTTTTTTTCTGGGGGATTCGTGTGCTGATGCGTGGTGGTGCCTGAGGCCCTTAGTACAAACAAGAGATCCCGTTGCAGTGATGGAAAAAGACCAGGCCATCTTGCCCCTCTTTACTCAAGACAGTGTGACGCATCCCACCGATGCCTTCCTTAGGAGGGCGGGAGGTTATGGCGCTCTCGCCTATAACAGTCTTCATTCCACACTCCTTCCCACAGAAACCTCTGCCTGACATTGTTTCTCTTAGCTCCCTCCGGAGAGCATAACCCCTATGTCTGTTTTTGAGTAATCCTGTGTGATTCATGAACCCCATGTTTGGTGGAGTGAGAATGGACAGGAGGAGTGATTCACAAGTTGCATATCCCACCCTACTCCGCAGAGCATTGTGCTTTAGCTAGTGGAGATTCTATAGACTCTAGTGGTGTGTTGGGAGACTAATGACATAAGGCAGGGCTCCAGACAGCGAGTTAAACATTTAATTGGTCGCACTGGTGCAAGCTGCACAATTATACCTGGTCACCTCAAACAAAACATCCTGTTTGCTGGGCCGATAAAACCGTGAATTTGTTCAACAGTAAAGTGCATTATCCTCATGATTCCTGTAATAAAAGTGTCTGCCCTGCCACGGTGCCTGCCTGTTTCACTGGGGCCGACTTCTGTAATGAGCGAGCCTCTCAGAGTGCATCTTAACTTAAGATGGGCGATAAAACTATGAAAAGCCATTCAACTCAAATGGAAGATGAGCAAAGTGGGCAGGGGACCATTGGGTGATGTAAGCATTGGCGAGGGACGTGTACAGGGCGGGACCAACGTTTTTTTTTAGGACATTACATTTGCCGTTAGATTAATACATGGCTACTAGCAGTAAGTGTTATATTTAGAGTAAGCAATCTAGCTAATGTGTTTTGAGTTTCCACTTCCTCAGGTGATGAATTAGCACCAATTGAACTAGGCATACAGTGGCTTGTGAAAGTATTCACCCCCCTTGGCATTTTTCCTATTTTGTTGCCTTACAACAATTCAAATAGATTTTGGGGGGGTTGTATCATTTGATTTACACAACATGCCTACTACTTTAAAGATGCAAAATATTTATTGTGAAACAAAACAAAGAAATAAGACAAAAAAAACTGAAAACTTGAGCGTGCATAACTATTCACCCCCGCAAAGTCAATACTTTGTAAAGCCACCTTTTGCAACAATTATAGCTGCAAGTCTCTTGGGGTATGTCTCTATACGCTTGGCTCGTCTAGCCACTGGGATTGTTATCAATTCTTCAAGGTAAAACTGCTCCAGCTCCTTCAAGTTGGATGGGTTCCGCTGGTGTACAGCAATCTTTAAGTCATACCACAGATTCTCAATTGGATTGAGGTCTGGGCTTTGACTAGGCCATTCCAAGACATTTAAATGTTTCCCCTTAAACCACTCGAGTGTTGCTTTAGCCGTATGCTTAGGGTCATTGTCCTGCTGGAAGGTAAACCTCGGTCCCAGTCTAAAATCTCTGGAAGAGGGAAACAGGTTTCCCTCAAGAATTTCCATGTATTTAGCACCATCCATCATTCCTTCAATTCTGACCAGTTTCCCAGTCCCTGTTGGTGAAAAACATCCCTACAGCATTATGCTGCCACTACCATGCTTCATTGTGGGGTTGGTGTTCTCGGGGTGATGAGAGGTGTTGGGTTTGCGCCAGACATAGCGTTTTCCTTGATGGCCGAAAAGCTAAATTTTAGGCTCATCTGACCAGAGTACCTTCTTCCATATGTTTGAGGAGTCTCCCACATGCCTATTGGCGAAAATCAAACTTGTTTGCTTATTTTTTTCTTTAAGCAATGGCTTTTTTTCTGGCCATTCTTCTGTAAAGCCCAGCTCTGTGGAGTGTATGACTTAAAGTGGTCCTATGGACAGGTACTCCAATATCCGCTGTGGAGCTTTGCAGCTCCTTCTGGGTTATCTTTGGCCTCTTTGTTGCCTCTCCCTCCTTGCCTGGTCGGTGAATTTTGGTGGGCGACCCTCTCTTGGCAGGTTTGTTGTGGAGCCATATTATTTCCATTTTTGAATAATGGATTTAATGATACTCTGTGGGATGTTGAAAGTTTCAGATATTTTTTTAGAACACAATCCTGATCTTTACTTCTCCACAACTTTGTAGCTGAACTGTTTGGAGAGCTCCTTGGTCTTCATGGTGCCGCTTGCTTGGTGGTGCCGCTTGCTTAGTGGTGTTGCAGACTCTGGGGCCTTTCAGAACAGGTGTATATATACTGAGATCATGTAACAGATCATGTGAAACTTAGATTGCTCACAGGTGGACTTTATGTGACTTCTGAGGGTAATTAGTTGCACCAGATTTTATTTAGGGGCTTCATAGCAAAGGGGGTGAATACATATGCACGCACCACTTTTCCGTTTTGTATTATTTAGAATTTTTTTCATTTCACTTCACCAATTTGGACTATTTTGTGTATGTCCAAATAAAAATCTATTTAAATTACAGGTTGTAATGCAACGACATAGGAAAAACGCCAAGGGGGATGAATACTTTCGCGAGGCACTGTACACTGTATATAATATTACTGCAATTAAAGATGAAAGCAAATTAATGTGTATAAAAAAACACATCTGGGGCCCTATTTTGACATTGTCATCCCAAAATCATGACAATCACTGGATTAGCTTGCATATAAAAATATGTTGAATCATGCATTCCTGCTTAGACATGTTAGCTGTAACAACGTATGTATTGAATACCACCTCAGTATTATAATACACTTCGTAAGAAAGCATTGTGAATTACTTTATAATACTTTATAATACTTTATAATATAACATTTTTGGGTGCCACCAAATCATGGGCTGGTACCACCAACTGAAAAAGTTTGTGGCACCATGCCACCGGGGGAAAAGTTTAGTCTGGAGTCCTGTAGAGAAATTGCAAAAAAGGCTAATCTAGATGAGCATTGGAGTGGAGCTGCAGGGGCCTATGTTGTGCATCAGAAAAATATTACGACTACTGGTGCTACTTTTATATTGTCGTTGAATTAAGAACGTCTACTACTTCTGCTGCTTCTCATATAATTGTTGATTCTACCGCCATAGAATTACTACATGACCAAAAGACTCTTACAATTACTCCCAATACTATTACCACTATATACATGTACCATACTGTGGATATAACTGTTATTAGCATTTGACTGAAGAGTGGAGTGGAGAACTGTGCAGCCCCCTTAACAAGCACACTGCACATTTTTAAATAATAGTCTTATGTAGCTTCATGTTGGAGTTAAGGCCTAGTGGCTGGGGCTACCAGTGTGAAAGAAGTGTGAAAGAAGAAGGAGCATGTCATGAAGATGGCCCATATTGCTGCTGCCATAGGGCTGAGAAGACAATGGACAGATAGAAAGGGTTTTATGATTTAGAAATTTCAGAGGATGGAAATTTAAAACAGAATATATGCTTGACGTTCCACATTATCAACGATATACTTAACCATGTTAAGTTAACATTTACAATGACCTGGGTTAATTTTTCACCCTTATCCCTTTGTACCTATTAGAGACGGAGGGAGAGAGACATGTAGGTTCAAGATTATTTTGCTACCAATTAGTTACCTCTTGCAATGTCTCTTATGGCCATACATACATTTATGCAGTGTGAGTCTATTGAGAGGCCATAGGCATATGACAAATATATAACTTTGAGCTCTGCTCCGCACTGTAGCTGAAGCAGGTCTATAAGGGGAACGGTTTCGACCCAGTCCCTGAGAGCAACCCCAAGTATATCCATCACAAACCAGGCCTTCTCTTGCATGTTCAGCATGCTGATGCTTCACAGAGTTACCTTACCATCAACAGGCCCAGTGCTAAACCCTTTCAGCTGAGATATGACCAAGGACTACAACTATATGACTACGCCCGAAAACTAACGCGTATGGTAGGCTTATATGTGGGCTTGAAGGTATGTCGATGCCTTTCTGTTTCACTTGGTTTCCTTCTGTAGAAATTAGGCCACTTTGCAATGACGTGCTGTATAATGTATGATTTTGGGATTGCTGTCCATAGTTTGATAGTGGTGAAGGCTGTACTCCAGACGCCTGGAGTAAGTACATTTTGTTCAAACGAGTGATTGTAAAAGCATACAGGTATAAATGTGTGGTATTTCGAATGGGAAAATAGGTTAAATCATTTGAACATGATCATCTTGTCTCTTCAGTGAACACCTAAACCCCAGAAAATCCCTTGCATTGTTTGTTTGAGGGGCTATGTTTTTTCTTAGAGACTACAAGGAGTCCCGCATAACCTGTGGAGGATAGTAATATCCCAGGCCCAGCACGCTTTCCTCAGAATGCCTGTGATGGAACAAGAGAGTGATGGGGAGGACATACTGGCGTGCCTCGGAGCGTAAAGATTCCCCCTGCCGTCCACTCACTGTCCACGCACACACAAGACCCCACCCCAGCCCTTGTTTCCTGTGGCCCAGGCTGGAGCGGAGCAGTAGAGAACCTGATAAGGGTCAAGGAGGAAGGCTTATGCAGAAGGGGCAATCAACATGTTTGATGTTGGTAATCAAGAACAATCAAAAGCCAGCATCTTGTTTATATAGCAGGGGACATACACACTATTTAAGTGAGGTATACATGCAATTTGCTACTATATAACATCCTATAGTGCACAATAGAATGTGACTCCACAGCACTTCGTCGGCAAGAATACCCCAGGCAGCTGGAGGGAATTCGAGCACATCTGAACCAAGTCACGTACAATATTAAACCATTATCCCAAGACAATATTCCAGCAATGGCAGTTCTTACATGGTAATACAGTACCAGTATATCCAGGGCCAGATGAATGCAGGGGCTTACCAGAACTGAAGCCCCTTGGGCCCAGGCACATGGTGGGACCAAGAGGCAGTAAAAAATACAAATAAAATTATTAAGGAAATATATACTGTATATATTATACATGTAGTCTATATCTATATATACACAGTGGGAAGAAATAGTGTGTGAACCCTTTAGAATTACCTAGATTTCTGCATAAATTGGTCATAACATTTTATCTGATCTTTATCTTGATAACAACTATAGACAAACACAGTCTGCTTAAATTAATAACACACAAACAATTATAATTTTTCATGCCTTTATTGAACACACTGTGTAAACATTCAAAGTGCAGGCTGGAAAAAGTATGGATTTAATAACAGGATGACCCTCCTTTGGCAGCAATAACCTCAAACAATTTTTTTCTGTAGTTGCGGATCAGACCTGCACAACGGTCAGGAGGAATTTTGAACCATTCCTCTTAAACAACTGTTTCAGTTAAGCAATATTCTTGGGATGCTTGGTGTGAACCGCTCTCTTGAAGTCATGCCACATCATCTCAAACCGGGATGAGGTCAGGACTGACTGGACCACTCCAGAAGGCGTATTTTCTTCTGTTCAAGCCATTCTGTTGTTGATTTACTTCTGTCTTTTGAGTTGCTGTCCTGTTGCATCACCTAACTTCTATTGAGCTTCAATTAGCAGACAGATGGCTTTACATTCTCCTGCAAAATGTCTTCATAAACTTGGGAAATCATTTTCCGGCGATGATAAGAATCTGTCAAGGCCCTGAGGCAACAAAGCAACCCCAAACCATGATGCTCCCTCCACCATACATTACAGTTGGCCTGGCATAGATTCTATAAGTGGACCTAAACCATGGTAGGACAATGCACCCCACACCATAATACAATTTGTATCTCTTGTGTGTTTCCTTTATTTTGGTAGTTACCAGTCTGCCTACAGTTGAGAAGGCTGTGGTTTGGGGAGCATGCGTGTCAAATATAGGCTACAGCTTGTTGCGATGTGGCTATAGACATATGATCGATAGAAGAGTTTTGCAGCCTCTTTACTCTTGCAATTTGACTGTTAAACTCATGGGTACACTAGCAATGGATGCCAGTCGCTCTCCCTGAGGTGGAGGAGGGGATTTAGTTCAGATATACTACTTAGCGTTGAGGGATCTCTTTTATTTTCCTACACCGTGAGATTAAAGCATCTTTTGCCTTACTTTCTAGTTTCCTCAATTACAAAGATAACAAAAGCACAATCTAAATCTTAGTCTGTTGCGGAAATTACATGTGAGCGATAGGCTCCCATTCTTCTTGTTACTTTGAAGTGTGCACTTGAACAGTAGTAAACTACAGTTTGTTTTCAGCTCTTTGCGTAGCACATTCTAAGATTACCTACTCGGCACAGACGTCAGTTTAATGTATAGCTTTGATTTAAATTTGGCTGAGGTGTCAACTAACGTAAATCCAATTTGAAATCCAAGATGACCATGTTCATGTTACCATGTCATTGGATTTAGGTTAAAAGTTGGGTGGAGAAAAAAATACTAAATTCCCCTATGTTGATGACTTTTAGCAATCCAAATCAGTTTTCCACCTTGATTTAATGTCATCACATATACTTTACTTGGTTGAAATGACTTGGAAACAATGTCGATTTGTGGCCAGTGGGTAGTGTGTGTTTTTGAGTTCATCCTTGCTTTATCACTTTCTTTTTCAGCTAAGAATTATCTCTTATACATCCACCTCATTAAACGTTGCTTGCTCTTTATTCTAATATTTGACTGTGAGATACAACATTCACTCCATCAAACAGAAACAAATTGAATCCCACTGGGCACACACTGGTTGAATAAAGGTTGTTGAAATGACGTTGAACCAATGTGGAATAGACGTTGAGTTAACTTCTGTGCCCAGTGGGAAATTATTCTTGGATCAAAGACCATAGAGGCTTTCACAACAGCTTCCTCTGTTGTGGATCCTGATGCCGAGACGCCTCTTAAACAGAAGCCTCCCTGCAGCGATGTTCTAGTTGCTTTAACTAATGCAGGCTTCTTTAAATGAGGCCTAATTGAGGGTTCTTCACTCCACCCTTTCCTCATGCGGCTCCATGCAGCAATCAATCTGCGGCCTTGCTGCCTTATCGGCACATCTTAATAAAAACTATAAACGATTGGGCCGCAACCCAGGAATTCCCATAGAAATCGGAAAGTCAGGGAGAGAAAAAAACAACAAGGGAAAAAAACATCCTGACTTGAACGACATGGGGAGTGGGCTTTTAATGCACAGGATGTAGCGAGATTTGTTAGAGTAGCATGTCGGTAGTGGAGCAGTATGGTAATCACCATATTTAAGGGAGAAAATGTTTGTGTCAATGTCATAATTAATGGGCCGTGTTAAACCTCCAACGAAAGTATGTACAGTACAACAATGTTGTCTTACACTTTGGAGTTTGGGTTGGCCTGTGAATGAAGTAGGTTAATTCCCTGCTGAATGCAGAAATTGTGGAAAACATAACATTTTTTTATAGATTTTCAGACATAAATCATTTGTTTAAATGTTTTTCCAGATGTAAGTGATTAGGCGGTATGCTAATTGCTAAATGAGGCAGCACTCGGATGTACAGTATACATATGGGCCCTCTGTGATCTCCTGGATAAGGATGGAGGCCAATAATGCTCTCTGCTTTGCTTCAAATCTTCTCACCGAAATCTCACGACTGTCAAAATGGCTCTAGCCTTGCATACTAAGCTGCTGAGAAAAATCTTTGCATCAGTCTAAACAATGGAAATGAATGGAAATTTCCAACTCAAAGTCAAGAGAAAGTTGGGAAGTGTTGTTGTCTCATTATTATACCAACACATATACCCTCATCTAATGAAACGTAATTACAGTAGAAATTATATGAATATTGTATTTTGTGTGCATTGTATTGGTTTTCAACAGCAGTTGAATAGGATTTGTTAAAAACTGTCTGGAGGACAAGGAGGAGCCAGGGGTAATACATTACTGTTGCCATTCAATACAAACCTCAAATTCAGACAAAATATTTCAGTAAATTAAGTGGTTATTCTTACTGCATGCGAAGGTTGCTATGAAAATTAAATGGCAGTTAGCCTAGGTTTGCTATGAAAAAATGTCAGGTAGCTTTAGTGAAAAACAATGGGAAGACCTTCTACATACCATCATGTATATCTGGTGACAGAACCATCAATTATGACAATGTAATGTTATCCCCCCCCAAAAAAACATGTTTACAAAGTTCAGTAGACTATGATGCAGGGAGGAGTGGAATCATTTTCCCTCGATGCAAAACTCAAAGTGTTATGTAGTTTCAAATCTATTCTGGAAATGATAGAGTAAACGTTTAAATACATGTTTATTGTCTACCACAGTGTGAATCAATTTATAGAGATCTGTCTGTGTTGTCCGGCCAACTCCAATGGTCATTGTCAGGAGTTGGCAAGACAGCACAACCATATCTGGGACCATGCTATCAATTTCTGCTCTTAATGTCCAGAGTGTGATAATACTTGAGCTGATCGTATGGGGCCCACCCTGCATACGCTCTCCCACATCAAAGACCACGGTTCCCAGAATGCAGTGCTTGCCATGCCACCGAGATACGACAGCGTGAGTGATTGACCTGTGCTTGACCGAGCCATTCCTGAGTGAAGTGTATGGATTTAGTTCCTGGGCCAGAAAGAAACAGTGTAATGGCAAACAGATTTATAGGTATGAAAAAAGGAATGCTGCCCCCCCCCCTAATTTTTTCCATACGACTGTCAGGCCTGGTGAGCGACTGTGTCAGATTACCCAAAGAGCCTCAGATAAGACGATGTAAAGACTCAGTGGGGCTTATTCATTATTGCAGGGGGAGGGGGGGGCGGGTCATAGCGCTGCAGCGAGAGAAAATTACATGCTCTCATGCGATATCTGGAATGACATTAGCCATCTCTCATGTGTCCACATATCGGGCCTGACATGTTTGCGAATTTACCCCTTCGTGCACTTTCCATTTGGACATAACAATTTGCACTCACTCGCAGAATCTGAATGTTGTGTTTGCATGAGAAACTAATGTTGTCGAGAAATGTGCCTTTACACTTGAGCCATCAATAGGCCTATTCCTCACATGTAAGTAGAGAAACAGGTCTCCGACAACAACACGTGAAGGTCTAGGCTTTTAATGTATGCTTGAGTAATGAAGCCAATGAAATGATTCTGATCATAAAGATAAAGAACTTGACAATGTGTTGACACGTGACTTGTTCATCAGAGTGACATACATACATACCAGTTAACATTTTAAACAGGTTGTCTCATCCCAACACTGCCAATGCATTCTTGAAATTCTGGTGAAGTCAAGATTGTTCACTCTGCGAGAGATGCTAATTGTTGCTTCACTTGATTACACTCAGGGATAGGGGGGGAACGCCTGGCAAAGCATTGTGTTTAGATTCACTCCCTCTTATACAATTTCCTCTGTTGTAGGATTTGGAACACTATCTAAATGTGTGTTTGTCTAATGTGCACATTGTCAAGGGGCATGATTGGGCATGGGCAGTCTTTTTAAAGGGTCTCTCTCGTAGGGAAATGGAAACATTGTTTTTACGTGAGCCCCTGGTGACTTTTAGACCCTTAACATCAATATTAACTGAAATCGTAGGTGAAATCCAGAACTCTCGTTCCTGAACATTCCTCCTCCTCCTATTTCTTCCATCTTGGGGCTGAAGGTTGAGCTCATATCCATCAATCTCTCTCAGAGAACAATGGCCAAAGAATGGCTCCCACTTCCACTCTTGGGAAGCGCAGGTCAAAGACAATGAAACAGGGGGCCCAGATATACTGTACAGTCCAAAGGATTTGAGGTACCCCAGACATGACAATGTAGGGAAACGTAGTGGTGACATAGGACACCACTGTCTGTGACCCCCCCACCCCTCCACATTGGAGAAAGTGCTCCCCGTGTTTCCACCTCTCCTTCCTCTATCGTTCAGAGTGATATACCACTCCCTGACATAAGGTGTAGGACATTGGCAAGTGACTGTTATTTGAGGGGCCTAGTTTGCATGAGGCCTAATGGATACCTCGACGTGCGATGAGAGCTTGAGAGCCCAGAAAGGGTATCTGTTAGCAGTTTTTGTTATGCTATCTCAGACCAATGAATGAAAGGAAGCAAGCGGCACTGGCCCCACTTTATGCTTCCGTTGCAAACTGACTGGGGCTCCATTATGGAATGAAAACCTATGGAATGAGTGTTTGTAAAGGGATCTACTCTGATTGTGATTTGGATCATGTGCAAGATTAAACAACTACCGAATTATAACTTTATTTTTGCACTTTATTTGAAGTTAGGCCCGATCAATTGCATGCTAACTGTTTTCTAGGATCTTCCTGTTATGTGACCACAACTAATGAGTCAGATGTGACATGAACCTGAATGACCTGAGCAAATCTGAGCAACCTGATCAATCTCACTGAGAACATTTTAATGATTTGTGACACATTTCAAACGTTAGTGCCAGCGGATTAGTCCAATTTTCACACAAAAATACACGAAATACAGTTACACTAAATGAAAGGCCTGTCCACAGTCTGGTCAGACAGATAGTCAGATATTTCCCACCACTGTCTAAGATGTATCTACAGTTGAAGTTGGAAGTTTACATACACCTTAGCCAAACACTTTTAAACTCAGTTTTTCACAATTCCTGACATTTAATCCTAGTAAAAATTCCCTGTTTTTAGGTCAGTTAGGATCACCACTTTATTTTAAGAATGTGAAATGACAGAATAATAGTAGAGCGAATGATGTATTTCAGCTTTTACTTCTTTCATCACATTCCCAATGGGTCAGAAGTTTACATACACTCAATTAGTATTTGGAAGCATTGCCTTTCAATTGTTTAACTTCGGTCAAACGTTTCGGGTAGCCTTCCACAACCTTCCCACAATAAGTTGGGTGAATTTTGGCCCATTCCTGACAGAGCTGGTGTAACTGAGTCAGGTTTGTAGGCCTCCTTGCTCACACATGCTTTTTCAGTTCTGCCCACAAATCCCTATAGGATTGAGGTCAGGGCTTTGTGATGGCCACTCCAATACCTTGACTTTGTTGTCCTTAAGCCATTTTGCCACAACTTTGGAAGTATGCTTGGGGTCATTGTCCATTTGGAAGACCCATTTGCAACCAAGCTTTAACTTCCTGATGTCTTGAGATGTTGCTTCAATATATCCACATACTTTCCTCATGATGCCATCTATTTTCTGAAATGCACCTGTCCCTCCTGCAGCAAAGCACCCCCGCAACATGATGCTGCTAGCCCCGTGCTTCACGGTTGGGATGGTGTTCTTCGGCTTGCAAGCCTCCCCCTTTTTCCTCCAAACATAACGGTGGTCATTATGGCCAAACAGTTCTATTTTTGATTCATCAGACCAGAGGACATTTCTCCAAAAAGTACGATCTTTGTCCCCATGTGCAGTTGCCAACCGTAGTCTCGCTTTTTTATGGCGGTTTTGGAGCAGTGGCTTCTTCCTTGCTGAGCGGCCTTTCAGGTTATGTCAATATAGGACCTGTTTTACTGTGGATGTAGATAGTTTTGTACATGCTTCCAGCATCCTCACAAGGTCCTTTGCTGTTGTTCTGGAATTGATTAGCATTTTTCGCCCCAAAGTATATGTATCTCTAGGAGACCGAACGCGTCTCCTTCCTGAGCAGTACGATGGCTGCGTGGTCCCATGGTGTTTATACTTGCGTACTATTGTTTGTACAGATGAACGTGGTACCTTCAGGCATTTGAAAATTGCTCCTGAGGATGAACCAGACTTGTAGAGGTCTTGGCTGATTTCTTTTGATTTTCCCATGATGTCATGCAAAGAGGCACTGAGTTTGAAGGTAGGCCTTGAAATACATCCACAGGTACACCTCCAATTGACTCAAATTATGTCAATTAGCATATCAGAAGCTTCTAAAGCCATGACATCGTTTTATGGAATTTTTCAAAGGTTTTAAAGGCACAGTCAACTTAGTGTATGTAAACTTCTGACCCACTGGAATTGTGATACACTGAATTATAAATTAAACAATCTGTCTGTAAACATTTGTTGGAAAAATTACTTGTGTTATGCAAAGTAGATGTCCTAACCGGCTTGCCAAAACTATAGTTTGTTAACAAGAAATTTGTGGAGTTTTTGAAAAATTAGTTTTAATGACTCCAACCTAAGTGTATGTAATCTTCCGACTTCAACTGTATATCTCACACACATCACATGCCCCTCCTTTCTCTCTTTCTCTCTCTCTCTCTCCTTCTAAAAATGTCTAACAAGCAAGCTCAAGGGAGAGGCATCATCTCTGCATATCCTCATCTTGCCCACTCTACCCGCTTGCCGAGAATCTTAAGAGAAACGCCTAGAAACTAGGAAAGCAGATCCCATCAGGTTTTCCACTTTCCTCATCCCAGATTCCATGTCAGTGCCAGGGAAGCCCACGTGAGTTCAATGCACACTATGTGGCTGTTCCTATACTATTGCAGCCACACTTACCTCTCAGAACACATGACCAAATGGTGTTCAAATTATTACCTCAAATCAATTAGGTTTAGTTGACATTAAGGGGTCTTCTGGAAATCAAGCAAATTAATAGAATGTTTTAAATACATATCCCCCATAATTGACACACACCAACACAGTTTAAAATGCAGGCAGACATGCTGACACTGATGTCATATAAAAAACTCCTTTGGCATAGGACTAACTATCGAGGCATGCTGGTATGCATGATAAGGCCCACAGAATGGCATGGCTGGGCTTATCATGTGTGGCCAAGCCCGGTTCCCCTTCTCCTATCGCTGGGCCCACTGGCACAGGAAAGACTCGTCCCCCTTATCTTCCCCCAGCTGAAGAAATAACACTTGACTATTGCCCTCTCTGTAGCTCCCCTGCTCAGAAGATTCAGATGGCCTCCATTTCTCTACTTATTTTACTTCATGGGAAAAGGGTTCTGAAAACACTGTCTGGCCCATCTCAGGTGTTCTGGGAAACAATTTGATTGAGAGAGTCCCAAAAAGTTTCAGTTTGTTAATGTATTAACATTTGTTTTGAAAATTCAGCTGATTTTGGTCATACTTTTTGGTCTCCAACAGCACTTGAGTTTATTTATGATTAGTTTTAGTCAGCATAGTCAGCCAAATTTCTTTATATTACACATCAGCATGTCTTATTATTTAATCATGTGTGCTGTGTATTGTTTACAACGATTGCTTTTCACTTAGTTCCTTACATTCTCACGCGTGAAATCGAATTGAATCGCAAGGACCATTTTGCTTGCCCGTATGATGTGCTTTTCCCCCACAGATTTGCATGGGCTAAAGTGACATTGAAACAGCTGTTGCCAATTCCCTATGACCTCTTCCCTCCCCAAATGAATTGCTGAACTCGCCCCAGAACTAGAGTTAGAAGGAACTGGAAGTTGTCCTTAGCACGGCCTTCGGACAGGGGACCTCTCGACCAAAGGACATCCACCTTGTTTCTGCTGCTCCTCTCCGCTGTTCACCTAATGTGGGAAAAGGACACAAATCACAACGCTATCAACAGAATTACTAAAGGTAATTGCTTATTTCCAGTGTGTGAGTATGACTCCAATTGTTGGCCAAAACATACAATTGTTTGTTTTGTGATCCCCGCGACTACAGACACGGGGGACACGCCAAACGCATCTGCATGATGCTACACCCAATGCTACAACCCAGCAGGCCCAGCATAGCGCGAGAGGCAGCCCAGCAAGCAGACATCACAGCTGAACCCTGCTCGGGTAGAGCCAAAGGAAAGAACACTGCTCGGAAAGAGCCGAACGAAAAATCAAACATTGACCTCCATGAGTGAATCAACTGCTGTGTTAGTTTGCCCCGGTGCTCATAGTTCGCCTTTAGCCTAAATCCTAGCCCTTTTATTTTTCCAATAGGGCCGTAGTGATCGTGTGTATTGTCAAAACTGAATTTATCATAAAGAACCTTTGATTGTACTTTGGCCTGCCTCTGTGGTTGTTTGCTGTTGGATTTCTGCTTTTGACACATGCACACCATGTATAAATGATGAAGATAATGACAGAAGAGCCAGATAGCTTACTTCAGGTCCATTCCCACTTGAATTAGTATGACAACTGGGCAAATGAAGTATGGAACTTAATGAAAACACTTCTAAGAGTGTGCAGACAGAATACTATTGAGCTATGTAAAAGAAAACATGAATAAAACGGATCCAGACTAGACAAACACAAATCAAGCAAAACCACAGAGCCAGCTGTATCTTTCTAACATGGTTTTAAATGGGCCTTACTCAAACAAAGCCTGATTTGAACCTGGACACTACCCACTGGGCACAAACTGATTAAATCAACATTGTTTCAATGTAATTTGTCAATGTATTTTAATGTGGAATCTATGTAGAAAATACATTAGATTTCTAAAATGTAATCAATGTAAACTTGTTTTGAGTGTTACATTTCAACCACAAGATTGTCAACAAGCAGACCTTGGGTAATATATGTTGAATTTGTACCTTTAAAACAATTTCAGATCTTTAACTTTATATCTACTATCAGGAAAAAAAACTACAGGTTGGGCAGCACTTCCTACTGGATAATTTATTTCTAAAGCTACCCTTTGGTCTCCCATACAGGGTTTTCATCAAGCCTAGTTCTTCTTAGCTATGATATTTGTCTCTGACTTACAAATGTGCTTTCGTGAGAGTGATTGAGATCTCACTTAAAAACGAAATAGATTCACTGTTGCTATCGAAGTCATTCCATGGGGTAGGTTTAACAAAGAATAGGAAATGTGACCATACTTTATCACTTATGTCATCAATGCCATTGAGGACTATATAGCATTTACAAAGTCATCAGCTTGTTTCAATTCAATCCAGAAATCAACTAAAAATAGACAATACAATTAGCCTCTGGTTTCAAGCTCTGGTTGATTTTAAAAATGTAATTGGGTTTTGTTGTGAATTCAACCAAATATCAACATTTGAAGGAGATGTATCTTCTGCTTGGATAGTTCCATCTGCGCCACTGACTTAATAATTGATATGTTGGATTCACATCTCCATCTCAACCAAAAATGTACAGTAAGTCAAAGAATAGGACTAAATCAAAATCAAACTTTATTTAAAGTGCATTTAAAGTTGGATTTGATTTTGTCTAATCTTTCATTTAGATTTCTGGATGAGAGAGAGATGTGAATCCAACATATCAATAATTTATTTACTTACATTTGTAAACAAAGTGGAATTAAAGTCAGACTAACATGCTGACCACACCGCCCGAGTTGCATACGCACGTGTCAACGAGCATCTGCGTAGCCAGGTGATTAAATAGCACTTGGTTCTATTTTTGATGCTTGACGTACTGTAAGCACCACCTCTCCCATCTCCTCATTGGTTTTTAGGAGCATATACCCATGGGGGTGATTGAAAGATGAACTGAGGTTCACATTCCAGGTAAAGTTGGTTGTCAAACGCCATATAAAGTCCACAGTAGAAGGAGGAGAGAATAAAACAGATTAAAATCTGTTGATTAATTGTTGGAGTAGAGAACACACAATTTTGTGTGACTCAAAATGTGTCAAAATATTACAAAGATCCAGAAAAAAAGGACCTTGTGCATTTCAGGTAAAATAACAACCCAATGTTTATATCCCAGGACTAATTAGCTAGCAACAGAAAGCTAGCAAGCTGAATGTTCATGGATGTTTCGACCTGTCCCCAAATTAATATAGTTGGTTTGGAGTTTGTTTTGATACATTTACATTTACATTTAAGTCATTTAGCAGACGCTCTTATCCAGAGCGACTTACAAATTGGTGCATTCACCTTATGACATCCAGTAGAATAGTCACTTTACAATAGTGCATCTAAATCTTAAAGGGGGGTGAGAAGGATTACTTATCCTATCCTAGGTATTCCTTAAAGAGGTGGGGTTTCAGGAGTCTCCGGAAGGTGGTGATTGACTCAGCTGTCCTGGCGTCGTGAGGGAGTTTGTTCCACCATTGGGGGCCAGAGCAGCGAACAGTTTTGACTGGGCTGAGCGGGAACTGTACTTCCTCAGTGGTAGGGAGGCGAGCAGGCCAGAGGTGGATGAACGCAGTGCCCTTGTTTGGGTGTAGGGCCTGATCAGAGCCTGGAGGTACTGAGGTGCCGTTCCCCTCACAGCTCCGTAGGCAAGCACCATGGTCTTGTAGCGGATGCGAGCTTCAACTGGAAGCCAGTGGAGAGAGCGGAGGAGCGGGGTGACGTGAGAGAACTTGGGAAGGTTGAACACCAGACGGGCTGCGGCGTTCTGGATGAGTTGTAGGGGTTTAATGGCACAGGCAGGGAGCCCAGCCAACAGCGAGTTGCAGTAGTCCAAACGGGAGATGACAAGTGCCTGGATTAGGACCTGCGCCGCTTCCTGTGTGGGGCAGGGTCGTACTCTGCGGATTTTGTAGAGCATGAACGGGCCACCGCCTTGATGTTAGTTGAGAACGACAGGGTGTTGTCCAGGATCACGCCAAGGTTCTTAGCGCTCTGGGAGGAGGACACAATGGAGTTGTCAACCGTGATGGTGAGATCATGGAACGGGCAGTCCTTCCCCGGGAGGAAGAGCAGCTCCGTCTTGCCGAGGTTCAGCTTGAGGTGGTGATCCGTCATCCACACTGATATGTAGACACAGACACAGACACAGACATGCAGAGATGCGATTCGCCACCTGGTCATCAGAAGGGGGAAAGGAGAAGATTAATTGTGTGTCGTCTGCATAGCAATGATAGGAGAGACCATGTGAGGTTATGACAGAGCCAAGTGACTTGGTGTATAGCGAGAATAGGAGAGGGCCTAGAACAGAGCCCTGGGGGACACCAGTGGTGAGAGCGCGTGGTGAGGAGACAGATTCTCGCCACGCCACCTGGTAGGAGCGACCTGTCAGGTAGGACGCAATCCAAGCGTTGGCCGCGCCGGAGATGCCCAACTCGGAGAGGGTGGAGAGGAGGATCTGATGGTTCACAGTATCGAAGGCAGCCGATAGGTCTAGAAGGATGAGAGCAGAGGAGAGAGAGTTAGCTTTAGCGGTGCGGAGCGCCTCCGTGATACAGAGAAGAGCAGTCTCAGTTGAATGACTAGTCTTGAAACCTGACTGATTTGGATCAAGAAGGTCATTCAGAGAGAGATAGCGGGAGAGCTGGCCAAGGACGGCACGTTCAAGAGTTTTGGAGAGAAAAGAAAGAAGGGATACTGGTCTGTAGTTGTTGACATCGGAGGGATTGAGTGTAGGTTTTTTCAGAAGGGGTGCAACTCTCGCTCTCTTGAGGACGGAAGGGACGTAGCCAGCGGTCAGGGATGAGTTGATGAGGGAGGTGAGGTAAGGGAGAAGGTCTCCGGAAATGGTCTGGAGAAGAGAGGAGGGGATAGGGTCAAGCGGGCAGGTTGTTGGGCGGCCGGCCGTCACAAGACGCGAGATTTCATCTGGAGAGAGAGGGGAGAAAGAGGTCAGAGCACAGGGTAGGGCAGTGTGAGCAGAACCAGCGGTGCCGTTTGACTTAGCAAACGAGGATCGGATGTCGTCGACCTTCTTTTCAAAATGGTTGACGAAGTCATCTGCAGAGAGGGAGGAGGGGGGGGGGGAGGAGGATTCAGGAGTGAGGAGAAGGTGGCAAAGAGCTTCCTAGGGTTAGAGGCAGATGCTTGGAATTTAGAGTGGTAGAAAATGGCTTTAGCAGCAGAGACAGAGGAGGAAAATGTAGAGAGGAGGGAGTGAAAGGATGCCAGGTCCGCAGGGAGGCGAGTTTTCCTCCATTTCCGCTCAGCTGCCCGGAGCCCTGTTCTGTGAGCTCGCAATGAGTCGTCGAGCCATGGGGCGGGAGGGGAGGACCGCGCCGGCCTGGAGGATAGGGGACATAGAGAGTCAAAGGATGCAGAAAGGGAGGAGAGGAGGGTTGAGGAGGCAGAATCAGGAGATAGGTTGGAGAAGGTATGAGCAGAGGGAAGAGATGATAGGATGGAAGAGGAGAGAGTAGCGGGGGAGAGAGAGCGAAGGTTGGGACGGCGCGATACCATCCGAGTAGGGGCAGTGTGGGAGGTGTTAGATGAGAGCGAGAGGGAAAAGGATACAAGGTAGTGGTCGGAGACTTGGAGGGGAGTTGCAATGAGGTTAGTGGAAGAACAGCATCTAGTAAAGATGAGGTTGAGCGTATTACCTGCCTTGTGAGTAGGGGGAAGGTGAGAGGGTGAGGTCAAAAGAGGAGAGGAGTGGAAAGAAGGAGGCAGAAAGGAATGAGTCAAAGGTAGACGTGGAGAGGTTAAAGTCGCCCAGCACTGTGAGAGGTGAGCCGTCCTCAGGAAAGGAGCTTATCAAGGTATCAAGCTCATTGATGAACTCTCCGAGGGAACCTGGAGGGCGATAAATGATAAGGATGTTAAGCTTGAAAGGGCTGGTAACTGTGACAGCATGGAATTCAAAGGAGGCGATAGACAGATGGGTGAGGGGAGAAAGAGAGAATGACCACTTGGGAGAGATGAGGATCCCGGTGCCACCACCCCGCTGACCAGAAGCTCTCGGGGTGTGCGAGAACACGTGGGCGGACGAAGAGAGAGCAGTAGGAGTAGCAGTGTTGTCTGTGGTGATCCATGTTTCCGTCAGTGCCAAGAAGTCGAGGGACTGGAGGGAGGCATAGGCTGAGATGAACTCTGCCTTGTTGGCCGCAGATCGGCAGTTCCAGAGGCTACCGGAGACCTGGAACTCCACGTGGGTCGTGCGCGCTGGGACCACCAGATTAGGTGGCGCGGCCACGCGGTGTGGAGCGTTTGTATGGTCTGTGCAGAGAGGAGAGAACAGGGATAGACCGACACATAGTTGACAGGCTACAGAAGAGGGTACGCTAATGCAAAGGAGATTGAATGACAAGTGGACTACACGTCTCGAATGTTCAGAAAGTTAAGCTTACGTAGCAAGAATCTTATTGACTAAAATGATTAAAATGATACAGTACTGCTGAAGTAGGCTAGCTGGCAGTAGCTGCGTTGTTGACACTACACTAATCAAGTCGTTCCGTTGAGTGTAATAGTTTCTGCAGTGCTGCTATTCGGGGCTAGCTGGCTAGCTAGCAGTGTTGTTTACGTTACGTTGCGTTAAAAGAACGACAATAGCTGGCTAGCTAAGCTAGAAAATCGCTCTAGACTACACAATTATCTTTGATACAAAGACGGCTATGTAGCTTGCTATGTAGCTAGCTACGATCAAACAAATCAAACCGTTGTACTGTAATGAAATGAAATGAAAATGTGATACTACCTGTGAGTGCGACCGGGTTGTTGAGTTCGATTCAGTAGACGTTGGCTAGCTGTTAGCTGTTGGCTAGCTAGCAGAGTCTCCTACGTTAAGGACGACAAATAGCTGGCTAGCTAACCTCGGTAAATTAAGATAATCACTCCAAGACTACACACTCTAAACTACACAATTATCTAGGATACAAAGACAGCTATGTAGCTAGCTAACACTAAACTAATCAAGTTGTTCAGTTGAGTGTAATAGTACTACAGTGCTGCGGGCGTTTGCTAGCGTTTGCTAGCTGCTGGGCGAATAGCAGTGAAGGCTACGTTAGGGCGACGAAATACGATAATTATGCAATTATCTCTGGTACAAGGACGGCTATGTAGCTAGCTAAGAAGAAATTGCTAAGATTAGACAAATCAACCGTTGTACTATAATGAAATGTATTGAAAAAGTTATACTACCTGCGGAACGAAGTGCGATGCGACCGCTCGCTCCAACCCAGTAGATTTGGTACTTCAAAATTGCGTGTCCTGATCGCATCTGGTGTGGATGGACAAAATCAACATGCGCGTGCCCAGAGCGAGACAGCGTGTAAGTCAGTGGCACAGATGGAAGCAGAAGATAAATACAATAAATTGCCTATTAACTTGTCGACAAGTTAAATTATTTGTTGGTTTCACCTCCCCAACTCAACCCAAAATCTCAATTTAAGCCAGTGACTCGGATGGAACTATCCAAGCAGTAGACACATCTCCTTTAAATGTTGATATTTGGTTTCATTGTCAACCAAACACAATTCAATATTACTTTTGTAATACAGTAGTAAATAGCCTAAAGTTAAGGCTATCTTGCAAACTAATTTAACCTTAAAATGAGTAACACATCCATGGCCACATTTTGCGGTTTCTGTAACTATGAATGTCTTCTCATGTAATCATATAAAGATAGCATGCATAGGTCGTTGCAGGTCTGTGGAGATCTTCACAATTGCTGTTAAAATCTGTGAAGAATCTCGAACGGCATTGATCACTTGCACCATGTACTTTTAATGTAATCTCAACTCCAATCCAGGTAATTTGATTCTGCTATTAGTTGAAGCACAGTGATAACACATTAATCTGTTGTATAAATTAACTTAGCTGTGCTTAAACGGTTGAAAGTGCAGTGATAGACATTTGGGTGACAACTAAACCAAAAATCTTGGTTGTTTGGTTGTACTTTTAGATGGTTGAAAGCATAATGATAACACATTGAAAATTCAACTAACCTTTGGCTCTTTTTGAGTAGGTGAATATACGGACACTGAGTGTACAAAACGTATCGAACACCATCCTAATTTTGTTGCAAGCCCCCCTTTGGCCCTTAGAACAGCCTCAATTTTTCAGGGCATAGACTACAAGGTGTCGAAGGTGTTCCACAGGCATACTGGCCCATGTTGACTCCAATGCTTCCCACAGTTGTGTCAAGCTTGCTGGGTGTCCTTTGGGTGGTGGACCATTCTTGATACAGACAGGAAACTATTGAGCGTTAAAAAAAAAAACAGCAGCGTTGCAGTTCTTGACACACTCATCTACTAACATACCCCGTTCAAAGGCACTTAAATCTCTTGACGTGTCCATTCACCAAAAAATCTAAAGTTGTTTTTCTTAAATATTTTGTCTTGTCCTGTTCACTCTCTGAATGGCTCACTTCTCACATGTCTCAATTGTATAAAGGCTTGAAAATATTTCTTTAACCAACTCCAATCCCTCATTTACACTGATTGAAGTAGAATTAGCAAGTGACCTCAATAAGGGATTATAGCTTTCACCTGGATTCACCTGATAAGTCTACTGTATGTCATGGAAAGAGCAACTGTTCCTAATGTTTTGTACATTCAGTATATATCATGTTGTACCCGTGGGCTGCCACTCAAAAGAAAAACAAAAGTAAGAAATACACATAGCGGAATGCTAATATTGATCACGCTAAATGCCAGCGGACAGGACGTCCTCTCCCCAGCTTCCTTTGTTACTGAGGCACTTCTCTCTCAGTTACTGTCACTTAGTCTGCTTTGCCTTGTTTTCACTAAGAAGGTGTTGAAGTTTAAAAAGGTGTGTAAAAAGTAAACATTCAAAACCTGATGATGTTGACGATTAAAAGTGCCAGTGACACATTTATACCTACTTTGCAGAAAAGTTAACAGTGATCTAAGACACTGCATCTCAGTGCTAGAGGCGTCACTACAGACAACCTGGTTCGAATCCAGACTCTATCACAACTGGCTGTGATTGGGAGTCCCATAAGGCAGCGCACAATTGGCCCAGCGTCGTCCGAATTTGGGTGATGTCCGTCATTGTAAATAAGTATTTGTTCTTTAACTGATTTGCCTAGTTAAAGGTTAAATAAAAATAAATAAAAAACAAACACTTTGTTAGATCTTATCTGACTCTGAGCCAGGGCCAAGTTCAGTAGGCAATTATTGTGTGTAGCAGATATACAGTACATGTTTGTTCTACATAATATATTTATATCTGAATGATCCACAACATCGTGTCCTGCTGAGCGCAGCACAGACTTATTTGTTTTATTTAGTGAATGCAAAGTCCCCAAGCCAAGCAGCTGCTTCCAATCATGCTGTGTTGAGCACCGACTGATGAGACGCGCCAAAGGGTGTGGATGGTGAGCGATCATCATTTCTGAGATAAGGTTGTGTTGCAGTGCCAGGGGAGGTTGTCCTTCACTCCAAGGGACAGATGTGGACCTTCCTGGCAGTGACCACCGGATGTTGCTCGGTCCTGCCATTTGGCCCAGGTTTGGCGGGGGGTGTCCATTGTCTGCAGATGCTTACTTTTCCATCTTGGACCCTGCCAAAACCAGACATATATCAGTTGGTTCCTCCCTCCCCCTGACCTAACACCTCAGATGTAGTCATCAGGTACATATTGTCCCTTTGGGTACTGTTCTGCCAAGATCATTGAGTGCCAGAGGGGAATTTACTATGGGCTCTTTACCCTACCTGACCTGAAAACAGTTTGGAAAAGACTGGGAGAGAAGCAGCCAAAGGCCTGAAAGGGAGAGAGTGAGTATTGTCCCTTAAAGCACATACGTTTCATTCCATTTCTTCATTGCATAGTTGCATAGGTGTAGCTGTAGTTTCCACTGTAATAGGTCAGAGCATAATACATTAAACAGTTAACACATTATCTGAGCCATAACATTCCACAGCATAGGGATAGGTAACTAGAGACTGAGGAAGACTTGACATGTGATTCGGTGGATCATTAACGTCTTATTCTGTATGATCCTGGAGAGAAGGACTTAAGGAGAACAGTTGTGACAGACGTAGAAGTACTTGTAGTTGGAGTTAAGGCAGTGTGCAACGGCACAGCTGATCTGGTTGGACCTGTACCACACAACCTGAGCACAGAAACTAAACACAGGCTCATTCACAGGCGTAGGATACTTTACTTAAAAGTAAATACATCTAAATACAGGTGTCTTTAGTATGTTAATGATGCACTGTGAGATGGCTAAATACATAAATACATTTTCACAATGAGCACTTGTCTCTCAAATATATAATTACACTTGTTGGTTAGCTAGCTAGCATTTTTTTAACATCAGTCAAAACAAGACATGGTATCAAGAATCAGATAAAACGAGCTGAAATGAGCCACCTACGATACCCCTCATGGCATCTTCATGACATTGTTGCTAGCTATCTGGCCATCCAGAATCACAACACAGACTTCTGCCGCATGGTTGAGAGTGGTCTTAGTGCCAGCTTTGTTCTGTGGTGGTAAATAGACGGCTACGAATAATAGATGAGAACTCTCTTGGTAGATTGTGTGATCTACAGCTTATCATAAGGTACTCTACCTCAGGCGAGCAATACCTCGAGACTTTTTTAATATTACACATCGCGCACCAGCTGTTATTGACAAATAGACACACACCTCCACCCCAATAACAGAAGTTATTTTTGGTCATAGGAGACGGTAGCAGCAACATTATGTATACAATAAGTAAAAAAATAAGCTACATAAACCCCCCCCCCCCCCGAAAAAACTAAATAGCACAATTGGTTTGGAGAATGTAAATCGTCAATCATGTTCTTCGGCACCATCTTGTCATATAGCCTCAATGTGACGATCGTCTGAAGAAGTAGACCAAGGTGCAGCGTGGTAAGGGTTCATGATCTTTAATACTCAGAACACCAAACAAAAACAACAAAAGGAATAACAAATGTCACGTTCTGCCGGCTTCACAGAGCTAACAAAAAAACAAGATCCCACAACATAGGTGGGAAAACAGGCTACCTAAGTATGATTCCCAATTAGAGACAACGATAGACAGCTGCCTCTGATTGGGAACTACACTCTGCCAAAACCAAAGACGTACAAAACATAGAATGCCCACCCCGCATCACACCCTGACCTCACCAAATAGAGAAATAAAACGGCTCTCTAAGGTCAGGGCGTGACACTCAAAACATGGTTAAAACTATAATTTTCATATCATGGATGGTCAATCATTGCATCCATACCTCTGTCTATGAATTTGAGAGTGATTTAATTTCTCCAGACCCATTCCTCAGATTTCTACTGAACCAGGGGTTGGAGAGGCTGGTTTGTTATTGTTGCTACAGCTGATTGCCACTTTAAGCCTACTGTACCATTTTCAGCATGTTGCTGGCTGTTGGTTGGACTCCTCTCCTTAGGTTGTTGTGCTTATCAACAATTTGTTTCCTGCTCTGAGACAGAGGCTCTGATGAAGTCTAACCAAAAATAAAGGCCTCTTGAATGATAAATACAATGACTAGACATACAGTACAGAGGGAATCGTCACCCCCCATGGATTTCTTCACATTTTATTGTGTTACATAGTGGGATTAAATTGTTTGTTTTTCTTAATGATCTACACAAGATAACACTATTGCCAAATTGGAAGAAAGATTTGAGCATTTTTAAATATATATATATTTTTTTTATGAAAAGTTAACATGAATATACCTTGATTAAAAAAATATAAGTCTCTTAGTGCTTTGCACACCTGGATTGTGCAATATTTGCCCATTATTCTTGTCAAAATTCTTCAAGCTCTGTCAAGGTTTTGGGGATCATGGCTAGACAGAAATGTTCAAATCTTGCCATAGATTTAAGTGAAAACTGTGACTTGGTCACTTAGGAACACTCACTGTCTTCTTCGTAAATATTATGACTCAGGATATGACCCAGATGCAGACACAGGAGGCGGATAGTTAGATTCTCAGAATATTTAAAATAACAAAGGGGCAGGCAAAAGGCAGGTCAAGGGCAGGCAGAAGTTTGTAAACCAGGTCAGAGTCAGGCAGGTACAGGACGGAAGGCAGGCTGAGGGTCAGGACAGGCAGAAATGTCAGAACCCGGAAGACTAGAAAACAAAAACTTGAGAACAGGAGAAACATGCTGGTAAGACCTGACAACACAAGACGAACTGGCAACAGACAAACAGAAAACACAGGTATAAATACACAGGGAATAATGGGGGAAAATGGAAGACACCTGAAGGGAGGTGGAGACAACACAAGACCAGTGAAACAGATCAGGATGTGACAGTAAGCAACTCCAGTGCAGATTTTGGCCTTGTTTTTTAAGTTATTGTCCTGCTGAAAGGTGAATTACTCTCCCAATGTCTGGTGTAAAGCAGACTGAAGAAGGTTTTCCTCTAGGATTTTGCTTGTGCTTAACTCCATCCCGTTTCTTTTTATCCTGAAAAACTTTGCCGATGTCAAGCATACCCATACCATGATGCAGCCACTACCATGCTTGAAAGGGCCAGCGAATGAGAGCATACAGGTCGCAGTGGTGGGTAGTATATGGGGCTTTGGGGACAAAACAGATGGCACTGTGATAGACTGCTTTGTTGAGTAGAATGTTGGAGGCTATTTTGTAAATGACATCGCCAAAGTCAAGGATCGGTAGGATAGTCAGTTTTACGAGGATATGTTTGGCAGCATGAGTGATGCTTTGTTGCGAAATAGGAAGCCGAATCTAGATTTAATTTTGGATTGGAGATGCTTAATATGAGTCTGGAAGGACAGTTTACAATCTAACCAGACACCTAGGTATTTGTAGTTGTCGACATATTCTAAGTCAGAACCGTCCAGAGTAGTGATGCTGGACAGGTGCAGGTAGCGATCGGTTGAAGAGCATGCATTTATTTTTACTTGCATTTAAGAGCAGTTGGAGGCCACGGAATGAGAGTTGTATAGCATTGAAGCTCGTCTGGAGGTTAGTTAACACAGTGTCCAAAGAAGGGCCAGATGTATACAGAATGGTGTCGTCTGTGTAGAGGTTGATCAGAGATTCACAAGCAGCAAGAGCGACATAATTGATGTATACAGAGAAGAGTCAGCCCGAGAATTGAACCCCGGGGCACCCCCATAGACTGCCAGAGGTCTGGACAACAGGCCCTCCGATTTGACACACTGAACTCTGTCTGAGAAGTAGTTGGTGAACCAGGCGAGGCAGTCATTTGAGAATGCAAGGTTGTTAAGTCCGCCAATAAGAATGTGGTGATTGACAGAGTCGAAAGCCTTGGCCAGGTGGATGAATACAGTTGCACAGTATTGTCTCTTATCGATGGCGGTTATGATATTGTTTAGGACCTTGAGCATGGCTGAAGTGCACCCATGACCAGCTCGAAAACCAGATTGCATAGCGGAGAAGGTACAGTGGGATTCGAAATGCTCGGTGATCTGTTTGTTAAATTGGCTTTCGAAGAGCTTAGAAAGGCAGGGTAGAATAGATATAGATCTGTAGCAGTTTGGTTCTAGGGTGTCTTCCCCTTAGAATATGGGGATGACCGCGGCAGCTTTCCCATCTTTGGGGATCTCAGACGATACGAAAGAGAGGTTGAACAGGCTAGTAATAGGGGTTGCAACAATCGTAGTGGATAATTTTAGAAAGAGAGGGTCCAGATTGTCTAGCCCGGCTGATTTGTAGGGGTCCAGATTTTGCAGCTGTTTCAGAACATCGGCTTTCTGGATTTGGGTGAAGGAGAAATGGGGAGGCTTGGGCAAGTTGCTGTGGGGGTTGCAGAGCGGTTGACCTGGGTAGGGGTAGCCAGGTGGAAAGCATGGCCAGCCGTAGAAAAATGCTTGTTGAAATTCTCAATTATCGTGGATTTATCGGTGGTGACAGTGTTTCCTAGCCTCAGTGCAGTGGGAAACTGGGAGGGGGTACTCTTATTCTCCATGGACTTTACAGTGTCCCAGAGCTTTTGGGAGTTTGTGCCACAGGATGCAAATTTTTATTTGAAAAAGCTTGCCTTTGCTTTCCTAACTGCCTGTGTATATTGGATCCTAACTTTCCTGAAAAGTCTTATATAGCGGGCGCTATTCGATGCTAATGCAGTACACCACAGGATGTTTTTGTGCTGGTCAAGGGCAGTCAGGTCTTGAGTGAACCAAGGGCTATATAGGTTCCTGGTTCTATTTTTTTTTTTTGAATGGGACATGCTTATGTAAGATAGTGAGGAAAGCACTTTTAAAGAATAATCAGGCATCCTCTACTGACGGAATGAGGTCAATATCCTTCCAGGATACCCGGGCCAGGTCGATTAGAAAGGCCTGCTTGCTGAAATGTTTTAGGGAACGTTTGACAGTGATGAGAGGTGGTCGTTTGACCGAAGACCCATTACGGACGCAGGCAATGAGGCAGTGATCGATGAGATCCTGGTTGAAGACAGCAGAGGTGTCGTAGGAGGGCAGGTTTGTTAGGATGATATGAGGGTGCCCGTGTTAACGGATTTGGTGTTGCACCTGATAGGTTAATTTGTGTGATATTGAGGGCATCTAGCTTAGATTGTAGGATGGCCGGAGTGTTAAGCATGTCCCAGTTTAGGTCACTAACAGTACGAGCTCTGACGATAGATGGGGGGCAATAAATTCACATATGGTGTCCAGGGCACAGCTGGGGGCAGAAGTTGGTGTCATTGACTGTCCTGATCAGGTCAGGAGACCACAACCCTACAGATTATCTCTCACCCCCAACAGAGGAGAGATCTAGGGGTATGAAGATGTGAGGGTTTTATAACCCCTCACACCCATTGTAAATCTTAGGCAAAAGACAAAATTCCTTTGTCCTCTCACTATGGAGAACCGGCCTCAGAACATTAAACATGCAATAAATGGACTTTGGAACAACCACAATGGTGGTAATGATGATAGATGGAATATGAAAATGTATGTAATTTTTGTTTTGTTATTAAAAGTTAAAGGACGACTTTATTATGAAAACATTGTAACTTTAAGAGTTTTCCTAGTATATGTTTGATGTTTATACATTGTAAGTTGTGTGGAAAATGTCCAAATCAAAGAAAATGTTTTGGTAAAGATGAAATTAGTTGTCTAAAATTGGATTTGAGTCAAATCTAGACCTTGCTTCTTAACTTGGTACGCCCAGAGAATTGCCCTAAAGGTGGTTACGCCCACTTCTGACCCCAGGTTATAAGACATGTGAGTTAAGAATTAACATATCAGACTAAATGAGCTGCAGCAAGGTCTGAGTAGTCAACGAACCCAAGACACAACACGAGGTTGAAGACAAAGGAACCTTATTCTGTCCATGCTACGGAGGAGTAGCTGCGTCTAAGCGGGTGAATTCAAGCCGGGCCACCCGGCCTCCGCTCCCCATCGAATCGTATCTACCCTGTTTCATCCCTATGCTGGCTGTCCTCAGAAGACCCCTTTCAGAACGAGAGTGAGGAATCAGACTATTAAGCCAAAAGGACACGGACATTGTGAGGACAACCAGAGAGTTGCACCAGAGAAGTGCCCCATCCGAGAAGATGAAACGGTCCACGCAGAGACCCACAGCGGATACATTCAACACATAATTACATAATTATATTCTGACCCATAAGTGCGGCAGTTCGGGGCAAGGCTAGGGTTAAAATAAGCATAGCTGATAAATGCACCAAATGTATATTTCTCTTGTGTCCTTTCTCTTTTTCTCTCGCTTTTAAATCCCCATTTTGGGTAACACGTGTCATAGTGTGTTGGCCGGTTATACTAAGTTCTAATCAATAACCTAGACTGTGTTTTTGTGTATGTGTATATTTTATTATCGTTTTACATTTCTAGTAAATAAATAATCAACTAAAATTGGTGCGGTACGAACTCATTGGTGGGACTCGGGTTTGTGCAGATTCCCGAATTATGCGACTTTCAGAATGAGACTGTAGAGGAAATTCATTAATTAGCGACTGTTGTAAAATCGATATTCTGATATTCTTTGAGTTACATTGGTGAAATAGTAACTCAGTAAAACTAATTTTCCCATGGTGCCCCAGGTTAATGAGTTAATAATGATTGATTTAATCATGCAATTATAAACCTTTAATCATTCGATGAGCAGCCATAGTCTAATATGTCACGACAGTGGTCTATAACAAGTGGCAACGGTGAGAGACTTGTTTCTGGAAAGGTGGATTTTTAAAAATAGACACTCAAATTGTTTGGGCACAGACCTGGATAGTATGACTGAACTCTGCAGGTTAACTCCGCCCCCTTTGGCAGTTCTATCTTGTTGGAAAATGTTAGCTAGGGATGGACATTTCAGGGTTTTGGGTGGCCTTCCTAAACCAGGATTCAGACACGGCTAGGACATTTGGGCTGGCAGAGTGTGCTAAAGCAGTGAATAAAATAAACTTGAGGGAGGAGGCTTCTCATGTTAACATAATGAAACCAAGGATTTTACGGTTACAGAAGTCAACAAATGAGAGCGCCTGGGGAATGGGAGTGGAGTTAGACTTTTCAGGGCCTGGATTAATCTCTACATCACCAGAGGAACAGAGGAGGAGTAGGATAAGGGTACGGCAAAAGGCTATAAGAACTGGTCGTCTAGTGCGTTCGAACAGAGAGTAAAAGGAGCAGGTTTCTGGGCACATGTTAGGGTTTATTTCTTACGTCTTTCCTTGTCAATCATTGGTTTGTTGGTGAAATTAGCATTATGACAATATACACTGCTCAAAAAAATAAAGGGAACACTTAAACAACACAATGTAACTCCAAGTCAATTACACTTCTGTGAAATCAAACTGTACGCTTAGGAAGCAACAATGAACAATGATTGACAATGAATTTCACATTCTGTTGTGCAAATGGAATAGAAAACAGGTGGAAATTATAGGCAATTAGCAAGACACCCCCAATAAAGGAGTGGTTCTGCAGGTGGTGACCACAGACCACTTCTCAGTTCCTATGTTTCCTGGCTGATGTTTTGGTCACTTTTGAATGCAGGCGGTACTTTCACTCTAGTGGTAGCATGAGACGGAGTCTACAACCCACACAAGTGGCTCAGGTAGTGCAGCTCACCCAGGATGGCACATCAATGCGAGCTGTGGCAAGAAGGTTTGCTGTGTCTGTCAGCGTAGTGTCCAGAGCATGGAGGCACTACCAGGAGACAGGCCAGTACATCAGGAGACGTGGAGGAGTCCGTAGGAGGGCAACCACCCAGCAGCAAGACCGCTACCTCCGCCTTTGTGCAAGGAGAAGCAGGAGGAGCACTGCCAGAGCCCTGCAAAATGACCTCCAGCAGGCCACAAATGTGCATGTGTCTGCTCAAACGGTCAGAAACAGACTCCATAAGGGTGGTATGAGGGCCCGGCGTCCTCAGGTGGGGGTTGTGCTTACAGCCCAACACCTTGCAGGACGTTTGGCATTTGCAAGAGAACACCAAGATTGGCAAATTCGCCACTGGCGCCCTGTGCTCTTCACAGATGAAAGCAGGTTCACACTGAGCACATGTGACAGACGTGACAGAGTCTGGAGACGCCGTGGAGAACGTTCTGCTGCCTGCAACATCCTCCAGCATGACCGATTTGGCGGTGTGGGGTGGGGTGGCATTGTGTGGGGTGGGGTGGCATTTCTTTGGGGGCCGCACAGCCCTCCATGTGCTCTGTCAGAGGTAGCCTGACTGCCATTAGGTACCGAGATGAGATCCTCAGACCCCTTGTGAGACCATATGCTGGTTCGGTTGGCCCTGGGTTCCTCCTAATGCAAGACAATGCTAGACCTCATGTGGCTGGAGTGTGTCAGCAGTTCCTGCAAGAGGAAGGCATTGATGCTATGGCCAGGCCCGCCCATTCCCCAGACCTGAATCCAATTAAGCACATCTGGGACATCATGTCTGCAACATCCACCAATGCCACGTTGCACCACAGACTGTCCAGGAGTTGGAGGATGCTTTAGTCCAGGTCTGGAAGGAGATCTCTCAGGAGACCATCCACCACCTCATCAGGAGCATGCCCGGGCATTGTAGGGGAGTCATACAGGCACGTGGAGGCCACACACACTACTGAGCCTCATTTTGACTGTTTTAAGGACATTGAGTGTGACTCCAAATCCAGACCTCCATGGGTTGATAAATTTGATTTCCATCGATAATTTTTTGTGGGATTCTGTTGTCAGCATATTCAACTATGTAAAGAAAAAAGATAAATATAAAATATTTCATTCATTCAGATCTAGGATGTGTTATTTTAGTGTTCCCTTTATTTTTTTGAGCAGCGTATTTAATTAAATCATTCAAAAAGCTTTATTAATACAATTGCAGACAGAAGTTGACAAACAGGAACATAGCAAGCATTTTTCTGGGCAAGTTCTGCATCAAACAAAAGGTCTCAAGTTGTTTTATTAAACCGAAGTCCCACCTTAGTGATGTCACTGACTACGTCATTACCTTTTTATTCCTGAGGCCAAAACCCTATATAAACAATGGCTTTTAGTGTTATCTTAAATTTAGCAGTAACGTCCACTCCCCAAAGCTGATTTATTGTGGAATGTCTATTATCTCCCACACTCCCCTGCAGAGTTCTGTCTCATTCAGACATTATGAGAGATCGAGAGAGAGAGAAAGAAAAATAACAACTGTGGAACAATTCTAAAACTATAAAATTAATATATATATTGTTAATCTGTAGTCTAGGACCCTATAAATGTAAGGAGGGGAGTAGTCTTATAACCCCTCCCCTTCTATTAATAAAATATAAGCATAATCAATTATTCTAATACATCAAACATTTTGGTCCACCCTTTTCATGACCCCTAGGTGAACCCGACATGGAAGAATAGATTCAAGGCATAATGTACAGACAAGGGTATAGTAAGATGTGAATACAGTGGAGGTAAATCAAATCAAAGTTTATTTGTCACGTGCGCCGAATACAAGGTCTACCTAACCTTACAGTGAAATGCTTACTTACAGGCTCTAACCAATAGTGCAAAAAGGTATTAGTTGAACAATAGGTAAGTAAAGAAATAAAACAACAGTAAAAAGACAGTGAAAAATAACAGTATCGAGGCTATATACAGTAGCTAGGCTACAACAGTAGCGAGGCTACATACAGACACCGGTTAGTCAGGCTGATTGAGGTAGTATGTACATATGGTTAAAGTGACTATGCTTATATGATGAACAGAGAGTAGCAGTAACGTAAAAGAGGGGTTGGTGGGTGGTGGTGGTGGGTGGCGGGTGGCGGGACACAACCGCAAGTAGCCCGGTTGGTCGGGAGCACTGGTTGCACTAGGCATTGAGTGACGATGAGAGAGGTACTGTCTCTAGAGACACCATTTAAACCAGGTGAGGTCACCGCATGTGTGGGAGGTGGATCAAAAGGGTTAGCTAAGGCATATTGAACAGGGCTGGAGGCTCTACAGTGAAATAAGGCAATAATCACTAACCAAAACAGCAATGGACAAGACATATTGACAATAGGGAGAGGCATGCGTAGCCGAGTGATCATGGAGTCTAGTGAGTGGCTAGGCGGGCTGGATACATGACGATTCAGACAGCTAGCGGGCCGGAGGTAGCTGGCTAGCAGAAGGGCCTTAAGGGGACGGCACGAAGGAAGTCAGTTGTAGCCCCGTTGGGCAGTTACGTCGGCAGACCAGTCGTGATGGATTGGCAGGGCTCCTTGTAGTAAAAGCGTCCAGGCCAATTGGCAAAATAGGTATTGTAGCCCAAGGAGTGGCTAATAGACCTCTTTAGCTAGCCGGGAGCCGGGAGATGGCTAATTGGTGCTTGCTTCGGGACAGAGACGTTAGCCACTGGATAGCAGCTAGCTAGCTGCGATGATCCAGGTGAAAAGGTTCAGAGCTCTGGGTTGAAGCTCGCTGGTATGCTCTGGGTTGAATCACGCTGTGCAGACTGGCAGGAGTTGTCCGGGATAAAGGTTAGCTGATGACCGCTAGGAGTGGCTAACTGACTACTAGCTAGTTAGTTTCTGTTGGGGGTTCCGGATCTAAAGTAAATAGCAGATCCATACCACAAGTCTGAGGTCCTGAGTGCTCTGGAAAATGTTTTCATCAAGTGTCTCCTGTCCCCTCCTGTCTGAGCCTCCAGTATTTATGCTGCAGTAGTTTGTGTCGGGGGGGCTAGGGTCAGTTTGTTATATCTGGAGTACTTCTCCTGTCCTATTCGGTGTCCTGTGTGAATCGAAGTGTGCGTTCTCTAATTCTCTCCTTCTTTCTTTCTCTCTCTCGGAGGACCTGAGCCCTAGGACCATGCCCCAGGACTACCTGACATGATGACTCCTTGCTGTCCCCAGTCCACCTGGCCATGCTGCTGCTCCAGTTTCAACTGACCAGAGCCCTAGGACCATGCCCCAGGACTACCTGACATGATGACTCCTTGCTGTCCCCAGTCCACCTGGCCATGCTGCTGCTCCAGTTTCAACTGTTCTGCCTTACTATTATTCGACCATGCTGGTCATTTATGAACATTTGAACATCTTGGCCATGTTCTGTTATAATCTCCACCAGACACAGCCAGAAGAGGACTGGCCACCCCACATAGCCTGGTTCCTCTCTAGGTTTCTTCCTAGGTTTTGGCCTTTTCTAGGGAGTTTTTCCTAGCCACCGTGCTTCTACACCTGCATTGCTTGCTGTTTGGGGTTTTAGGCTGGGTTTCTGTACAGCACTTTGAGATATCAGCTGATGTACGAAGGGCTATATAAATAAATTAGATTTGATTTGATCAAGGATCTCTCTGTACTTTTCTCCATTTAACTTTCACTCGATCCTGACTTGTATCCCAGTCCCTGGTGCTAAAAAAAACATCCCCACTGTAACGGCGTTCGTCTGTTAAAGGAGAAGCGGACCAAAATGCAGTGTGGTGGTTACTCATCTTCTTCAATGAAGAATAGCGATACATGAAATAACTATAAATATTACAAAACAACAAACGGAACGTGAAAACCTATACAGCCTGTCTGGTGAATAACTAACACAGAGACAGGAACAATCACCCACAAAATACACAGTGAAACCCAGGCTCCTAAATATGGTTCCCAATCAGAGACAACGAGAATCACCTGACTCTGATTGAGAACCGCCTCAGGCAGCCAAGCCTATGCTAGACACCCCTACTCTGCCGCAATCCCAATACCTATTAAATCCCAATACAAAACACACCACAAAAATAAACCCATGTCACACCCTGGCCTGACCAAAATAATAACGAAAACACAAAATACTAAGACCAAGGCGTGACAGAACCTCCTCCTCCCAAGGTGCGGACTCCCGCCGCACACCTAAACCCATAGGGGCGGGTCCGGGTGGACGTCTGTCCACGGTGGCGGCCCGGCTCGGGACGTGGACCCCACTCCAACCAAGTCTTAGTCCCCCTGTAACGCGTCCTTGATTGGCGACCCTCGCCGCCGACCTTGGCCTAATAACCTCACCAAGGACCCCACTGGACTGAGGGGCAGCTCGGAACTGAGGTGGAAGCTCGGGACTGAGGGGGGCTTGGGCCTGAGGGAAAGCTCGGGACTGAGGGGAAGCTCGGGACTGAGGGGAAGCCGGGACTGAGGGGAAGCCCGGTACTGAGGGGAAGCTCGGGACTGAGGGGAAGCCCGGGACTGAGGGGAAGCCCGGGACTGAGGGGAAGCCCGGGACTGAGGGGAAGCACGGGACTGAGAGGAAGCCCAGTACTGAGAGGAAGCCCAGAACTGAGAGGAAGCTCAGGCAGGTAGTTGGCTCCGGCAGATCCTGGCTGGCTGGCGGATCTGGAAGAGTCTGGTTGACTGGCAGATCTGGAAGAATCTGGTTGACTGGCAGATCTGGAAGAATCTGGTCGACTGGCAGATCTGGAATAATCTGGTTGACTGGCAGATCTGGAAGATCATGGCTGACTGGCGGATCTAGCTGCTCTGGCTGCTCCATGTAGACTGGCAGCTCTGGTTGCTCCATGCAGACTGGCAGCTTTGGCTGCTCCATGCAGACTGGCAGCTCTATGCAGACTGGCAGCTCTGGCTGCTCCATGCAAACTGGCAGCTCTGGCTGCTCCATGTAGACTGGCAGCTCTGGTTGCTCCATTCAGACTGGCAGCTTTGGCTGCTCCATGCAGACTGGCAGCTCTATGCAGACTGGCAGCTCTGGCTGCTCCATGCAGACTGGCAGCTCTGGCTGCTCCATGCAAACTGGCAGCTTTGGCTGCTCCATGCAGACTGGCAGCTCTGGCTGCTCCATGCAGACTGGCAGCTCTGGCTGCTCCATGCAGACTGGCAGCTCTGGCTGCCCCATGCAGACTGGCAGCTCTGGCTGCTCCATGCAGACTGGCAGCTCTGGCTGCGCTGAACAGGCAGGAGGCTCCGGCAGCGCTGTAGAGGAGGAAGGCTCTGGAAGCGCTGAACAGGCGGGAGACTCCGGCAGCGCAGGAGAGGAGGAAAGCGCTGGCTGCGCTAAACAGGCGGGAGACTCCGGCAGCGCTAAACAGGTGGGAGACTCCGACCACACTGGAGAGGAGAAAGGCTCTGGCTGCGCTGAACAGGCGAGGCGCACTGGTGTGTGGTGCTGGAACTGGTGGTACTGGATCGAGGACACGCACAGGAAGCCTGGTGCGGGGAGCTGCCACCGGAGGACTGGTGTGTGAAGGTGGCACAGGATGGACCGGACCGTGAAGGTGTACTGGAGAGCCTGAGAGCAGGGCTGGCACAGGACGTGCGAGGCTAGGTAGGTACACAGGAGGCCTAGTGCGTGAGGCTGGCACAATTTTCACCAGCCGACTAACACGCACCTCAGGACGAGTATGGAGCGCTGACCCCGGTGCCATTAAATCCCCGACACGCTCCGTCGGACGAATATCGTACCTAAAGCACCATACTAGCAACTCTCTCATTACTCTCTCCTCCACTTTCCCTATTAACTCCTTCACAGTCTCTGCTTCGCTCACTTCTAACACCGGCTCTGGTTCTGGTCTCCTCCTTGGCTCCTCACGATAAACAGGGAGAGTTGGCTCAGGTCTGACTCCTGACTCTGCCACACTCTCCCTGAGCCCCCAATACATTTTTGGGGCTGACTCTTGGGTTTCCTTTGCGCCGTCGTGCTTGTCTCTCCAACTCCATTCTCCTATAACCCTCTTCGCACTGCTCCAGCGAATCCCAGGCGGTCTCCGGTACTCTCCCTGGGTCGACCGCCCACCTGTCTATTTCCTCCCAAGTAGTGTAGTCCCGATATTGTAGCTCCTGCTGCCGCTGTTGTTTCTCCTCATACCAGCTGCCTCTCAGCTCTCGCCACCTCCAGTTCTTCTTTGGGGCGGCGATATTCTCCAGGCTGATCCCAGGGTCCTTCTCCGAACAATTCATCCTCCCATGTCCGTTCCTCTTTTCGCTGCTCCTGCTGTCGCTGCCTGTTACCACGCCGCTCGGTCCGGGTGTGGTGGGTGATTCTGTAACGGCGTTCGTCTGTTGAAGGAGAAGCGGATCAAAATGCAACGTGGTGGTTACTCATGTTCTTTAATGAAGAATAGCGATACATGAAATAACTATAAATATTACAAAACAACAAACAGAACGTGAAAACCTATAGAGCCTGTCTGGTGAATAACTAACACAGAGACAGGAACAATCACCCACAAAATACACAGTGAAACCCAGGCTACCTAAATATGGTTCCCAATCAGAGACAACGAGAATCACCTGACTCTGATTGAGAACCGCCTCAGGCAGCCAAGCCTATGCTAGACACCCCTACTCTGCCGCAATCCCAATACCTATTAAATCCCAATACAAAAACACACCACAAAATAAACCCATGTCACACCCTGGCCTGACCAAAATAATAACGAAAACACAAAATACTAAGACACCCACAGCATGATGCTGCCACCACCTTGCTTCAAAGCAGGGATGGCGCCAGGTTTACTCCAAACGTGACTCTTGGCATGCAGGCCAAAAATAGTAAAATTTTGGCCTCCCAGGTGGCGCAGTGGTCTAGGGCACTGCATCACAGCGCTAGCAGTGCCACCAGAGACTCGGGGTTCGCGCCCAGGCTCTGTCGCAGCCAGCCGCGACTGGGAGGTCTGTGGGACGACGCACAATTCACCTAGCATCATCCGGGTTAGGGAGGGTTTGGCCGGTAGGGATATCCTTGTCTCATCGTGCACCAGCGACTCCTGTGGCGGGCTGGGCGCAGTGCACGCTAACCAAGGTCGCCAGGTGCACAGTGTTTCCTCCGACACATTGGTGCGGCTGGCTTCCGGGTTGGATGCGCGCTGTGTTAAGAAGCAGTGTGGCTTGGTTGGGTTGTGTTTTCGGAGGACGCATTTCGACCTTCGTCTCTCCCGAGCCCATACGGGAGTTATAGTGATGAGACAAGATAGTAATTACAAATAATTGGATACTACGAAATTGGTGAGAAAAATGGGGTAAAATAAAAATAATTGGAAAAAAATTGTAACATTTTGGTTTCATCAGAACAGAGAGTTGTTTCTCATGGTCTGCCTTTTGGCAAACTACAAGCGGGAGGAGTGTCTAATGTCTGGCAACTCTACCATAAAGTCCTGATTGGTAGAGTACTGCAGAGATGGAGAACTATCCAGAAGAACAACCATCTCCACAGAGGAACTCTGGAGCTCTGTCAGAGTGACCATCGGGTTCTTGGCCACCTGCCTAACCATGGCCCTTCTCCCCCGATTGCTCAGTTTGGCCGAGCGGCCAGCTCTAGGAAGATTCTTGGTGGTTCCAAACTTCTTCCACTTAAAACTTCTTCGGGATCGGTGTCCCTTCCACGGGACGGATGAGCTAACGTAGGCTAATTCAATTAGCATGCGATTGTAAGTAAACAAGAACATTTCCCAGGACATAGACATATCTGATATTGGCAGAAAGCTTTCATTCTTGTTAATCTAACTGCACTGTCCAATTTACAGTAGCTATTACAGTGAAATAATACCATGCTATTGTTTGAGGAGAGTGCACAATTTTGAACATGAAAAGTTCACATCACATGTGTGCTTAAAGCACTACAGAAAACCCGCTAACCAAACAACAGTGCAGGGCATGCTCACGGAATTAAAGGGCAACTATACTGAAAAATAAAAGTTTCTTACATTTTTTCCAGACCTCAAAAGTCATCCGCTGATGTGCATAAGCATTGTTGTGTACAAAGAAAATCCAATTGAGTTGTTTTTCTATTAAGAAAGTGTGAAAAAAAATGGGGTAATCCAGAATTTGGGTGGGGAAATCTGAAAGGGTTCTGTCACATTTGACATTGGTGGTTATGACACATTTATGAGCCCTTTATAAAGCATGACATATGGTTATAGATGGTTTGTAACGGATTTATGTAGCGTTTAGGAAGGCTTTATAAGCTGCATGTCGTTTAAAGTGGGAGCCCCCCATTGAAAAAGCATTGGCTCCATTCAACATTTTCAGACACAAAATCACAAAAGTGATTGATCAATATAATGAATGCATATGGTAATATTTCATTGTCACTAATGACATTTTCCTCTTTAAATGTTTGTCCCTTTATACTGTAGCACTCATTTTTAAACATTACAATTTAGAGCCTCTCTTTAACCTCTTTTACTCTCTTTTACCAATGTGGCATATTGGAAAACCAAGATGGAAACCAAGATGGCTGCTCTCTCTTTCTGTTCTCCAACCATAGAAGAACTTGACAGAGGAGGGGGTAATAATATCCCTCAACATGTGGAAGCGATTTCCAACAGGTCTGGGAACAGGTCCACAGAACAACAGAAAAGCGTAGCTGGCAGAGTTTGAATACATATGCCGCTCATTCATAAGACTCTTTAGGCCTACTGACGGACCCATGCCCAGTGGTAATTTGGTAGAAAGCTTCGGGTTGTTAGCACAAACAGGACCTTTACTGTGGGAACCAGTCACAGAGGGATAAAGTGGGGGTACAAACTTAAGTGGAACAGCTTGAATGTGGGAGGAAGGCTGGCTACGGGAAAGGCTGCATTGGGAGAGATACTGTGTGGAATCCAAATTTGGTAATGCACTTTCTTAACACTGGCAGGTGTAATGCATTAACTTATTAGGCAAGACTTGTCAAATGACTCCTTAAAATGTTGAGTTTGGGAGGTTGGCTATGGGAAGGCTGCATTGTGAGAGAAGCAAAGTTAGATAATTCACTTTAACACTGGCATATGTAATGTATTTTTAGGCAATACTTGTCATATTACTCCCCTTAAAATGTATTTTTTTATTTTATTTCATAATGATCCTGATAAAATAACAGGCATGCTGTGCAGAACATTTACTACATAGAAACATGACATTATACTCCTTATAAGACATTATATATTATCATATATGCTTATAACAAGTTATTAAGAATTATACCTGTAAATGTCTACTCTGATTAGTTGTAATAATGGCACACAGTAGGAGGAGTGTCTTTGAATGGATTTAAATCAAATCCACACTGCATTGACACTGGCCATGTGCTACAACATGTGTATTTAAATAAATACATTTAGATTCATATTAAAGTGTATATTTGCACAGCACATGATGAGCATTTTTTTGTCTACCATTTGACTGGATTATGCCTCAACATAACATGACATTGCAATTGCACTTGTGATCCGGGGATAAACACATTGGCTTAGATACACTATCCATACAAAAGTATGTGGACACCCTTTCAAATGAGTGAATTTGTCTATTTCAGCCACACCCGTTGCTGACAGGTGTATAAAATCGAGCACACAATCATGCAATTTCCATAGACAAACAATGGTTCTCGAATTGCCTTACTATCAGAACTCAGGAGAAGACTCAGATGCAGACAGCTAGAGTCACATGTTTATTGACCCAAACAGGGGGCAGGCAGAGGTCCGTAATCCAGGGCAGAGTCAATAAGGTACAGAATGACAGGAAGGCTCGGGGTCAGGGCAGGCATAATGGTCAGAACCGGGGAAACTAGGAAACAGAACTTGAGATAACAGGGAAACTGGAAAACACGCTGGAAAGACCTGACAAGACAAGCCAAAATGGCAACAGACAAACAGAGAAAACAGGTATAAATACACTGGGGATAATGGGGAAGATTGGCGACACCTGCAGGAGGGTGGAGACAAGCACAAAGACAGGTGAAACAGATCAGGGTGTGATACTTACTGAAGAGCTCAGTGAGTTTCAACGTGGCACCTTTCCAACAAGTCAGTTTGTCAAATTTCTGCCCTGCTAGAGCTGCTCCGGTCAACTGTAAGTGCTGATATTGTAAAGTGGAAACGTCTAGGAACAACGATGGCTCAGCCGAGAAATGGTAGGCCACACAAGCTCACAGAACGGGACCGTTGAAGCATAAAAAATTGTCTGTCCTTGTTTGTGATACTCACTACCAAACTGCCTCTGGAAGCAACGCCAGCACAACAACTGTTAGTTGTGAGCTTCATGCATTTGTTTTCCATGGCCAAGCAGCCGCACACAAGCCTAAGATCACCATGCGCAATGCCAAGTGTCAGCTAGAGTGGTATAAAGCTTTCCGCCATTGGACTGGAGCAGTGGAAATGAATCACGAATCTGGGTTTGCTAAATGCCAGGAGAATGCTACCTGCCCAAATGCATAGTGCCAACTGTAAAGTTTGACGGAAGAGGAATAATGGTCTGTGGCTGTTTTTCATGGTTCGGGATAGGTTCCAGTGAAGGAAAATCTTAATGCTACAGCATACCCATGTTAGACGATTCTGTAATTCCAACTTTGTGCAGGCATGACAATGCCCCCGTGCACAAAGCGAGGTCCATACAGAAATGGTTTGTCAAGATAGGTGTGGGAATAACTTGACTGGCCTGCACAGAGCCCTGACCTCAACCCCATCGAACACCTTTGTGATGAATTGGAACGCCGATTGTGAGCCTAATCGTCCCCGCAACAATGTTCCAACATCTAGTGGAAAGCCTTCCCAAAAGAGTGGAGGCTGTTATAGTAGGAAAGAGGGAACTACTCCATATTAATGCCCATGATTTTGAAATGAGATGTTCGACGAGCAGGTGTCCATATACTTTTGGTCATGTAGTGTATCACCCAAACACACCAGCATGACTCTGACAGTGACAAATTAGTTGAAAAAAGCTCATTAGCCATTCATCTCATGTCTCTGTCACTGGCCGGGGGTCATTACTGTGTGTTTTGCCAAAGTCTTGTTTTTTCCCCCTCTTTTAAAAAGAGTAAACACCCAACAGTGAGGAAACCCATCCCCATGAGCAAAGTGAAGAAAGGGGAGTAACCATGCGGGCCTGACTGTTCTGCCCTGCAATTGGTCCCCACGAAACCTGCACCAATTTAAAACCAGACACCAGTTGCTCTCCACCCATCAGACTATTACCACAAGCCCCAAAAGATAGATAGGGCGAGAGAGAAAAAGTGAGCGTGTGTCAGAGACAGAGGGTCAGCCTGAGATTAACAGAGAGAGAGAGAGAGAGCGAGAGAGAGAGACACACACAGTTAGTTAATATTGGCATGCCTGCATACTCCACCAACATGAGGCTTAAGTTTCCTATCCTGGCTCTGACTCTGGAGATTATCACCATCATCCTGTTCGCTGTGTTTGTGGACTACGATGATGGGAAACACGGGGGGCACGGAGCCCACAACACCACACACCATGAGAAGAAGACGGAACAGGATCCTCTGACCCTTTATCCCAGTAAGTGACACCTGAAGGCTCCTTCATGTTAGCCTGTTCCCAGATCAGTTTCTGTGGTCTTGGAATGACAATGACCATAGGAGTTGGCAAGACAGGAACAGGTCTGGGAGCAGGCTGTCAGTGTGTCAGCCTGGTTGTGGGAGCTTGGCTGAATCATGGATTTTATTGTATTGACTCCTTAATGCCAACCCTGGTTGCTATGGATGAAGGGCTATTGAAGTTGAGTCTCAAAGATTTGACCCTTATTATCTTAATAATTGTGCAGTAGCTTTGAGGGATAAGCTATAGATCATTGGAGATGGTATTATTGAGTTATCAGATACTCCTGTGAACAATCAGAGAGAGAGATGTCGTGGGAATGCATGGTGTGAGGTTGTTGTGCACGTGCCCATTCCAGCATCCTCACACCTAGAAATACTCTTTAGGGAATGGGCCAGATGCTCGAGCTGTCATAGGGGCACCACTCTCTCTCATACTGGACAGGTTCACTGTGGCTAGCCTCCAGATGGATTGTGCAAATGGGAAGATGAATGCCAGGACTGAATGGCATCGACATACTTACAATAGAACTCGCAAGTGCACTTAAGGGAAATGCAGTCATGTATTTTAGTGAGACATAGGATTGAGTTAAAAATGTACATGAATTTGTGTTTGGAGATAGATAAGTCTATCTATGAAAAGTGGCAAAGCCCACCCCTACTACTTTACCTTTTGTACAAAAAATAATTTAGATGTTAGTCTTGTGTTCTTTGGGTGGTTCTTGGAATCCCAGAAAGTGTATTTTCTACCTATTTTAAAACAGCATAAATACTTGCAGACTTACAATATAGAGGTTTGCCCAGAAATGGGCAGGGCAGGTGTGACCCGAAGAGATTAGCGTAGTGCTTAGCATTTGGGCCGATCCTTTTCCATTCCAAGAATATTGCATATCCAAAGACATCCTAAAACCTTTAGAACTATTGGTTGTTTTTAAATAAACTGAGAGAATATTTTTATTTCAAGATGTTGTTTAATGGGTTATACAGCTAGAGATGTGTAATTAAAGGCGACATTGACTTTCTTTTCTTAAGAAAGCTTTAACATTTGCAGATTCCATTCATAACTATCATAATTGACCCCCCAAAACGGTCAATTTACTCAACAGACTGGCTAATTAACGTCCCATAACATGCTCATTCAGCTGAACAACCACAAGTTGCCGCAAATACAGGTTCATAGCAGAGGAAATAAGAGGAGGAATGCAATTTTGAAAAATATGAGCCTATGTTGTTGCTAGGCTTTACCATCAATGGACAAAATCATTGTTAAAAAAAATATTGAGAGGAACCAATGGTTTCTGTGGCTCTGTGAAGTACTTGTTTTCCTCAAAGAATGGGGACCTTAAGATTTGTTACAAAGGGTTGTTTTACAGCCATAGTCTACTCCTTTCATCAAAGTCAGGCCGAATTTGTAATTTGCAATTACAGTTCACAAAAAGCAACTTCACCAATTGCACTGGCGTAAAAAGCTCCCCAATTGTCATACCAGAATAAAAGTATAGATATCTTCATAGAAAATGTCTCAATTAAAAGTGAAAGTCACCCAGTAAAATACCACTTGAGGAAAAGTATCTGGTTTTAAATGTAAACTCAGCAAAAAAAGAAACATCCTCTCACTTTCAACTGTGTTTATTTTCAGCAAACTTAACATGTGTAAATATTTGTAAGAACACAAGATTCAACAACTGAGACATAAACTGAACAAGTTCCACAGACATGTGACAAAACAGAAATGGAATAATATGTCCCTGAACAAAGGGGGGGTCAAAATCAAAAGTAACAATCAGTATCTGGTGTGGCCACCAGCTGCATTAAGTACTGCGTGCATCTCCTCCTCATGGACTGCACCAAATTTGTCAGTTCTTGCTGTGAGTTGTCATCCTGTACCTGTCGTGCAGGTGTGATGTTCGGATGTACCGATCCTGTGCAGGTGTTGTTACACGTGGTCTGCCACTGCGAGGACGATCAGCTGTCCATCCTGTCTCCCTGTAGCGCTGTCTTAGGCGTCTCACAGTACGGACATTGCAATTTATTGCCCTGGCCACATCTGCAGTCCTCATGCCTCCTTGCAGCATGCCTAAGGCACGTTCACGCAGATGAGCAGGGACCCTGGGCATCTTTCTTTTGGTGTTTTTCAGAGTTAGTAGAAAGGCCTCTTTTAGTGTCCTAAGTTTTCATAACTGTGACCTTAATTGCCTACCGTCTGTAAGCTGTTAGTGTCTTAATGGCGGTTCCACAGGTGCATGTTCATTAATTGTTTGTTCTTTGAACAAGCATGGGAAACAGTGTTTAAACCCTTTACAATGAAGATCTGTTAATTAAGTTATTTGGATTTTTACAAATTATCTTTGAAAGACAGGGTCCTGAAAAAGGGACATTTCTTTTTTTTAGTACAGTGGTGGAAAAAGTACTACGTTCTCATACTCAATTCTCCTTATATTATGCAAACCAGGAGGCACAATTTGTGTTTTTTAAATGTATTTACGAACTGCCAGGGGCACACTCCAACACTCAGACATAATTTACAAACACAGTATTTGTGTTTAGTGAGTCAGATCAGAGGTAAAATAAAAGCTGAAATAAATAATTCTCTCTACTATTATTCTGACATTTTACATCCTTAATTTAAAGTGGTGATCCTAACTGACCTAAGACAGGGAATCTTTACTAGGAGTTTAAATGTATTTGCCTAAGGTGTATGTAAACTTCCGACTTCAACTGTATGTCTGTAAATTAGATTTTTCCAGTGCTATTACATATTTGTAATCCCTAAATGCTATTTGTTCAGTATAAAAACACAATTTCTACCATATCAACCTCACTCAAACATTGTGGTGGTGTTGTGGGGTATCCAGGGTACATTCAAGTGTCATTTCAACCTCTCCAGAGTGTCAGAATGTGGTAATTGCACTGCTTTGGCACACTGGATGTGGCAAAATATTTATTGTTCACTATAAAAACTACATTTCTACAACAACAACCTCTCTCAAACATTGTGGTGGTGGCAGGGGACATACAGGGGATATCCACTGTTTTTTTCAACCTCTCCAAAATGCCTGAATAATTAGCCTAGGCTATTGGTCCCACATACAAAGTAACTGTTTACAAAAACAATATAAAATAAATAGATGTACAGTACCAGTCAAAAGTGTGGACACACCTACTCGTTCAAGGGTTTTTCTTTATTTGTACTATTTTCTACATTTGTAGAATAACAGTGAAGACATCAACACTATGAAATAACACATATGGAATCATGTAGTAACAAAAAAAAAGTGTTAAACAAATCAAAACTTCATACTTTATATTCAGATTCTTCAAAGTAGCCACTGGACATTAAAGAAGATACAAAAATGTCTTATCAAACACAAACTTGGTTACACAAGTGTCCTCCAATAAAAAAGGTGTACAAATAGAAATTAGCTGAATGATTTACAAATGGCATTCGTGTTCATTTTTACATCCCAGATGATTGGATTTCACTTTCATCATAGCTTGTGCATGTCTTGACAGTCTTTGACGCAGTCCCTCTCTGCCAGGAAACACCCTTTTTTTCTCTTTGTGTTTTGTGCAATGCTTGCAGTTCTTCCTTTTGTCTTTTGGCAGGTGTGTTAGATAGTGGCGCTCACCTTGAGTGGAGGGTCTTGTGATGGTGGTGCGGTTGCTTTGGGCCCGCAATTCAGCCATTTCCAATACCAGCTACTCTCGGAAGGCCAACTGGGAGAGATGGGTTTGACATTTACATTTACATTTAAGTCATTTAGCAGACGCTCTTATCCAGAGCGACTTACAAATTGGTGCATTCACCTTATGACATCCAGTGGAACAGCCACTTTACAATAGTGCATCTAAATCTTTTAAGGGGGGTGAGAAGGATTACTTTATCCTATCCTAGGTATTCCTTAAAGAGGTGGGGTTTCAGGTGTCTCCGGAAGGTGGTGATTGACTCCGCTGTCCTGGCGTCGTGAGGGAGTTTGTTCCACCATTGGGGGCCAGAGCAGCGAACAGTTTTGACTGGGCTGAGCGGGAACTGTACTTCCTCAGTGGTAGGGAGGCGAGCAGGCCAGAGGTGGATGAACGCAGTGCCCTTGTTTGGGTGTAGGGCCTGATCAGAGCCTGGAGGTACTGAGGTGCCGTTCCCCTCACAGCTCCGTAGGCAAGCACCATGGTCTTGTAGCGGATGCGAGCTTCAACTGGAAGCCAGTGGAGAGAGCGGAGGAGCGGGGTGACGTGAGAGAACTTGGGAAGGTTGAACACCAGACGGGCTGCGGCGTTCTGGATGAGTTGTAGGGGTTTAATGGCACAGGCAGGGAGCCCAGCCAACAGCGAGTTGCAGTAATCCAGATGGGAGATGACAAGTGCCTGGATTAGGACCTGCGCTGCTTCCTGTGTGAGGCAGGGTCGTACTCTGCGGATGTTGTAGAGCATGAACCTACAGGAACGGGCCACCGCCTTGATGTTAGTTGAGAACGACAGGGTGTTGTCCAGGATCACGCCAAGGTTCTTAGCGCTCTGGGAGGAGGACACAATGGAGTTGTCAACCGTGATGGCGAGATCATGGAACGGGCAGTCCTTCCCCGGGAGGAAGAGCAGCTCCGTCTTGCCGAGGTTCAGCTTGAGGTGGTGATCCGTCATCCACACTGATATGTCTGCCAGACATGCAGAGATGCGATTCGCCACCTGGTCATCAGAAGGGGGAACCTTTTGGTTTGGCCATGTGCTTGTGGAGAATGAAAGCCTTTACTGTAGCAATGTCCACAAAGTGGTAGAAAAAAAGTTATATACTACCTCCTGGTCTTGTGGAAGACCTGGTAATAGCCTATCAGATGATCAGATAGGTCAAGAACCTCCATGCTGGCATTGAAGTCCTTCACAGAAACAGGAATGGGGACACTCTTCCTCACCCATATGCCCCATCGGCTAGCACAAAGAGCTTGTAACCCCATTTGGTCTGCAAGCCAATTCGAGCATTTGAGGCAACCAAGCGCTCATCTATATATAGATTTTGAGCAGGCTGGAAGTACATTTTGCTTGCCTCCACCATGTCATGATAAAGGGGCTTGACTCTTGCAAGACGATCATACCCTGCAGTCCCCTTTTTCTGGTCATTCTCCTGATCCTTTTGTGGATCACTCATGTTAAGAGTACGGTTGATGGCCAAGAATCAGTTTTCACTCAAGCTGATAGAGTGGGGATCTTTCTCCAGTTGTCAACTAATCTTGATACCTTTACCAGTCCCATGTAAATCACCAAGGAAATGTAGTTGAGTGTGTCACCCATGGTGACAGGTTTCCAGGACATCTTCCCTCCCCCTGTTGCTTCCAGCTGTGCATATTCATTTTAATTTGATTACTTTACTGTTTTATATTCCTTAATAACCAAAAAAATAAGAAATATTGGTAAATCGCTCAGCACTAATGCCAAAACTAAAGATAAAAAACAAACGAAAGGCCTCACGGCCACCCAAAACGTCCTTTTAGCACAGCACTTGGACATGGTTGGTGCTGCCACCTGGGGTGCGGAGTGTTGAAGTCTATCCTGGTCCAGTGTGGTGCCTAACTGTGTGCTAACACTAAACTACCTTCTACAGTACATAGCAATAGTGCATATCTCTGTATTATTTATTTGGTTTTGCAAGGTTGGAGATTTTAGATGACAATGTTGGGTAAGATGAATGTGTAGTGGTAGGCCGAAGAAGGGAGATATCCAATATGGACCAGATAAAAGCTGAGACTTGTTTTGCTGCTATGTTCCTAAGCTTCAAGTTTAGTACTCTACGTCTCAGTTGGTATAGTAGGGTGCTGACACCGGAAGGAATTTATCAGGTTAGTTAGTTCCCAGCAATAATACACGATACATCATGTATCCTAGTTTTTGTTACCCTATTGTCCATTCCCTTGCATCAACCCACTCATTGTGAGGTAATGTTTTGCACGTTGCTTGATTTGCACATTCCCAATCAGTACCCTCAATCAATGCTAAAGAACAGAAAACATTGCATGCAATGTATTAACAACAAAAATGCTGATTTGTTCAGTCAACACATGGCTATCTTATCTTGTACAGTCGTGACCAAAAGTTTTGAGAATGACACAAATATCAATTTTCAAAAAGTCTGCTGCCTCAGTTTGTATGATGGCAATTTGCATATACTCCAGAATGTTATGAAGAGTGATCAGATGAATTGCAATTAATTGCAAAGTCCCTCTTTGCCATGCAAGTTAACTGAACCCCCCAACAAAAAAAAATTCCACTGCATTTCAGCCCTGCCACAAAAGGACCAGCTGACATCATGTCAGGGATTCTCTCGTTAACACAGGTGTGAGTGTTGACGAGGACAAGGCTGGAGATCACTCTGTCATGCTGATTGAGTTTGAATAACAGACTGGAAGCTTCAAAAGGAGGGTGGTGCTTGGAATCATTGTTTTACTCTGTCAATCATGGTTACCTGCAAGGAAACACATGCGGTCATCATTGCTTTGCACAAAAAGAGCTTCACAGGCAAGGATATTGCTGCCAGTAAGATTGCACCTAAATCAACCATTTATCGGATCACCAAGAACTTAAAGGAGAGCGATTCAATTGTTGTGAAGAAGGCTTCAGGGCACCCAAGAAAGTCCAGCAAGCGCCAGGACCGTCTCCTAAAGTTGATTTATCTGCAGGATCGGGGGACCATCAGTACAGAGCTTGCTCAGGAATGACAGCAGGCAGGTGTGAGTGCATCTGCATGCACAAGTGAGGCGAAGACTTTTGGAGGATGGCCTGGTGTCAAGAAGGGCAGCAAAGAAGCCACTTCTCTCCAGGAAAAACATCAGGGACAGACAGATATTCTGCAAAAGGTTCAGGGATTGCACTGCTGAAGACTGGGGTAAAGTCATTTTCTCTGATGAATCCCCTTTCCGATTGTTTTGGGCATCCGAAAAAAAAGCTTTTCCGGAGAAGACAAGGTGAGCACTACCATCAGTCCTGTGTCATGCCAACAGTAAAGCGTCCTGAGACCATTCATGTGTGGGGTTGCTTCTCTGCCAAGGGAGTGGGCTCACTCACAATTTTGCCTAAGAACATAGCCATGAATAAAGAATGGTACCAACACATCCTCCGAGAGCAACTTATCCCAACCATCCAGGAATAGTTTGGTGATGAACAATGCCTTTTCCAGCATGATGGAGCACCTTGCCATAAGGCAAAAGTGATAACTAAGTGGCTCGGGGAACAAAACATCGATATTTTGGGTCCATGGCCAGGAAACTCCCCAGACCTCAATCCCATTGAGAACTTGTGGTCAACCATCAAGAGGCGGGTGGACAAACAAAATCCCACAAATTCTGACAAACTCCAAGCATTGATTATGCAAGAATGGGCTGCCATCAGTCAGGATGTGGCCAAGAAGTGAATTGACAGTATGCCAGGGTGGATTTCAGAGGTCTTGAAAAAGAAGGGTCAACACTGCAAATATTGACTCTTTGCATCAACTTCATGTAATTGTCAATAAAAGCCTCAGACACTTATGAAATGCTTGTAATTATAATTCAGTATTCCATAGTAACATCTGACAAAAATTATCTACAGACACTGAAGCAGCTAACTTTGTGGAAATTTATATTTGTGTCATTCTCAATACTTTTGGCCAAGACTGTATATATCTTACAAGGCATTTTGTATATCTTACATATTTTACATTGTTCAGACTTTGATATCAGGGAAAATATTGGATAGATTTTAGTTATTTGTTTGTTACCGGATAGGCGCAGGTGTTCTGGCCAGTGCCAGAGGGGTTATAATGTATCCTATGACGTCTCGGAGGCATTGCATAAGTAATACTAAACCTGATTATAATCATGGTCCAGTGCGCTGAATCTCATCCATAGCAATATACAATGCACTCCTGGGTAGAAAGAGACAGTCACATGTAAACACGATAATGAGTGAGGAATTCATGGACTTCTAATTTGAGACTAAATCTGTGTAGAAGAGCTAACCTTCCTGTTTATTCTGTCTCTATCACTGTGTGGCATAAAGAGGGAGCCTCCGAACAAACTCAACTCTTAAATGAATTGCCAGTTACAATTGCCTAAAATGTAGCATCGGTTTTTACTTATAGTAAGGCCTGGTATGGCACAGAGACACATACAGAGAAAGAGATGTGTATGGCACTGGAATGGCATGCTGGTAGACATGTTTCTTGGAGAGTCATACACAGCTTACATAGAGTACATAGAGTAGTCACATATAGTCACAGACAAAACAAGACAACGGACCTATCGGGCTAGTCTATGCTGCACCTAAAGCCCCCCAACCGCACACCCTGTATTCCATTACTTCCCCAGGACAGTCTGGGTGGTGACTGTCCTTTTTTTATTTTTTATTTTACCTTTATTTAAGTCAGTTAAGAACAAATTCTTATTTTCAATGACGGCCTAGGAACAGTGGGTTAACTGCCTGTTCAGGGGCAGATTGACAGGTTTGTACCTTGTCAGCTCAGGGGTTTGAACTTGCAACCTTCCGGTTACTAGTCCAACGCTCTAACCACTAGGCTACCCTACCCAGCTTCCCTGACACCACAATGCTAACTTCACACCACAATGCTACCCAGAGGTGGGGAAACACGGACTATTGTTTCCACATTCTGCAAACGGCCACACCTTGATGTACTTTCCAGATGAGGACCCGTCATCCATCGCACAATGACTGATCACTTTTGGGAATTGGGAGTCTGGCTTCCTGTGGTCAGGCATTTCAGGGAAGATAACCTTTTCTGAGTGTCGAGCGAGAGTGGGAGTAGAGTGTGTGGGTGGGAGTGGGAGTGGAGCTTGGAGAATTAGGATTGTTCCTCCAGCGGTGGTGGACAAACCGTTTTAAGCTCCACGCACCTACGTACGTACGCACACACATACACACATTTGGTCAGTCTCTTGGGCCAGTAGCCTGATCCTTATCTGCAGAAACTCGGATAGTGCTCACATCCTGCTGTCCGCACACAGAGTGAGCTAAAGTCCTTATAAGTAAAGTCTGTCCTCTTGTATACATCAATCTAAACATGCATAAAGTGCGAGCACAGTGATCCATCTATTAAGTTTAGAATTGGGAGCCTCAGTTCTCAGTATCCCATTCACAGACTAATCTAATTGGTCTTCCCTCCTCAGGATTTTCATTGACCCCCTCATGGGGATAGGGGTTACTAATGTTGCTGCACAATCCAATGCGGGTGCTCTGTGAATCATTTGAGCAGCCAAAGTCAAAGCAACATAATGAATGGCATATTTACATGCCACTTATAGCCCTAGGTTTTGATCAATAGCTAGACTGTCAACTGATGTGAATGTCTTTGACGTGTTGTAATAGAGGATTATACTCACATAGCAAGCCCTCCCAGGGTTTTATTCATTTGTTTTAGTTTTCATTCACTATTCATTCAAAGTGAATAAATCATATGGGGCCTGTTTTATAGAGAAAATATGCAATTATATTATGTTAACACTACCACCAATGTGTTTTGGATTTCATGTGAATTTAAAATGTTAATATCTCTGCCATTTTGGAAGTCACTTTTTTTAATGAATCAAACTCCACTGAGCTGACCTCTGACCTGCCATTTGTTCCCCAGTGTTCCAGGATGTCCACGTTATGATCTTCATTGGCTTTGGCTTCCTGATGACCTTTCTGAAGAGATATGGCTTCAGCAGCGTGGGCCTCAACCTGCTCCTGGCCGCCTTCGCTCTGCAGTGGGGTCTAATCATGCAAGGCCTCTGGCACCTGGACGACGGCAAGATCAAAGTCTCCATCTTCAAGTAAATACAAATAGTACACTAACAGAACGTTCAGAATAAATAAAGCTAGAAGTATCATCATAGTACCCATGATAGAAGACATCTTCAAGTAAATACAACATAGACATTACCAAAACCGTCAAAACCAATAATCAGCTTGCAGTAATAGCACATGTACGTACAGTTGAAGTCTGAAGTTTGCATACACTATAGCCAAATACATTTAAACTCAGTTTTTCACAATTCCTGACATTTAATCCTAGTAAAAATTATGTTTCAGGTCAGTTAGGATCACCACTTTATTTTAAGAATGTGAAATGTCAGAATAATAGTAGAGAGAATGATTTATTTCAGCTTTTATTTCTTTCATCACATTCCCAGTGGGTCAGAAGTTTACATACACTCACTTGGTATTTGGTAGCATTGCCTTTAAATTGTTTAAATTGGGTCAAACGTTTTGGGTATTATTCCACAACCTTCCCACAATAAGTTTGGTGAATTACGGCCCATTCCTCCTGACAGAGCTGGTGTAACTGAGTCAGATTTGTAGGCCTCCTTGTTCGCACAAGCTTTTTTCAGTTCTGCCCACAAATATTCTATAGGATTGAGGTCAGGGCTTTGGCGATGGCCACTCCAATACCTTGACTTTGTTGTCCTTAAGCCATTTTGCGACAACATTGGAAGTATGCTTGGGGTCATTGTCCATTTGGAAGACCCATTTGCGACCAAGCTTTAACTTGAGATGTTACTTCAATATATCCACATAATTTTCTTTCCTCATGATGCCATCAAATTTGTGAAGTGCACCAGGCCCTCCTGCAGCAAAGCACCCACACAACATGATGCTGCAACCCCCGTGCTTCCCGGTTGGGATGGTGTTCTTCGGCTTGCAAGCCTCCCCCTTTTTCCTCCAAGCATAACAATGTTCATTATGGCCAAACAGTTCTATTTTTGTTTCATCAGACCAGAGGACATTTCTCCAAAAAGTACGATCTTTGTCCCCATGTGCAGTTGCAAACCATAATCTGGCTTTTTTATAGCGGTTTTCGAGCAGTGGCTTCTTCCTTGCTGAGTGGCCTTTCAGGTTATGTCGATATAGGACTCGTTTTTACTGTGGATATAGATACTTTTAGACCTGTTTCCTCCAGCGTCTTCACAAGGTCCTTTGCTGTTGCTCTGGGATTGATTTGCACTTTTCGCACCAAAGTACGTTCATCTCTGGGAGACAGAACGCGTCTCCTTCCTGAGCGGTATGACAGCTGCGTGGTCCCATGTTGTTTATACTTGCGCACTATTGTTTGTACAGATGAATGTGGTACCTTCAGGCATTTGGAAATTGCTCCCAAGGATGAACCAGACTTGTGGAGGTCTTGGCTGATTTCTTTTGATTTTCCCATGATGTCAAGCAAAGAGGCACTGGGATTGAAGGTAGTCCTTGAAATACATCCACAGGTAAACCTCCAATTGACTCAAATGATATCAATTAGCATATCAGAAGCTTCTAAAGCCACGGCATCATTTTCTGGAACGTTCCAAGCTGTTTAAAAGCACAGTCAACTTAGTGTAACTTCTGACCCAATGGAATTGTAATACAGTGAGTTATTAGTCAAATAATCTGTCTGTAAACAATTTTTGGAAAAATGACTTGTGTCATGCACAAAGTAGATGTCCTAATCGACTTGCCAAAACTATAGTTTGTTAACAAGACATTTGTGGAGTGGTTGAAAAACAAGTTTTAATGACTCCAACCTAAGTGTATGTAAACTTCCGACTTCAACTGTACACATTAGATGACAGTCGTAGAGAAGCCTTCTATTCTAGACACATTAACCTTTCTAGTGCGGAACCCCTCGACAACATTCCGCTGAAAAGGCATTGCGCGAAATTCAAAAATGTTTTTTAGAAATATGTAACTTTCACACATTAGCAAGTCCAATACAGCAAATGAAAGATAAACATCTTGTTAATCTACCCATCGTGTCCGATTTCAAAAATGCTTTACAGCTGAAGCACAACATGTGATTATGTTAGGTCATAGCCGTGTCGAAAAAACACACAGCCATTTTCCCAGCCAAAGATAGGAGTCACAGAAATATAGATACAATTAATAACTAAACTTTGATGATCTTCATCAGATAACACTCATAGCACATCATGTTACACAATACATGTATGTTTTGTTCGATAATGTGCATATTTATATCCAAAAATCTCAGTTTACATTGGCGCCTTACGTGCAGTAATGTTTTGATTCCAAAACATCCAGTGATTCTGCAAAAATACTCATAATAAACATTGATAAAATATACAAGTGTTATTCACAGAATTAAAGATAAACTTCTCCTTTAATGCAACCGCTGTGTCAGATTTCAATTTTTTTTTACGGAAAAAGCATAATATGAGAACGGCGCTCAGAACCCAAAACAGCCAGAGGAATATCCACCATTTTGGAATCAACAAAGTTAGAAACAACACCATAAATATTCACTTACCTTTGATGATCTTCATTAGAAGGCACTCCCAGGAATCCCAGTTCGACAATAAATGACTGATTTGATCCATAAAGTTCCATCATTTATGTTCAAAAAGCCACTTGTTGTTAGAAGTAATCCATCTTCATGAGGCGCAGGCACTTCATCCAGACAAAAACTCAAAAAGTTCCATTACAGTCCTTTAGAAACATGTCAAACGATGTATGGAATCAATCGTTAGGATGAAATTAACATAAAACACCAATAATGTTCCAACCGGAGAATTCCTTTGTCTTCAGAAAAGCACTGGAACGAGAAGTAACTCTGTCGGGAGCGCGCATCATGAGACCAAGGCTCTCTGCCAGACCACTGACTCAAATAGGTCTCATGAGCCCCTCCTTTATAGTAGAATACTCAAATGAGTTTCTAAAGACGGTTGACATCTAGTGGAAGCCCTAGGAAGTGCAACCTCATCCAAATCTCAATGTGTATTCGGTAGGCCAAGCTTTGAAAACCTACAAACCTCAGATATCCCACTTCCTGGTTGGATTCTTCTCAGGTTTTCACTTGCCATATGAGTTCTGTTATACTCACAGACATCATTCAAACAATTTTGGAAACTTCAGAGTGTTTTCTATCCAATATTCCTAATGATATGCATATATTAGCATCTGGGACAGAGTAGGAGGCAGTTCACTCGGGGCACGCTATTCTTCCAAAAGTGAAAATGCTGCCCCCTATCCCAAAAAGGTTAATACAGCAACAGAACGGGTAGAATGAATGAAGCTAGCATTAGTGGTATTCTGTGCACAAGATAGAGGACAATCATAGAGAAGTGTTCTGTTCTAGTGTTAACAAGACATCTCTCGCTCTCTCTTTCTCTCTCTCCTACTCGTCCTCTCCCTCCTCACCATAAGGATGATCAACGCAGATTTCAGCACAGCCACCGTTCTGATCTCGTTCGGGGCAGTGCTGGGTAAAACCAGTCCTGTCCAGCTCCTCATCATGACCATCCTGGAGATCACCATCTTCAGCATCAACGAACATCTGGTGGCCGAAATCCTGGAGGTCAGTGCACTTCACCATAATCTCAGATCCCAGAACTAACCCTTATTCTAACAGTCTGTCACAACAAACTAACTTCAACCTTGTCCACTCATCAAAGAACTTGTGAACATGAAAAACACTATACTAGAAAATGATATTAGTTAATACAGTTCAATAAGCAATATTGCATGCAATCTTGTGAGTAGCAGCAAAAACTGTGTGAATCTCCTGTTGACCCATATATGTGCACTATCTGTTTACCGGGGACCTTATACACCTGGCCCATAACCCTAGTGAGACTGCCCTCCAGTGGTGAGAAGTGACAGCCCAAGATAACCGCGATCAGACAACATGAACTAACTACTTTATGTGGTTTGTCCCACTCACAGGCCAATGATGTTGGGGCCTCCATGATTATCCATGCCTTTGGGGCATACTTCGGTCTCGCAGTGGCCCGCATGCTGTACCGGCCAGCTCTGAGGAACAGCCATGAGAACGATGGCTCTGTTTACCACTCTGACCTCTTCGCCATGATCGGTAAGAGCAGCTCACATGGCAGTCATCAAGATCAATGCATTTTGGCCTCCCGCGTGGCGCAGCGGTAAAAGGCACTGCAACGCAGTGCTAGAGGCGTCACTACAGACCCGGGTTTGATCCGGGCTGTGTCACAGCCGGCCGTGAACAGGAGACCCATGAGGCAGCGCACAATTGGCCCAGCGTCGTCCGGGTTAGGCGACTTCGGTCGCCAGTTGTATGTTGTTTCCTCTGACACATTGGTGCGTCTGGCTTCTGGGTTAAGCAAGCAGTGTGTCAAGATGCAGTGCACCTTGGAGGGGTCGTGTTTCGGAGGACGCATAGCTCTCGACCTTTGCCTCTCCCGAGTCCGTACGGAGTTGCAGCAATGGGACAAGCCTGCAACTACCAATTGGATATCATGAAATTGGGGAGAAAGAAATGTATCATAATAATCTATGCATTTTATTGATTAGCGTAGACAGTCACTAACAACTGTTATAGATTAAAGAGTAGTAGATAGATCCGCTAAATATTGTTAAAATGTTCTTTGGAACACTAGAAAAAACAATTCAGCAATAAGGGGGTTCTAAGTATCAAGCATCTCAGAGTAGGAGTGCGGATTTTAGTATAATTTTAGTATCATTCATTTAAACATTTATTTTACTAGGAAAGTCAGTTAAGAACAAATTCTTATTTACAATGACAACCTACCGGGGAACTTCCTATGCCTTGTTTAGGGGGAAAACAACAGATTTCTTATCTTGTAAACTTGGGGATTCAATCCATCAACACTTTTGGTTACTGGCCCAACGCTCTGACCACTAGGCTATTCGCCACAACATTTTTAGATCACAATTAATGGGATTGCATGGACAGCGGGACCTGAACCTAGATTACCATTCCTACTCTGAGACGCTTGATACATACGGCTCCTGGTGTCTGTTTGCGCTGTACATTTTATCACAGGGGAAGTGGAAGCTCCCCCAAATCATAGTCTCATTCACCACCTAGTGGAAATACAGTGTATCACTTCTAAAACTCACTGTATTATAAAAACAGTGACACTAGCAGGCATAATTCTGTTCAATGTAGTTTCAATATATTTAATACATCACTTTTTTGTTTATATATTTTAGAATTAACTGAAGTAGCAGACAAATCAAAATCCTCCTTGAATATCTTCTCCAGGTACCGTGTTCCTCTGGATGTTCTGGCCCAGTTTCAACTCTGCCATCGCTGAATCTGGCACTGATCAGCTCATGGCGGTGACCAACACCTACTTCTCCCTGGCTGCCTGCGTACTCTCTGCCTATGCCGTCTCCAGCTTGGTGGAGCACAAAGGCAAACTAGACATGGTGAGTCTTCCAATGCTTCATTCAAACCACAAAGGATCACAGCAAATCTGTAAATTGTTTACTTTCTTTCAATTTATTTTTACTTGTTTATGTTCAAACAAGAATATTGAGTGTGTGCGCGTGTATTGTGTGTCTTCGGGAAAGCGACAATAAAATCTCACACAGCGCCTACTATAGCATAGCTCACTACAGACCCTGGTTTGATCCCGGGCTGTATCACAATTGGCAGTGATCGGGAGTCCTATAGGGCGGCGCACAATTGGCCCAGCGTCATCCGGGTTAGGGCAGGGTTTGGCCGGGGTAGGCCGCCATTGTAAATAAGAATTTGTTTTTAACTGACTTGCCAAGTTAAATAAAGGTTAAATAAAATATAAAATATAAAATAAAAAAGATGCTTCTGTGTCTTCTATAGGTCCACATCCAGAATGCCACTCTGGCAGGAGGTGTTGCCGTGGGAACCTGCGCTGACATGGACATCGGCCCTTTTGGTGCCATGATCATCGGGTTCGTGGCTGGCATCGTCTCCACCCTGGGCTTCAAGTTCCTCACTGTGAGTTCAAAGGTCACACAAGTCTGAACCAATAGAAAGGGAGATACCTAGTCATAACGGAATGCATTCAACCAAAATGTGTCTTGTGCATTTAACCAAAGCCCTCTGAATCAGAGAGGTGCAGAGGGCTGTCTTAATCAACATCATCAGTCCCTGGGGAGTAGTTGTTTTTGTTGGGGGTTAACTGCCTTGCTCAAGGGCAAAACAGCAGATTTTTCCATCTTGCCAGCTCTGGGATTTGAACTAGTGACCTTTCAGTTTCTGGACTGATGTTCTTAACCACTAGGCTACCTGCCACCACAACCCTGCAGTGGACCAGAACACCACATTGTCTATGAAAAGCCGACTAGTGTTGCAACATAGACATGCCTTGTGAGTTGCAATAAACCTACATTCCTTTGAATGTCAGCATCCTCACTAACCAGTTAGGGGGAGGAAATAGTGTCCTCAGCCCAATGAGAAAATCTGGTTCTGGTTTGTTAAACGAGTTTTGCCTGCTGGGAGAAACTTGCATTTTACTCAAAACAATCACCCATCCATCCATGACTGACTAACCTGCCATCAGATGGCTAGAAATATGTTGAAATGAGTGGGCACTAGGGAATACAGAAATTACACAACTGTTTCTCTCTGTGTTTCAGCCAATCCTGGCATCCAACCTGGGCATCCAGGACACCTGTGGTGTCCACAATCTGCACGGCATGCCTGGCATCCTCGGGGGTATCGCTGGAATTGTGGCTGTCGCTCTGGGCAAGAAGAACGGGTAGGGCTCATCCAATGGCATTCTTCATACTGTATATCTATAAAGGCATTGGATAAAGGAATTAGAGATATTAGAAATAAAAGGCATTTGAAAAGGAATGATTTTCTAAAGACCTTTGGTAAATGACGATGTGTAGTCAATATCAGATACAGATAGTGTAGTTCTTGAACGTCTAATAATTCACTTTTCCGTTAAGGTGTGAACTTGGCCTCAATAATTTGTCTCAAAATAAGGGTCTCTTGCCATAAGTACTGTCATTTTCTCATCTCCGCCATTCTTCCCTCAGGAGTGCTGCCATGCAGGGTGCAGCCCTGGCCTCATCCCTTGGGTTCGCTTTGGTTGGAGGAACTATTACAGGTGGGTGTAGAGAGACTGACATTCTTTGTCATTCAAAAAATCTACATCACATTTGAACAGACAGTTTTCATATTTTATAAAACTATGCAGTTTGTTTTATACGATGCCCGCTGGGAAACATATATTTAATAATACTGTTAATAACTTTTCTATTTGTACAGGTCTGATAATGAAGCTTCCATTCTGGGGACAGCCTCCAGATCAGAACTGCTTTGATGATTCCATTTATTGGGAGGTAATAATCTGAAAGAAACAAATACAACACATTATCCTGATCCATTAATGACCATCACTAGCTTACAGTTGAATCAAATGCCTGAGGTCTATGGTATAACGTATAGGATGTTACATTATTGGTGTGACACTCATGTAACATTTGACATATCCAGTCTCATAATGTGGCATTAGCCACATATAGATTGTTATTAGTCACACATGGCAAATGTGGCATACTGTCTTGTATTACATGTACATTTTAAAAATACTATTTTATAACAAATATGATTTGGTATAGATTAAATTGTGGCTAAATTCTGAGATCTGTGACTGACTGAGATGTGACTGTGTTCTAGGTTCCTGGGGAGGAGGAGGAGGAGGGCGAGGAGAGCCTGGCTCACGGAGACCAAAAAGCAGAGGCGTAAAGCTCCCACTCGTTGCTGCACATTCACGACCTACAACCCTCTGAGCTAGAAATGGGAAAGTGAGGAATCATGAACCACACATTAGACATTGGGTGTACTCTATCTCAATAGTCTTAACTGGCTTCCTCTCCTTGTCACCTCTCCTTCATCTAATTGGTAGATCCCTACCAGGACTTCATGCGTCACCCGTCTAATTTCTTGACCATCAGTGCAGAGGACGTAAAGGAGAGAATCTATGTGGTACTATTGAATTCAACCCAGGATGGCCAGTGCTGTGAAATTGTCAGTTATTTTCAACTACTGCATAAATAATTGGATTGATATGAGACAAATTGAGATCATATCGTGATTCATGCTACCTTATTAAGCCATCTCTAAATCAACTCGATCAGCAGGGAAATGTTAGCCTATGTTGCACTTTTCTAGGTCCAAACTAGGTCCTCATTGTCCATAGATTTGTACTAAATATTTTAATCTTCAATTGAAGTAGGTCCACTGAAGAGCATTTGAAACATGTCATAGCTCATTATAATTTCAACTAATGTGTAAGAGGTGGGTGGGTGTGTTACATTTTTGTATTTTTTTTTACTATTATTAGGTCTCAATGCAATTTAGATAATATTGTAAGGATTTTCTTATCTTAAACAAATAATGTTTACAGAAACTCATTTCAAGCAACATGCTTGCAGTGCTTTGGATGTGTTAGTCTGAAAATTGATTTAAATGAAGGAGCATTTTGATATAAATGATCCTGAATAAGTTGCATTGAAACATGAACTGTTCTTTCACACAATCGGAGGAAAGATACTTTCAGGGATTCTTTTTTTTACACTGAATTTGATGACCACCGTTCTGAGCCATTAGAAACTGTATAGAAATAGTAGAAACAGTATATCAAGCTGACAATATCACCAATTGTCTCACATGCTTTGTGACACTATCAAAATGTTAACAGACATTTGTTTTGCCTCATTAGTTGGGGCTATACATTGTATATTTTTTTCAACGTGTCTTTTTATGTCGCCATCCAACTGACATAGCCGATATTGTGTGCTGGACCTTGTTTAGTTAATAAAATCAACTGCTACTTTAGCCTGCTGCAGAGCTAGGCCGCGTGACTGGAACTCACTACTCCTACTGGAGAGAATCTGATACCAGACCAGGCTGCAAAGTTTAGGCAGTTTCTAAGGGCCAGTATTTATCAAGCGTCTCAGAGTGGGGGTGCTGATCTTGGATCAGTTTTACCTTTCTAGATCAGCACTCCTGAGACGCTTGATAAACACGGGCCCAGGTCTCACGGGGAACGGAGCTGGGCAAGAATAGGTTCTGCATTAAGCTACTCCCTGTGTGCATCCAAATACTCTAAGGTTCCCCTTCTTCTACCCCAGTATCCTCACAGCTAAAATGGAGTTGAGTGTCTTTCATTTTCATTTTTCAAACACAGAAAGTCAATTGAAATCTGACATGTCCAATTAAAAACCGGATAGTCTACATGGCACGTGGGTTCTGAATAAATGGGGCATGAGAAAGAAAGCCACTAAGAGATTTAGGATACATAAGCTTTCCATATTTCTTTCACTTCTTATTGTAACCTCTTAATGCAAAGTGTAGTTAGTTACATAATGGATATAGTCAGTTTCTCTAAATCCCTGCACCTAGAACTAACAATTGGTACTTAGTGATTCAGATCACAAGTATCTCTTTATACACTGAGTGTACAAAACATTAAGAACACTTTCATCATATTGAGTTGCACCCCCCCTCTTTTCCCCCAGAATAGTCTCAATTTGTTGGGTCAATGACTCTACAAGGTGTCGAAAACATTCCACAGGGATGCTGGCCCATGTTGACTCCAATGCTTGACCCCAAAGGTGTTCGATGGGGTTGAAGTCAGGGCTCTTTGCAGACCAGTTAAGTTCTTCCACACCAATCTCAACAAACCACTTCTGTATGGACCTCGCTTTGTGCACGGGGGTATTGTCATGCTGAAACAGGAATGTGCCTTCTCCAAAATGTTGCCACAAAGTTGGAAGCACAGAATCATCTAGAATGTCATTGTATGCTGTAGCATTAAAATTTCCCACAGTTGTGTCAAGTTGGCTGGATGTCCTTTAGGTGGTGGACCATTCTTGATACACATGGGAGTCTGTTGAGTGTGATAACCCCAGCAGCGTTGCAATTCCCAACACAAACCAGTGTGCCTGGCACCTACTACCATACCCCGTTCAAAGGCACTTAAATATGTTGTGTCTTGCCTCTTCATCCTCTAAATGGCACACATACACAATCCATGTCTCCATTGCCTCAAGGATGAAACAAAATCCTTCTTTAACCTGTCTCCTCTTCTTCATCTACACTGATTTGAAGTGGATTTAACAAGTTAGATCAATAAGGGATCATAGCATTCACCTGGTCAGTCTATGTCTTGGAAAGAGCAGGTATTTATAATGTTTTGTACACTCAGGCTAATATCGCAACCATTTTGTTGAATAAAGCTGATTAAAGTGATTACCTGAGAGTGCAGGAGGAAAATAGTCAACAATAGTTCCTGTACTAGACCATTGTAGCAGGTAAAGATGAAACTGACTACAGATACACTACATGGCCCAAATAATGCTTGTCTAACATCTCATTCCAAAATCATGGGCATTAAAATGGAGTTGGTCCCACCTTTGATGCTATAACAGCTTACTTTTGGCCATGTAGTGTAGCTAGATAAGTAGTACATTTGGCTGATGTAGTAGCCTATGTGTGATTTAGATGTAATGCTTAGAACACCAGCAGGCGATATTTTAAAAAAAAATGCTTGATATGACTTTTTTTTTAAGTTACAGAAAATGAATATGTATTACATTTTTGTTAATGTATAAATATTTATACTGTAATTTATGAATGTGGTTTTATACAATATAAGAGTGACTCTGTGTGTGTTCTTTGACATGATTCCATTGAATTATCACCATCAACATTCTTTTCACAATCAGAACGGAGAAGGCGTGTTGTACATTTTCAACGGCCAAGACACTAATTGTGCTATCAAGACAATCGGAGCTCTAGAAAGATGCCAGAGAGTCGGATGACCATTCAAAACGAATTTCCCAGTCGGAGCTCGTTTCATAGTTTCCAGTTGTCGTGAACTAATGCATCGTTCAAAACAACTGATAACTCGGAACTGGGAACTCGGCTATTTCCGACTTTTGACTCCGATTGAGAAAAATCGATTTGAACAGTCATCCAACTCGGAATTCCAACTCGGGATCTCTGGTCTCTTTCTAGAGCTCCGACTTTCCAACCTGAAGATCACTGACATCATGATTTGACCTGATATTTGCCCGAATTCCCAGTAGATTTGAACACCGCAACACTGAAGTCGGAAGTCTGACATTTCCGAGTTCTCAGTTATTTTGAATATGGCATAATGATTCTTCATCCTTTGACCACATAGACAGCGATTTTTCAGTGGATGACACGTCCGATGACTTGGCACGCAACCATTGGTTGTTGCGTCTCCTCGCCTAGCTATGGAACGCGCTCCCAAATTCCATGTTTTATTATGAGTTTCTTTTAATAAGACATTGTTAATAAACTATGAGAGGTCAGGTTTATTCTGTATAAGGAGCATCAAATATGTCACTGAATTATTTTGTGTATTCAGGACTCGTGTATCCTATTAGAGAAAGACATTTTCTCTCTTTCTGTTTTAATTATTACCTTGCTGCCAAGCCATCAAACCGAAAATAACGTGTCCGCATCGAGGTTTAAAATTATTGTGGTGTTCCTTTAATAAATTAACGGTGCATTGTGGGATGTAAAATGGCTCCATGGTGTTGTCAGCAAACTAGCCAACCAGTCAACTCTTACAGCCATAACGTTACATTTACAAATAACTACCCTCGATGAAGCATTGCTATTAATTTCTTAATAGTAGTATACAGAATATAGCTTTGAGAATCAACAACTTTTATTGCATTCACCTCTTTTTTTTTTCGTCGAAACAACAGCCACCATGGTAAGTACCTAGCGAGCTAGCTCCCTAGCCTTCTTCACTTCCGTTAACGTTATATGCAACTTGCTATTATATATGAGCGCTAACGTTAGCTAGCTAGCTAACTTGTCAGCGCAATTAGTAAGCCACCTTACCGAAATTCACCATTGTCGATCTGATGGGTGACAACCGGAGAGAGTTATCGCCAACTTTATCCTAACTCCAATCTGCATGAACGGCTAGGCTAACTAATTTAGCGTACTAATCTACTGCTCTGTCTGGGTTTGTAAACTCAGACGAGCTTATGATAGAGGTTTGGCCTCACAATACTTACAAACTTACTTTATTTTTGTTAGTCTGCCGAAGTAGACAAATTGAGAAGTCAGTCCAGCACAAGAAGAGATGATAGAAGAAGTACTGAGTCCTCCACAAGAAGAGATGACATTAGAAGAGATGACAAAAGAAGTACAGAGACTGCCAGAAGAAGAGATGACAAAAGAAGTACTGAGACTTCCAGAAGAAGATATGACGGAAGAAGTACTGAGACTGCCACAAGAAGAGATGACCGAAGAAGTACTGAGACTGCCACAAGAAGAGATGACCGAAGAAGTACCGAGACCGCCATAGGAAGAGATGACAGAAGAACAACAAGTACAGGTAATTTTATGGTCTGTGGTGATCACTTATCAGCTGATATCACGTGTGTGTGCCTACCTTGAAGTCATGGATAACACACACTGTGCTTCTATATTTTTCTATTGAAGGGAAAGAAAAAATTAAAAGGAAAAGCCGCAGTAGATCATCTTCCTCCGCATCCAGCTCATCCTCAGCATCGGGATCCTCTTCATCATCCTCATCCCGCTCCTCGTCTGGCAGTAGGAGTAGTTCGAGCAGCAGTGGTGAGTGTGCCAGTACATGTACCGTAGTTAAGACGCAAATATATCTGAAATATCTGAAACAAAAAGCAGTTAAAGCCTGATAAAGTGTCCCAGTTAGATTTTGCAATCTCCTTTCTAGATTCCCACAGCAAGTCCAGAAAGAATTCTAAGAAAAGGAAAAAGGAAAAACAACTCAAAAAGGTAAATATTCATTCGTTTTCAGTAGTTAATTATTTTGTTGGTGTAGTCTGTACCTTGTTAGATATCAAATGGTAATTTTAAGATATTTCAAATATGCTCTGTTTTCACTCTGTTTTAAAAGAAAGGGAAAAGGGAGAAAAAGCTTAAACGGAAGAAGGACAAGAAAATGAAGACGGAGGAGGAAAGCGCTGGACCTGGACCTATTCAGATATCCAAGGTAGAAAACGTTTATGGGGCTATTTTTCCTAAAGGAAGTGCACTACAGCCATACCTGTAGTTTGAAGCTGTCTGAAAGCTGTCATTTTGAAATGAATTGTCTTTCAGTATTTAAAAGAGAGAAAGAGAAAAAGCAAGTTCAGCATGATTTCAGGAAAGAAGATAAAAATGAAATTGAAGAAGTCAAAGAAAGACAAGCTGGTGAGTATTCCATGACGGTTTTTACTTGCAATGATTGTGGTATGTGAAGGTTGTTTACCGACCTTAGTTGATTTCACTGATTCTAAGTTGACTCGCTCTTGGTGCTAGAGTCTGCTGTGTGTGTGTGTGTGTGCATACATGTATGCATGCATACATACATAGCAGTCAAAAGTTTGGACACCTACTCATTCAAGGTTTCTTTATTTTTTACAATTTTCTACATTGTATAACTACTACTAACAACTATGAAATAACACGTATGGAATCATGTAGCAAGCAGAAAAGTGTTAAACAAATAAATCAATTTGACATTTTTCAAAGTAGCCACCCTTTGCCTTGACATTAGCTTTGTACACTCTTGGCATTCTCTCAACCAGCTTCACCTGGAATGCTTTTCCAACTGTCTTGAAGGAGTTCCCACATATGCTGAGCACTTGTTGGCTGCTTTTCCTTCACTCTCCGGTCCAACTCATCCCAAACCATCTCAATTGGGTGGAGGTTGGTTGATTGTGAAGGCCAGGTCATCTGATGCAGCATTCCAACACTGCTTCTTGGTAGTCCTTACACAGCCTAGAGGTGGGTTGGGTCATTGTTGTGATAAAAACAAGCAATAGTTCCGCTAAGTGCAAACCAAATGGGATGGCAAATAACTGCAGAATGCTGTGGTAGTCATGCTGGTTAACCTTGAATTCTAAATACATCAGACCGTGCTTGATGGTGGGAACCACACATGCGGAGATCATCCGTTCACCTACTCAGCATCTCACAAAGACATGGCGGTTGGAACCAAACATGTCAAATTTGGACTCATCAAACCAAAGAACAGATTTCCACCAGTCTAATGTCCATTGCTCATGTTCCTTGGCCCAAGCAAGTCTCTTTTCTTCTTGGTGTCCTGTAGTAGTGGTTTCTTTGCAGAAATTTGACTATGAAGACCTGATTTCACGCAGCCTCCTCTAAACGGTTGATGTTGAGATGTCTGTTACTTGAACTCTGAAGCATTTATTTGGGCTCTAATTTCTGTGGCTGGTAACTAATGAACTTATCCTCTGAAGAGAAGGTAACTCTGGGTCTTCCTTTCCTGTGGCAGTCCTCGTGAGAGCCAGTTTCATCAGTACTTGATTTATTTTGCGACTGCACATCAAGAAACTTTCAAAGTTCTTGACATTCTCCTGATTGACTGACCTTCATGTCTTTAAAGTAATGATGGACAGTTTTGCTTATTTGAGCTATTCTTGCCATAATATGGACTTGGTCTTTTACCAGATAGGGCTATCTTCTGTATACCACCCCTACCTTGTCACAACACAGCTGATTGGCTCAAATGCATTAAGAAGGAAAGCAATTCCACAAATTAACTTTTAACAAGGCACACCTGTTAATTATAAGGCATCCCAGGTAACTACCTCATGAAGCTGGTTGAGAGAATGCCAAGAGTGTGCAACACTGTCAAGGCAAAGGGTGGCGACTTTGGAAAATATGAAATATATTTTGTTTTATTAACACTTTTTTGGTTACTACATGATTCCGTATGTGTTATTTCATAGTTTTGATGTCTTCCCTATTATTCTTCAATGTAGAAAACGGTAAAAATAAAGAAAAACCCTTGAATGAGTAGGTGTCAACTTTTGACTGATTTTGTGTGTGTTTTATTTTTTCAACAGAGAGACAAGAATCGCGCAGAACTGCTTGAATTCCTCAACTCCACGTTGTAATGCATGGACCGTCACCGATAGTTGCGTTCCAGAATCTTCCACTTTTTTCCAGAACAGAACTCAGGGAAAGAACCCATGTGATAAAGCTCTGAAAGAAAATACATTTTTAGGTTTATTATCACAGGAAGAGATTGGGGATATGGCCCAGGTTGTTTGAAAATGTCAGTAAAAGCTATGTCTCGGAAATTTGACTTTGTGCTGTCACTTGGTTGCCGGCGCCTTTCTGCAGACTATTTGTAACCGATGTCTCTGTTTTGATTTTTAGAAGTAATTTTTACTATAATATTGAAGGAGCCAGTCGCTGACTTTGTGTCTGTATGTTTGCTAAGCAAGATAGTGTTGCTGTGGTGGAATTTACTGTCATCTGCAAAGATCTTAGTGATGAACAACCTACCTGAGTTCAAATTGTATTTGTTTTCTTTGGGATTGATCAAAGGGGCAATCTGCTGTTGCTAAATCAATTTTTAGATTTAAATGAATGATATACTCGTTTATTCTCGAAGAATATAACTTTTATAGATACCTAACTGTCGTTCCCCACCATGACCTAAAATATAAGCTTGTTCTAAATGTAAACAAACACTATATAGTCTTTAAACATAGTTTTAACCATCATTTGGCTGTCATGGATGGTCAGTCCTTGTTTTCATAGCTCTGTTATTGAGTTTGTTATCCAATTTCTCCAGCCCCATAGCTGAGCTATGTACCTAATCAATGGCAGGGTGTCTGCTTTGTTATTGTTTTGAACTGCAGATTTCCCCCTTTAAGCATGCCTGGCACAATGGAACAAAGGAAAAGTGCCAACTCTGTCCATTTTTCTCTCCAGGCAGGCTCAAAGTATTTGAAATCAAATACTATTTGAACCCAGATGTGATGAACAAAGATTTGTGTAAGCTTCATTGTAGTGTAATCTGTCAAATAAAACACCAGTCTGGCATTGCATTGTTTGATGATCTATGTTTTAAAGAACGGACAAAACTGTCCTGCAGCTAACTCTTGACTGTATCCCCTGGAGTTTTATTTCTTTAATGGTTGGTGTTTAAGACATCTATATTTAATATATCAGATTCATCTATAGAATGTACAAATCTGAGACCCGTAACTGGATGTCATCCCATGTAAATCAAATGTATTTTGGATGAGTGTTATACTTTGTGAAGGCAACTTGATTTGTGACAGTCCACTCAATACAACAGCTCTTTTCTCAACAGCAATAAACTGCTGCTGTTATACTCTACAGTAGTGATGTGCAATGTTCCGATACAAAACATCCATTCCCTTTGTATGTGAATTATTGCTGCCATTGTGAAACTGTTGTGAGACAGTTTGTCCTGTATCTAGGATTTGTCAATTTTCTTGGACACAGCAAATAGCACAGGCTCCTGGATATTAGTTGCTATGCAATAAAACAGTGCCTATATACTTACCACTTAGAAAATGTGGATTTTCTGCTTCTCTCTTGAGAAAATGCCATAAGAAGGTGATGGGCTTTCAAAATATTTGCACAGAAATAAGTCAATAGCAATGAAGTAAGACGGACAACACAGACGTGAATCAAGATGCGCTGTATTCCAACTAAATAATTAAAAGATCGATACAATTTCATACTGAACATAGTGTAATAGACCAGTCAGTGATACATTTTCTTCTTTTTTAGCTATAAAGCTGTTTTTAGTACTACTTCCCTTTTACAGTTCTAAAAATGTCACATAACTTCTTGTTAATTGCTTTTAATGTAAGTCTCATTGGTTAATTAGTTTTAAGTATAAATAGTTACCAATAATTAAGTTGAAAAGGCACTGAAAATGTATCATTTACAAGACAAAGATTTCAATAGTACAGTACAGTACAGCAAATAAGGTGTCTGACAATCACATTGTGAAGTATTCTAAGCATAGCTCCCCAGTCAAAAGCATTCAATAGGGATCACCCCATCCTGCCAAAGGAGAGGATGGGAGAGATGTCTCCTATTTCTCCCCATTATTGTGCAAAGCAGACTGGGCAGGTTCCGGGGGGATTATTATAGGCTACATCTCACTGGCTTCTCTCCGTCCCCCGCTGAACCACAACACTGTCTTGTGGGTCCCCAGCTCAGATGGCCTTGGTAGTGTAAAGCCCTTTGTGTCTGAAGTCAGGCATGCTCCTAACCCTCTGGGCCCTGTCAGCCCTCTCTTCCAGTGCCTTCTCCACGTCTTCCGACACCGTCTTCAGCTCGCCCTCCCCCCTGGTCGAGGTCAGGCCCACGGTGCTGCCAAAGGGGTTGATTTTGATGCGTGACTTGAAGTTCATGAGAGACATGCTCATGGCCCGCTTGTTGTTCCACTGGCGCGAGAACCGCTGTGCCTCCTGCTCCTCCCTCAGGTGGTCCAGGGCCTCGAGGATGACAGAGCGGAAAAGGGCCAACACCTCCTGCATCTCTGGCTCGTTCTCAGTCACCACCTGGCGGAACCTGGACGTCAGGTAGGGAACAAGGAAAGAGAGAGAAGTCATATATTCCCTGGTTTTCCTGAAATCCTGGATGGACAATTACAGATTTCCTGCTTATTCCCTCCCAATTTCGGGGAAACCAGGGAATTTAATGAAAGTTCCAGGAATTTTGAAACCCTGAACCCTCAGCAATGTGTGACTGGTCGGGTTTCGAACACAAGTTTCCTTTGCGCTACATGACTGTTAGGTTAGCCCCCTGAGCTCCAGCCAAGGAATTACCTCAGGGAGCCAGCGCAGGTCTTCATGTTGCTGGCCAGGGTTCAAATCCGGGTATCTTGCACACCACAATACTTTTTAAGCCCACTGAGCTAAAGCCTAGGCATTGATACAAGAAGCCAACACAAGTCTTCAGGTCTCAGGCTCAGGTACTCATCACACGAGCATGGTTCCCAACCACCCCCAATACACATGCATCTGGATTGAATGATGTTTCATCTGTGGATTTTAAAATGGTACAAACCAAGAGACCTTTTTCCACCCGCTATAATCAATAGCTTTGTTTCACTTTGCCTGGTTATGGTTTCAGCGGAAAAACTGTGTGCGCATCCACTTTTACTCATGGAGGGGTCAAAGGAGCGTACATTTGAAACCTGTGGGAAGGTGATGAGCGCGGGCTATTCCACTCACCAGCTTATACCATTCTCACTGTACCACCACAACATGTGCTATCACTAATGCACTAGAAAAACATTTCATCCAAAAAAGCCTATTATATAGTTAACTGCCAAAATAAAGGAAACACCAACATTGAGTGTTTTAGTAGGGTGTTAATAAGGTGTCAGGCCACCACGAGCCGCCAGATAAGGTTTAATGCGCCTTGGCATAGATGTGTCTGGAACTCTATTGAGGGATGCGACACCATTCTTCCATGAGAAATTCCATAATTTGGTGTTTTGTTGATGGTGGTGGAAAACGCTTTCTCAGGCGTCGCTCCAGAATCTCCCATAATTTGTTCAATTGGGTTGAGATCTGGTGACTGAGACACACGCACACACACACCCTTAAAACCCCTTATGCTACTTTGCGACCCATCTTTCAAAGTCATTGAGATCTCTTCTTCTAGCCATGGAAGCCAAAATTATGGTCAACTGGTCATTTTTATACATGACCATAAGCATGATCTGATGTTAATCGCTTAATAAGCTCAGAAAACCACTCCTGTTTTGAAAGCATGTGTATTGAAAGCATGTGCTGATTCCATATACTTTGCATCCTTTATTTTGGCAGACCTGTATATCGGAAGAGCATCTCTGCTTTTCCCCATGCTTTTGTGACATCAGTGCTCTCAAGTCCCTTGCCCATCAGCCAGTATAGCAGGTAGATAGCGAACAGCAGGGCAGGGGGAGAGACAGGAAGGCTTGCCAACTAAAGCCACTTACTCCCCTCAAGACAAGGCTGATAAGTTCTTAGGATGCCTTTAAATAGACCAGCCCCCACCAGCCCTTTTACTCCAGTTGATTTGGCAGATTGGCCTCCAGTGTTTTCTGTTCCCTCCACCAACTCACTCTCTCTCTCTCTCTCTCTCTCTCTGCCTTTTCAATATTAACGTGGGTACATTTTCTCTCCACAGAAGGAAAATCACCATCAAATATGTGAACTCTATCTCAACAGCTACTGTACATTATACTGCACGTCGTATGTTTTTCACAATGGTCCAGGAATAATGATCCTCTGCACGTACAAAACCAGTGGGAGTTGATTTACCTGAAACCACCTCTCATTCCCCAATGGGCTTCCTTCCAGTACCTGTGGTTAATATTCAATTATCACCTGACTGAGCCCTTGGATAACACCTAGGTCAGTACCACCTTTCCACAAATAGATCAACTAGCACCAACTAACGATTAGTGCAAGACACCTGAGACAACCAATCGATAGCTTCACCTTTCCCAATTTGAACTGCTTTGTGCTGAGCAGGGTAGTGTTCATTTGGCATCAAATGGACTAAAACAGGAAGGGACTACCTAGAGTTGTTTAAATAAGAAATGCTCACTTTAGTTTTCCATTGCATGCCTTACACAACCTTGGTCAGAGGGTTCGTTCAGGGAGTATGAGGATTCTGTGTTATGCACTATAGCCCGTTAGCATATATGTGATAGAATATTATCTGCTGTTGGCTTGTGTGGATGTATGTATGTGTTTTGCAACATAGCTGACTTGAAACATTGCTAACAGTTTCAGGGCCATGGGCCTTTCTCGTGATGGAAAAATACAGAATAACATGAAGACAGGCACTGTGCAATGAGTTGGGGGGGGGGGCACATTCAGAACGTAGTGTTGCGAGAACAAACAGTCTTTTGTTAGATAACAGGAGCCAGGTGCGAGATAACGGTATCGAGCATGAGCGCATAGATATTCTTCACAGCAAGTTACATCTATCAACTGGAGCGCCCGGAGGCTGGTACCAGCTCGTACGACAACAATCAACGATAGGCTGGGTGAGTTTAAACCACGCCCCAGTCTCTACTCTGACAGGCCGGCTCGGAGGCAGGAACTATTTCTGTCAGGGTATATTTATAATATCTTTGTCAAGAACAAGTCAGTTCTCTGTTTGCCCTGCGAGGTGGGACAGAGAGCCCGTATATACGAAAATTGTATTTACCACTTATTGCTTAGCAAATAAAAGATACATAGTATACAATCAGTGACTCATTATCATATTTATCCTGATACCAGATTCGAATTGACGCAACTCTTAACAATTGGTGACCCCGAACGTGATCTGGTAAAGGACATCAAAACTATTAAGCTCTCTGATGCAGGCACTTACACCCTCGGACTACAAAGGACCGGGACAGACACGATGGGTGTGTTTTCTATTAAGGTGCTGCCAAAACCACAGAGGTCCCAGACGAACCAGAGCCAGACACACTCCTCTACTACCCCTGGACCGAGCCTTCCACCCACCACCACTGTGTCAAATCCCATTCAGGTAATTAACGTTACAGACGATTCAGCTATTGATCAATTAGGCACTGAGACTGGTTTTGATGGTACGGACAATTTGTGGCTGTCTTATATGAGGTATACAGCTAAGACCCTGAAAAGAAAGGACTGCATTATATGTGGTCATGCTAGACCTGTTCTGGCTACACACCCATTTGCTATAGGAGAAGGAGAGGAGTGGTTGTGTATTCTGAGAAGTTTTTACCAGGTTAAGCCCAATTCAACCCTCTGTTCCTCTTTGAGCCTTGTGTTTCCTACAGGGCCTCCTCATCGGGCCCCTTGGGGTGTTAAGGCGTATGGGGGCAATTACAGTTGCATCACGGGTACAGGTAATGGCATAGACTATGGGAGATTGCCTGAAGCTGATTGCAGTAGTAACATGACCATCAATGCCACTTGGCCAGTTGCAGGCTTAAACCAAACTAGTGGTCTGGCTGATGTGTGGAGAATATGTGGACCCAAAAGAGTACTGAGACCCATTCTTAGAGGAGACTTGCAAGGTGCGTGTGCTCTGACCAGTTAGATAATTCCACTGACCATTGTTGATGTTACTGCTGAACAGCTGTTGGGTTCTGTATCCAGGGGGCCTGAAAACATTCCATCCCATGGGAGACATAGACGTAGTGCTCCATGGACGGAGGATGTAGTTGACATACACACTAATCTGTTGGGGGTGCCTGTTGGGGTTCCTCATGAATTTCAGGCATTGGGTAGGAATGATGGACTCTGGCACTTACTATTATTATAGGTCCAGCCATAGTGGATGCAAGACAGACTGCATGGATCAATTATATCTACTATAATCAACAGCGTTTTGTGAATTACTCCCGTGATGCACTCACTGGTATATTTGAACAGCTGGAGGCCACATCTAGGGTTGCCAGACAGAATAGACTTGGTAGTATATCTAAGGCCCTTAGTGGGCTTCATGCACAGGCCGGCTCAGAAGCAGGAACTATTTCTGTCAGGGTATATTTATAATATCTTTGTCAAGAACAAGTCAGTTCTCTGTTTGCCCTGCGAGGTGGGACAGAGAGCCCGTATATGCGAAAATTGCATTTACCACTTATTGCTTAGCTAATAAAAAATACATAGTATACAATCGGTGACTCATTATCATATTTATCCTGATACCAGATTCGAATTGACGCAACTCTAACAGGAGTAAGAGGGTAATCGATCATGAGAACACCATCGAATCAATGGGGGTCAAGGGTTGGATAGATAACTTGACCAGAAGGCCAGTGTAGATTATGGGGTTAAGTAAAGAAACAAATAAGGTCAAGACAAGGGTTTTTCACCTCAGTATGACGGTTCCACAGTAGGACGGATGCACCTTGGAGCACAGGTCCTCCAGGCCCAGCCTCTCGCCAGTCGACACATTGTAGGTGTTGCGTGGCGTGTTGACTAGCCAGGTGTAGTCCACGCCTGTCTGAAGGCGCCGATACTCGTTGTCCCTCTCACGCTGCATCCTCTCTGCCTCCTTCAGCTGCCAGCTGAGCTCCAGCATCAGGGTGTCTGTGACCACGTCAGATGGGTCCCGCCGTGGACTCCGGTAGTCCGGCTCGCTGCTCCAACCGAACCACGAGGCCATCACCACTGTTGCCTTGTCCCCCTTTTACCATGTGCTTGCATGGGAGGAACCAGAGCGTAAGAAGAGAACATGGTGTAATTCAGTACATGGCATACAGTGCATTTGGGAAGTATTCAGACCCCTTGACTTTTTCCACATTTTGATACGTTACAAGCCTTATTCTGAAATATATATATTTTTTTATGTAAATGTCATCAATCTACACACGATACCCCATAATGACAAAGCGGAAACAGAAATGCCTTATATAAATAAGTATTCAGACTCTTTGCTATAAGACTTGAAATTGTGCTCAGGTGCATCCTGTTTCCATTGATCATCCTTGAGATGTTTCTACAACTTGGTTGGAGTCCACCTGTGGTAAATTCAATTCTTAAATGGAAGAAGCTTGGAATTAAAAGGCACATGACAGCCTGCATGGAGTTTGCCAAAAGGCACCTAAAGGACTCTCAGACCATGAGAAACAAGATGGTCTGGTCTGATGAAACCAAGATTGGACGCTTAGGTGCAAATGCCAAGCGCCATGTCTGGAGGAAACCTGGCACGTGATGTTTTTCAGTAAGTAGGGACTAGGAGACTTTGTCAGAATTGAGGGAAAGGCGAACGGAGCAAAGTACAGAGATCCTTGATGAAAACCTGCTCTGGAGAGTTCAGGACCTCAGACTGGGGCGAAGGTTCACCTTTCAATAGGACAACGACCCTAAGCACACAGCCAAGACAACGCAGGAGTGGCTTCGGGACACGTCTCTGAATGTTCTTGAGTGGCCCAGCCAGAGTCCGGACTTGAACCCGATCGAACATCTCTGGAGACCTGAAAATAGCTGTGCAGCGACGCTCCCCATCCAACCTGACAGAGCTTGTGAAGATATGCAGAGAAATATGGAAGAAACTCCCCAAATACAGGTATGCCTAGCTTGTAACGTCATACTCAAGAAGACTTGAGATTGTAATCGCTGCCAAAGCTGCTTAAACAAAGTACTGTCTAAAGAGTTTGAATACTTATGCAAATGTGATATTCCTGTTTTTATTTTATTTTATATATATTAGCAAAAATGTCTAAAAATATGTTTTTGCTTTGTCATTTATGAAGTATTGTGTGTAGATTGATGAGGTTAAAAAACATTTGATTCCAATTTAGAATAAGGCTGTAACGTAACAACATTTTGACAAAGTCAAGGGGCTTGAATACTTACCGAATGCACTCTAATTCTTTGCCTCCGCACCAAAAGAAAAGTATACTGTGTTTGCTAGGTTGTGGTATGGACTGTTTGTCTGAAAGGGTTGCTTTTGTGCAATGACGTTTTTCTCAGTATACTGTATCTTTGATGAACCAGGTCAACTAAATGGAAATGGCACTGTACTAAAATACATTGCATCATTTTAATCTTAATCAATTTTATAATCTTATATTTTGTATAAATGAGGTTTGTTAGTAATTTCTTGATATCGCTGGATGGATTGGGTGAATGTCTAGATAGTCTGTTTAGCCTAGGTTGTGGTCACATCAATGTAACCCATGGGAGGTACAGGTACTGTGTGTACCTCGTTAGCTAATGCCGTTTTTTTTACAACAGTTTGGAGGCTGTCTCCCCCGGACAGGCTGTTATCACAGATTTAAAAAATATCCCCAAAGGGGAACAGCACAGAGATAGTTGTCTCTCTCACACACTCCTGTTATTCAGGTGTCTGTACAAGCCAAAGCCCATAATATCCCTTCACATCCACTATCCTTGTGTTTGTGTTCCAAATGGCATCCTGTTCCCTACATAGTGCACTACTTCATGGATCAATCACAACCAAAGTTGCTTACTTCCAATTCATGTCAAACTCTTCAGGGTTGCCATGTCCATTAAAACTGAGGAGGCCGTGTTATACATTTGTACAATTTATTTTTACCTTTATCCTAGTAAGGCAAGTCAGTTAAGAACAAGTTCTTATTTTCAATGACGGCCTAGGAACAGTGGGTTAACAGCCTGTTCAGGGGCAGTTAACCCCCTGCAAACCCAACCTTGTCGGGGGTTTGAACTTGCAACCTTCCGGTTACTAGACCAACACTCTAACCACTAGGCTACCCTGGTATTAGGCTACCCTGGTATTGTTTGTTATACGCATAATTAATCGAAAGATAATGAATTTGGCCTTCAGTGCCACTTCAAAAAAAGTATGTGCACTGTATTGGCTTGATTTTGTCTTCTAGTTTTGGGGGGAGATTTTGATATCAATGTATATTTTGTATGTTTGTGTTGGTTTTGTATTGTAAATCATGTAGATTAAGAGTGTGTTTATAAACATATGCTTCAGGGGCGTATTGGACAGAGAGAGACGGCATGAGATAAATCCAATTATGTACACTGAACAAAAATATAAACGCAACATGTAAAGTGTTGGTCCCATATTTCATGAGCTGAAATAAAAGATCCCAGACATTTTCCATTCGCACAAAAATTCTGTGCACACATTTGTTTACATCCGTGATGGAGAGCATTTCTCCTTTGCCAAGATAGTCCATTCACCTGACAGGTATGGCATATAAAGAAGCTGATTACATAGAATGATCATTTAACAGGTGCACCTTGTGCTGGGGACAATAAAAGGCCACTCTAAAATGTGCAGTTTTGTCACACAACACAATGTCACAGATGTCTCAAGTTTTGAGGGAGTGTGCAATTGACATGCTGACTCTAGGAATGTCCACCAGAGCTGTTGCCAGAGAATTCAATGTTAATTTCTCTACCATAAGCTGCCTCGAGCGTTGTTATAGAGAATTAGGTAGTTACGTCCAACCGGTCTCACAACCGCAGACCACGTATGTGGCGTCGTGTGGGCGAGTGGTTTGCTGATGTCAACATTGTGAACAGAGCGGTGGCCGTGGGGTTATGGTATGGGCAGTCATAAGCTATGGACAGACAACAAATACAATTGCATTTTATCGATGGCAGTTTGAATGCACAGATCTACTGTGACGAGATTTGTCGTGCCATTCATGCCCGACCCCATGTCGCAAGGATCTATACATAATTCCTGGAAGGTGAAAATGCCCCAGTTCTTCCATGGTCTGCATACACACCAGATATGTCACCCGGTGAGCATGTTTTGGATGCTCCGGATCGACATGTACGACAGCATGTTATCCAACAGCATGTTATCCAACAATATCCAGGAACTTCGCACAGCCATTGAAGTGTGAGACAACATCCCACAGGCCACAATCAACAGCCTGATCAACTCTTTGCGAAGGAGATGTGTCGCGCTGCATGAGGCAAATGGTGGTCACACCAGATGACTGGTTTTCTGATCCACGCAGCTACCTACTTTCTTTTTAAGGTACGGTGCCTTGCGAAAGTATTCGGCCCCCTTGAACTTTGCGACCTTTTGCCACATTTCAGGCTTCAAACATAAAGATATAAAACTTTATTTTTTTGTGAAGAATCAACAACAAGTGGGACACAATCATGAAGTGGAACGACATTTATTGGATGTTTCAAACTTTTTTAACAAATCAAAAACTGAAAAATTGGGCGTGCAAAATTATTCAGCCCCTTTACTTTCAGTGCAGCAAACTCTCTCCAGAAGTTCAGTGAGGATCTCTGAATGATCCAATGTTGACCTAAATGACTAATGATGATAAATACAATCAAGTCTCCGTATAAATGCACCTGCACTGTGATAGTCTCAGAGGTCCGTTAAAAGCGCAGAGAGCATCATGAAGAACAAGGAACACACCAGGCAGGTCCGAGATACTGTTGTGAAGAAGTTTAAAGCCGGATTTGGATACAAAAATATTTCCCAAGCTTTAAACATCCCAAGGAGCACTGTGCAAGCGATAATATTGAAATGGAAGGAGTATCAGACCACTGCAAATCTACCAAGACCTGGCCGTCCCTCTAAATTTTCAGCTCATACAAGGAGAAGACTGATCAGAGATGCAGCCAAGAGGCCCATGATCACTCTGGATGAACTGCAGAGATCTACAGCTGAGGTGGGAGACTCTGTCCATAGGACAACAATCAGTCGTATATTGCACAAATCTGGCCTTTATGGAAGAGTGGCAAGAAGAAAGCCATTTCTTAAAGATATCCATAAAAAGTGTTGTTTAAAGTTTGCCACAAGCCACCTGGGAGACACACCAAACATGTGGAAGAAGGTGCTCTGGTCAGATGAAACCAAAATTGAACTTTTTGGCCACAATGCAAAACGTTATGTTTGGCGTAAAAGCAACACAGCTCATCACCCTGAACACACCATCCCCACTGTCAAACATGGTGGTGGCAGCATCATGGTTTGGGCCTGCTTTTCTTCAGCAGGGACAGGGAAGATGGTTAAAATTGATGGGAAGATGGATGGAGCCAAATACAGGACCATTCTGGAAGAAAACCTGATGGAGTCTGCAAAAGCCCTGAGACTGGGACGGAGATTTGTCTTCCAACAAGACAATGATCCAAAACATAAAGCAAAATCTACAATGGAATGGTTTAAAACTAAACATATCCAGGTGTTAGAATGGCCAAGTCAAAGTCCAGACCTGAATCCAATCGAGAATCTGTGGAAAGAACTGAAAACTGCTGTTCAAAAATGCTCTCCATCCAACCTCACTGAGCTCGAGCTGTTTTGCAAGGAGGAATGGGGAAAAATTTCAGTCTCTCGATGTGCAAAACTGATAGAGACATACCCCAAGTGACTTACAGCTGTAATCGCAGTTAAAGGTGGCGCTACAAAGTATTAATTTAAGGGGGCTGAATAATTTTGCACGCCCGATTTTTCAGTTTTTGATTTGTTAAAAAAGTTTGAAATATCCAATAAATGTCGTTCCACTTCATGATTGTGTCGCACTTGTTGTTGATTCTTCACAAAAAAATACAGTTTTATATCTTTATGTTTGAAGCCTGAAATGTGGAAAAAGGTCGCAAAGTTCAAGGGGGCCGAATACTTTCGCAAGGCACTGTATGTGTGACCAACAGATGCATATCTGTATTCCCATATGTATGTAAAATCCATAGATCAGGGCCTAATGAATTTATTTCAATTCACTGATTTACTTATATGAACTGTAACTAAGTCAAATCTATATATTAACCCTGGATTACTGATGCTATGTATTGGCCATTGAGAGGCTTTGAAGCCACCGGTTGACCATATTGGCACTCCCCAGTTGGAGCAGTCCTCCATAGGAATGAACGGAATTTTACAGTATTTCAATAAAATGTATAAGTATTTTGTTGTTGTAGTGGGGACAGTAATATTAATCTCTAATAATTATATTTTAAGGAAAATATGCAGAAATTGTTCTGCCATTTCCTAGTTGCTAAAATTGGAATAGTTCACCTTATTTTAATTTGTGACAAAACAAGTAATCACTGCGTAGAGAATCATTGTACCATCTAAACTGCTGTGAAATATATTTTCCATAACGACAAATATTGTATTTTCAGTTGTTTGAAGCTAGTGTACAAAACCAAAAGTAAAATACTAAAAAAGTGAAACATACAAATGAGAAGCCTAGAAATAGAACACATAGAACATATCTATCTACCTGTTGCTGACATGCCTCATTAGTCCTGATCTTTAGGACTAAGATCTGATCAAAATCGGTTGACAATGCCTCTTTTAATCGTCTACACCCGTCTGAAAATGTGGGCATTCTCAGAATGTGAACATGATCCGGACACAGGTTGCATGTCAGCACCAGCTATAAACACGGCTAATAATGTACTAATTATCTCAAACACATGGAATTTTCTAGTTAATTGGCTTGCCTGTTTTTTAATTGTCATGCAATTGTAGGTAGGTGTTATTAGATTTAATGTTAAAGATGTTCTCGTCTAATGTATAGTGCTTCTATCTCAGACAGGAAATTCATCCAACAAATACATTTATGTGACTATATTTCCCACTTTTAACACCCTGACGACCAGAAATCTCACTTGACACACAGTATTGTAGTCCATAGTGCTACTACAAATTTCCCCTTGAACTAAAACAAAGCATTGAATGAATAAACTCTGCTTACCTGAACTCTTGTTAGTCTCGGGACCTATAGCAGGAAGTGAATTCACAGTGGAGTGAATATATGATAAGTCCTTGGACCAAAAAACAGATGTAGAGAGAGAGAGATGTTGGTGAAAGACGTATTTCTGTTGGTCGCACGGGACTCTGATACTTCACAAGCAGGAGGGGGATTATTTGAGCACACACACTCTTAATCGGTCTTATACAGTAACCCCCACCCTTTTCTCTCTCCCCCCCGGGAGGCCTGGCCTGTTGTTTCTTGTTCCAGAAGGTTGGGGGCACTGTCTCAAAGGGAAAAAGCGGATCACAGCTCCTGATGAGGTGCTTGGTAAAGCCTCTTACGACTCCCTGTTGCCATAGCAATGCTCCTAAGCCTATTGGCCTCAATAAGCTCTATCAGCTGAGAGGGAGGTAGAGAGATAAAAGGAGGGGGGAAGAGAGAGAGATGACATGACAAGACTGATGGGTCGTCCCAGACGCCTTTTAATAGCCCCTCGGAAGACTACAGTGCCCATTTTTGGCTTCTCTGAATATACGCCTCTTTGGCTCTGTCCAGTGGTTGGCTGCATCATTACAATACAAAAAATGTAACTCATTGCTATGTCACATCAATGGGCCGGTCCTTAGAAAAGCTGCTCTCAGCGGACTTGATCGGGACACAGACATCACTGGATTCCTATTTTTTTTAACCTTTATTTAACTAGGCAAGTCAGTTAAGAACAAAAGCTAATGTACAATGACAGCCTACCCCGGCCAAGCCCTAACATGGACAACGCTGGGCCAATTGTGCACCGACCTATGGGACTCCCAATCACGGCCGGTTGTGATACAGCCTGGAATCAAACCAGGGCTGTAGTGACACCTCTAGCACTGAGATGCAGTGCCTTAGACCACTCAGGAACTCTTTTGAGCTGGTGGTTTTAAATATATAACTTTCATAGCTGTACGATAAAGAATAAGTAAATAAATAATATTCTGTTTAAGTCAAAAACTTGTTTTTACTTCTGAAACAGATGGGGCTGGATTAAGAAATCATAGGCCCCTGTAAACCCCTGCATCAATCAGGCCCTGGAGAAAGACACAAAGCACGTCAGTAGCACCAAGATAATGGGCTCTTTTCACAGCACATCTCCTTTCACATCTCCCCTCGGATGGACACATGCTGTTCGAATGACCAAAATGTTGATTTGGACGTTCACATATCTCACAAATTTTGACTATCCCTAAGGTCAATATTTGGGTAATGCAATAAAGGAGTTGAAATATTTTTGGTAGATGTTCCTAAAACTGATTGTAACTATATATCGACATATTATAAAGTATGAAAAGGCTTATTCATTCACGTCGTTAGTTGACTATGTTATCATCATATTTGAATATGGTTTATTATACTCTTATTATGTATGAGATCATATGGGTTGAAAAATAGTGTAGACACTAACTCCGCCATAGTTAGTTGGACAAAGCCTTCGGAGAAAATGAATGGCATTTGTGTAGTGTTTTTGGATAAAAAAGCCAAAAATAAGGTCTGTGGTAAATGCAGGCTTAGGATATATATTACGTTTTGTTCTATGAGACAATCTTCATCAGCTAATGTCACTTTTTGTGAATTTTGAAGAATTGATGTTATTAAAAAAAGCACTTCAAGCACATAAAGGCTTCATAATTCATAAAGGTCATGTTAACTGATTGCTATTATCTCAAACAAAACAAAACATACAAGATCTCCTAAGCCTGTGTTAATCTTGGACTTGATTTTTCTGAGTTTATTCCAAAACCCCATTCTTTTGCCATTACATTTTCCCATAGGGATGGCTGAATGAACAATATGTGTCACGACTCCCGCCGAAGACGGTCCCTCTTCCTGTTTGGGCGGCGTTTGGCGGTCGACGTCACCGGTCTTCTAGCCATCGCCGCTCCACCTGTCATTTTCCATTTGTTTTGTCTTGTTTTCCCACACACCTGGTTTACATCCCCTCATTACTCTACGTGTATATTATCCTCTGTTCCCCCCCATGTCTGTGTGTGGTATTGTTCGTTCGTTACGTGTGTGTCACTACAGGCTAGTTTTGCGCCGGGTATTGTTGTAACCCGTGATTTTGTTATTTTGTACCTATTTGGGTGATTTGTGTGATATCGCTCTTCTCCTTGGGCCGGAGTGTTGTGACGCAGTTGCGTCCGGCTGTTTTCCTCTGCCTGAATAAAGTGTGCCTGTTCACTCATCTCCGCTCTCCTGCACCTGACTTCCTTTGACCAGTTGCGCCCACTCTGACAATATGAAACTAATTCCCAGGTTTTAGGACTACAAGCTGGCGAGCTCTATTGCATTCTTGCTAGATTGATAAATACAGCCATAGAAAAACAATGCAAAACAGCTGTCAGCTCAAGATTAATAGCCCTTGCTTGCATGGTTGGTGTGTGGCTGTTCTTAGAATAAACACTTGCAAGAAAAAACAACTGCTGGGTCATTCCTACTTTCCAGTGCCTTTTGGACCTCATAACATTTGGGGAAAAAAGTATATTTAAAAATGCATTTGATCAGAAAAAGTACATCTTTGACTTTCAGAAAAAAATATTGATCAAGCTCAGGCACCAAAGAAATACATCCAATAATTATTCACCACTGTTAGATGCATAATCCTAACAGGGTGGAACCTAACAAGTTGGACATTTGGGAGCCTAAATTAGCCATAGGTCTGTGGGTGATTGAAATTGAGCTAGTATAATGGTTAAACTTGAAGAGGATTTTAACTTCTATATTAAACGTATTTAACTTTTTATTTTATTTGAGATATTTTATCTGTAATTTAGCCTAACAATGTGGAAATGTATGAGTGATACAAACAGACTAACATCATGAAAAAACAATTATCACCAAAAAACAATTATGACACTTGCTGAATGTGATGTCATTGTGGGATTTATTTTTTAAGGGGAACACAAAAAGACTTGAAAAATGCTAAATACAATAATAACAAATGAAATAATAATGAGGAAGGAAAAATTTGGTTCCGGTTCCAGTGGCAAGCATTGCAATATGTGGCCTTATCATGGCCATATTTTGCAAATGACTCTGAATTAACAGACTTATTTCCTAAAACTTGTCAATACTAACCATCATTTTAAGGTGTGGGACATTCATTGTGTGACAAAAAAATAACTAGCAGGTCTATTTTGCTTCAGCAGCTAGAATTTGTCAGTCCACAATTCCACTGTGGGAAAACGGCGGCTCTCAACACCAGACTATACGAGAGATTGTTTGTGAGGAGATTACCTCCACCCTCGATTTATAATTAAAATCTGTAAATGAATTGTTGGTAGTGCTCACTGTGAAAGTGGATACCTATTCAACTAAAGTGGAAAGTCTTGAGAAGACAGCCAATGTGACAGAGTTATGATTCCACGACCTGCAAACAGCGCAAGCTAAATTGGAAGGGGAAATAATCAAACTCTTAAAAGAGAAAACGAAATCACATGAAAATCATTCCCATAAATTCAATGTGTGTGTGACAGGACTTGAAACTGGTGTGGAGGCGAGCAACCCAACTTCCTTCTTATTTTACAATGCCGGCCAACCCGGACGATGCTGGGCAAATTGTGCGCTGCCGGATCACGCCGGTTGTGATACAGCCCGGGATCAAAGGTCCACTATGGCTCTTAATGATTAACACAGCCGTTCACAAAGGTTCATTTGGGAGATGTAAATGCGGCACTGATTTCACTTTTAGAAAATAAAGGTAAGGATGCCACCCAGTGTTCTCACAGTTCTAAACACAGAAATTAAACTGTTTTCCAAAAGGTTGTTGTCTCGTCTCGAGACTTACAACCCAAAGTGGGTTTGTTCAACAATTATCCGTTCAATATTACAGATCTAAGACTCTTCATCAGAAACAATAGCTCCTTTGGATGTTTTATCTCTCGATGCAGGAAAAGCTTTTTGATAGACAAGAATGGTCATACACTACATGACCAAAAGTACAAACATCGTCGAACATCTCATTCCAAAATCATGGGCATTAAAATTGAGTTTTGTTCCTATAACAGCCTCCAGCCTTCTGGGAAGGCTTTCCACTAGATGTTGGAACATTGCTGTGGGGACTTGCTTCCATTCAGCCGTAAGAGCTTAGTGAGGTCTGGCACTGATGTTGGGCGATTAGGCCTGGCTCGCAGTCGGCATTCCAATTAATCCGTAAGGATTTCGATGGGGTTGAGGTCAGGGCTCTGTGCAGGCCTGTCAAGTTCTTCCACACGGATCTCATCAAACTATTTCTGTATGAACGTCGCTTTGTGCATGGAGGCATTGTCATGCTGAAACACAAAAGGGCCTTCCCCAAACTGTTGCCACAAAGATGGAAGCACAGAAGTCATGGATTACAGGCAACATTTGCATTGAGCTAAAGGGTAGAGCTGCCACTTTCAAGGAGCGGGACTCTAACCCGGAAGCTTACAAGAAATCCCGCTATATCCTCCAACGAACCATCAAATAGGCAAAGCGTCAGTACAGGACTAAGATTGAGTCGTACTACACCGACTCCTACACTCATCGGATGTGGCAGGGCTTGCAAACTATTACAGACTACAAAGAGAAGCACAGCCACAAGCTGCCCAGTGACACGAGCATACCAGACGAGCTAAAGTACATCTACTCTCACTTCAAGGCAAGTAACACTGAAGCATGTATGAGATCATCAGCTGTTCCGGACGACAGTTTGATCACGCTCTCCGTAGCCGATGTGAGTAAGACCTTTAAATAGGTCAACATTCACAAGTCCGCAGGGCCAGACGGAATACCAGGATGTGTACTCCGAGCATGTGCTGACCAACTGGCAAGTAGCACTCACGTCGGTAGCCATGAAGTGCTTTGAAAGTTTAGCCAGCAGCATACCACCCTGCATACCACTGCTGGCTTGCTCCTGAAGCTCCCTGGATGGGAGACCAGATGCTGCTGGAAGTGGTGTTGGAGGGCCAGTAGGAGGCACTCTTTCCTCTGGTCTTAAAAATATTCCAATACCCCAGGCCAGTGATTGGGGACACTGCCCTGTGTAGGGTGCTGTCTTTTGGATGGGATGTTAAATGGGTGTCCTGACTCTCTGCGGTCATTGTCTTGTTTTCCCACACACCTGGTTTACATCCCCTCATTACTCTACGTGTATGGGAGACCATGGTACTTATCTTAAGAGTAGGGGTGTTAACCCCGGTGTCCTGGCTAAATTCACAATCTGGCCGTCAAACCATCGCAGTCAAATAATAATCCTCAGTTTACAATTGGCAGATTCATCCCCCTCCTCTCCCCTGTAACTATTTCCCAGGTTGTTGCTGCAAATGAGAATGTGTTCTCAGTCAACTTACCTGGTAAAATAACGGATAAATCAAATAAAATAAGTGTCTTCGCTGATATTTTCAACCTGTCCCTGACTGAGTCTGTAATACCAACATGTTTCAAGCAGATGACCAAAGTCCCTGTGCCTAAGAACACTAAGGTAACCTGCCCAAATTGACTACCGACCCATAGCACTCAAGTCGGTAGCCTTGAAAGGCTGGTCATGGCTCACCAACACCATTATCCCAGAAACGCTAGAGCCAAAGCCCGGGAGAGTGAGGGGGGTGACTGACGAGCAACCCTAGTTGTTATGGGGAAGGGGTGGGAAACATGGTTTTTGGGAATGGGGGGTGGGGCGTTGGATGACGACATGTTGGCTGGGTGGGGTTGGGGGAATGGGATGGGATGTGATGGGATGCGATGGGAGGTTGGGGGTGGAGGCCCACTTCTTCATTGTTTACTTTTCATGTTTATATAGAATTTCTCATAACTTAAACTCTGTATCTATTTCTTACTGTTACTTTTGAGTGGCAGCCTACAGGTACATGTTTTATATTTGAGTGGCAGCCTACCAGATACCTGTTTTATATTTGAGTGGCAGCCTACAGGTACATGTTTTATATTTGAGTGGCAGCCCACAGGTACATGTTTTAGAAACTTAGAATTTGAAATTGATAATGTACCTTTAACCCCCCCCCTCCCCCCAACAACAAAAATAACAAAACAAATAAACATTTAGTCAAAAATAATAATAAGGTTTTTGATGAAAAACTAGGACTATAAAATAATGAAGAACTATTTTAAATATTGTATTATTTTATGGCTGATATTCCTCATAGAAGTTGATGGTCCCATTTGGCTCAGTTGGTAGAGCATACTGCTTGCAATATCAAGGTGGTGGGTTTGATTCACACGGGGGACCAGTGCAAAAAATGTATGCACTCACTACTGTAAGTTGTTCTGGAAAAGAGTGTCTGCTAAATTACTAAACTGTATGAATAACACCCAGGGACATGGCAAGAATGCCTACATCCACTGAAAAATAGAGTTACAAATTCATACAATTCCCTTTCAATAACAATGTTTTTAAGGTAAAGGACACCTGACCATAATTTTAAAACCTTTTTGAATCCACATTTTACACTATTTTAAACTAAATAATAAGTCATATTTCCTGGTGGCAGAAAAGGCACCCCATTGTAGGAATGACCCTGCTAGCTCTGTATGAATGACCCTGCTAGATCTATAGGAATGACCCTGCTAGCTCGGTAGGAATGACCCTGCTAGCTCTGTAGGAATGACCCTGCTAGCTCTGTAGGAATGACCCTGCTAGTTCTGTAGGAATGACCCTGCTAGTTCTGTAGGAATGACCCTGCTAGCTCTGTATGAATGACCCTGCTAGCTCTGTAGGAATGACCCTGCTAGTTCTGTAGGAATGACCCTGCTAGCTCTGTAGGAATGACCCTGCTAGCTCTGTAGGAATGACCCTGCTAGTTCTGTAGGAATGACCCTGCTAGCTCTGTAGGAATGACCCTGCTAGCTCTGTAGGAATGACCCTGCTAGATCTGTAGGAATGACCCTACTAACTCTGTAGGAATGACCCTGCTAGCTCTGTAGGAATGTAGGGGAGAGGAGGAGGATTTTCACCCAATGAGGGCATGCGGGATTGTGGGAAGGTGAGCAATGAGAACCCTGCTAGCTCTGCTCAACTTCATGCAAATGTCAGCAGCCACCGCTGCCGTTAACCAATCAGGTGAGGAGCAGGTGTTAGTTTGAAAATCTTCCATTCATGAAACATTTGTCAAGCCAAACAAAGAAAAATGGAGGAAAGCCAATCATGGCCGTGTCTGATGTTCCAATTCTATAATACAGAGACAAAATCAGAAGGGAAATGGTATGGAGGAGGATTGCAAGAGATTGCTGGTGTTGATGGTGGGTGAAAAGAGATTTGCACAACAATGTTTGCATGTGCTGCTAGCTAGCTATGAGCCTCAATCAACTATTATAAACTTCAAAACTGTGATCAAAGCCACCACCATTTCTGAATGTTGTGACACGATTGTGAAATTTGCCCACCACAGGACAGAATTCACAAGTAACACACATTATAACACTGTAAATGAAACACTAAGCATGAATTTCCCATGTAATTTGCTACCGACTGGATTGTGGTATCTTAACATTATGATTCTCATATATTCTTCTATCTTTTTTCTCTTTCATTATACCTGTCATGACATTGATGATTATCGCTCCCTTCCCGTAGAATACAAAGGCCTACATGTAAAATGCACATGAATGGGTACTTTGGATCACATAAATTGTGGCTTTGACTTGCAAACATTGTTGTGAAATGAATCAACATCAACAACAATTTCCAAATAAGCAAATTTGTTTGTAAATGTTAGACATATTAGTAAATAGGCGATTATTACTAAAGCAGACTTTTATTCCAGATAAATGGTTGGTCTCTCTCTCTCACTGTAATGCTCCGGGTGTCGTGGGTGTGGAGTCAAACGCAGGAGACAGAGAGTGCAATGCTGTGCGTCTTTAATAGCACCAACGCACCAGAGGGTGCTCACAATCGTAACGGCCCCAAACACAGGGAATGAAAATGTACAACGGAAAAATCAAGACCAGGCACTAACACATACCTCTACAACAGAGCCGAAGGTTACACTGAAATAATCCCGCACAACAACCAGGCGGGCCGGCTGTCTAATAAAGACAAACGAATCATCCATAAACAGGTGCTACCAATAAACATACAAGGAGGGGGAGGAAAAACAATCAGTGGCAGCTAATAGGCCGGTGACGACGACCGCCGAGCGCCGACGACCGCCGAGCGCCACCCACCCGGGAAGGGAAACCACCCTCGGTCGGACTCGTGACACTCACCTTGTTTTACCAAGACCAAATACCTTTACAAGAGGTTTTTGTATTTTTGGACATTCTCATAGGAGTTCCATCATTTTCTGTTCAAAATATCCTTCATGGCCATATCCAAATAATTTCCCCCTGTAATTGCTGTTTAAGTTTGTCCAAATATTGTTGAGGCACCAAGTACATTTTATTTGCCATCACACTCTGTGTTCAACCCCCACGTCTGGCAGCAATAAGGCTGGTGATGAAGGGCACGGCTATACTTAGTAAAGGTAGAAGAAAACCCCCAGACTTTTGTATGTATTTTCTTTTGAAGACTGGCCCTTTTATTGGCAAAGAGTTTGATCGCAGTATTTTGTCTCTTTAATTTTTGTAATTGGGTCAGGGTGAGTGGAATGCGTCCCTTGAGAAGATTCAAAGCAATCTCACATAGTGATAATATGAGATCTGAAGAACAGTGACCCAATGGCCTTTTGTTCTTTAGGGGTAGCCCCAACTAGGGTTCTCAAGAGCGGTAGGTTTCTTTTTAAACGCAGAGACATATCGGTTACTTTTTAGGAATGTAAACCGTCAGCCACTCCCACAGAAACAATCCTTTTCGGAGCCTCATGTATTCTGGAGTATTTGATTTTAAATCCACGATTAAATAAGAAAATGGCGCTTTGGTCGCGTCCTCATAGCTTTCCATAAAGTAGGATTTCCTTCCCGGGTACATCTGCTGAGCTAGAGTGTTAATTTGTAGTTTGTCCCTAGGATTTTTGAACAAAACCATGTAATTGGCGTTCAAACTAATGGTGCGGCTATTTTTACCTTGGTGAAACACATTTTGTACCAAGTAAAGCACGGACAGGTTTCGATGATGAGTATATTGTGTAAAAGCTCGGGCAATTTCAGGATGTTCGCTACCAGCAAATAGCATATCGTCCAAAACCAGCAGATTGTTTTTATGAGGTAAAAGTTCATCAGACAGGGATGCGGGTATTCCTTCAACAAACTTGATTATTATTTTCTTCAACAACTCATCATACAAAGGTAAAGAAAGAATGTAAAGAAAGGGCGTTTATTATACAAGTCCAAAGAACAGGAACAAGATCACAACAGTAGCCTCAAAACAACAACGCAGTCCAGAAAAACACCTGTTCAACAGAACAGACGAAAACGCAACCCAAACAAATGACAGTAAACAAAACAATCCCGCACAAAACCAAGAGGGTAGGGCGAGATTAAAATACCTCATTAACCAAAATAGGACACAGATGAACGACAAGACAGACAAAACCAAATGAAAAAGGATCGGTGGCAGCTAGTAGACCGGCGAGCGCCGCCCGAACAGGGAGAGCAGGTACCTTTGGCGGAAGTCGTGACAACTAGCCGGAATCTTTTAGTAAGTTGGAACACCTTTTTTATCCCTAACAATCTTTTTGTAGGAGTTCAAAATGTCCAATTCACTATTCCGGTCGTTTATGAACCCCTCGACCAAGCGTGTGATTGATTCCAAGACACAATATTTCACTCCACTCTAAAAATATACTTTTGGATTAGAAACATGTCAATAGAAAATAGAAAAGGAATACTAAAATAGCCAATGTATCGTTGTGTCCTATACATCATAACCCGAGGAGTATCACCGTTGTTCAAGTGTCGCATATACGATTTTTTTAGTATCTCGATATTGTGTTACATGTTAGAATGTCTAATAAACAACTATACTGTATACATGAAAAATATTGTTTTGTCAGAAATATATAAATATGATAATAAAGTTTTACCTGCACTTGCATGCCGACGATGCAGTTGTGTACTCTATCGTCTGCCCTGCTGATCATGCTCTATCTGAATTACATTATGCTTTCATTATTTTGCATAAAATCTTAATTGACCTTAAATTATTATTGAATACGTGTAAAACTAAGTATATGTTGTTTTCTAGAGTGTACAAAAATAATTCTAATGATTGAAGTTGTATCAGCATAGACGTTAAGCTGACTTTTAAAAAACATAAACAAGAAACATTAACTATATAGTTGTTTATGTTTGTGAAACCTTGAAATGTACACAATGAGAAGTGATTTTGTAACAACAGATTTTAACGGGGTAATTTGTATCAAACATATAACATTGTTTGTTTGAATTAGAGCTCATTTAAAATGTTTTCATCACTTTGGCTCTACTGTACATGATTAAATGTACAGTAGAGCTGCAAAACCTGGACCCGTATAAATCAGCTGGGCTTGACAATCTGGAAACTATCCGCCGCCATTGTCGCAACCCCTATTACCAGCCTGTTCAACCTCTCTTTCATATCGTCTGAGATCCCCAAGGATTGGAAAGCTGCCGCAGTCATCCCCCTCTTCAAAGGGGGAGACACCCTGGACCCAAACTGTTACAGACCTATATCCATTCTGCCCTGCCTATCTAAGGTCTTCGAAAGCCAAGTCAACAAACAGGTCACTGACCATCTCGAATCCCACCGTACCTTCTCCGCTATGCAATCTGGTTTCCGAGCCGGTCACGGGTGCACCTCAGCCACACTCAAGGTACTAAACGACATCATAACCGCCATCGATAAAAGACAGTACTGTGCAGCCGTCTTCATCGACCTTGCCAAGAGTTTCGACTCTGTCAATCACCATATTCTTATCGGCAGACTCAGTAGCCTCGGTTTTTCGGATGACTGCCTTGCCTGGTTCACCAATTACTTTGCAGACAGAGTTCAGTGTGTCAAATCGGAGGGCATGCTGTCCGGTCCTCTGGCAGTCTCTATGGGGGTGCCACAGGGTTCAATTCTCGGGCCGACTCTTTTCTCTGTATATATCAATGATGTTGCTCTTGCTGCGGGCGATTCCCTGATCCACCTCTACGCAGACGACACCATTCTATATACTTTCGGCCCGTCATTGGACACTGTGCTATCTAACCTCCAAACGAGCTTCAATGCCATACAACACTCCTTCCGTGGCCTCCAACTGCTCTTAAACGCTAGTAAAACCAAATGAATGCTTTTCAACCGATCGCTGCCTGCACCCACATGCCCGACTAGCATCACCACACTGGATAGTTCCAACCTTGAATATGTGGACACCTATAAGTACCTAGGTGTCTGGCTAGACTGCAAACTCTCCTTCCAGACCCATATCAAACATCTCCAATCGAAAATCAAATCAAGAGGCGGCTTTCTATTCCGCAACAAAGCCTCCTTCACTCACGCTGCCAAGCTTACCCTAGTAAAACTGACTATCCTACCGATCCTCGACTTCGGCGATGTCATCTACAAAATTGCTTCCAACTCTCTACTCAGCAAACTGGATGCAGTTTATCACAGTGCCATCCGTTTTGTCACTAAAGCACCTTATACTACCCACCACTGCGACTTGTATGCTCTAGTCGGCTGGCCCTCGCTACATATCGCCAGACCCACTGGCTCCAGGTCATCTACAAGGCCATGATAGGTAAAGCTCCGCCTTATCTCAGTTCACTAGTCACGATGGCAACACCCATCCGTAGCACGCGCTCCAGCAGGTGTATCTCACTGATCATCCCTAAAGCCAACACCTCATTCGGCCGCCTTTCGTTCCAGTACTCTGCTGCCTGTGACTGGAACGAATTGCAAAAATCGCTGAAGTTGGAGACTTTTATCTCCCTCACCAACTTCAAACATCTGCTATCTGAGCAGCTAATCGCTGCAGCTGTACATAATCTATTGGTAAATAGCCCACCCATTTTCACCTACCTCATCCCCACAGTTTTTATTTATTTACTTTTCTGCTCTTTTGCACACCAATATCTCTACATGTACATGATCATCTGATCATTTATCACTAGAATAGAAGTAGAATATCGTCGGTTTCAGCCTCCGAAGTCCATATTTCCTCGGGTATTCAAATCAAATCTAATCAAATATTCTTGTTGGGGTTCTGTCCGCTGTAAACACAAGATTAGCTTTTTAAAATAGTGTACACACTTTTGTTTTAATGCTTAATATATAAAGATTGTTAAGACTTTTTATTTTGGGGATTTACGTCGAAAATAGCTTGATGGTGTAGGGCTGCGTAAAGAAGAATCGACCGGTTTGTTGTTCTGAATCCTCATCATGGATAGTTATAACATCTGATGTTGGATGATCCAAATGAATTATTCCCGGTAGCAGCTGTGTAAATGTCGGGTATCCTATAGACGTTTTTAAATAATATTAAAATATTGTAACGACCCTGGGTTTATAAGCGCGGAAATCGATTCTGCCGCACGAGCATGATTTTTGCGGCACGATAGCGCGCCGGACCTCGGGGTCGAGGGTTCGAGACCTGCTCCCTGCTGTTTCATTGCATTGGTGTCAGAAGTGATCGGCCCTTGCATCCACGACAGTGCGTGTGCTTGGCCGGTGAGCGCGTTCCTGTAAAACGTAGTCGCAAGCTAGCGCGAGGACGCAGGACCCGCTCTTTGAAAAGAGGGAGTAGTGTAACAACCCTGGGTTTATAAACTCGGAAATCGACTCTGCAGCACAAGCATGCTTTTGCGGCACAGTCGATAGCGCGTCGGACCTCGGGCTCGAAGGTCGAGGATTCGAGACCTGTTCCCTGCTGTTTCATTACAATATGTTTATACGAAATATATACTTTTTAACTTTTAAAAAATACATACAATTGACATAAAAACATACGTGAAAATTCGATGTCCTCCACTTTTAGAATATCTGTAAAAACCATGTTTAATATTTGAGGAAACCTTATTAGAGAGAGAGAGAGAGTTCCAAACAGTGCAGTAATCCATAACAGGTAATATCAAACATTTCCCACAAACTACCCAACGCACACAAAATCTAAAATAATATATTATTTCCACACCTTCAAAATTATTAATGTGTAAAGGCTGTGTCCTGACTGAGCCAATGTATGGAATGAACTTACAGACCGGGGGATTGCTTGTTGGTCCCCACCCATCCTCGGGAAATAACACCTGTTTTTTGGGGGTAGACAACCTATGTGCAAATGACACCCTAGTGTTGATATTGTTTAGAAAAAAACATTGTTTATAAACCTTAGGGGGTGTCTAGGCCTATGGTGGTTGTGGGGTTTGACTGTTGCTCCCCTCCATCCTCGGAAAATAAAATAACACATGCTGTTTTTGGAGACATCCTGTGTGCAAATGACCCCTAGTGTTTAAAACAATGTTTAGAAAAAAACATTGTTTCGACACACAATTGCAGAGACCCCCCCCCACACACACACGCACACGCACACACACCTCTTTCCCAGAAGCCTTTCTCTGAGACTGAAAGAGAGAGAGAGAAAAAACCCATTATTTAATTCTAAATCTGTATTACAGACCTTTTAAACATGTTATAATTAGTTAAACAATTTTACTATTCCTTTCGTACAGAAAAGGGGATGATCAACCAATCACCAACCAACTCTATGATCAACCAATCACATCCACCCGTCTCTAAATCCCCGTTTTCAGGGTCTGACCAGTTCAGACCGTGTCTCTTCCCTGCAAGATAACCCGCTCCACCCAGGTTCCATATGTTTTCTTTCCCTGGATAGATCAAACGTCTTGCCTTTAGGCCCTGGGTCAAACTAGCTGATTTGTTTGCATTGGAACTATCGAATTGGGCACCAACTAAAATTGTCACTTTGGAGTCTGGACTATACGCCAATGAAGAGATTCTTATGGCTTTCAAATTATCTCGCCCGCAGACTTCCTCTTCCAGTGCGTACCCAGGCAGGGTTGTCCCACTCAGGGCCTGTTCGATCTGGCATAGCGCCAGCCGTATCTTAAGCCATTCTCTCATCCACAGCGCAGGAGAAAAACTCCCTGATTTTTGTTTGCAAAAGGGTGCTGTGGCCACTGTTTGTGAAAATCTTCACAGTTGAATTGTCCGGTTGGAAAATGTAACGCATATGGCCATCACTCATATCCAGCACTCCATAAAAAAATCAGGGGTTTCCCAAAGAATGTCTTCGATGATTTTGTCATTGTGTTCTTGATACGAGAAACACAGTACACCTACAATTTGTCTAGGATACATGTTTAATTTCCTCTTTAGTGTTCTGGGTTTAATTTAATTTCGTATTTAGTGTTCTGGGGTTTGTCGCTTGTAGTGTTCACATACCCCCAGACATTACTGTTTTCATATACAACAGCCAGGACCTAAGCCCCCCGGCCATACTCTTTGAAATGTTCAAACACATTCCACAGTTCAACGAGGTCACTACACACCAATCATCATGACAGCTTTAAGCTTTAACATAAACAGATGCACTATCTGGTTAAATAAACACTCACTCGAGAGCGTGAGAACGGAAGGACAGGATGTACATATATGGGCATAAGCACTCACTCATACTGTGGGAACCGAAGGACAGGATGTACATATATGGGCGTAACCAAGTGACCCATAAAATAGGTCATAAGTCACTCGTTTGACGGATGCCGTCTACTGTATCCTCCCTTACTGTATTAACAGTACTTTCTACTTTTTTTTACAGCATCTGAGTGAATCATTTATATTTACCCAGGCTCGAATGATACTGTCCCAAAGAGCGTCTGGAGGACGGAGTTGTCAAGCGTGATGTCTTTGAGTGGGCAGACCTTCCCTGGGAGGAAGAGCAGCTGCTTTTTGTCTAGATCATGGCTAGGAGGGGCTCGGCCTTAGGGGTGAGGGAGTAGCTTTCTTAGGCTCAATAGAATGTGGGCTCCAAGTTCGAAGAAGATCTAATCATGTTGGATCATTCTTGGGTGGTCTCCAACTCAGAATGCACATACAAGGATAACAGGTGTTGTCGGAGATACATCAATTGCGAAAAGAAGCTACTCGCTGTTCACTCAAACCAACACTGTTTTGGATGGGAATGTCAATTCTACTGATTCTAATTCTATGGGACAATCGCTATATATCCACCTGAACTACTCCAAAGCTGGGTGGTTGGTAATTTATAGTTTTACAAAGCTATAGTTGGTAATAAATATTTTACCAGTTCAATACATTTTACTGATAACCATAAGAAATTAGATTCTATCCACCTCCTCATTCTCTTTCCTGTTGTTGTATAGAGATTGCAGCATTGTATCTGTGTCATTATGGCGTCTGTGAGCGCATGGGCAGTGCCATTGAGACAGATACATAGTTGTGATCTGCTAGCTACTATGCCATGGGACTTCCAGCAATTGTGCTAAACTAACGATATACTAACTTCAAAAATCTCCAAACTGCACGAATAAACTACAGACATAAGAATTGTATTCATGAGTTCATCTGACTCTGGGTAAGTAGAAAAACAACCTAAATCTCACAACATCCCATAAAAAATGTATACACCATAGTAGGGTTGGGATCAATTTCAATTCAATTCATTGAAGATGTTAAAGGGATAGTTCATTTTTTTACACCTTATCATCAGATGGCTAACAAAGAAACAATGGGGGTGATGGGGGCTAGTCGTCAAATGTTTGTGGCCAAATCCCCTCAAGTTAATAGTGGCTACTTAATCAACTCTGAATCATGGATTACAGTTTTCCCTGGCCCATGGACTACTTTCGGGGTAAGGAACCATCTGACTGACTATAAGGTGTAAAAATGTGAACTAACCCTTAATTTAATTTACAAATCAATCATTGCAAATAGGGCATTAATGGTCAAGGATATCTTATTAAACTGAATATGATAAGCTTTTTACATGAAGGTTTTTCCTTTTCTATTTGTTTTATTCATGACCCCAAACCCAACCCCTGAATGTACTATGTAATATTTATGCCATATTTGTTGTTTTCCCTCCACAGTTGCTGTCATGAAGCGCTTACCGGGTGCAACAAAGGGACAAGAGGGAATGGCTTAAAACAGTAAAGACTGAACTGAGAAGCGATGAAAGGAAAAGAAAATGAATAGGATTAAATCAAGTTGTGTCGTTTGATCTGTTTTATTACCTTGACTACAAGTGTCACTGAAATAATTATCCAGTAACATATATGTGAACAACATTTGAATACTATGTGTCACACATATATGAGCATATAAGGTAACATTATGACATATAAGGGACATATGTAATAAACATTTTAATACTATGTGTCACACATGAGCATTTAAGTATTATACATATGCACATGTGTGTATATAAGATTAAGATATGTCATACATGAAAACAGCCAATTCTTGTATATTTCAACTTATGTGACATACAGTGCCTTGCGAAAGTATTCGGCCCCCTTGAACTTTGCGACCTTTTGCCACATTTCACGCTTCAAACATAAAGATATAAAACTGTATTTTTTTTGTGAAGAATCAACAACAAGTGGGACACAATCATGAAGTGGAACGGAATTTATTGGATATTTCAAACCTCTTTAACAAATCAAAAACTGAAAAATTGGGCGTGCAAAATTATTCAGCCCCCTTAAGTTAATACTTTGTAGCGCCACCTTTAACTGTGATTACAGCTGTAAGTCGCTTGGGGTATGTCTCTATCAGTTTTGCACATCGAGAGACTGACATTTTTTCCCATTCCTCCTTGCAAAACAGCTCGAGCTCAGTGAGGTTGGATGGAGAGCATTTTTACATACATTTTTATATCTTTATGTATGAAGCCTGAAATGTGGCAAAAGGTCGCAAAGTTCAAGGGGGCCGAATACTTTCGCAAGGCACTGTATGTACTTATATATGTGTGGATACATATGTTTCCATCATATATGTAAGCCCATTGTGGCAGACCAGGGGGTTGGTCAAGACGTTTACACAGATCAGACACGGATACAGTAGGATTAGCTCGGTTTCAAGGGTGTTTATTTAAATAATAAATTAAAAAGAAAAGGATAGGATATGTATTGTGTAACATGAAGTCCTATGAGTGTCATCTGATGAAGATCATCAAAGGTTAGTGATTTATTTTATCTCTATTTCTGCTTTTTGTGACTCCTCTCTTTGGCTGGAAAAATGGCTGTGTTTTTCTGTGACTTGGTGGTGACCTGACATAATCGTTTGTGGAGCTTTCGCTGTAAAGCCTTTTTGAAATCAGACACTGTGAATGGATTAACAAGAATGTTATCTTTAAAATGGTGCCTAATACTTGTATGTTTGAATTTGGCGCCCTGCAATTTCACTGGCTGCACTAGCTCCTAGCGGAACCCCGTTCCCAGACAGGATAACCGTCCCCAACTGTACTGGAGTCCTTTCTTCCCCCACTCTCTCTGTGTGCTGAGCCCTTGATTACTCACCAACTCCCAATCTTCCCCAATTAGTCCTTGCCGGTGGATGTGTACACCATCTGTCACCAGGCCTCGATGAGTCTCCCCCTGGTGGCTGACCTGCTGTAGCCCCCCTAGCTCTGTCAGGGAGGGGACTGTCATCAGTGCGATGTATGTCTCCCTTCTCGATAGGGCATCCGCGTTTCCATGCTTCGCCCCTGACCTGTGCACAACAGATAAAGAGAAGCATTGAAGGGACAAGAACCACCTGGTGACTCGATCATTTGTGTCCTTTCCCCTGGCCATCCAGACCAGGGGAGCATGGTCCGTGACCAGGGTGAAGTGTTCCAGGTGGGAGACAGGGTGAAGTGGTGGAACGCCTACGCCAGAAAAGTTAAGACCAACACCCTGTCTCCCACCTGGAATTTTCAGGGCTGGGCTCCCCGATTGTTATTGGGGTTGGGCGCGTTGGGCCTTCACCATTTGTTCCCTCACAACTGGCCATATGGCTGTCATCCACTCCCTCATTGTCTCCACGTGCTCTACCATGCTGCCAAATGGGGTCGGTTGGGCTTCCCACACCTCCTTGGCGAGTTCCAGTAGGCCGCGTGGGTTCCTCCTGTAGAGGAGTTCGAAAGGGGAAAACTCAGTGGAGGACTGGGGTACTTCTCGGAATGAGAACATTAGGTGGGGTAGGAGCTGGTCCCAGTTCTTCCCGTCCTGCTTGATGACCTTCCGCAGCATTTGTTTGAGCATTTTATTGAAGCGCTCAACGAGCCCATCCATCTGCGGGTGAAATACGGAGGTCCAGATCTGCTTGATCTGCAGGAGAGCACACAACTCGTTCATTAGGCAGGACATAAACTCAGTACCTTGGTCTGTCAGATCTCATTCAGGATGCCCACGCCGCTATAAAGGTGGAACAGCTCCCGGGCGATTCCCTTGGATACCGTCGCCCATAGAGGAATAGCCTCGGGATACCGGGTGGCATCATCTACTATCACCAGGATGTACCGGTGTCCTCGTGCTGTTTTTACCAGGGGTCACACTATGTCCATGGCGATGTATTCAAAGGGAACCCTGATGATCGGTAGGGGGACCAACAGCTTTCGGAAGTGGGCTCTCGGGGCAGTGAGTTGACACTCCGGGCAGCTGCGACAGTAGTCTTCCACGGCCCTTCTCATCCCTGGCCAGTGGAACTGGGCGGCGATCCGTTCCCGGGTCTTCTCCATTCCCAGGTGCACCCCCAACAGGTGGGTGTGGGCCAGCTGAAGAATGGGGAAGCAACAATACCTCTCGAAATTCCCCCTGTTGGCGCGACACCTGATACAGAAGGTTATTCCTGATTTAGAAATGATTTGGAAATCACTCCCAGAAGTCACTGTCCATCCACCACTATCACTTGGGCTGCGGCGGCTGTCAAGTTCGGATGCTCCCACTGGGCCGTCCCGAGTTGTCCCCTCAGTTGGCCCCCAGCGGCTTCGCGTTCCTAGGAAACTATGCAGTATTTTGTTTGTTTGTGTGTTATTTCTTACATTGTTACCCCAGGTAATCTTAGGTTTAATTTACATACAGTCAGAAAGAACTATTGGATATAAGAGCAACGTCAACTCACCAACATTACGACCAGGAATACGACTTTCCCGAAGCGGATCCTCTGTTTGACCCACCACCCAGGACAATGGATTGGATCCCAGCCGGCAGAAGGGGCAGACGGAGCGGTCTTCTGGTCATGCTCCGTAGACGGGCACATCAAGCACCGCTCCCGAGCATACTACTTGCCAATGTCCATTCTCTTGACAACAAGGTAGACCAAAATAGGTTGCCTTCCAGAGAAACACCAGAGACTGTAATGGTCTTTATTTCATGGAAACATGGCTCACTCGAGACACACTATCGGAGTCGGTACAGCCACCTGGTTTCTTCATGCATCGCGCCGAAAGAAACAAGGATCTCTCTGGTAAGAAGAAGGGCGGGGGTGTATGCCTTATGATTAACGAGACGTGATGTGATCATAACAACATAGAGGAACTCAATTCCTTTTCTTCACCTGATTTAGAATTCCTCACAATCAAATGCCTACCGCATTAACTACCAAAATAATTATCTTCGATAATAATCACAGTCGTGTATATTCCCCCCCAAGCAGACACATCGACGGCCCTGAAAGAACTTCATTCGACTAGATGTAAACTGGAAACCACATATCCTGAGGCTGCATTTATTATAGCCGGGGATTTTAACAAGGCTCATTTGAAAACAAGGCTCCCTAAATTCTATCAGCATATTGATTGCGCGACCCGGGCTGGCAAAACCCTGGATCATTGTTATTCTAACTTCCGCAACGCATATAAGGCCCTCCCCCGCCCCCTCCTTTCGGAAAGCTGACCACGACTTCATTTTTGATTGCTTCATGATTGCTTCGATCACGTGGACTGGGATATGTTCCGCATAGCGTCGAACAACAAGATTGTTGAATACGCTGATTCGGTGAGCGAGTTTATTACCAAGTGCATCGGTGATGTTGTACCCACAGCATTTATTAAAACATTCCCCCAACCAGAAACCATGGATTGATGGCAGCATTCGCGCAAAACTGAAAGTGCGAATCACTGCTTTTAATCAGGGCAAGGTGACCGGAAACATGACCAAATACAAACAGTGTAGCTATTCCCTCCGCAAGGCAATCAAACAAGCTAAGCATCAGTATAGAGACAAGTAGAGTCACAATTCAATGGCTCAGACACGAGAGGTATGTGGTAGGGTCTACAGTCAATCATGGACTACAAAAGAAAAACCAGCCCTGTCGCGGACCACGATGTCTTGCTCCCAGACAGACTAAACAACTTCTTTACACGCTTTGAGGACAATACAGTGCCACTGACACGGCCCGCTACCAAAACCTGCGGGCTCTCCTGCACTGCAGCCAACAGGAGTAAAACATTTAAACGTGTTAACCCTCGCAAGGCTACACGCCCAGAAGGCATCCCCAGCCGCGTCCTCAGAGCATGCGCAGAAAAGCTGGCTGGTGTGTTTATGGACATATTCAATCCATCCTTATCCCAGTCTGCTGTTCCCACATGCTTCAAGAGGGCCTCCATCGTTCCTGTTTCCAAGAAAGCTAAGGTAACTGAGCTAAATGACTACCGCCCCGTAGCACTCACTTCCGTCATCGTGAAGTGCTTTGAGAGACTATTCAAGGACCATATCACCTCCACCCTACCTGACACCCTAGACCCACTCCAATTTGCTTACAGCCCCAATAGGTCCACAGATGACAAAATCGCAATCACACTGCCCTAACCCATCTGGACAAGAGGAATACCTATGTAAGAATGCTGTTCAACGATTACAGCTCAGCATTTAACAGCATAGTACCCTCCAAACACGTCATCAAGCTCGAGATTCTGGGTCCCGACCCCGCCCTGTGCAACTGGGTCCTGGACTTCCTGACAGGCCACACCCAGGTGGTGAGGGTAGGTAACAACATCTCCACCCCACTGATCCTCAACACTGGGGCCCCACAAGGGTGCATTCTCAGCCCTCTCCTGTACTCCCTGTTCACCCAGGACTCAATCATCAAGTTTGCAGACGACACTAAAGTGTTAGGCTTGATTACCAACAATGACGAGACAGCCTACAGGGAGGGGGAGAGGGCCCTCAGAGTGTGGTGTCAGGAAAATAGCCTCACACTCAATGTCAACAAAACAATGGAGATGATCGTGGACTTCAGGAAACAGTAGAGGGAGCAGCCCCCTCTCCACATCGACGGGACAGTAGTGGAGAGGGTGGAAAGTTCCTCGGCGTACACATCACTGACAAACTGAAATGGTCCACCCACACAGGCAGCGTTGTGAAGAAGGCACAGCAGCGCCTCTTCAACCTCAGGAGGCTGAAGAAATTTAGCTTGTCACCGAAAACACTCACACACTTTTACAGATGCACAATCGAGAGCATCCTGTCGGGCTGTATCACCGCCTGGTATGGCAACTGCTCCGCCCATAACCGTAAGGCTCTCAAGAGGGTGGTGAGGTCTGCACAACGCATCACAGAGGGCAAACTACTTGCCCTCCAGGACACCTACAGCACCCGATGTCACAGGAAGACCAAAAAGATCATCAAGGACAACAACCACCCGAGCCACTGCCTGTTCACCCCGCTACCATCCAGAAGGCGAGGTCAGTACCGGTGCATCAAAGCGGGGACCAAGAGACTGAAAAACAGCTTCTATCTCAAGACCATCAGACTGTTAAACAGCCATCACTAACATTGAGTGGCTGCTGCCAACTCTAGCCATTTTAATAACGGAAAAATGTATGTAAAAAATGTATCACTAGCCACTTTAAAAAATGCTACTTTATTTCATGTTTACAAGCCTACCACTGATGTAATAAATGTATCACTCGCCACTTTAAACAATGCCACTTTATATAAAGTCTATATACCCTACATTACTCATCTCACATGTATATATTGTACTCTATACCGTCTACTGCATCTTGCCTATGCCGTTCGGCCATCACTCATTCATATATTTTTATGTACATATTTTTACTTATTCATTCCTTTACACTTGTTTGTATAAGGTAGTTGTTGTGAAATTGTTAGGTTAGATTACTTGTTAGATATTACTGCATGGCCGGAACGAGAAGCACAAGTATTATGCTACACTCGCATTAACATCTGCTAACCATGTGTATGTGACAAATAAACATTTGATTTGATTTCCATGTCATTGTCTTCCGTTAGCTTGATTAAAAACGGTCTGGGATGTGATTCGGGAGATGATCCTCCTTGCAGCTTCCTGATTTCCTCAATCAGGCGGACGTTTTGTAGTCTCTGTTCCTCCAGCGTTCGTTCCTGAAAATCCTGTTGTGCGGAGATATCAACTCGTCCATGCTGATACTGTGTAAACGTCAACCCTGATCTGACCACGTTATCGTAGTGCCCGCATTCTCCACAAGTGGCAGACCAGGGGGTTTGGTCAAGACGTTTACACAGATCAGACATGGACAGAGTAGAATTAGCTCGGTTTCAAGGGTGTTAATTTAAATAATAAATAAAAAAGTAAAGGATAGGTCTCCCACATGAGACCCTCTCCGGGATACCGTCTTCTGGGCTCCGGGTCTTGCTGTATCCTATCGGGATCAAAACTGCACTCACTCCTGCTACCTCTTTAACTGTCCCCAAACTATACTCTCTCTCTGTGTTGCCCTTCTGGCAGCCCTTGATTACTCACCAACTCCCAATCAGCCCCAATTAGTCCTGGCTGGAGAACCCGTCGAGACCTGGCACGTCCAGCAGATGGAGCCATCGCCTCGTGATGTGCACACCATCTGTCACCAGGCCTCGACGAGTCTCCCCCTGGTGGCTGACCTGCTGTACGTCACACCATATAAAACATAAGTAATATACATATATTACTTTTCCGTATGGGATGGTACAATTAAACCCACCCTGTATTCAACCGGCACACAAAGGCAACCATCTAAATGATGAATCTTATGAAGGCTGAATAACTCATTGCTTACAGTTAACTGCCATTGAATGTATGTCAACCCCACATCCACTTTTGTCCTCCCTCCCTCCTGAAAAGGAGGACTACAAGTAGCACATTGTAAAACTTAGGCCTTTTCACTCCTCCAACGATTAGACAAAGTAACACACTGGCCCTCTTAAAGAGAGAGCAAGAGAGAGAGAGCCGGTGGGAGAAAGATGGAGATAGGGAGAGAGAGAGATAATGAGAGTGATAGAGAGAGAGAGAAAGAGGGATGGAGCAAGGGAGAGTGAGAGAAAGAGAGAATTGGGGCTAAGCAGTGGAGGACTGTGGACACAGCCAAGCAGAATAAAAGCATTGTTCTATTCTCAGTCTAGTCCACATTGGGCCCCTGCACGCGCATCTGTTATTACGTCAGGCTGAATGTGACTGCATGCTGTACTGAACTGAGGACAAGTGAACGGCAGAATCACATGTTGAGCCGATATATCGACATGATGATTGAGACATTGCCTGGTCTCCATGGAGCCATTAGCTCTGCCCACTAGAGAGAGAGAGAGAGAGAGAGAGAGAGAGAGAGAGAGAGAGAGAGAGAGAGAGAGAGAGAGAGAGAGAGAGAGAGAGAGAGAGAGAGAGAGAGAGAGAGAGAGAGAGAGAGAGAGAGAGAGAGAGAGAGAGAAACAGAGAGAGAGAGAGAGAAACAGAGAGAGAGAGAGAGAAACAGAGAGAGAGAGAGAGAAACAGAGAGAGAGAGAGAGAAACAGAGAGATGGGAGGGAAATAGAGAAAGGGAGATAGAAGAGAATGAACGAAGGAGGGAAAGACATATTATGGGAAACTGGGGAGAGGGGAGAAGGAGGAGGAAGCAGTAGACAAGACGAGAGGGTAAAGGGGGAGACATTGGGTGAGTCGAGGGGAGAAGGAAGTGTTGGGCCAGAGAGGGGAGGAGAGGGGGATACAGAGAGGGTTAGACGTGTGGGAGAATCAGAAGCAGGCCAGGCAAATCTGACCTAGTGTACAGAAGGTGTGTGTGCGGTTTGTACAGTTTGTGCAGTCTGACTGAGTGAAAAAGAAACGGGTGCAATAAGTGCACGCATCGGTCAAAGCCATGTTCCTAATTGCAGTTCACACAAAGACTTGTACTTTTGAGAAAGGGGCAGTAATTTTATGAGTTGAAGAAAACTGAAGGAGACATTGGTCATGGAGACATTGGAATTACAGTGGTGCGAGTTGTCTAATAAGTTACATTTTTAACTTAGAATTTCTTAAATTAGGCCTATAATTAATTATACAGTTCAAGTTGGAAGTTTACAAACACTTAGGTTGGAGTCATTAAAACTTGTTTTTCAACCACTCCACAAACTTCTTGTTAACAAAGTATCGTTTTGGCAAGTCGGTTAGGACATCTACTTTGTGCATGACACAAGTCATTTTTCAACAATTTTTTACAGACAGATTATTTCACTGAATCACAATTCCAGTGGGACAGAAGTTTACATACACTAAGTTGACTGTGCCTTTAAACAGCTTGGAAAATTGCAGAAAATGTCATGGCTTTAGAAGCTTAAGATAGACAAATTGACATCATTTGGGTCAATTGGAGGTGTACCTGTGGATGTATTTCAAGGCAATCCTTGCTTGTCACCGTTTCAAAACCGCCATAAAAAAAGCCAGATTATGGTTTGCAACTGCACATGGGGACAAAGATCATACTTTTTGGAGAAATGTCCTCTGGTCTGATGAAACAAAAATAGAACTGTTTGGCCATAATGAACATTGTTATGCTTGGAGGAACAAGGGGGGGGGGGGGGCTTGCAAGCCGAAGAACACCATCCTAGCCATGAAGCACGGGGGTGGCAGCATCGTGTTGTGGGGGTGTTTTGCTGCAGGAGGGACTGGTGCACTTCACAAAATAGATTGCATCATGAGGAAGGACAATTATGTGGATATATTGAAGGAACATCTCAAGACATCAGTCAGGAATTTAAAGCTTGGTCGCAAATGGGTCTTCCAAATGGACAATGACCCCAAGCATACTTTCAAAGTTGTGGCAAAATGGGTTAAGGACAACAAAGTCGGAGTGGCCATCACAAAGCCCTGACCTTTATCCTATACAATATTTGTGGGCAGAACTGAAAAAGCATGTGAGAGCAAGGAGGCCGACAAATCTGATTCAGTTACACCAGCTCTGTCAGGAGGAATGGGCCGAAATTCACCCAACTTATTGTGGGAAGCTTGTGGAAGGCTACCTGAAACGTTTGACCCAAGTTAAAATATTTAAAGACAATGCACCAAATACTAATTGAGTGTATGTAAACTTCTGACCCACTGGAAATGTAATGAAAGGAATACAAACTGAAATAAATCATTCTCACTACTATTATTCTCACATTTCACATTCTTAAAATAAAGTGGTGATCCTAACTCACCTAAGACAGCAAATTTTTACTTGGATTACATTTTTGGAATTGTGAAAAACTGAGTTTACATGTATTTGGCTAAGGTGTATGTAAACTTCTGACTTCAGCTGTATATGTTTTTATGACACATCAAATGTTTATCACCCTGACCACAATGGAAATACGTTCTAAAACTTTTGTGATGTCCTCCATGAAGGGGAGCTTCTACTAAAATTCACCTTTCCAGAAACAAGTCTCTCACCTCTGCCGCTTGCTATAGAGCACCCTCTATATTGTAATTACTTCGCCACCATGGCCTATTTATTGCCTTACCTCTCTTATCCTACCTCATTTGCACATGCTGTTTATAGATTTTTCTACTGTATTATTGATTGTATGTTTGATTACTCCATGTGTAACTCTGTGTTGTTGTATGTGTCAAACTGCTTTGCTTTATCTTGGCCAGGTCGCAGTTGCAAATGAGAACTTGTTCTCAACTAGCCTACCTGGTTAAATAAAGTTGAAATAAAAACTTTTTTTTTTAAATGTCTGTATTAAATGCTTTAGGTTAAATGAATTAGTCTTTGACGATTTTTGAAGCATGCTTTGTCGTCATCGTGCAGTCCGCTCCTATACTGTGGGTCTGCCATCCTCCTCAATTTGTCAAAGGACCAGCCTCCACTGATCCACATGTGTGGTTGTATTATGTTTTTAAATTGTCAAATAAATCAACAAAAAGTGTCTCTGTTGTTAACTTTTAGCATAACTGGTTTCAGATTCAGTATTACTGTGCCGAGAACACCTACTGACCCAAATAATTACATGCACAACGTAAACAACTATCCATCCTAGATTCATCATCAAATTACCATAATATAAGGCAGCAAAACGTTATTTGTCCCGTTCCTGTAGAGGTTCTGTGCCATTCACATGAGCACTGCTGTGAAAAAGCCCTGGATTAGCTGACAACCCCTTTTTTCATTGGCTTTTACCCAAAAGGTCCTGTTTCGAAAGCACGGGTCTCCCTGAATTATGCACTGGGGTCAGTCTCTCTCTTCTCTGTGTTAACTAGTATGTGGTATTGCTATGGTAACACACAACTTATCACTGTCCAAGCAACTAGATAAGATACACATTAGTAGGCAACTGTAAAGCCAAGGTTATTCCAAATGTCAGCATTACATAAAACAGCAGCAAGTAAAGCCTTTATGGATGAAAGTAATAGGTAGCTTATTATCTTTTCCTAGGAATTTATGAGGACAACGGGAACCTAAGTGAGTGTCAGACTGAGACAGACAGCATGTGCCATTTGTTATCTTCTCAAAACAATTTGTACAATCTTAAAAAACACTTATTTTTAAAAATGTTGTGCTTATTTTCAGCTAACAAATTGAAACAACACCCTATAGAGAAGCAGAAACAGACTGGCAATAGGGCAGATCAGGCAAGAGCCAGATGGTCTGGTCCTAAATTTTCTGTCTAAATTGGTGTTGCATATATTTATCATTATGTGTCTAATAATGGAGCCCTCGAATGGGAAATGGGCCGGTGTGTTAGAAATTCCGGGCTGATTTTTGGTCCGTCCCTGTAGTGAAGTAAAAAATCTCCTAAAACATCAAAGTTAACTACTGTATCTGGCATGTACAAAATTGATGATTTATGCTAAATATCTTGCTCCGTTAGTTTGTTTTGCAGATAGACCATTTTTTTCTGAGTGGAAAACAGTGTGCCAGGTCAGCTTGCCCTAGTCAGAGTGCATCCGCTTATGATGAGGTCCCCGTGGCCCATATCACAGCCTGTTACATGAGCGAACCCAGATAAGAACAGATGGCTGGAAATGTACTGAAATGAAGTCATAAATTCACTGATAACAAGTATCTCAGCATATACACAATATGTTTTCCCTGCTGCCGCATGATCTCGCTGACCTGCAAAGTTAAAGATTATTGGCCTAATGTTTATGGCTAATTGTTGGAAAGATACTCCATTGTGACACCCATTCAAAGTTCCTGTTGTGGTGACAAGATTTACAATCACATCAGTTGTTGTTGTTTTGTCAGTGTAAATCAGATGTCATGTAAAGGAACTATCCATCAAATGTCCTACTGTTAAGGCCTTGGAACAGGCCCAGCTACTGAATGTAAAAGAGCTGCATTAGTCACTTCAGTTTACCTCATTATTCTGATTCAATCCATCTGACACACACACACACACACACACACACACACACACACACACACACACACACACACACACACACACACACACACACACACACACACACACACACACACACACACACACACACACACACACACACACACACACACACACACACACACACACACACACACACACACACACACACACACACACACACACACACTTGCATAGGACTTCTGACAACACACCGCAGGTGATGAAAACAAAACCTAATATAACTCAAACGGAAAGCATTTGCATTTTTGCGCAGTCCAGGCAGTGCTGAGAGGGCCTGCTATTTGTTCTGGTTCTGGTTGGATGTGTTGGGGAACTGGGAGGTAGGGAGACCAGCACGCCTCTGCAACCAGTGGGTCCAAATGAAGAGGGATCAAATTCATTCTTGTGACCAGTGACCACAGGCTTGGCTGCAGGGTCAAAGAAGAAAATATGTAAAATATTTATGATACAAACATTGCTCATGAGGTTTCATGTGTCACCTGAATGAGCTACCATGTAAATATGTGGTATTGGTAAGATAAACCAATTAAAATAGTTCTGATTAATTCATTATTGGATAGTCAAGAAAAAATGTTTCACTCCATTGCTTTTGCAAAAGGTTAGCCTTCAGTTATCCAAGGGAGCATAACACTGCAAAAGTTGGTTAAGTGATTTCTGGAAGGCTTCAAAATAACAAGGTGTTGGGCCATGTAACCGACTACTGTCTTTTTCCGGAACTTTCGCACAATCTGTCTCACTGCCATGCTTCAGAGCCTTGTGTCTGTGCTAGAGTTGATGACCTCCCTCAGACTGTTGCAGTGATAGAGGTCACAGCCATTACACTACAGAGGGAAGGGGAAAGTGGAGGGACTGTGGATTTGTGGCAGCCAATACTCCATCAAAGTGCCTGGGTTTTGAGGATTGTTTAAAGAGGAATACCTCAGGGTTGTACGTTGTGACCTCTTACATTTTCAGTTCAATTTTCTGCAAAAACATTGGACAATATTGAATGAACTCGCACATCAATTTAGAGCTGTACAACCACTTTTGGTTTGCCAATGGATTACATTTGATGACTTATTATGAATGAACAATAGACCAATAGGCTTCTTAGTGACTGGTGTGAACTGTGTTGGGCTCTTTCCTAATATGGAAACATTCTTTGGCTGCAAAGTTGTCCAAGATTGTCTGTCACCAAGGGATGAAGCTGTTGGGAAAATTCCTAAAATGGAGCCATTCTTTGCCTGCATAAGGCATATGCATATGCATGTAAATAGTCATTTACAACATTAACAATGTCTACACTGTATTTCAGATCAATTTGATGTTTTTTAATGGACAAAAAAATGTGCATTTCTTTCAAAAACAAGGACATTTCTAAGTGAGCCCAAACTTTTGAACGGTAGTGTACCTACATGTACGCTACGGTCAGAAGACACAGGCCACCTAATTGTCCCTATAATTTCTAAGCAAACAGCTGGAGGCAGGGCTTTCTCCAGTATAGCTCCATTTTTTTGGAATGGTCTGCCTATCCATGTGAGAGATGCAGACTTGGTCTCAACCTTTAAGACGAAGAAGAATCATCTCGTCAGTAGGTCCTATGATTGAGTGTAGTCTGACCCAGGGGTGCGAAGGTGAACGGCAAGGCTGTCATGACTTCCGCCGAAGTCGGGTGCTCTCCTTGTTCGGTGGCGCTCGGGGCTCGGCGTCGCCGGTCTTCTAGCCATCGTCAATCCACTTTTCATTTTCCATTTGTTGTCTTGTTTTTCCACACACCTGGTTTCAATTCCCTCATTTACGTGTTGTGTATTTAACCCTCTGTTCCCCCATGTCTTTGTGTGGGATTGTTTATTGTAGTGCTTGTGCACGTTCCCCGTGAGCGAGTTATTTTTGTGCCTATTTATCTTGTTGTTCTGGATGCCGTTGGTTTTGCTTAATAAATCTCGTAAATCTCTTATTACCAAGTTCTGCTCTCCTGCGCCTGACTTCTCTGCTGCCAATTACGCACCCCGCCACAAAGGCACTGGAGTGACGAACCACCCTTAATGTCTCTGCCTGGCCGGCTCCCCTCTATCAACTGGGATTCTCTGCCTCTGACCCTATTATGGGGGGCCGAGTCACTGGCTTATTAATGCCCTTCCATGCCGTCCCTAGGAGGGATGCGTCACGTCATGCCAAGCTTTTTTCACTATACTCAACTTGAGTGGGTTGTGTCACTGATGTGATCTTCCTGTCCGGTTTTGCGCCCTCTCAGTCTCATGTGGTGCAGGAGATCTTTGTGGGCTGTACTCAGCCTTGTCTCAGGGTACTAATTTTGTGGTCTGTTGATATCCCTCTAGTGGTGTGGGGGCTGTGCTTTGGCAAAGTGGGTGGGGTTAAACTGGTTGGCCCTGTCCGGTGTTATCATCGGACACAGCCACAGTGTCCCCCGACCTCCCGTCTCAGCCTCCAGTATCTATGCTGCAATAGTCTATGTGCTGAGGGGCTAGGGTCAGTCTGTCTTATCTGGTGAAATTCTCCTGTCTTATCTGGTGTCCTGTGTGAACTTAAGTATGCCCCCCACTTGGTTGTGGGGCTGATCAGTTTTTTGCTGTTTTTCCTGTGGCTATTGAACCCTGACCTGTTCACCAGATGTGCTACCTTGTTGTGCTGCTGCTCCAGTTTCAACTGTTCTGCCTGCACCTATGGAACCCTGAACTGTTCACCAGACATGCTACTTGCTGTTTTCGACCCTCTCTCTCTCTCTCTCTCTCTCTCTCTCTCTCTCTCTCTCTCTCTCTCTCTCTCTCTCTCTCTCTCTCTCTCTCTCTCTCTCTCTCTCTCTCTCTCTCTCTCTCTCTCTCTCTCTCTCTCTCTCTCTCTCTCTCTCTCTCTCTCTCTCTCTCTCTCTCTCTCTCTCTCTCTCTCTCTCTCTCTCTCTCTCTCTCTCTCTCTCTCTCTCTCTCTCTCTCTCTCTCTCTCTCTACCACACCTGCTGTCTCGACCTCTAAATGCTCGGCTATGAAAAGCCAACTGACATTTACTCCTGAGGTGCTGACCTGTTGCACCCTCTACAACCACTGATTATTATTTGACCCTGCTGGTCATCTATGAAGATCTTGTGAAGAACGATTTGGCCTTATAATCTCTACTCGACACAGCCAGAAGAGGACTGGCCACCCCTCAGAGCCTGGTTCCTCTCTAAGTTTCTTTCTGGGTTCCTGCCTTTCTGGGGAGTTTTTCCTAACCGCTGTGCCACTACATCTGCATTGCTTGCTGTTTGGGGTTTTAGGCTGGGTTTCTGTATAAGCACTTTGTGACATCTGCTGATGGAAAAAGTGCTTTATTAAGAAATTTGATTTGATGACTAACACAAGAAAGTTCAACATACAATAAATCTTTTTAATCAAGTATAATAGCATGAAAAATATTACAAATATGGTTGGCAAGTAGCCTAGCGGTTAGAGTGTTGTGCCAGTAATCAAATGGTTGCTAGTTCGAATCCCAGAGCCGACAAGGTGAAGAATCTGTGGATCTCTCCTTGAGCAAGGCACTTAAACCCTAACTGCTCCAGGGTTGCTGTCAATAATGGCTGATTCCTGGCCGTGACCCACTCTCTGAGGGTGCCGGGGTATGCAAAAAACACCTCACACTCATACAGGTTGGACAAATATAAGCACCCCTATTTGATGTGGGAGGTTTAGATTTCGGCTGCACCTTAAAATCTAGGTTGGTTTTGAGAACTGTCTTTTTCCACGGGCAATAGATACATCCCAAAGAACAAAATAATGTTTTGTTAGCCTATTCATTTAGACACGTGAGTACTTTGTGACCAAACGTGGAAATCCATCCCCCCTTTTCTACTTAACTGCATGTCTTTCCCCTTTGATTTCATGAAGAGCAGCTGTTTATGAGCATAGATATTCCTACACTGAGTATACAAAACATTAGGAACACCTTCCTAATATTGAGCAGTGGCTCATGTGCTTCTTTTACCCCTCCAGGGTGTTTATTTTACAGATACAGTACAAACCTCCAATTGTTTACAAACCTCCAGTTGTTTACTTGTTGACCCGGTAATCCTCCTTTTCCCCCCTTTTTTCCATGAAAGGTTACTTTCACCCAACTTTCCATAACCTACAACCTCCTTTCCATAGCCAAAATGACTAGCTATATTCAATGTGAGGGAAAACTGTAAATAGACCTTGGATTAGCTGAAGCAGAAGGAGTTAAGCCACTGGGGTAATTACCTTCGTCCGAAAGCGCATTTAACCATCAGAGCTTTGGTCTGTCTGCTGTTGAGCTGAGTGTGTGTTGTACAGGCTTATTGGGCTATATCTCAAGATTTAGAGGTGGAAAATATGAAAGAGAGCATTACTGGGATTAATCACACTACAGCCTATGCTTTTAAAGGCATGAATTAATAGTGATGTGGATTGTTGAAGATAACATTGTGTTAGCTAATGGAACACTTAATCAGTCATCACAGTCAATTATGAAGTAGTATGTGTGTGTGTGTGTGTGTGTGTGTGTCCAGAAAATGTGTCCATTGTTGCTCAACAATGGAACGTATTTTACAACTGCGTATGTATGTTTGTTTTGTTGTGAGAGCTTCTGGTAAATTGTGGCAAAGTGAGCGAGAGGCCATTTGGTATGCGGTGTGTTGTTTGTATCTCCTAAGAGTTTCTCACCTGCACATCCCCGTGACAAAGAGTGTTTGTGCGTGTGTGTTTGTGTGTACATGTGTGCATGCGTGTGTGTGTGGAATGGCTTTGTCCTTGCTTTCCTCAGATTAAGGAGCCACTGAATATCCCCAAGGCTCTTTGAACAAGGGAGAAGAGGGCGAAGGAAAGATTATAAATACCTAAGATGGTTTGTTAAATGCGCAATTTTTTTTTTTATGAATATGTGATGGAAATGTTATATTTGTTTTTTCTATTTACCAATTTCTGTGTTCATGCCAGTGATTGACTGAACGAATACTCACTATCAGTAGCTGCAATTTGGCAGTACGCCCAGACCTTCGTTTTGAGAACGAAAGGTACCTCAATTTCAAGGTCTCAGCTTAGAGAGAAGAAGTCTTGTGAGGTATTGGTCTGTCACATGTTATGAACCAGTATTGGTCGGTCACATGAATGAAACAAAACGGCAATGATGAATTAATTATGCAAATATAACTTGTCTGTGTATAGCCGTATATAAAAAGGGGGCGGAGTTGCAATCTACTGCAGCGTTAGACTGCAGAGTTCTGTTATACTATCTGTAATATTTGTGTTGTGGAGAAATGACCAGGCAGGAGATGGGAGTACAGTTAGTTTTCGTTTAGTGAAAACCCCTCGTGCTCTACAGTTCCCGGCACCCTAGTGCATTCCGTTACTGTGTGTGGTGTGTTACGGTAAGTAAACAGGAACCGGGGAAGCCTTTGGTGGGTGGGCACAGACTGAACCTCGAGTCTAGTCCGGGCCTTCTTAAAGGTTTGCATGGCTCTCTCCGCTGCTCCGTTTGATGCCGGATGGTAAGGTGGTGACAGGATGTGCCTTACTCCGTTGTTCTTGAGAAACATTTAAAAATCATTTGACGTGAAAGGAGGGCCATTGTCCGACACGAGCTCCTTGACTAGTCCAAAGGATGAAAACAGGTGTCTGAGAAGATTGATGGTCTTCTCAGCTGTGGTCAGTTGAGTAGGGAACACTTCCATCCACTTGGAATGGACATTTGGACATTGACGACAACAAGGAAATGTTGCTTGTCAATCTCGGCGTAATCCACATGGATGCGTTCCCAAGGTGTAGCAGCCCAGGACCATGGATGAAGAGGTGCAGCAGCAGGCTTGTTGTGAACAGCTTCACAAGGTGAGCAGTGGCCTACATGCTGTTGAATGTCCTGATCCAGTCCAGGCCACCACAGATAACTGCGAGCGAGTGCTTTCATTCGAGTGATCCATGGATGTCCCTCATGCAGGTCAGATAGCAGTCTCCTCTGGAATTTGTGAGGTACCACCACCCTTGATCCCCACAGAACACATCCTTGATCAGTGGACAACTGGTCTTTCTTGTCGATGAATGGACGAAGGTTATCGTAATTTACGAAGGTTGGCCAACCGCCTAATGTTAAGTCCAAGACTTTGGAAAGCACTGAGACTTTCCTTGTTTCCTCTGCTATGTCTGAAGCAGTTCGTCGATGAGAGAGATCTGGAAGACTGCTCTATCATCTTCACAGTCTGAGTCACTATTGCATGGTAGTCTTGAAAGTGCATCGGCATTTGCCAAGTTCCATTGTGTGTTGGAATATCGCTGGAGCTGTCGAGATTCCATAGGCCAAGCGATTGAATCTGAATAGCCCCTTGTGTGTATTGATGGTCAGATACTGTTCTGACTCCGGATCCAGCTTCAGTTGCTGATAAGCGAATGCCAGGTCCAGCTTACTGAAAACCTTCCCACCAGCTAGAGTGGCAAGCAGATCTTCAGCGTTTGGTAGTGGATATTCCTTTACTGTGATTTACTGTGAGCTTGTAGTCACCGCACATTCTGACGGTCTTGTCTTTCTTTGGGACTACAACAATCGGAGCGGCCCAGTCGCTCCTCGCTACTTTCGTAGCGTTATGTTATTCTTCTGTAGGCGGTCAATTTCCTTCTCTACTGCTTCCTTAAGAGCATAGGGAACTGGACGTGGTTTGTGAAAGATAGGCTTGGTTCCTTCTTGCACACTGACTTTTGCTGTGAAGTCTTGTATTTCACCGTAGCCATCTTTGAAAAGTTATTTGTGCGTCTCCAGCATGTTAGTGAGTGTAGCGTCTACTCCATCCATTCTCCATCTACTCCAAACTCACTGGTTTGTCATTTCTCAGACTGAAGATTTCTCCCCAGTTCAACTTGATCTTTTGTAGCCAGTTTCTGCCTAGCAAGGCTGATTTTTCTCCTTTAACAATGACAAGCGGTAGCGTCCACTCCTTCCCCTCATACCGGACTGGTACCTGGATCTGCCTTAACACAGGAATAGTGTCACCAGTGTATGAAGAAAGGCGGATGGACGCGGGCTGAAGAGGGCACTCTTTCAGTTTTTCTTTGTACAGTCTCTCTGGAACCAGAGATACAGACGCTCCGGTGTCCAGCTGCATTTTTACTGGTTTTCCCGCTAAATCCATGTTGAGATAGATTCCATATTTTAGTTGTTGAGCTGTGTACACTGTGAACAGTTCCACTACTGTTTCAGTTGTACCTTCCTCTTCTTGTGCTGCGTCTGACACTTTGTGCGCTCTTGCTGTGCGTTTCGAGGCTTCACACACTCTCTGTAAATGTCCGACCTTTCCACAATTGTGGCACTTTTGATTTTGGAATCGACATTCACTGTGCTGATGATTATCTCTGTAGCATCTGTAGCAACTTGGCTTAGACCTTTGAGATGTGGGCTGCTTTGTTCTTGTGTAACCTTGAGGACGGGACTGAGAAAAGTGTGACTTTTGTGAGCCTTTTTCACCACGTGCATCACTGACCTTGTGAACACCTTTCTGACGTTCTGCATGTCCCGATAGCTTAATAGTATCCCTGTGGGCAAGCTCGAGTCCAAGTGTTATATCACAGGCTTTCTTAAAGGTCAGGTCCTTCTCTGACAGAAGCCTTCTGTGATATGTTTCACCTGTGAGACCAAATACAAACTTGTCTCGGAGAGCTTCATCAAGAAATTGTGCAAACTCACATGTACTTGCGAGCCTTTTCAAAGCACGGATGTAGTCAGCCATGGTTTCCCCTTGACTCTGGTGACGTTGGTCAAATCTGAAACGTTCTGTAATGAGAATTGGCTTAGGCTTGAAATACCTTGAAAGAGTTTCAGTCAGTTCTGCATAGTTCAACTCCACTGCTTTTATTGGTTCAATGAGACCTTTCAGCAATCCATACTCAGGTGGACCCAAAACACTGAGAAATACGTCTGCTTTCTTTTTATCTTTGATTTCATTTGCAGCCAGCCAATGCTCAAAACACTCCAAATAGGAATTAAAATCCTCGTTTGTAGCCTCAAACTCTGGTACTCGACCAATGGTTGCCATTTTCACAGTTAATTGTTCAGTTTCCTTATTCCTTGTATTCCTTAATTTTCTGAATTTGTATCTAATTCTTCACTTCAGAAGTTTCTGCAATTACTTAATTCACTGCACTCATTTGTAATAATGTACACACCGTGTTACGTTCCTTCTTCCTTTTTTTTTCTTGACAATATTTCTCCACTGAGATCGCCTAATTTCAATGGGTTCAATGACAGTTTTTTTTATTTAACCACCAGAGGGCAGTGTCGCTATTCTGGACTCCAATACTCTTGCTACTTGGCAGCTCCTGAATACTGTACCTACTAGCAGTGCTTAGCCTTCTCTACTGGCTGAAGAAAATAAAAAATAACTGACAAATTACATAATTATTTTGAGTTTCATTACTCACGCAACATTCTTCCCATCAAGCAATGTCCGTTTATGTAGTTTAATCACCTCGCCGCCACTGTAATATTTGTGTTGTTGAGAAATGACCAGGCAGGAGACGGGAGTACAGTTAGTTTTCCTTTAGTCAAAACCCCTCGTGCTCTACAGTTCCCGGCACCCTAGTGAGCATGTGCATTAGGTGTATTAACGTAACACTGCCGTAATACATTACTGCTTAGTAACAGCACAGTAACTAATATAAACAGATGTAGATCCCAGATACTACACTATCCAGGTCTGTGTCCAAACAATTCGATCTTCTACCTCTAAAAATCCACCTCTCCAAAAACAAGTCTCTCACAGTTGCCGCTTGTTATAGACCACCTTCAGCCCCCAGCGGTGCCCTGGACACCATTTGTGATTTGATTTTCCACCATCTATCTTCAGAGCTCGTACTGTTAGGTGACCTAAACTTGGACATGCTTAACACCCCGGCTGTCCTACAATCAAAGATTGATGCCCTCAATCTCACACAAATTATCAATGAACCTACCAGGTACAACCCCAAATCCGTAAACACGGGCACCCTCATAGATATCATCCTGACCAACCTGCCCTCTAAAACGCTCCCTAAAACAATTCAGCGTATAGGCCTTTCTAATCGACCTGGTCTGGGTATCATGGAAGGATATTGAACTCATTCCGTCAGTAGAGGATGCCTGGTTATTCTTTAAAAAGTGCTTTCCTCACCATCTTAAATAAGCATGCCCCATTCAAACAATTTAGAACCGGGGACAGATATATCCCTTGGTTCACTCCAGACCTGACTGCCCTTGACCAGCAAAAAAAACATCCTGTGGCGTACTGCATTAGCATCGAATAGCCTCCGCGATATGTAACCTTTCAGGGAAGTTAAGAACCAATATACACAGGCAGTTAGGAAAGCTAAGGCTAGCTATTTCAAACAGAAATTTGCATCCTGTAGCACAAACTCAAAAAAGTTTTGGGACACTGTAAAGTCCATGGAGAATAAGAGCACCTCCTCCCAGCTGCCCACTGCACTGAGGCTAGGAAACACTGTCACCACGGTAAATCCATGATAATTGAGAATTTCAACAAGCATTTGCTGGCCAATGCTTTCCACCTGACTACCCCTACGCCGTTCAACAGCCCTGCACCCACCACAGCAACTTGCCCAAACCTCCCCCATTTCTCCTTCACCCAAATCCAGATAGCTGATGTTCAGAAAGAGTTGCAAATTCTGGACCCCTACAAATCAGCAGGGCTAGACAACCTGGACCCTCTCTTGTAAAATTATCCGCTACAATTGTTGCAACCCCCATACTAAACAAAGACAAAAAAAAGGAAATAAAGGTCAGAACGTGACAATTAGTAGCCTGTTCAACCTCTCTTTCATATCGTCTGAGATCCCCAAAGATTGGAAAGCTGATGCGGTCACTCTAGACCCAAACTGTTACAGACCTATATCTATCCTACCCTGTCTTTCTAAGGTCTTCGAAAGCCAAGGTAACAAACAGATCACCGACCATTTCGAATCCCACCGTACCTTCTCCACTATGCAATCTGGTTTCCGAGCTGTTAATGGGTGAAACTCAGCCACGCTCAAGGTCCTAAACTATATTATAACCGCCATCGATAAAAGGCAATACTGTGCAGCCGTATTCATGAACCTGGCCAAGGTTTTCGACTCTGTCAATCACCACATTCTTATCGGCAGATTCAACAGCCTTGGTTTCTCAAATGACTGCCTCGCCTGATTCACCAACTACTTCTCAGACAGAGTTCAGTGTGTCAAATCAGAGGGCCTTTGTCCGGACCTCTGGCCGTCTCTATGGGGGTGCCACAGGGTTAAATTCTCGGGTCGACTCTTATCTCTGTACATATCAATGATGTCGCTCTTTCTGCTGGTGATTCTCTGATCCACCTCTACGCAGACGACACCATTCTGTATACCTCTGGCCTTTCTTTGGACACTCTGTTAACAAACCTCCAGAAGAGCTTCAATGCCATACAACTCTCCTTCCGTGGCCTCCAACTGCTCTTAAATGCAAGTAAAACTAAATGCATGCTCTTCAACCAATCACTGCCCGCACCTGCCCGCCCGTCCAGCATCACTTCTCTGGAAGGTTCTGACTTAGAATATGTGGACAACTATAAATACCTAGGTGTCTGGTTAGATTGTAAACTCTCCTTCCAGACTCACATTAAGCATCTCCAATTCAAAATTAAATCTAGAATCAGCTTCCTATTTTGCAACAAAGCATCCTTCACTTATGCTGCCAAACATACCCTCATAAAATTGTCTATCCTACCGATCCTTGACATTGGCGATGTCATTTACAAAATAGCCTCCAATGCTCTACTCAGCAAATTGGATGCAGTCTATCACCGTTTTCATCCATTTTGTCACCAAAGCCCCATATACTACCCACCACTGCAGCTTGTATGCCCTCATTGGCTGGCCCTCGCTTCGTATTCGTCGCCAAACCCACTGGCTCCGGGTCATCTATAAGTCTTTGCTCGGTAATGCCCCGTCTTAAATCAGCTCACTGGTCACCATTGCAGCAACCACACGCTCCAGCAGGTATATTTCACTGGTCACCCCCAAAGCCAATTCCTTGCCACTACGGCCTATTTATTGCCTTACCTCCCTAATCTTACCTCATTTGCACACACTGTATACAGATTAGTTCTATTTTTTCTATTATTGACTATATGTTTGTTTATTCCATGTGTAACTCTGTGTTGTTTGTGTCGCACTGCTTTGCGTTATCTTGGCCAGGTCGCAGTTGTAAATGAGAACTTGTTCTCAACTGGCCTACCTGGTTAAATAAAATAAAAAATAAAAATATAAGACAACTGCTGGGACTGCCCCAGCTTAGCTCCTGACAGACGTTCACTATAGTGCATTAAGTTTGTTGGAACCTCTCCAGTGTGCTGACAATAAACAACGATTCATATAAGATTGACTTTGAGTGTCCCTGTGTGAGAATTTCCAAGACAAATAATTGAAACGATAACTAATTTATCAACTGTACATTATAATGTATTTGCTGTAGTAATATGATTGTATGAGGGAAGATGCTTGTCTCATCTCAGCACTCCAACATTATAGCTTTGGTCAAAGGTTATCAGTTGTTGGGCCTGATGCACTAACTTAACCTTTTCACTATAAAATAAAACATTTAAAAAATAAGGTAAAAAACCTGTTGTCTTTTTGTAGACCTTTGGAAAAGTGGTGCAAATTTCACACAGATATTTACACAAGTCAGTCAGAAGATAATCAGTCAGTTCAAGTTTAGCTTCCTTGGTTTCTTACATCCTTTGTTTATCCTATTGTCCTGTATCCAAGCTGCCTCTCAAATGGAAGCAATGAGGTAGAGAATGTGGCATGGCACCCATAGTCTGCCTGTTCCCTCCAGCCAGCCTGCTGCCAGCTCTATTCAGCTAGGGCTTAGCGGGTCTATCGGAAAATCCAGTGAGGTCATGGGGGGTTGGGGGGTATGGAATGTGGTCCATAATACGCCAGCCAAGCAGTCTTCCATCCAAGAAGAATATACCACACGGCAGCTGTGGATTATGGCGACATACAAGTGTAAGATCTTAATTTGGTCACCCTGTTGTGTAAGAAAACTTGTAGTGAGGTCAAGGTTTAAAGAGCAACTGTAGGCAACAAACAATTTCTCTGATTGAAAACGGCATTCGGTGCATTCGGAAAGTATTCAGACCCTTTGACCTTTTCCACATTTTGTTGCGTTACAAGCCTTATTCTAAAATGTATTAAATGCAATGTGTTAATCATCAATCTACAAAAATACCCCATAATGACAAAGCGAAAACAGATTTTTCAGAAATTTGAGCAAAAAACTGGTGCATCCCGTTTCCATTGATCATCCTTGAGATGTTTCTACAACTTGATTGGAGTCCACCTGTGGAAAATTACATTGATTGGACATGATTTGGAAAGGCACACAGCTGTCTATATAAAGGTCCCACAGTTGATAGTGCATGTCAGAGCAAAAACCAAGTCATGAGGTCGAAGGAATTGTCCGTAGACAGGATTGTGTCGAGGCACAGATCTGGGGAAGGGTACTAAAAAATCTCTGCAGCATTGAAGGTCCCCAAGAACACAGTGGCCTCCATCATTCTTAAATGGAAGACATGTGGAACCACCAAGACTCTTCCTAGAGCTGGCCGCCCAGCCAAACTGAGCAATCAGGGGAGAAAGGCCTTGGTCAGGGAGGTGACACCGAACCTGATGGTCACTCTGACAGAGATCTAGAGTTCCTCTGTCTCCACAGCACTCCACCAATCAGGCCTTTATGGTAGAGTGGCCAGACGAAAGCACCTCTTCACAAAAACGCACATGACAGCCTGCTTGGAAGGAGTCTGACCATGACAAACAAGATTCTCTGGTCTGATGAAACCAAGATTGAACTCTTTGGTCTGAATGCCAAGCATCACGTCTGGAGGAAACCTGCCACCATCCCTATGGTGAAGTATGGTGGTGGCAGTGTCATGCTGTGGGGATGTTTTTGAGAGGCAAGGACTGTGAGACGAGTCATGATCGAGGGAAAGATGAACGGAGCAAAGTACAGAGAGATCCTTGATGAAATCCTGCTCCAGGGTGCTCAGGACCTCAGACTGGGGGCGAAGGTTCACCTTCGAAAACAGCCAAGACAACACAGGAGTGGCTTCGGGACAAGTCTCTGAACATCCTTGAGTGGTCCAGCCAGAGCCCAGACTTTAATCTGATCGAACATCTCTGGATAGACCTGAAAAAAGCTGTGCAGCGACACTCCCCGTCCAAACCGACAGAGTTTGAGAGGATCTGCAGAGAAGAATGGGGAGAAACTCCCCAAATACAGGTGTGCCAAGCTTGTAGCGTCATACCAAAAATGACACGAGGCTGTAATCGCTGCCAAAGGTGCTTCAACAAAGTACTGAGTGAAGGGTCTGATTACAAATCAAATTTTGACACGTGCCGAATACAAGTGTAGACTTTACTGTGAAATGCTTACTTACAAGTCCTTAACCAACAGTGCAGTTCAAGAAGAGTTAAGAAAATATTTACCAAGTAGACTAAAGTGAAGTGACTATGCATAGATAATAAACATCTTGTAGCAGCAGTGTACAAAGGGAAAGGGGGGGAGTGTCACGCCCTGACCCTAGAGAGCCTTTTAATGTCTCTATTTTGGTTTGGTCAGGGTGTGATTTGGGTGGGCATTCTATGTTCTGATTTCCATGTTTTGTGTTTCTATTGTTTTGCCGGGTATGGTTCTCTGATTGGGAATCATACTTAGGCAGCCTTTTCCCCTTTTGTTATTGTGGGAAGTTATCTTTGTTAGTGGCACTCTAGCCCTTGTAAGCTTCAGGATCGTTTTTGTGTTTCTTTGTTTTGTTGGTATAATTGATATATATAAATAAATTAATGTATGCTCACAACGCTGCGCTTTGGTCCACTTCTTCTTCAGACGGTCGTGACAGGGAGGGATTAATTGTTCAGCAGTCTTATGGCTTGGGTAGAAGCTGTTGAGGAGCCTTTTGATCCTAGACTTGGCGTTCCAGTACCGCTTGCTGTGCAGTAGCAGAGAAACAGTCTATTTTGTGACTGGAGTCTGACTATTTTATGGGCTTTCCTCTGACACCACCTATTATTTAGGTCCTGGGTGGCTGGAAGCTTGGCCCCAGTGATGTACTGTACTGTTTGAACTACCCTCCATAGTGCCTTACGGTCAGATGCCGAGCAGGTGCCATACCAGGCGGTCAGGATGCCGGTCTCGATGGTGCAGCTGTAGAACCTTTTTCAGGATCTGGGGACCCATGCCAAATCTTTTCAGTCTCCTGAGGGGGAAAAGCTTTTGTCGTGCCCTCTTCACAACTGTCTTGGTATGTTTGGACCATGATAGTTTGTTGGTGATGTGGACACCAAGGAACTTGAAACTCTCGACCCGCTCAACTACAGCCCCGTCGATGTTAATGGGCGCCTGTTTGGACAGCCTTTTCCTGTAGTCCACGATCAGCTCCTTTGTCTATATCACATTGAGGGAGAGGTTGTTGCCCTGGCACCACACTGCCAGTTCTCTGACCTCCTCCCCATAAGCCGTCTCAACGTTGTTGGTAATCCGGCCTACCAATGTTGTGTCGTCAGCAAACTTAATGATGGTGTTGCAGTCGTGGGTGAACAGGGAATACACCCAGTGTTAAGGATCAGTGTGGCAGAACTGTTGTTGCCTACTCTTACCACCTGGGGGTGGCCCGTCAGGAAGTCCAGGATCCAGTTGCAGAAGGAGGTGTTTAGTCCCAGACTCCTTAGCTTAGTGATGAGCTTTCGTGGGCACTATGGTGTTGAACACTGAGCTGTAGTCAATGAACAGCCCTCTTACATAGGTGTTCCTTTTGTCCAGGTGTGGAGTGCGATTTAGATTGCGTCATCTGTGGATCTGTTGGGGCGGTATGCGAATTGGAGTGGGTCTAGGGTGTCCGGGAGGATGCTGTTGATGAGAGCCATGTCCAGCCTTTCAAAGCACTTCATGGCTACCGACATGAGTGCCACTGTGCGGTAATCATTTAGGCTGGTTACCTTCGCTTCCTTGGGCACAGGGACTATGGTGGTCTGCTTGAAACATGTAGGTATTACAGACTCGGTCTGGGAGAGGTTGAGAATGTCAGTGAAGACACTTCCTGGTAATCCGTCTGGCCCAGTGGCTTTGTGAATGTTGACCTGTTTAAAGGTTTTGTTCACATCAGCTACCGAGCGCGTTAGAGAGCTGGTGCTCTCGTGCATGCTTCAGGGTTGCTTGCCTCGAAGCGAGCATAAAAGGACTTTAGCTCATCTGGTAGGCTCACATCACTGGGCAGCTCGCGTCTGGGTTTCCCTTTGTAGTCCATAATAGTTTTCAAGCCCTGCCACATCCGACGAGCGTCAGAGACGGTGTAGTAGGATTCAGTCTTAATCATGTATTGACTTACTTATGAAATGTGATATTTCATTTTTTTTTTTTACAAATCGAAACATTTCTGTAAACCTGTTTTGCTTTGTCATTATGGGGTATTGTATGTGTATATTGGTGAGGGAAAAAAAACATTTAATAATTTTTTAGAATAAGGCTGTAACGTAACCAGTTGTGGAAAAAGTCAAGGGATCTGAATATTTTCCGAATGCACCGTGTATGATGTGAAGGATAGTTTATTCTACATGTAACTGTTACATTTTAAAGTTATCAAAACACGTTGTTTAGAATATCTACATAAGTTCAGCAATTGCACTCTTTATGTAAAAGGAGTGAGTAAATGGCTGCAGGCAAGTCAGGCGCAGGAGAGCATAAATGGGAAGTCGTGACACTTTAGTAGTCTACAGAGTGGTATGAGAAGAGTACAAACCTCCTGCATCTCACATCTGCCATATGCCAAATGTTTGTCTAGCTGGGTTGAGGCAAACTAGACATATCTAGAATAGTGTAATGCACCCCACCCATCCTTCCACTTCACTGCATCTGTCCATAACCTGTAATACATTACAATGTATAATGATCACTGCATGTAAACACTAATCAGAGTTGTGGTGGTAAAAGGACTGTATCTTGATGAAACTGTTGCTGGGTTGAGTTGGGGCTATCGTGGTGGTGTGTCCACTAAAACAGAGAGGAGGATTGCAGTTGAATGGGCTGGTGCAGTTTTATTATTGCAGTTTGAATGATGAATGGATATTAGGATGTGGCTTGTAAGGCCTTGGAGATTGGATTGATGTGGTGGTTAAATCATATCACACACAATGGGAGGAAGGATAGGGCCACCACGTGGCATCACCAAGCAAACTATTCTAGTGTGTAGGAAGGCGCACGCTGCTTAAATAGGGAACTGAAAGTGTTGTAAAAGGCATAGGAGAGGTGATTTTGGTGTGGAGGAAAGGGGCATGGCCTGGGGTAATTGGAGACGATTAGAAGACTGTACGAGTGACAGTGGTGAGAAAGAAGGGAAACAAGATAAGTACAGTTGTGGTGGAAACAAGGAAACCCCTAGAGCTGTTTAGTCAGAGGGAGGGTTTTGGACCAATACTACCTGGGAAATCTGTCTAACGTATCCAGGAAAATCTGGAATGTGATGCAGAAGAAGCATTAAGCCTCAAAAATATATTGGAGTGGTATAATATAGTAATAAATGCCATTTTTGCAGACACTATTATCCAAAGCAACTCACAGTCATGAGTGCATACATTTCTTTTTTTTAACGCAATAAATAGGCCATGGTGGCGAAGTAATTACAACATAGCAATTAATTAATGGTCAGAATAAAGATGAGTCTGTGACGGAAGGAGTGACATTTTTGGAGAAAGTGGACCCCTGCTGTGACTTGTTTTACTCTCAAGAAAATGGTGACATTGAAAGGAGTGATTACTGGGGTAGCGGTAAATGTGAAAGTGGACTAACTGAAGGGGAAGATTCCCATTGTTTCTGGTGATGGTTGTTTGGTGCAAAACATACAGTGTGGCGTAATTGGTGAAACAGAAGAGTCATTGTCTGTTCTTTTGAGTTTCAAAGTTGGTTCTTTGCCCGACAAATTAATGTTAGGCTATATCCGTTATCCCGTATGAGCTGTTGTGCCAAATCCATTATGTTGTTACAGGTGTCAAGTTTATGGGCATGTAGCAGTACAGCCTGGTCTCAGACTAGACGTAACATAGTAAATGTAAATCTGGGACACTTAGATTAGTGTGATATGTTACGTTGGTATGGTTACATAAGATAGATGGTTACTTAAGGAAAAACTAAAGTAGGGTGGTTGGTCGGGGTGGATGGTTAGGCGTATAACGCAAATGTCTAGCATCCCAAAGGTTGCTAATTCGAATCTCATCACGGACAACTTGAGCATTTTAGAAACTTTTCAATGATTTACAAATGTTTTGCTACTTTGCAACTACTTAGCACGTTAGCTAAACCTTCCCCTAACCTTAATTATTTTAGATAACCCTTCCCCTAACCTACCTTAATCCATTAACCTAACTCCTAACTTAACCCTAACCTAGGTAACGTTAGCCAGTTAGATAACATGAGCCATCTAGCCAGAATTCATAAAATATCATACATTTAGCAAATTCACAACATGTAGTATGTTTTGCGAATTCGTAACATATTGTACGTTTTGGAAAATCATAACATATCATACGAAATGGTTGACGGATATCCACAAATTAATACATACCGTACATGGAGTGTCTCGGATTTACATACAGAATCATACGAAATGCTCTGAGACCAGGTTACGTTGTGGTATAATCCAGTTTAATGGGGCAGTTATTTTTTTATTTCTAATCCTTTGGTGTTGACCTGCCTATATGAAAGCGAGTATTCCACTAGGCCATTATCTCCACCCAATTTACACTATTTATCCTCCCTGCCTAGATAATTCCCAACACAGACAAAACCTCATAAAATAATCCGTCTCTTCCAGGACCGGAGTCTTTGCCGACCGGTGCGCCAATGCCAATCAGAGCTACAGTAGGCCTTTATGCAAACAAGCCATTTGCCACACAGGCCTACCATCATTCACTTTGAACTGGGCTCCCAAGTGGCGCAGCGGTCTAAGGCGTTACTACAGACCCTGGTTCGATCCTGGGCTGTATCACAACCGGCCAAGATCGGGAGTCCCACAGGGCGGGGCACAATTGGCCCAGCGTCTTCCAGGTTAGAGGAAGTTTTGGCCGGGATAGGCTGTCATAATAAATAATAATTTGTTCTTAACTTACTTACCTTGTTAAATAAATAAACCAAAAAGAAAGTTACAACAGCACGACTTTAAATCATTAGAACGCATTCGCCAAAAGCCACAAAATAGACCTGAATGGATTTCTGAAAATATGTCAATACCACAGGAGTCCTCTTACATTTGGGAACTTTACAGTCCTATTTATCAAATAAAAAAGGTAGGCTCTCTCTCCCTCTCAGTTATGCACATCAACAAGATCAACAACTAATGCTAGCCAGAGCAAGATGAACTAAAATGTAATGAAGGACCATTAGATAAACCCTCTCAAACGTTTTCAGCTAGTTGGCCGACAAAATTGCACTGATAAACGTTGGGGAATTGTATTGTAGCCTACTATTCCTTCTGCAGCTTGTCTGCCAATGATGCATGCTTGTCCCAACCAAGCACCCAAGCTATCTGGCTAAAGTTGGTTAGCTAGCTACTTCTAGACACAAATGAGAGAACAACTCACTGACCATTTTACTCACCCTAGCAGAGCTGGTTAGGCTGTTTACATGTTCTCTAGAGCAGGTATTCCCAAACTGAGGTACCAATATTTGAAAAATAGATTTTTTTTAAACGAGAATAAAGACTACTTTTTAATAGTATGTATAAAAGCAACAGATACCATTAAAAGCATCTTATATGGTGAGCTACCGAGTGGCTAGGACAGGCAAACCCCATACTATCTGTATGGCTGAGACAATGCTGGAGGGAAAAGGCCAAAAGAACTACACAGACAATGTCTTCATCAAACACTGTTTCACGACACATCAGTGACATGGCAGGAGATGTTTTGAAACAATTACTGCATCGCATACAAGCCAGTGAATTCTATGCGTTACAGTTGGATGAGTCGGGGCAACAGACATGGCGGGCCTTGCACAGCTCCGGGTATATGTTCGTTACGTTTATGGGTGGTCAATTAAAGAAGACATCCTTTTCTGAAAACCACTGGAAACCAGCGTAACATGAGACAATATTTTTAAAGTACTGGACAGCTTTGTGACATGAAATGGACTCTGGTGGTCAAGATGTGTTGGTATCTGTACGGATGGTGCAAAAGCCATGACAGGAAGACATAGTGGAGTGGTAACGCGCGTGCAAGCAGTTGCTCCCAACGCCACTTGGGTACACTGCAGCATCCACAGAGAGGCTCTTGCTGCCAAGGGAATGCCTGACAGCTTGAAAGACGTTTTGGACACTAGAGTGAAAATGGTTAACGTTGTTAAAGCAAGTGTAACGGATGTGAAACGGCTAGCTTAGTTAGCGGTGCGCGCTAAATAGCGTTTCAATCGGTGACGTCACTTGCTCTGAGACCTTGAAGTAGTGGTTCCCCTTGCTCTGCAAGGGCCGCCCGCGGCTTTTGTGGAGCGATGGGTAACGATGCTTCGTGGGTGACTGTTGTAGATGTGTGCAGAGGGTCCCTGGTTCGCGCCCGGGTATGGGCAAAGGGACGGTCTAATGTTATACTGTTACACAAGGCTCCTTGAACTATATTTTCTGCATTATGCAATGATATGGGCAGCGACCATGTAACACTTTTGCATACAGAAGTGCACTAGTTATCAAGGGGCAAAGTATTAACACGTTTTAATTTTATTTTAATTGAGAGACAAGCTTAAAGTTTTCTTTACTGACCATCATTTTCACTTGTCTGACCGCTTGCATGATGAGGGGTTTCTCACACGACTGGTCTATCTGGGTGCTAGCTAACCAAATGACACCTGCATCTCTAGCAGCGCATAGTCACTCCTCCAATGACATGACATTCCCCTAGCATCTAGCTAATGTTGGCTTCCTACATAAATAGATACGCTAGCCTATTAACCACGTTATGATTGAATTGTGATCCCTTCATTGTATTGACATTCCCAGCCTTAGTTACATTTGTCCGTTTCTGTCCAAAATATTGAAACTAAAACAGTGCATCCTGAATGGAGGCAGCAAACAGTGTACCAGGCCTGCTGTGATTTAAAACCTGATAGCAATATTTTTTGGACTACCAAGAAATGTATTGGTGAATTATACTAATCATGCATTGAACTGCATCCATCTCTTCTGCCAACAATGCCTTTAGTGCATGTCATGGAATGTTGAGTGAAATAGAACCTTCACTATATACAGTACCAGTCAAAAGTACTTTCAAAATGATTGACATGTTCCAGATTGACTGACTGACTATGTCTTAAAGCAGGGCTGCCCAACCCTCTTCCTGGAGGACTGAAAACCCACAGCATGGTAGATCTCCAGAAAAGGGTTGGGGTGCCCGGTCTTAAAGTAAGTCGCTCTGGATAAGAGCGTCTGCTAAATGACTTAAATGTAAATGTAATGATGGACTGCTGTTTCTCTTTGCTTATTTGAGCTGTTCTTGCCATAATATGGACTTGGTCTTTTACCAAATAGGGCAATCTTCTGTATACCACCCATACCTTATCACAACACAACTAATTGACTCAAACACATTAAGAAGGAAAGAAATTCCACAAATTAACTTTTAACAAGGCACACCTGTAAATGTAAATGCATTCCAGGTGACTACCTCATGAAGCTGGTTGAGAGAATGCCAAGCGTGTGCAAAGCTGTCATCAAGGCAACGGGTGGCTACTTTGAAGAATCTCAAATGTAAAATATATTTTGATTTGTTTAACACTGTTTTGGTAACTACATGATTCCATGTGTTATTTCATAGTGTTGATGTCTTCACTATTATTCTACAATGTAGAAAATAGTAAATGAATGAGTAGGCATGTCCAAACTTGACTGGTACTGTACAAATGTTGTTGTCATTACATTAAGTAGTTAAGTAAGTAGTTGATAAAGTTGCATGTCTTTCACATGGGCCAATTGATCATAAGCCATACAATGTTATTTTAAAATGTTTTGCCTTCACTATAGCTTTATCTATTCATTACACAATAGAGGGAGAGTATCACGCCTGTGTCATGCTGATCTTTCTCCTTTTCTCTTTCAGTCTAGTTGGCAGTTGGTTTATCAGTGAGGCATTCATTATTGCAGGTTGACCCCACTCAACTCAACTGTGATCAAAGTCTGAGAGATTGGTGAGTGAGGCATGAGGCATACAGTATACTTAGCCCGGGGAGGGGACATTAACCCAATCCTTTCCTGTTTGTTCTCTTCACCCCCCCCCCACCCTCCCTTCAAAATGATGTCCTTTCTTTGAAGCAGTAGACGAGACCCATCTAGAGTAAAAGAAAATGATTTGCATTGAATCAACTGTATGGGTCTGTTACATGTAACCAATTAAATAATTGATCTGTACTATACAGAAATACATCATTATGGATATGAATATCATTATAATCATGGTGATGCATCCTGAATAGGTACACAAAAAGGTAGAAATATGTAATATCCTTCTTTTGCATATTTGTATATTATTATTGTAATGAGCTCCACCCCCAAACAAGACCACATTTGTTGATACAGACGAGACCAAATCAAGTTCTGTTGAACTAGTTCGGATATCACAGTACAGCACAGTAAAACACAGTAGGGTACAGCACAGCGTAGCAATAGTGCATTACATTGTACTCTGATCTCGTGTGCTCTACTGTACTGTACACTACTTTACTGTGCTGTTCTCTGAGCTCTACTGTACTGTCCAAACTTGTGAAACAGACGTCTGTGATTGGTTTAGATTTTGTCCGGCCATGGCAGACAGACAGTCTTGCTTTGACCACCAGACAACAAACAGCAAAAAAACAAACAGTTATGAGCTAAACAGAACAGTGTGCCTGGAAAGGAGGACAGTAGCAGGTGAGTCAACTGTGGTTGTGCCGTGGCGGAGATCTTTGTGGGCTATACTCGGCCTTGTCTCAGGATGGTAAGTTGGTGGTTGAAAATTTCCCTCTAGTGTTGTGGGGGCTGTGCTTTGGCAAAGTGGGTGGGGTTATATCCTTCCTGTTTGGCCCTGTCTGGGGGTGTCCTCGGATGGGGCCACAGTGTCTCCTGACCCCTCCTGTCTCAGCCTCCAGTATTTATGCTGCAGTAGTTTATGTGTCGGGGGGCTAGGGTCAGTTTGTTATATCTGGAGTACTGTCTCCTGTCCTATTCGGTGTCCTGTGTGAATTTAAGTGTGCTCTCTCTAATTCTCTCTTTCTTTCTCTCTCTCGGAGGACCTGAGCCCTAGGACCATGCCTCAGGACTACCAGACATGATGCAACAATTACAGCATTGTTGTTCTTGGGTATGACACCACAAGCTTGGCACACCTGTATTTGTGGAGTTTCTCCCATTCTCCTTTGCAGATCATCTCAAGCGCTGTCAGATTGGATGGGGAGCGTCGCTGCACAGCTATTTTCAGATCTCTCAAGAGATGTTCAAACAGGCTCTCGCTGGGGCATTCAAGGACATTCAGAGATTTGTCCTGAAGCCATTCCTGCATTGTCTTGGCTGTGTGCTTAGAGTTGCTGTCCTGTTGAAAGATTAACCTTTGTCCCAGTCTAAGGTCCTGAGTGTTTTGGAGCAGGTTTTCATCAAGGATCTCTCTGTACTTTGCTCCGTTCATCTTTCCCTTGATCCTGACTAGTCTCCCAGTCCCTGCCCATGAAAAACATTCCCACAGCATGATGCTACCACCTTCCTTTAGCGTAGGGATGGTATTGGCCAGGTAATGAGCGGTGCCTGGTTTCCTGCAGATGTGACGCTTGGCATTCAGGCCAAAGCACTCAATCTTGGTTTCATCATACCAGAGATTCTTGCTTCTCTTGGTCTGAGAGTCCTTTAGCGGGTTGTCATGTGCCTTTTACTGAGGAGTGGCTTCCGTCTAGCCACTCTACCATAAAGGTCTGATTGGTGGCGTGCCGCAGAGATGGTTGTCCTTCTGGAAGGTTCTCCCATCTCCTCAGAGGACCTCTGGAGCTTTCAGAGAGAACTTTGGGTTCTTGGTCACCTCCATAACCAAGGCCCTTCTCCCCCGATTGCTCAGTTTGGCTGTCCGGCCAGCTCTAGGAAATCTTGAGGGTTCCAAACTTCTTCCATTTAAGATTGATGGAGGCCAGTGTTCTTGGGGACCTTCAATGCTGCAGATTTTTTTGGTACAATTCCTTCGACCTCATGGCTTGGTTTTTTGCTCTGACATGCACCGTCAACTATGGAACCTTATATAGACAGGTGTGCGTCTTTCCAAATCATGTCCAATCAATTGTATTCAGAACAGGTGGAATCCAATCACGTTGTAGAAATATCTCAAGGATGATCAATGGAAACAGGATGCACCGGAGCTCAATTTTGAGTGTCATAGCAAAGGTCTGAATACTTATGTAAATAAGGTATCCGTTTTTTTTTTTTATACATTTGCAAAAATATGTAAAAACCTGTTTTTACTTTGTCATTATGAGGCATTGTGGGTAGATTGATGAGGGAAAAAATGTAATCAATTTTAGAATAAGGCTGTAACAAAGCAAAATGTGGATTAAGTGAAGGGGTCAGAATCAGTGTTGACTGTTAATATTTGGCAGGGGTCTTTACTTCAACATTGTGCTGTGATGCATCTCTAAAACCTTTCAACACCTTTTCTGGTAGATGTTGTCTATGAACCCTTTTCCATCCGTTTGACCAGAAATCAAAACCTTTAACTATTTTCCATTCTTAATATTTGGAATAAGCAATAAGCCTTAATTTTTTTTTTAAATATACTCTTAGCTTTCTTTTGACACCCAATTTGACATGCTTCTATGAACTTCACTTGTGCTATGGGTCCTTTTAGATGGAAATGCCCATATATTAACCAACCATTTATCTCATAAAGTGAGACAAAACATCAAACATGTGACAAAGATTTGAGCTAAGAGTGTATTTCTGTGTTGTGTCACAGTTGGCCACCATGTGAGCCTTCCAAGGTGAGCAGCGTCATTAGACATGCAACATTCCCTAATCTCCCATGGATGGGACAGCTCTTTTCTCAGTACAAGTGTGCAGCCTACACAGTTGTCATGTGATCGGACTTTGAGGAAGGGGCTGTGGGAAGTGTGTGGGGCATTCTGCAGCCTGGTCTCAGACTAGACGTAAAATAGTCCATGTAAAGCTGTGCTCTGTTATGTTTGATATGGTATCATAACCTAACTCCTAAACTTAACCCTAACCCCTAACCTAGCCAACGTTAGCCAGCTAGCCAATGTTAGCCACCTATCAAAAATGTGTAACATATCATACGTTTTTCAAATTCTTAACATATAATACGAATTTTAAATCATAACATATCATACGAAATTGGTGATGGACATCCACAAATTAATACATACCATACGAAACATTACATTTACATTTAAGTCATTTAGCAGACGCTCTTATCCAGAGCGACTTACAAATAATTGGTGCATTCAACTTATGACATCCAGTGGAACAGCCACTTTACAATAGTGCATCTAAATCTTTTAAGGGGGGTGAGAAGGATTACTTTATCCTATCCTAGGTATTCCTTAAAGAGGTGGGTGTCTCAGATCATACTAAATGGAGTGTCTCAGATTTACATACAGAATAATACAAAATGCTCTGAGACCAGGTTGCATTGTGATATAATCCAATTTAATGGGGCAGTTATTTTTTCTTTATAATCCTTTGGTGTTGACCTGCCTAAATGAAATCGAGTTTCCCACTAGGCTTTTATCTCTACCCATCTTTCACTCTATATCCCCCCAGCCAAGATCATTCCCAACACAGACTATTCTTACTAGCTAGACAATATCACTGACATTCTAGGACATTCAATGGTACATCCTCATTTCCAAGCATCCCACATTCAAACTGACAATCATCACTCCGACTTGCTGCAGACAATCTCACCCGATCCCTCACCCAGACACAGTGTCATACACCAAGGGTTCACACTGTGGACATTATTATTGCAAATACAGGAAGTCATTAAATAATAGTTAGATTAAATCTATTTATAGGAACAACCTCAATTCATTGGGGCATGGACTCTACAAGGTGTCAAAAGTGTTCTACAGGAATGTTGGTCCATGTGGACTCCGATGCTTCCCACATTTGTCTTGGCTGGATGTGGAGAGGGTTCTTGAATGTAACAGCCAATAAAAATGTAGCCACTGGATGCCAGCGGACCATTCAAGCTGTTTTGACTAATACAAAATTCTCCAGACCTCCAAAGTAGGCGTGACAACAACATGATTTGGAGGTTTCGGCTACGCAAGACTAGGGGTTAGGGGACAGTGATGACAGCTAGCTCTCTGGAACAACAATGGAGACCTGCTACCAGTGGTGTAAAGTACTTTAAAAGTACTACTTTTAAAAAAACTTTAAAAGTACTACTTAAGTCGTTTTGGGGGGTATCTGTACTTTATCATTATTTGAGAACTTTTACTTCACCAGATTCCTAAAGAAAATAAATGTACTTTTGACACCCAAAAGTACTCATTACATTTTGACAGGAAAATGTTCCAATTCACACACTTATCAAGGGAACATCCCTGGTCACCCCTACTGTCTCTGATCTGGCAGACTCACGAAACACAAATGTTTCATCTGTAAAGTATGTCTAAGTGTTGGAGCGTGCCACTGGCTATGTGTAAATTAAAAGAACATGAAAATCTGGGCCTGATTTGCTTAATGTACGGAATTTTAAATGATTTATACTTTTAATTTTGATACTTGTGTATTTTAGCAATTACATTTACTTTTGATTCTTATGTATATTTAAAACCAAAGACTTTCACTTTTACTTGAGTCATTTTCTATTAGGTATCTTTACTCTTACTCAAGTATGGCAACTTAGTACTTTTTCCACCACTGTCCGCTGCACTGATGACCACTGGGCACTGCCTCACTGGGTCGCTCCACCCAGCGGTCTATGGGGAGAGGATGGGAGGACTGGTCATTGTGTCCGTGGATGACCAGAGTACACCATCTGTCTCACTGGCTTTGTTCACTGGATTACAGCTAGGTTGGGTGAGGGGTTGGTGTGGATTGGTGGAAAAAGGGGTTTGGGGAGGGGTGAACACGGGAGGCGTCATCCAGGGCTGAATTGAAAACTCTAAAAAAGGCTAGAGCAAGTGGACCGAAGTTCACAGGGGTTAGAAACGGTCAAGCTGAAGCTAAAAAGGATTCATCCTTGCCAGCACAGGCTACATCGTCAATATATGCAACAAAAGCTAAACTAATAGGTAGCCTAGTCAATAGGTAACTATAGGTATTCAAAAGGAGATCAGGGAACCATCCTCCGAAACGTGTCTGAACAGATTAAACCAGAAAGTCAGCAGCATTAATGCTAAGTAAGCTTTCACCTATACTGATGGCCAAAGTTAACATACAATCATAGAAAGAGAATCTATAGAACCGGTATCCCCATTCAAGTCAATGTTCCGACAAAGGGTTCTGTCAAATTACAGTGTTTCTAGAGATTCTATTTCAATGCACACAATACCCCATTGTAAAGGTGCAACAAACAAAAACATGAACACAGACAATGGGGACCTACCACATGCCAACCCCACACCTCTCTGCACCCTTAGAAAAGCACTATGATTTTCTTTACAACTATGGGCTGTAGCCTGGCACCCAAACGTAAGTGAAGTGAAACAATGGTGAGGGCAGCGTTCAGTCTCGTTTAAACAGGCTAGGTAACGAGGGAAGAAATAGAGAGGAGAGCGGGGCAAGACGCTGGAATGCCGTGTAAATGACTAGAGCAGTGTGGCTGTGTGGAATGCTCCCCAAAGGGGCCTACTACTGTGCGTAAGGACCTCTGGCTGAGGGCTTTTCACTGGGCTACAGAGCTAGGCCAAGGGCTACTGTAGCCCTTGGCCCACTGTAGATTCACTTTCAAAAGTAGGTTCCTTTTCAAATGTACTGTCGAGTCACTATGAACGTAGATGGCATTTCAAGCATTATGGCGATCCAGTGGTGCTATTTAACCATTCATTGTGAAATATCTCCTGTTGACATTACCTTCTAGACAAGTCTGATGGATTATTATCAACGCAGATGTTCAATGAGTTTGAATGTACTAAATGGGGGCTCAACTTCCTGATTTGGCCTAGTTTTTTCGCCTTGGTCATCAAGAAATGTAGCGGCCATGACTAAAGCCATGGGGTTAATGCGGGCGTCTTGTGTGTGTACATGTGGCAAGCATTTCTATATTCACTCTGACAAAACAGTACAGAGTTACAGTCACTCACACTTCCAACTTCAAAGTCTAACCAGTTCTTGTGTCTTGACCTCGCCTAGGCTAGAGCTAGACAAACTTGCCAATTAGCTTCAGCCGGCTGGAGTGTGACCATGGCAAAGTTGGTTTGACATTGGATAGCCCATGTACATTGTGTCATTTACCAATTGTCCCAAACTAGCCCCATAGGGATATTGAACGTCAAACCAAATTGACACTACAATAAATGTTTCCGACTCAACGATGCCACATAGGCCATTTTCAAAAGGAGAAGTTGCTTTTTAGGGGGAGTCGCTCTTTAAGGGTAGAACTAACCTCTTCCCCAGGCTAAGGCAGCCCTCCACACCTTTATGATTCAGAAGGGCTGGGTTAAATGAAGAAGACCCATTTCAGATGAATGCATCGCCTTCCATAAACAATTCTAAGTCGGCCTTAGTGGGATCGACCATAGAATTCTATGGGAGTTACCTTACTTTTCATCATTTTATTTTAGCGACTCAGAAGATTGTGGCGTGCTAGCATACGGGGAAGGTGTTGTGGGAGATGATTGGTTGGTGGATTAAGCAATGCCTATGCACCGGGAGTTTCTCCCAATATTTCTGTATTGGCTAACGAATGCCAAGTTTGACACACATTTGGGCGGAAGTTTCTGGGAGCGAGATCAAGGGTAGACCTAATGTCCAAAGAAACCACATATAAAAACACATTTTTAAAAATTACACAAAACAACAGTTTGACATCTGTACCAAACAGCCATTTTAAAATGTTCACAATGACACATTGACGGGTACTGTAATATATCAAAAACACATTGGCAGACATGTCATATTTAAAATCTGAAAAAACAAATGACACATACCTCAATTTGCACAGAGGGCTTGAGTCTCAAAAGACAATAAAAGTAACGAGACCTTTTCAAAAACAAAGGAACGTGTCAAAATACATTTCCCAATACAATTATTCTATATTGCATACACATTTACTTTGAGTGGAAATCTGAAATGCATCCTTGAATCAACATATAAATGATATCTTTGTGTTGATAATAATAATATTGAACGAGGGAATTTCCTTCCATCAGATTTCCCATTTAAAAAGGCCACTATAAGATGACTCTACATCGGCACATAAAGCCTCACAAATCCATTCACTAGAAAGAAGGGAAAAGATTCAGTGACATTTCATTTAATCTAGAAAGTTATTCTCGCTATCTGAGAAAACAAGGAAGTGGGCTACTGTTTTGTAGCAGTGTTAGCTCGTTTTGAAGCTCTGTGGCTGAAATAACACACTTCAGTTTGGTCATGCAAAGTTGCAGCAGAAGCACTCTGGACACTGTAAAAACATTCAGGATGGATTTTGACTAGGTCCCCTCCCCAACACATTCATGAGGAATATTAGTATGAATTTCAACAACCCATCCGATGGCTCTCCAGCAGAGATTTAAAACAGAATATTGTTTGGCATTTTGTAGTGCACATTTTCTTCAGTGATAGACCCTCAGGCTTGCAAGGCATCCGGTTTTGTTGTTGTTGAATAAAACGGTTGCTGAAGTTTGCTGATATACAAGATAGCCTACAGTACTTACGCGAACAGTACTCAGTGCTATTTCAAAGCCATTTGAATTATAGGCGTGGTGAGGTTTACACAGCGTCTGCCTTCAACTAACTACTGCCATTAAAACAGAGTCAAGGCCAGAATAAAAGTTTGAGAAAAATTCATAAAAAAAAAAAAACATTTTCAAAAACAAGTCTACAGCATAGATGGTTCGTCAAATATTCAGAAAAACTTCACAAATTAAATCTACCATCCAAACTAAATATTATAAATGCATCTACAGAGAAAATTATAGATCGTTACTAATAACTTAAATAAAATTGTAATAACAATTTTCTATTGTGGGGCCAAGGCTAAGAAAATTGATGTTCAAAGCCTATCCCCAAAAAATAAAAAAAGAATTCATAAATGAAAAGGTCCATAGATCAACAAAAAGACCTGCGGAGTAGACAGGTGTGCTTGGCCTTGCAAGTGTCGTGTTGGCTCATGGTACTTGCTGGAGGGGAGTCTCCATTCTGTCCTTTATTGAGACGCTTAGGCACAGAGACACCGTGGAGGGATGGGAAGATGGTGACACATCACAACCCGGCGCTAATGTGGGGAAGGATACACATGCAACAGGCCAGACCAGGCCGTGGCCCTGGCGGTTGCGGAGGTCAGAGGTGAGGAGGTGGCGAGGGGTTGGCAGTGAAGGGGGGGGGGGGGGTAGGCAGTGGGAGGGCTGAGACAAAGGTTGTCTTCGAACAAGTCTGCGGTAGTGGAGCCATTTTCCTACCAGTGTTTCCAGAATCAGAGCGCGCTGTACACACGACAACCCACTGTCAACTTTGGCTGGCACTTTTAAAAACTTCCATCCACTTTAGTAGTGATTCTATCCTTCCTCCGACTGTGTCCGGTCTGTCTCACAGAGAAGATTCCACCTCTCGGGTGATGATGACCTCGGGCTCCGGAGTCCGGGGGACCACCTGGACAACTGCAGCAGCCGCCTGCTCCAGAACTGAAGCTCCAGCTGCTCCCTCTGGGGTCTCGCTGATCACCTCCATTGCAGAGGCCGCCAGCACCTTCCCCTCGCCTGCCGGACCAGTGCCAGCAACACCCTGCTTGTCTGCAGCGCCACAGCACAACTTGGGCGCACACTGAGTCCGACAGGAGAGCTCGCAGAGGGAGGCACTTGACTCGGAATTGACCGTGACAAACTCGGGCTGGATGGTGGTGGCGTGGATGCCCTCGTCATGGAAGAAGTCCTTGATGCGCTTGGCCACGTCCATGTAGGATGTGGGGTCGTGGCACTTGATGTGCGCCGTGGCGATGATGCGCGAGCCCGCCAGCTGCCAGATGTGAAGCTCATGAATGGCCAGCACACCGTCCAGCGAGAGCAGCCGCTCGTTGAGGCGATGCATGTCGATCTGTTTGGGCACCGTCTGCAGGAGGATCAGCGCAGACTCCTTGAGCAGTGGGTAGGTGGTGTAGAGCAGGATACCCACCATGATGATGCACAGCGTGGGGTCAAGGTAGAGCACCCAGCATGGCCCCACCATGCTCCGCTGAAAGCCAGAACCGTTGCCGTCCATGGACAGGTCCACCAGGGTGTGGTTAACGTGCGGGTGGTCTGTCGAGAGGCATGGGTTGAAGCAGCTTTCGCCAGGCGGGCACGGCCGCCACACAAAGGTGAAGATAAGGGCGTTGACCACCACGATGACCGAGCCCAGGGCGTCGCCCAGCACGTGCAGGAACACGCCCCGCATGTTGAGTGAACCCTCGTCGTGGCTGTGGTCCATGTCCTCATAGGCGGCACTGCCGTTCATATGCACCTCGCTGTCGTTGCAAACAATCTCTGAAGGAAGAAGACGGGGACAAGGGGTTAAAGAGGTCAAGGTGGGGGGGGTTGTTCAAAAGCATAGCCCTGTTAGAAATACATCCTTCCCAGTTTGAGATAATTTTTTTCATGTTTTTCATTTAACTAGGAAAGTCAGTTAAGAACAAATTCTTATTTACAATGTTCAGACGCAGAATGACAGATTTCTACCTTGTCAGTTCGGAGATTTGATTTAGCAACCTTTCAGTTACTGGCCCAACGCTCTAACCACTAGGATACCAGCATTGATCTAGAAGTGATTGGATAGGTGAAAGCAAGGTGATCACCATCCCCAATGACAACCAATTCAGAGCCGAGATTACTTCAAGGAAGGTACAAAGGATGCATTTCTAGTATTTGAATAGAGACAACATTTTCGAGAGGATGATAGGAAGAATGGCAGAGACTCTTGCATCAATGGGATGGAGAAAAGAAAAACGCTGATAATTACAAAGACGAGGAATGACTGGAAATCTTAATTTTTAATGACTCACATCCAGCTGTGGTTTATTAGCTGCCTCATCCAACTACTGACCACCATATCAAACCATAATGATTGATGACTTCATCAGAGGTTTTGGAGGACATGGTTGATGTGCCATGTACGGCTGCCCGAGGCGATAAACACCTTGATAAGAAGCTAAGACTTGAATTAAAACCATTTACTTCAACGTAGAAAAAAATGTAGGCCGTAGTTCATCACCTTCCCAGTTCCCATTCTGGAAATGAACTCCAACCGGCGTGGTGGTGGAAGCCAGTAAATTAACCGACCACAACAGACTCCAATGCTTAACACCTTGAGGGAATTCAATTAATGTCTGCAGACAGCTTGATTGCCTAGCACTACGCTATGACTCATACGGCTACATAATGGCCAATGGCACCAGAACCAGCGCTAGGCTAATAGCCTCTGTCCCGGCACTCAGTGACGTAGGGGTAATTCATCAGGGCCTAATGGTGTGGCTGAATCAGGGGATTTCGGGCGTGTCACTGCTTGATCAGTGCATATGGAGGAGGGAGAAATGGGATCCATTTACTGAAACTGGCAGAGCCTGACAGGCCCATTGTAGAGGGGAAACTTAGTTTCCCGGTTTAACTATTTTCTGTCCCAAAAGGAGGCAGAGGGCAGCTCTCAGCTCACAGACCCTAATATCAGCAAGGAGATCATGGTCATTATCTGAATCTGGTAGATTGCCATGTTTACACCATGATATCCTGTTTATTTGATAAAACAATTGGTGACAAGAATCACTGAAGGCCTCTGACTGGGATTTATATGAACCATTTTTTTGTAGTATATAAACCACTTATAATATGTGGGTTTTGTGAAGGAAGACAACTTCCTGTTATGGTTGTAGAAGCACGAGTAGTGACAATATGGATTAAATGTCTTCTAATAAGTTCACGATTTGAAAGCTTGGACTAGGTCAGATTTATTTATTTGTTTAACCTTTATTTAACTAGTTAAGTCAGTTAAGAAAAAAATCGTATTTTAAATGACAGCCTAGGAAGAGTGGGTTAACCGCCTGTTCAGGGGCAGAACGACAGATTTGTACCTTGTCAGGTCGGGGATTTGAATTTATTAGAAGACATTTAATTCCGGTTGCTAGTCCAACGCTCTAACCACTAGGCTACCCTGCCGCCCCAGAATTTTTCCAGATAAGTTTGATTCAAATTCTTTGTAATATTACAGTGAGCATGCAAAGGGGGCACAGTTTTATGAAGCATTGTGTATTTTACAGCCAAGCAGAGGCATAACCTGGGAATAGGAATAACTGTCTTCCTGAAGTGGCAAAAAGAACGGTGGGAGTTCCTTGAGATAAGAGATTCAATTAAAAGGGACTGTTGTGCACTCTCATGGCCTCTGCAAAAGGGATTTCAAAATGGTGTGTGGAGAATAGGCATAGTCATGGGCCGCATTGTTCTGTATCAAGTCACTGCTGATACCAGTCACTGACGCCTACCAATATTACAATGAATTTAGCCTTATCACTGTTTCTGTTAAAAACTACAGATGTCATTGTGCCTCTGCCCAATCATTACACTTTGTGAGCCACTGGTCTGTCTGGTAAATGGCTCCTATAGCTTAGGCTATAGGAGCCCATTTGGCAACATATGATAGATATGCTGATGATGCCCAAGTCAGTAGACCCACATTAGCCCAGTTACACCTTTGAGATGGTAGTGGATATTGATCCAGCTACAATACAGAAGAAACCCAGCCAAGACCATGTGAGACTGGCTGTGTTGAATGTCTCTCCTCAAAGGCAAAGATATGAAAGGGTTAACCAGAACACCACAGAGATGGCTTTGGATTAAAGACCACTCCATATTGAGTAGGCCTTCAAATTTCAGTTCTTTGAATAAAATCCCCGTCAGTGTGAGATTATGGGAGTGTGTGGTCTGTTTGCCCCCCAATTATATAACATCTTATTTCAATCGATGAAACAACATAATATGAATATAATAATATAACATAAAACCTGAGACAGGCTAGTATGGTTGTTTCATATCTGATATCTTAATGAAGAGCTGTCTCGATATGATTCATAGTAGAACAATGAACCCGAGGTGAAAGAAATATCAGTATCACTGGGCGCCAAACTACACCAACACAGTAAGTTGACAGTATAGCTGCTTACTGTAAAATACAAATAATTAATGACATAACTTACCATGTCTACGTCTCTCAGTGTCCACGCCATTAGGGGGGCTGTTGTGGCTTCCCACCAGGTTGTTGGACTCCTCTCCTGATGATCCATTCGGTTTTTCTGACTTGCATATTTTACCCCTCTTGTTTTTCTTATTTCCATGAGAATGGCCTCCTCCGTGAGAGTGCCCGTGTCCACCACCTGCGTGTCCGTGGAACAAGCACAGCCCGAGGAGGTTGACCAGGAGCCCGGCGGCCCCCACACCGATTACTACATGGGGTTTCTCGATTTCATGTGGGTTGGTGAATCGCTCGACGGCCTCCAAGATAATGGTGAAACAGAGAGCTGTGAGGAACACTGCGTTTACGAGAGCCCCCATCACCTCCGCCCGGATCCATCCGAACGTGTTTTTTTTTGTCGATTGCGTCTTCTCAGAGAAGCGCACCGCCACCAAAGCCACAACCAGCGCAATGACATCCGATAGCATATGAAATGAGTCCGACAGCATTGCCAAAGATGCCGTGATCCGACTGACGACTACCTCTACAATAAAAAAACCAAATGTCAATGAAAGCATGCATAGTAGCCGCACACGATTAGGCTCACAAGCCATTTTTCTCCGCTGGGTCACTCGTTTAGCTAGATAACTGAGTTAGCTAGCTAGTTAGCTTACAATATGCTGGTAGCTATCTGTAGCGTGCCAATCGAGACTGGAAGCATATGATGGGATTCCATCACGTATTGTAAATATGTATATGCTCGTTAAAAATTCGTAATTATCGTACGATTTTTACAACCGACTCCAATTCCAGATAGAGCAAAAAAAACGATGTTGGGTCCTCAAAAGCGGCTAACTGGGAAAATTAAAAGACGGGTATATTTCAGAAACGTTAGCGTAGACTTTGATTTGCAGACGGCTGAAACTTTGCACCCGAGCCGGTAAAGTTTCCACAACGAATGAGGCACGCCCTGGTCTTTTGCTATTGGTCATTATGGATAAAGTAGAATTTGGTTGGTCCATTTTCCCAACCATTTCACATGGGCGGAGCCGAGCGTTGCTATGTAGGCACGTTGCGTAAAGCAAACATTTCGAGGTAGTCGTTTGGAATCAATCGTCAAAAATGTTGTGACTTCTTGTTTTTTTAGGATGGTGTATAGCATCTCCACAATGCCCGTTGTCTTATTTTTGTTCGCTAACAAAATGGTAACCACCCAATAGACATTAGGTTACTTAGACTACTGGTTAAGCACGATTACAAACTGAAAAGAAGCCTACACCTACTCTGAAAATATCTAAATGAAAATCGACATGTTGTTTCTCAATCTGTTTAAAAAATATATTTGTAAGGGAAAATGTCCTAGCAATACTTAAGTAGATTGAACAATTTAGAACGCATCCTGGCCATCATACAGTTAGTTACATGATAGTGGACCGCAATTTGTGTCATTGCGTGTCAAAAAAAGATATACATCAAATAACGCTATTTGACGTACCAAATTAGCTTGTTGACTAATCAGGACCTATATATGACTGACCGTCACATAATAATTTAACACGTAAATATTGTTTTACGTAGTTATTACACCATCACTCGTATTTCATGTCACAGCGATTCACCAAACGTATGCTATGATACTGCTGCTGCACTTCAACACAGACAGATTCCCCCAAGCTCTCGGACTGATTAACGATGGTCGGACCCACCTATGTGAAGCTAGACATAATAAGGATTAGCCACAATAGTTCGCCTTCAAAATAAAAGCCTCAGTAAATTGATGCAAATAGGGCCATAAAAGACTAGATCATGCTGAACAAGGTTGAACTGTGTCATATAAATTCAACAAAAGACCATTTGTTACATTGAGAAAAATCTGTTGAAATCACACAGTGGATGCATTAGACTTTAGAATTGCATTTTATATATTAACATGCAATTTATATAACAACATTCCAACCTCGTTTAGCATACTTATTTCACTGTACAGCCTTCCCTATAGATTGTGGATTAATGACATTGGGTATCAGTGACACCCACAGAATATGAAACCACTGTGAAATGAGCCACATTTATTGTATCAGTCAACCACTATGTGTATTGAACACTTCCAGAGGAGAAACATTACAAAGTGGATGTTTTAGAGTCTGATAACTCTGAGGAGGACTTTGGAAAAAAAGCACTCGGGTATTAAGCAGAATGATAACCCCTTTAATTGATCCCAAATCCGTAGGTAAGGATGTACAGTGCAATATGAATGTCAATGCGCACAAAAGGCTGACTGGGGAGGTGATTTCCCACAGCCAAAGTCCTGCAATAAGAGTTATGATGCTAATATTTGCGTAAACTCTTCACAGTTGTGTTCTGTGGGTCTAACAAAGTAGACCTATACCCCAGGTCATTTCTCCACATTCCAACCTTGTTTAACTTGATCTAGTCTAAATATGGCATGATTCCACCAATTGTAACCATTTGCGTCACTTTCAAAGAGGGAGTTTTATTTTGAAGTCGAACCAAAATTCCACTATTGTGGCTATTCGTTATTGTTGCTAGCTTCATAACACGGTCCAGTCAAGCCTCACTAGCCAGATGAAGCTAGCTGGCTGCTTGTAAACGTTAGCTTTGGGCAACAGGGTTAAGTTGCTGGCGTGCTAGTTATTTTCATGAACTGAAGTTCAATTTCAATAGGAGGACAAGTGGCTACCTAGCTAATACTTACTCACAAGGATTCCTAAATCAATACAAAGAATATTAAAAATGACTGCAGTTTCTACTGGTCATTGTTTTCAGGCTGGTTGCATTGGTGCTCGCTAGGAGGGTACCTAGCTAGCGTTTCTAATTTGCAAAATGTTTTGATCCTGCTCTTATTTCAAATGATCAATTATTGTTTTCCCATTCGGTCGAACTAATAAAGCCTTATTACCAACGTGGTATTGTAAACACAACGTGCAAATTCAGCACACACAACATTCTATAATATAATTTTGTTATTTGACGTGTAGCTTTTCTGTCAAGCAAAGACCCAAACGGCGGTCCATACAGGATTCATTTTGGAAGAACGTCTTCACCTGCAGATTTCTCCAGCCACTTTCGAACGACACTTCAACCTTTCCAACATGAAAGGAAGAGGAGAAATGATGACCTCTTGTGGGAGACGCTGACTACTACAAGCCTTTACATCTTGAGTACACTAGATTACCAAAAGTATGTGGATACCTGCTCGTTGAACATCTCATTCCAAAATCATGGGCATTAATATGGAATTGGTCCCCCCTTTGCTGCTATAACAGCCTCCACTCTTCTGGGAAAGCTATCCACTAAATGGAACATTGCTGAGGGGACTTGCTTAAAAGCGATAAAAGGCCTGGCTCGCAGTTGGCGTTCCAATTAATCCCAAAGGCGTTCGGTGGGGTTGAGGTCAGGGCTCTGTGCAGGCCAGTCAAGTTCTTCCACACTGACTTCGACAAACCATTTCCGCTTTGTGCACAGAGCATTGTCATGCTGAAACAGTAAAGTGTTGCCACAAAGTTGGATGCACAGAATCTTCTTGAATGTAATTTTATGCTATAGCATTAAGATTTCCCTTCACTGGAACGAAGGGGCCTAGCCCGAACCATGAAAAACTGCCCAAGACCATTATTTTTCCTCTACCAAACTTTACATTTGGCAGGTAGCGATCGGGCAGGTAGTGATCTCCTAGCATCCGCCAAACCCAGATTCGTCCTTCGGATTGCCAATGGCGGAAAGCTTTACACCACTCCAGCCGACACATTGCATTGTGCATGGTGATCTTAGACCATTGTGCGGCTGCTTGGTCATGGAAACCCATTTCATGAAGCTCCGGGACAAACAGTTCTTGTGCTGACGTTGCTTCCAGAGGCAGTTTTTGGAAACCAGTAGTGAGCAGTGGTGGGCCTGGGCCTTCAGTGAGGTCCTACACAGTCCCACCCAAATTAATCCACCTCTTATTACCATCATTATGATGCCATGGCTCTAGACACTATACATTTAGACAGAAACGCAGTATAACCAGGTGTTGCGTCACCTTGAAATTGACATTTTTATTCAGAGAATTGCAGGGGAAGAGTACAATCCCTTTTCATTGTGCAGCTCCGTTGCCCTGCACGCTTGTTCGTGGAACTGTAGATCCACTCGGGTGTCCCCAAAAGTTTTCAAAAGCACCATTGCTTGTAAGTGCCTAGCCGTACTTTGGTGTTTCGTTACTGCCTTGGTTAGACAACTCAAGTTTGCAAAGCCAGTGTGGCTCCAAACACCAAATCGATCACTTGCAAAGAATAGGCATTCCCAGCAGTACAGTTTGCAGTGCTTCTCGGAGCCTGTGAGCCATTGATAGCGCTCGTAGTTGGACATTTGAAAGTGGCGAACAAACTCCTTTCCCGCCTTTGACAGGCTTTGTAGCGTCGGGCGACCTCTCCTGACAATGTCTAACTTTTCTTGAAAAGTTTGTCTTGAGAATGGGGTTATAATTATATCCTCGACCAAATCGATATCTTCTCCTCCTTCCGCCATTGTGGGTTGGAAAAACAGCTTAGTAGTACGCAAATTAATTTGTTTATCAAATTCAATTTCCTAGTTCTGAGGTTCTGCATAGACCTGCCCCTCAATATTGGTAATCCAATCAAAAGACGTGCACAATCTACGCCTGCTAGCTGGCTCCTGTGTAACACTGGAGCCAGCCAGCAGGCGGTACAATAGCCAACTCTAAAGCTGATTGGTTGACACTAAACTTTAATTTCCATTCACTTTAAGCCAAAAGCGCCCGCACTGTTGATTCTGAAGGCCTGAGGGCAGATTTTAAACCCCTGGCAACACATGATGGCCGAATATGATTGGATAAAAGATCTAACATAAAGACCAGCCCTACAAATCTCAACCTGGGGCTGGAAGTAGTGCAACCAAGAGGAAAGCTATGAAATGAAGAGTATAACTCTTACCCTGGGGAATAATTTAATACATATTTGTGGGAAAATATAATTAAAAAAATATTATATGCCTTGCTGGCCCACCACTGCTAGTGAGTGTTGCAACCAAGGAAAGACCATTTTTATGTGCTATTGCACTCAGTGGTCCCGTTCTGTGAGCTTGTGTGGCCTACCACTTCGCGGCTGAGCGATTGTTGCTCCTAGACGTTTCCACTTTACAATAACAGCACTTAGAGTTGACCGGGGAAGCTCTAGCAGGGCAGGACAATTTACAAACTGACTTGTTGGAAAGATGGCATCCTATGACAGCACCACGTTGAAAGTCACTGAGCTCTTCAGAAATGCCATTCTACTGTCAATGTTTCTCTATGGAGATTGCATGGCAGTGTGCTCGATTTTATACACCTGTCACTCCAGGTGTGCCTGAAATAGCCGAATCCACTTATTTGAAGGGGTGCCCACATACTTTTGTATATAGAGTGCATATCTATAGCTAGGTTTCCATCCAATTGGCGACATATTTTCATGCAAATATTCTAAAATCCATATAAAGAAAATATGCACATTTTCATCCAACCGTTTCATGCTGATTCATTTTTATTTAACCATTATTTAACTATGAAAGACAATTAAGAACACATTCTTATTTTAGGGCCAAGATGGGGTAGTAGTGAAGACGTGTTTTGTTCGTGTCTCGTGTACTTTTGTATTTTTCATATTTTTTGTATATATATTTACATTTTATTTTCAATCTCTTTTCGATTTTTAATTCGATTATACCTTCCGGTAACCTGCCTCACCCAATGTAATACGGTATCGCTATTATTTTTAATTTTAGAACACTCAAGAACCTCCAGAAGCTAACCAGCTAATTAGCTATTCAGTCATTGTTAGCCACTGCTAGCGGCTTTTATCTTCTGCACAGATACCAGCCCTGTTCTTAGCCTGGATAATACTCGCCAGTCTACTAGTATCGGACTGTCTCTCCACAACAACGCCGGATTCCTGCCGTAATCCCTGGAACACTACTTCTGATCTTCACAGCTAGCTTGCAGCTAGCTAGCTCACAGCTTGCAGCTAGCTAGCTCACTGTGGCACCCTGTACCGAAGTTATCCCTGAGGCCCACCTCCCGGCCTACTCAGCTGTTCACCCGAACCCCACTCATACACGGCTAGAGCCCGATACTCCACCGGATCCTTGCTGTAAACTCTGGACCTTGGCACCGGATCACCACTGCTACCGATTGGCTATAGTGGCTAACGCCACTGCCACGAAGCTAGCACCAGTTAGCCGTGAGCCAGGCACATCTCCCGGCCAGCAAACTAAATTCTACAATACCTCTTTCGCCATCTGGCTTGGATTCTCTGTCGACACGGCGCCCCGCCGCACCACCACGACTGGTCTGCCGACGAATCCTTTGTGCCTTCAACCGGCCTCCGTCGGAGGGATACTAACTTTAAACGCCTTGTCGCCTGCTAACGTAGTGGCGGGTTCCCTGTTCCATCTACTGCTGCCCCCTGGACACTATGATCACTTGGCTACATAGCTGATGCCTGCTGGACTGTCCATTAATCACGGTACTCCATTCTGTTTATTTATTTTTTATCTGTCGGCCCCAGCCACGAACTCAGGCTCTGTGTGTAGTTAATCCGACCCTCTCTGCCTAGTCATAGCCATTTTACCTGCTGTTGTTGTGTTAGCTGATTAGCTGTTGTTGTCTCACCTGTTGTTTTAGCTAGCTCTCCCAATCAACACATTTACATTTACATTTAAGTCATTTAGCAGACGCTCTTATCCAGAGCGACTTACAACACCTGCGATTACTTTATGCCTCATTGTATGTCTCTCTCAAATGTCAATATGCCTTGTATACTGTTGTTCAGATTAGTTATCATTGTTTTAGTTTACAATGGAGCCCCTAGTTCCACTCTTCATACCTCTGATACCTCCTTTGTCCCACCTCCCACACATGCGGTGACCTCACCCATTACAACCAGCATGTCCAGAGATACAACCTCTCTTATCATCACCCAGTGCCTGGGCTTACCTCCGCTGTACCCGCACCCCACTATACCCCTGTCTGCGCATTATGCCCTGAATATATTCTACCATGCCCAGAAATCTGCTCCTTTTATGCTTTGTCCCCAACGCTCTAGGCGACCAGTTTTGATAGCCTTTAGCCGCACCCTCATACTACTCCTCCTCTGTTCCGCGGGTGATGTGGAGGTAAACCCAGGCCCTGCATGTCCCCAGGCACCCTCATTGTTGACTTCTGTGATCGAAAAAGCCTTGGTTTCACACATGTCAACATCAGAATCCTCCTCCCTAAATTTGTTTTACTCACTGATTTAGCACACTCTGCCAACCCTGATGTCCTTGCCGTGTCTGAATCCTGGCTTAGGAAGGCCACCAAAAATTCTGAGATTTCCATACCCAACTATAACATTTTCCGTCAAGATAGAACTGCCAAAGGGGGAGGAGTTGCAGTCTACTGCAGAGATAGCCTGCAAAGTAATGTCATACTTTCCAGCTCCATACCCAAACAGTTCAAACGACAAATTTTAAAAATTACTCTCTCCAGAAATACGTCTCTCACTGTTGCCGCCTGCTACCGACCCCCCTCAGCTCCCAGTTGTGCCCTGGACACCATTTGTGAATTGATCGCCCCCCATCTGGCTTCAGAGTTTGTTCTGTTAGGTGACCTAAACTGGGATATGCTTAACACCCCGGCAGTCCTACAATCTAAGCTAGATGCCCTCAATCTCACACAATATCATCAAGGAACCCACCAGGTACAACCCTAAATCTGTAAACAAGGGCACCCTCATAGACGTTATCCTGACCAACTGGCCCTCCAAATACACCTCCGCTGTCTTCAACCAGGATCTCAGCGATCACTGCCTCATTGCCTGTATCCGCTACGGGTCCGCAGTCAAACGACCACCCCTCATCACAGTCAAACGCTCCCTAAAACACTTCTGCGAGCAGGCCTTTCTAATCGACCTGGCCAGGGTATCCTGGAAGGATATTGACCTCATCCCGTCAGTTGAGGATGCCTGGTCATTCTTTAAAAGTAACTTCCTCACCATCTTAGATAAGCATGCTCCGTTCAAAAAATGCAGAACTAAGAACAGATATAGTTGGTTCACTCCAGACCTGACTGCCCTCGACCAGCACAAAAACATCCTGTGGCGGACTGCAATAGCATCGAATAGTCCCCGCGATATGCAACTGTTCAGGGAAGTCAGGAACCAATACACGCAGTCAGTCAGGAAAGAGAAGGCCAGCTTTTTCAAGCAGAAATTTGCATCCTGTAGATCTAACTCCAAAAAGTTCTGGGACACTGTAAAGTCCATGGAGAATAAGAGCACCTCCTTCCAGCTGCCCACTGCACTGAGGCTATGTAACACAGTCACCACCGATAAATCCATGATAATCGAAAACTTCAACAAGCATTTCTCAACGGCTGGCCATGCCTTCCTCCTGGCTACTCCAACCTCGGCCAACAGCTCTGCCACCCCTGCAGCTACTCGCCCAAGCCTCCCCAGCTTCTCCTTTACCCAAATCCAGATAGCAGATGTTCTGAAAGAGCTGCAAAATCTGGACCCGTACAAATCAGATGGGCTTGACAATCTGGACCCTCTATTTCTGAAACTATCCGCCGCCATTGTCGCAACCCCTATTACTAGCCTGTTCAACCTCTCTTTCATATTGTCTGAGATCCCCAAGGATTGGAAAGCTGCCGCAGTCATCCCCCTCTTCAAAGGGGGAGACACCCTGGACCCAAACTGTTACAGACCTATATCCATCCTGCCCTGCCTATCTAAGATCTTCGAAAGCCAAGTCAACAAACTGATCACTGACCATCTCGAATCCCACCGTACCTTCTCCGCTGTGCAATCTGGTTTCCAAGCCGGTCACGGGTGCACCTCAGCCACGCTCAAGGTACTAAACGATATCATAACCGCCATCGATAAAAGACAGTACTGTGCAGCCGTCTTCATCGACCTTGCCAAGAGTTTCGACTCTGTCAATCACCATATTCTTATCGGCAGACTCAGTAGCCTCGGTTTTTCGGATGACTGCCTTGCCTGGTTCACCAATTACTTTGCAGACAGAGTTCAGTGTGTCAAATCGGAGGGCATGCTGTCCGGTCCTCTGGCAGTCTCTATGGGGGTGCCACAGGGTTCAATTCTCGGGCCGACTCTTTTCTCTGTATATATCAATGATGTTGCTCTTGCTGCGGGCGATACCCTGATCCACCTCTATGCAGACGACACCATTCTGTATACTTCTGTCTCTTCCTTGGACACTGTGCTATCTAACCTCCAAACGAGCTTCAATGCCATACAACACTCCTTCCGTGGCCTCCAACTTCTCTTAAACGCTAGTAAAACCAAATGCATGCTTTTCAACCGTTCGCTGCCTGCACCCGCACCCGCACGCCCGACTAACATCACCATCCTGGATGGTTCCGACCTAGAATATGTGGACATCTATAAGTACCTAGGTGTCTGGCTAGACTGTAAACTCTCCTTCCAGACATATATCAAACATCTCCAATCTAAAATCAAATCTAGAGTCGGCTTTCTATTCAGCAACAAAGCCTCCTTCACTCACGCCGCCAAACTTACCCTAGTAAAACTGACTATCCTACCGATCCTCGACTTCGGCGATGTCATCTACAAAATAGCTTCCAATACTCTACTCAGCAAACTGGATGCAGTTTATCACAGTGCCATCCGTTTTGTTACTAAAGCACCTTATACCACCCACCATTGCGACCTGTATGCTCTAGTCGGCTGGCCCCCGCTACATATTCGTCGCCAGAGCCACTGGCTCCAGGTCATCTACAAGTCCATGCTAGGTAAAGCTCCGCCTTATCTCAGTTCACTGGTCACGATGGCAACACCCACCCGTAGCACGCGCTCCAGCAGGTGTATCTCACTGATCATCCCTAAAGCCAACACCTCATTTGGCCGCCTTTCCTTACAGTTTTCTGCTGCCTGTGACTGGAACGAATTGCAAAAATCGCTGAAGTTGGAGACTTTTATCTCCCTCACCAACTTTAAACATCTGCTATCTGAGCAGCTAACTGATCGCTGCAGCTGTATATAGTCCATCGGTAAATAGCCCACCCAATTTACCTACCTCATCCCCATACTGTTTTTATTTAATTACTTTTAAGCTCTTTTGCACACCAGTATCTCTACCTGCACATGACCATCTGATAATAATAATAATATTTATCATTTGTGTTAATCTGCAAAATTGTAATTATTCGCCAACCTCCTCATGCCTTTTGCACACAATGTTTATAGACTCTTTTTTTCTACTGTTATTGACTTGTTTATTGTTTACTCCACGTTTAACTCTGTTGTTGTCTGTTCACACTGCTATGCTTTACCTTGGCCAGGTCGCAGTTGTAAATTAGAACTTGTTCTCAACTAGCCTACCTGGTTAAATAAAGGTTAAATAAATAAAACATTAAAAAAATTGATGGCCTACCCCGGCCAAATCCTCCCGTTTCCCAGACGACGCTGTGCCAATTGTGCGCGGCCTAATGCTACTCCCGATCACGTCCGGTTGTAATACAGGCCGGGATCGAAGCTGGGTCTGTGGTGACGACTCTAGCACTGAAATACAGTGCTTTGCTGCGCCACCTGATTCATGAAAAAAAGTCACGACCGGGCTGATGGAAACATGAAACGCTGGTACAATTTTATAAATGTCGACAATATGTTCGTTCCACATGATGCACGTTTTGTTTTTTTCTCTTGCCCTTCACAGTGGAATAAAATAATCAAAGCTTTAGGGCGAAAAACAAAATGTGCATCCAGTGGGCCCCATGACCGAGCTTTGGAAACCCTGTATTTGGCTCGAGGAAATAAATTATGAACTTCACAGGGTGATGAATGTGCAAAGTAATGAGCTTGATGATCCTTTCCAATAAATATCGACTTGTCTTATTCTGGTGACATGAAGATCGATGCTTGGCTGCAGTTTAACATATCCAAATAATATCGCTCTTATCCATATTAATCTCCTGATGTAGGTAGCCTACCCGCACTGTATCTACTAGTTGATAGCCAGAGGAAATTATTTGGACACGTAAACACCTTAATCGGCGTTCCAGCTGTGCATTTGATCTCCGTAAATGCTAACGACAGCCGAGCGAGCCTACCACTTTAGTCCGAGTGAAATTAGTTCCGAACTGAATGTATGCGTCTAAGTCATTTTCACATACACATTTTATATGTCCGAAATCAGAATCATATATGCTTCCAAAAATAACATTACCGCTGTGTTAGAACGTTTATCTTGATCGATATTCTGCATTTGTCAGAGTGCCATCTGGTATCCTGATTTCAGATGTGTCCATGTAAACAGGATTATTAGGGAAATCGTTATTCTTGCAAAGCATGTAAACGTTTTAATCAAACTATTATATTAATTTGACTATCCACACAAATTGCATTATTGTGTGCATGTAACCGTACTCAATCAACAGATAAACCTTACAAGGTGAGAATGAGATCACTTGCATGTAACTCAAATCTTTCTTTTAGAAATAAAGAGAATGTACATTCTACAACAATAATCCATCTCTGATTACATAGCTTCCTCTACAAGAGTGCACTCACCCTTACATGTTATATTCCCAAATCATTTACATGGTCACATTTCTTTGCAAACTGCTGAGAACATAAAATGAAACATTTAGAAAAGTGTAGCAAGAGCTGACCATCATGTAGCCCTAATCAAAATGCCCATTTGAGATGAATAGGAGACAAGCCAAGGGCAAAGGAACAATAAAAGACAAATGTCAATCAGATAACAATTCCACTGAAACAGACATTTGTTGGGTCACCAGTGTCTATTTTTAACAGAAAACAATGGCCTCGACGTTTGCCAACCCTTCCCAATTCCAAAACTCATATTTGCAAAACATTTACATACTTCCAGCAGTGTATGTGGGAGTGGACACCCATTTATACATCTCTGGATACTGTACCAACACAGCCCTTGAAATATATTTTTAATGCCACAGTATGTACAAAGCATCATAACTTCAGTGCAATTCAGTCTAACATCGACACATTTGAAATGTTGAGGTGAAAAAAACATTCACACCACTAAAAAACATATTTGGTATCCAATATTTAGCCATTTCATCACAGTACAATCACTCACACTATGATACAAATAAATTAAAGCTACACATTTTCCCTAAAGGGTGTGACCACTAGCTTTCAGTAGCTCTAAAACTCTCTATTAGTCAGAAAGACTGAGCAGAGACCAGTAGCTTCTGGGACGTAGCTCAGACATCCATTCACATGACACTGATAATCAGGCCCTAAACAGCAGGCTCTCCTGGTGCTAGCGGATGCCTAGGATCTGCCTGCTCTTGAGCTGGTAGTTCCTCTCCACCTCCTCCAGGGCCTGGGTCCGCAGGTTGGCTGCCTGCAGCCTCCTCTTCAGCCCCAGTTCCTGGCTCTTCTCACTCTGCTTCTGATCAGGCCTCTGATTCTCTTTGCTGTCTCTGGCAAAACTGACCTTCTTTTCAAGGGGGACATTCTCCTCTCCCACATCTAAGGGGGCCAAGATGGCAAAAAGTTACACATGTTGAACAAGTTTTATTGAGCGCTACATTATGTGCAGATAAAATACCCTCCCATAATATGTTACCAAAACAATTCTCAAGTTCGTAATTTGCCCAGAGAAAAACACAGGTGTCTTTTAAAGTGACCTACATGTATTCCCTCCCCTTTATTTGATCTGAAAACATGGCTACCCTACATCATATTGTTCAACTTCAATAAAGAAGCAAAATCACATATCCTCCCCTTTCCTGGTTTTTCACTTGACACCCATACCCATGTCATTGGAATAGAGTGGTGGCAGGGTCTTCTGCTGTTTTACCAGGTTGCAGCTCTTCAACAAACTCTCCGCTCTGAAATGAAAATAAATTGTTGGGAGTCAAAATAGAGTATAGCCAACCCTCTTGCAGTTTTATAGCAAGGAATGTGATTATGACAGCAAAGCGTGAAGGAAAGTAGCATTAACACATCTTGGAGGACTAAAGCCTTAGCATTTAGTCTAAGGTGACATTAAAACAGCAGTTTTCTGCATTTCAAGTGAAGTGATCCAAGGGAGCTTTGTTTTACCTGGCAAGTTTCTCATTCGATAGTCTCTCGTGAACACAAAGCTCCTGCTCCCGCTCTGTAGGAGGAATATATATATTTTTATTTTTATTTAACTAGGCAAGTCAGTTAAGAACAAATTCTTATTTACAGTGAAAGCCTAATTCACCAGAGTTACACCATAAGAATTCCACAGATTCCAAACAATTCAGTCTATATACACTCAGTAGCATAGCCAGTGACACATTGACTACAAACAACAATCATTATAGATGTTTCAGCAGTCCACACCAAGCAACACTGATTAAAAGAACATCCGTGTTCCAACACCAGAGGGGTCTCATCTGTGACTCTGACATTATAGGGACCAGGGTTGGGGTTGAATCAGTTTTCAATTCAGTCAATTTAAGTGAATTGAAATTTCAATTAAGAACAAAATTAAGCTTAATCGTGATAAGGGTAAACACTCACGCTCCAGCCTCTCCTCGCACTCTTTTAGGGCCTTCTCCCTCTCCCGCAGCAATTGCTCCTTGAGCCTCAGCGCCGCAGCGGTCGGGGAGGTTGAAGACCCGGCTGGCTTTGGGTTCTCTGGATTAGCCGAACTCCTCCAGTTGCGCGCCTGCATCCTCCTCTGCTCATCGGCGACTACGTCCACCAACAGGCTGCTCTGGAGAATGGACTCCACAGAGGGCCTCAGGTAGTCCTGGCAACGAGGCACAACAACAGCCAAATCAACAAAGAGTAGAATGGTGGGCAGGAGGGATTAAAATCTCTTGACATTGAAATTGTATTTTGAGCATAATAATGTGCTTGGCGATGGAGACAAATAATAATCTCCTCAACAGGTATGCTGCAGTGAGGAGTTGCTCACAAGATGACTTGAACTTTAGATGGACATTTTGTGTGCCGTGAAACATATTCCAAACCTTTAAATGGAGCATTCTGGACAGGAGTGTGTTCAGCTCCTCTGAGTACCGGTAGGGGATCCTCCTAAACTTCCCCTCTCGGATCTACTCTGCCAGCTCTTTTTGGTTATAAGCTGTGAAAGGAGGCCTTGATGGAAGAAACATGCGTCAGACTGTAGTCTAAGGCATTGACTGAGGGATATTTAGTAAGAATATTGATGACCGGTAAGGTAACTTAGGATAAGGCACAGAGTTCATACAACAAGCATCCCAGGGACCAGATATCCGATTTCTCGTTGTAGGACATGCGATTAATTTGTTCCTGTAAAATATGGAATTGTCCACACATGGACAGATTGATTAGAAAACTAGAGTATGGGGTGGGAGGGTATTTTTCTGTACCAATTATGTTGATTGTCCTGTTTGAAAATGGGCAAATCCATATGAATTGCATCACTTTTTGACAGCCTCCCTTTTGATTTAAATATACATTTCCATACATGTTTGTCCATGGAAGAAGTGGTCAGAAAGTGACATTTTGGACCTGAATGCCAAAACATTCAGGAAATAGGTGCTCAAAGTTGACCCATTTTGCATTCTCCACCAAACCATGAGACACCATGTCTTCATCAATGGAAAAGATAAACGATTGAGTTTGATATAATTTAAATGCTTTCAAATAGTTGTCAAACTACTTTATAATTTACCCAAATCCAATAAATGTGTTTAAAAAATAAAGAAAACCAGAGTATCTGGTTGAAAAAAAAAGTTTTACTTTTAAAACCATAATCATAGGATTCCCCAAAGCCTTTGCTTTTGCTATTGACTCACAGGCGACATGTAGTAAGGGGTTCCGACGAAAGTCTTAGCGAAACTGGTGTCATGGTTCAGGATTCTTGCGAGACCAAAGTCACCGAGCTTGACATTTTGCCTGACATCCAGGAAGATATTGGCGGGCTTGAGATCTCTGTGCAGCACTGTGGCCCCACCATCGCTCCGGCGATGGCACTCCTTCAGTGCAAGAGTGAGCTGTGCCATGACTCGCATGATGAATTCCTCCTCCAAGTAACGCCTGGCCAGAAGGAACACAACATGCACAGAGTTACCAACCAACACGCTTACCTTGAACATGCCAAATGCAATTTGTATTTTTCTTTTTAGTCATGACAACCCTCAGAGTTTGCCTACAGGCTGGGAGGCCAGTGTTCAACACCCTCAAAGGGTGGGTATCCGCCATTCGCTACCTAGGTGTCAGAGAGGGATGGCCATTGGATATACAGTGGGGCAAAAAAGTATTTAGTCAGCCACCAATTGTGCAAGTTCTCCCACTTAAAAAGATGAGAGAGGCCTGTAATTTTCATCATAGGTACACTTCAACTATGACAGACAAAATGAGGGGAAAAAAATCCAGAAAATCACATTGTAGGATTTTTCATGAATTTATTTGCAAATATCGATATCTAGGCTATATATGGACCGATTTAATCGAAAAAAAGACCCAATAGTGATTATGGGACATCTAGGAGTGCCAACAAAGAAGATGGTCAAAGGTAATGAATGTTTTATATTTTATTTGTGCGGTTTGTGTAGCGACGACTATGCTAATTATTTTGTTTACGTCCCCTGCGGGTCTTATAATAATAATAATAAATAATCTTTTGGGGTGTTACATGCTATCAGATAATAGCTTCTCATTCGCCGAAAAGCATTTAAAAAATCTGACTTGTTGCCTGGATTCACAACGAGTGTAGCTTTAATTCAATACCCTGCATGTGTATTTTAATGAACGTTTGAGTTTTAACTAATACTATTAGCATTTAGCGTAGCACATTTGCATTTCCAGAGCTCTAGATGGGACGCCTGCGTGCCAGGTAGGAGCAAGAGGTTAACATTCAGGCCAAAGAGTTCAATCTTGGTTTCATCAGACCAGAAAATCTTGTTTCTCATGATCTGAGAGTTCTTTAGATTCCTTTTGGCAAACTCCAAGCGTGCTGTCATGTGCCTTTTACTGAGGAGTGGCTCTCGTCTGGCCACTATCATAAAGACCTGATTGGTGGAATGCTGCAGAGATGGTTGTCCTTCTGGAAGGTTCTCCTATCTCCACAGAGGAACTCTGGAGCTCTGTCAGGGTGACCATCGGGTTCATGGTCACCTCCCTGACCAAGGCCCTTCTCCCCTCGATTGCTCAGTTTAGCCTGGTGGCCAGCTCTAGGAAGTCATTTAAGAATGATGGAGGCTACTGTGCTCTTGGGGACCTTCAATGCTGCAGATCTGTGCCTCGACACGATCCTGTCTCGGAGCTCCACCGACAATTCCTTTGACCTCAAGGCTTGGTTTTTGCTCTGACATACATTGTCAAAGGTGGGACCTCATATAGACAGGTGTGTGCCTTTCCAAATCATGTCCAATCAATTGAATTTACAACAGGTGGACACTAATCAAGCTGTGGAAACATCTCAAGGATGATCAATGGAAACAGGATGCACCTGAGCATAGCAAAGGGTCTGAATACTTGTGCAAATAAGGCATTTATTTATTTTTACTACATTTTCATTTCACTACAAAAATTCTAAAAACCTGTTTTTTATTTGTCATTATGGGTTATTCTGTGTAGATTGATGAGTAAAAATGTGAATTTAATACATTTTAGAAGAAGGCTGTAACATAACAAAATGTGGAAAAGGGGAAGGGGTCTGAATACTTTAGGAATGCACTGTATACATGGATGGACAAGGAAACCAAGGTAAACACGACAGCACAAAACACACACACCTTTCTTTGATGCATCTGGTGATGAGGCTGGAGAGGTCTCCTTTGCAGTCCTCCATAACGATGTACAGTGTAGTGTTGGTCCGATCTATGATGCGGTCATAATATCTCACAATGTTTGGATGCGTCAGTTCACGGAGGAGGTTGACCTCGGACACCAGCATTTGCTTCTCGCTCTCAGCCATTGTGCCGTAGTCCAGCGCCTTCCAAACTAGAATCTATGATGAAACCCAAACACCACAAAACGAAGAATTTATTGATTGGCCAAATGTTATTTAATTTCTAAGGTTTCACAGGAAATGCATGGAATAAAATGCTTGATGTTGGGAACATACTTTAAAAGATGGCAAATAAACATATATATTGAAGGCTAGGTACTAACCAGCTACTTGTTTTACTTCAAATGCTGTATGGTTCACATACATAACGTTAGCTATATGACACCAAATCCTCAGTTGTAGGTAAACAACATGGCTTATGATTTAGTTTTGTTCATAGATATCGGGAGGTCTGGTGTGCCCCTTTCTGTTTATTGAGGTCATGTTTTGACCCCCCTTTTGGCTCAAGAGCCCAGAAGCTAACGTACCTGGCCTGGTGGCTTACTTGGTGAACTCAATGGAGTTGAGTTTATTACGCTAGTGGCCATGTTAACTAACGTTAACTAGCTAGCTAAAGTTAGCTAGTAAGCATAACGTAAGCTACACAAAGTCGAACCATATATTCAATTAAATTCAATTGACTTTATTGACATGACAATTTCATTATTACTTACATTGTCAAAGTATACATATAGAAAAATAAAAATAAACAAAAAATATATATATAAATAAATTCACTGACGTTACTGTAGACAGGTAGCTAGCTAGCTAGCTAGGTAACAGTGCACGCTGTAAAAAGCAAAACACTTACCTTCCCATCAGATTTCCTCCGTATTTTCTGACATTTGCCATAAGACCCTGATCCTATGGTATACAACACCTTATAATCGTCAACACGAGATGGCATTTTGGCGAAGCTAGCTTGCTAAATGCAAAGTTTTGCATCCAAGGTAGCTACTGTAGCTTACTGTAACGTTACTGTACTTAGCTCACGTAGCTAGTTGCAGGTGTTCAGCGAAGGAGAGGAACAACTTTACTCTGGCAAATGGAAATATTTTGTACGTTTTCTTTCCTTAAATAATGTTAGCAAATGTAATTGCTGGCAATATATCTTCGATCACTTATTTATAAGTTACAGTGATTTGTGTGGATGACGGTTTAAAATTGGTGCCTGAATTATTCAATGTGGTTGGTCCGCATTCAGAATATTCTGATTGGCTGGAATTAAGATACAACCTGCAGGTTGCTAAGCATCTGACACCCGCAAGATCTGGCGCGGGTGTTTAAAGAGGATGAATCTTTTAAATTGATATGCATGTCAAAATTAAAATGTACTCATGTAATTTTAAAAAAACATCACAGAACCCAATGTATAAATCTAAAATCTTCCTTACTGATTACGCTACTCTGTGTGATATAATCTCACCACAAGGTGGCAGTAAAAGCAAACTGTACTTTTATTCTCCCCCAAGGTGACCACCTCCATGCAAGTAACAACAAGTAATTGCCCGAGTGGTGCCACACATTGATAACTATTCTATCAAAGTACACCTTGTCCATCTATGCAAGTTAGAATAAAACAAAACAGAACATAATAGAGTAGAACAGAACCGAATAGAACATTACCAACGATGATGAGACAGCCTACATGGAGGAGGTGAGGGCTCCGGGAGTGTGGTGCCTGGAAAACAACCTCTCACTCAACGTCAACAAGACAAAGGAGATGATTGTGGACTTCAGGAAACAGCAGAGGGTGCACCCCCCTATCTACATTGACTGGACTGCAGTGGAGAAGGTGGAAAGCTTCAAGTTCCTTGGCATACACATCACTGACAAACTGAAATGGACCACCCACACAGACAGTGTGGTGAAGAAGGCGCAACAGAGCCTCTTCAACCCCAGGAGGCTAAAGAAATTTGGCTTGTCACCTAAAACCCTCCCAAACTTTTACAGATGTTGAATTGAAAGCATCCTGTCGGGCTGTTTCACCACCTGGTACTGCAACTGCACCGCCCGCAACCGCAAGGCTCTCCAGAGGGTGGTGCGGTCTGCCCAACGCATCACCGGGGGCAAACTACCCGCCCTCCAGGACACCTACATTACCCGATGTCCAAGGAAGGCCAAAAAGATCATCAAGGACATCAACCACCCGAGCCACTACCTGTTCACCCCGCTATCATCCAGAAGGCGAGGTCAGTACAGGTGTATCAAAGCTGGGACCGAGAGACTGAAAAACAGCTTCTATCTCAAGGTCATCAGACTGTTAAACAGCCATCACTAGCACATTAGAGTCTGCTGCCTATAGGCATAGACTATAACTCATTGGCCACTTTAAGGAATGGAACACAAGCCACTTTGATAATGTTTACATATCTGGCATTACTCATCTCATATGTACAGTATATACTGTATTCAATACTATTATATGGTATCTTAGTCACTTAATGTTTACATACCTGGAATTACTCATCTCATATGTATATACTATTTTCTATACTATTCTATGGTATCTTACTCACTTAATAATGTTTACATACCTGGAATTACTCATCTCATATGTATATACTATTTATTTTCTATACTATTCTATGGTATCTTACTCACTTAATAATGTTTACATATCTTGATTTACTCATCTCATATGTATATACTGTATTCTATACTATTCTACTGTATCTTAGTCTGTTCCGCTCTGACATCGCTTGTCCGTATGTATATAGTCTTAATTCATTCCTACTTAGATTTGTGTGTATTGGGTATATGTTGTGTAATTTGTTAGATATTACTTGTTAGATATTACTGCACTGTCAGAGCTAGAAGCACAAGCATTTTGCTACACCCGCAATAACATCTGCTAATCACGTGTATGTGACCAATACAATTTGATTTGAACAGAATAGAATAATGCCTGGTGCCACAAATCTAATAATATATTGACTAGGTCTATATTTTCCAGTGTCAATCAAAAATATCATGACTTTTGTGAACTATATTTGTATAGTATTTTCATCTTTAAGATTGTAACAAACGTCTTCTGTCAGTCTAGTGGACATCAAGAGACAGACAGCCCTCTTGGATGTTTTTACATATGGCTCATTGGCTTGAATCATTTTCTGCTGCTTAGCTTGTCGTTGTGAGACAACATTGGGCAGCCAGACCGAGTTCTCTGTCTGTACACGGTCCCAGAGCAATGCTGAATATGAATATCACTCTGCACCATAAATCAATGTTAGGAGAGCAGTGTGATAGAAATTGTTAGCAGTTGACCTCACATAGCAAAGGCTACATTAGAACGTGATGATACCCCACAACAGAACAACTCATTGATTTACTGCCTGCATTGCCAGGGAGGTTGTTTGCAGTTTGTACTAGAAAATGATCCTTCCCATTCAATTGACTGGGTGTAAGGTTAGGTGGGCCAGCAAGGCTAGATGAAAGGCAGCCATGAAGTCTGCAGAGCGTTTTAATTACTGTGTGGTTGAAACTCGATACAGAGACATCACACTTCACCCTTGGATATCAATAGCCTTTTACCTGGGCTGTATTCATTACTGCACACTGTGGCAAAATGCTTTTCAATAAAGAACAAAAACAAACGTTTCTTATTTTACAAGTTCAGGTATTCATTCCCTGTTTCAGATCATTTTTTTCTGTTTGGTGCCTAATGAACATGGCCCTGAACTTGTCAGTGTTCATGATCTCATCATTGCCATCATATCACCAATCATCTCGCCTGTTGTGATGCTCTCTGTGAACAACAGGGGTCCATGTAGAGAAGCTAGTTTGCAGCAACAATTTCTAATTCCAATTATGTTTGTGCATGTACTAGTCCCAAAAAGGTCATTGACACTAGGGCTGTTTCCATGGCGCCCTGTCATGCACACAGGGGAGGATAACAGGAATTGAGTTCCAGCAAACACGGTATCCATCCTCAGCGGAGTCATGTGATCAAAAAAAAATTCTGCAGAGTCCCGCTAGGGGTTATTGCGGTGACAGGCGTGTTCGAATTACCCCTGTGTCACTCGCCTCTCTTGTCACAAGTTGCTGACCCACGCACGTCAGGAGGACACGGCAGGGCTCGGGGTGTGGTGAGAAACAGTCAGTCTGTCACCACAAAGGTAATTTCCTACAGAACGGCTATTGTGGAACCAGTTTCCCTCTGTCTGTAAGCCAGCCAGGAGTGGTGGGGTGCTGAGTGTGAAGTTGACAACCAAAACAACAGAGACCATTGGAGGGCGCTAGGGGCCCTTGGGAGGCCACACTACGTGTCACCCATCCTTCTGAGGACCAGCAGCTGGGAGGGAGAGACACAGGGGATGCCACCTTGCAGTTCCCCTGAGACTCGAGACGGGTCTCTAGGTCTTGCGTGTGTACAGTGGGGTCGGAAATGATTGCATTCTCATTTAGACGGCAAACCCACCACTGGTGTGTGTGGTCAAAGAGCTCTATTTTCATGTCATCTGACCAAAGCAACGGCTCCATTCCATGTGACAATGCTGTTTAGCAAACTCCTGGCGTTAACATTTGTTGGATGACATGAAAATGGAGCTCTTGAGCCACACACATCTGTGGTGGGTTTGGCATTGAAATGTACTGTAAAACACAGTGGGGATCTTTGATGTTATGGGGCTATTTTGCTTCCCCTGGTTCTGGGGCCCTTACCCAGTACTAGGACATTTTAGCCCAAAACCTGGTTGCCTCTGCCTCTGAAACTTTGGCTGCAAGTGGATCTTCCAGCAAGACAATAGCCCCAAGTGCACATCAAAATCCACAAAGAAATTGTTAATTTGCCACAATTAACTATTTTGCAATGGTCATCCCAGTCTCCGGACTAAAACCCATTGAAAACCTGTGGTTTGAATTGAAGTGGGCAGTCCATAAGCACAGACAAAGGATATCAAGGATCTTCTGTATGGAGGAATGGTTTAAGATCCCTCCCAATGTGTTCTCCAACTTTTAGAAAATGGCTCAGTGCCGTTATCTTGGCACGGTAAGGTATTGAAAACAGGGGTGTCAATCATTTTGACCCCTACATTTCTTAGAAAAAAATATCTTACTTGTTAAACAAAATCTCTCTCTGAGTAATTGTATTAGTATAAAATAATTTCCCTTTTTTTTGAGCATACAATATAGCTCAGTAAATTATTTATTTATTTTATAGTCTTTTTTGTTCATCTTGTGTGTGGGTAAATTTGTGTGCATCTGCCTGTCTGAATGTGTATCTGCACGTGTGTGTGACTGTATGTGTGTAAATGTGCATGTGTATCTGCATGTGTATGTGTGTGTACAGCACACGGGCCTCATGGAAGAGTTGGTGGTTCTCTGGTGTCAGCGGGCGTCACACACAGGAGTAATTTAAGTGAGGATGGCAGATTAGCGACGGTTGGGGGAGCCGGTGACTGCAGTATTCATATGCCTGCTTCCCCTCATGGTTATTTCTGTTTCCCTCGCAGGTCACCCTGGCCTTCCCCCGCCACAGAAGCAAGTTTTAGTGTTTGCGGACTCAACGGGAGATGCCACGAACCACAACATTCATCAACCAGACCAGAGCAGCTGAGAAATGGAACCCAGAGGAGCTATAAGGGTGCAATTGCAGCCCCCAATTCAAGGCGTTTCTGAATGTGGGCATTCCTGCATATGTAGGAACCCCTCTTTATACTTCTATTGGTCAATTTTCAAGTTAGGACAGGCGGGAGGCGGGGGCGCTCCAGTACAATGGTGGCATTAATGCACAATACTGTTGGATGCCAGCAGCCAATAACCCCCACAGAAGGAGCGGGGGCGACAATGGTAGCTAGCTAGTATACCGCTACACGGTGTCCTTCGCCCCCACCTGTCGGGCACTGCTTTCCTGCAGTTCTGTTAACGACGGTGAGGGTTGGTGTTTGGCAGGCAGGAACGAAGGACACTGTTTACAAGCTTAGCCAGCTAGTCCTAAGGAGGACTCCGGTACACAGCAGGTGGGGGGTGACGCCGTGTGCAGATGGTGTCGCGAACTATCAAGCTAGCTAGAACACGGTGTCGCCCTAGCCTCCCGTCTGCTGTGCTAGTGGGAGGCAGAGACGACTGGAAGACAGTGGCCTTTATTTACCTTTTGACCCACATTCAAATGTGTCACACAAGCATGAAGATGTTATTCACATCAGGTACGGGGTAAAGTTTCCCCTATCGGTACAGATCTAGGATTTCCTTACCCTAAATCTAACCTTGACCATTACTAGGGGGAATGCAAAACTGACCCAGGATCATCTCCTCGCCTCCCTTCCACCATCACTCCAGCTGCTATTGCGATGACATGCCAGGCTGCCCACTCTCTCGTTCCCCGCTTCAAATCAAATCAAATTTGTCAATGCGCCGAATACTGGTGTAAACCTTGCAGTGAAATGATTACGTACAAGCCCTAAACCAAAAATACAGTTTTAAGAAAATACATTTAAAAAAAAAAAATTTAAGTAAGAGAAGAAAACAAATAATTAAATAGCAGCAGTAAATAACAATAGTGGTGCTATATACAGGGGTACCGGTTCAGAGTCAATGGTGTCGAGGTAATTATGTACATGCAGGTAGGGTTATTAAAGTGGCCATGCATAGATGATAACAGAGAGTACCAGCAGCGTGTGGGGGGGCAAATAGTCTGGGTAGCCATTTGATTAGCTGTTCAGGAGTCTTATGGCTTGGGGGTAGAAGCTGTTTAGAAGCCTCTTGGACCTAGACTTGGCGCTCCGGTACTGCTTGCTGTGCGGTAGCAGAGAGAACAGTCTATGACTAGCGTGGCTCGAGTCTTTGACAATTTTTTGGTCCTTTCTCTGACACCGCCTGGTATAGAGGTCCTGGATGGCAGGAAGTTTGGCCCCGGTGATGTACTGGGCCGTACACACTACCCTCTGTAGTGCCTTGCAGTTGGAGGCAGAGCAGTTGCCATACCAGGCAGTGATGCAACCCGTCAGGATGCTCTCAATAGTGCAGCTGTAAAACCTTTTGAGGAGCTGAGGACCCATGCCTAATCTTTTCAGTCTCCTGAGGGGGAATAGGTTTCGTCGTGCCCTCTTCACAACTGTCTTTGTGTGCTTAGACCATGTTAGGTTGTTGGTGATGTGGACACCAAGGAACTTGACGCTCTCAGCCTGCACCACTACAGCCCCGTCGATGAGAATGGGGACGTGCCCTGTCCTCCTTTTCGTGTAGTCCACAACCATCTCCTTTGTCTTGATGACATTGAGGGAGAGGTTGTTGTCCTTGCACCATATGGTCAGGTCTCTGACCTCCTCCCAATAGGTTGTCTCATCATTGTTGGTGATCAGGCCTACCACTGTTGTGTCATCAGCAAACTTAATGATGTTGTTGGAGTTGTGCCTGGCCGTGCAGTCATGAGTGAACAAGGAGTACAGGAGAAGACTGAGCACACACCCCTGAGGGGCCCCCCTGTTGAGGATCAGCGTGGCAGATGTGTTGTTACCTACCCTTAACAGCTGGGGCGGCCCATTAGGAAGTCTAGGCTCCAGTTGCAGAGGAAGGTGTTTTAGTCCCAAGGTCCTTAGTTTAGTGATGAGCTTTGAGGGCACTATGGTGTTGAACACTGAGCTGTAGTCAGCTTCTCATCCTATTGCCTACGGAGCTGTGAGGGGAACGGCACCTCAGTACCTCCAGGCTCTGATCAGGCCCTACACCCAAACAAGGGCACTGCGTTCATCCACCTCTGGCCTGCTCGCCTCCCTACCACTGAGGAAGTACAGTTCCCGCTCAGCCCAGTCAAAACTGTTCGCTGCTCTGGCCCCCCAATGGTGGAACAAACTCCCTCACGACGCCAGGACAGCGGAGTCAATCACCACCTTCCGGAGACACCTGAAACCCCACCTCTTTAAGGAATACCTAGGATAGGATAAGTAATCCTTCTCACCCCCCCCCCCCTTTTAAGATTTAGATGCACTATTGTTAAGTGACTGTTCCACTGGATGTCATAAGGTGAATGCACCAATTTGTAAGTCGCTCTGGATAAGAGCGTCTGCTAAATGACTTAAATGTAATGTAAATGTATACATGATGTATCATTTTACTACATCTGCCAGTCAGGCAGCTTAGTTTAACAAGTGGCAGCTAGGCTTCTCATTCATGACCTAACCTCAAAAGGGTTTATGTCTACTGGCAACACATAAATGCAACAATCTTAGTAATTCAGTCCTATAGAGCCCCACAGTAGAGGTGTAATAATACAGATAAAACAGTAGGCCTATAGAGCCCCACAGTAGAGGTGTAATAATACAGATTAAACAGTAGGCCCATAGAGCCCCCCAGTAGAGGTGTAATAATACAGATAAAACAGTAGGTCCATAGAGCCCCCCAGTAGAGGTGTAATAATACAGATAAAACAGTAGGCCTGTAGAGCCCCACAGTAGAGGTGTAATAATACAGATAAAACAGTAGGCCTATAGAGCCCCCCAGTAGAGGTGTAATAATACAGATAAAACAGTAGGCCTATAGAGCCCCACAGTAGAGGTGTAATAATACAGATAAAACAGTAGGCCTATAGAGCCCCACAGTAGAGGTGTAATAATACAGATAAAACAGTAGGCCTATAGAGCCCCACAGTAGAGGTGTAATAATACAGATAAAACAGTAGGCCTATAGAGCCCCACAGTAGAGGTGTAATAATACAGATAAAACAGTAGGCCTATAGAGCCCCCCAGTAGAGGTGTAATAATACAGATAAAACAGTAGGCCTATAGAGCCCCACAGTAGAGGTGTAATAATACAGATAAAACAGTAGGCCTATAGAGCCCCACAGTAGAGGTGTAATAATACAGATAAAACAGTAGGCCTATAGAGCCCCACAGTAGAGGTGTAATAATACAGATAAAACAGTAGGCCCATAGAGCCCCACAGTAGAGGTGTGTAATAATACAGATAAAACAGTAGGCCCATAGAGCCCCCAGTAGAGGTGTAATAATACAGATAAAACAGTAGGCCTATAGAGCCCCACAGTAGAGGTGTAATAATACAGATAAAACAGTAGGCCCATAGAGCCCCCAGTAGAGGTGTAATAATACAGATAAAACAGTAGGCCTATAGAGCCCCACAGTAGAGGTGTAATAATACAGATAAAACAGTAGGCCAATAGAGCCTCCCAGTAGAGGTGTAATAATACAGATAAAACAGTAGGCCCATAGAGCCCCCAGTAGAGGTGTAATAATACAGATAAAACAGTAGGCCCATAGAGCCCCCAGTAGAGGTGTAATAATACAGATAAAACAGTAGGCCCATAGAGCCTCCCAGTAGAGGTGTAATAATACAGATAAAACAGTAGGCCTATAGAGCCCCACAGTAGAGGTGTAATAATACAGATAAAACAGTAGGCCTATAGAGCCCCCCAGTAGAGGTGTAATAATACAGATAAAACAGTAGGCCCATAGAGCCCCCCAGTAGAGGTGTAATAATACAGATAAAACAGTAGGCCTATAGAGCCCCACAGTAGAGGTGTAATAATACAGATAAAACAGTAGGCCTATAGAGCCCCACAGTAGAGGTGTAATAATACAGATAAAACAGTAGGCCTATAGAGCCCCACAGTAGAGGTGTAATAATACAGATAAAACAGTAGGCCTATAGAGCCCCACAGTAGAGGTGTAATAATACAGATAAAACAGTAGGCCTATAGAGCCCCACAGTAGAGGTGTAATAATACAGATAAAACAGTAGGCCTATAGAGCCCCCCAGTAGAGGTGTAATAATACAGATAAAACAGTAGGCCTATAGAGCCCCACAGTAGAGGTGTAATAATACAGATAAAACAGTAGGCCTATAGAGCCCCCAGTAGAGGTGTAATAATACAGATAAAACAGTAGGCCTATAGAGCCCCACAGTAGAGGTGTAATAATACAGATAAAACAGTAGGCCTATAGAGCCCCACAGTAGAGGTGTAATAATACAGATAAAACAGTAGGCCTATAGAGCCTCCCAGTAGAGGTGTAATAATACAGATAAAACAGTAGGCCTATAGAGCCCCCCAGTAGAGGTGTAATAATACAGATAAAACAGTAGGCCTATAGAGCCCCACAGTAGAGGTGTAATAATACAGATAAAACAGTAGGCCTATAGAGCCCCACAGTAGAGGTGTAATAATACAGATAAAACAGTAGGCCTATAGAGCCCCCCAGTAGAGGTGTAATAATACAGATAAAACAGTAGGCCTATAGAGCCCCACAGTAGAGGTGTAATAATACAGATAAAACAGTAGGCCTATAGAGCCCCACAGTAGAGGTGTAATAATACAGATAAAACAGTAGGCCTATAGAGCCCCACAGTAGAGGTGTAATAATACAGATAAAACAGTAGGCCTATAGAGCCTCCCAGTAGAGGTGTAATAATACAGATAAAACAGTAGGCCTATAGAGCCCCACAGTAGAGGTGTAATAATACAGATAAAACAGTAGGCCTATAGAGCCCCCAGTAGAGGTGTAATAATACAGATAAAACAGTAGGCCTATAGAGCCCCACAGTAGAGGTGTAATAATACAGATAAAACAGTAGGCCTATAGAGCCCCACAGTAGAGGTGTAAAAACACAGATAAAACAGTAGGCCTATAGAGCCCCACAGTAGAGGTGTAATAATACAGATAAAACAGTAGGCCTATAGAGCCCCACAGTAGAGGTGTAATAATACAGATAAAACAGTAGGCCTATAGAGCCCCCAGTAGAGGTGTAATAATACAGATAAAACAGTAGGCCTATAGAGCCCCACAGTAGAGGTGTAATAATACAGATAAAACAGTAGGCCTATAGAGCCCCACAGTAGAGGTGTAATAATACAGATAAAACAGTAGGCCTATAGAGCCCCACAGTAGAGGTGTAATAATACAGATAAAACAGTAGGCCTATAGAGCCCCCAGTAGAGGTGTAATAATACAGATAAAACAGTAGGCCTATAGAGCCCCACAGTAGAGGTGTAATAATACAGATAAAACAGTAGGCCTATAGAGCCCCACAGTAGAGGTGTAATAATACAGATAAAACAGTAGGCCTATAGAGCCCCACAGTAGAGGTGTAATAATACAGATAAAACAGTAGGCCTATAGAGCCCCACAGTAGAGGTGTAATAATACAGATAAAACAGTAGGCCTATAGAGCCCCACAGTAGAGGTGTAATAATACAGATAAAACAGTAGGCCTATAGAGCCTCCCAGTAGAGGTGTAATAATACAGATAAAACAGTAGGCCCATAGAGCCCCACAGTAGAGGTGTAATAATACAGATGAAACAGTAGGCCTATAGAGCCTCCCAGTAGAGGTGTAATAATACAGATAAAACAGTAGGCCTATAGAGCCTCCCAGTAGAGGTGTAATAATACAGATAAAACAGTAGGCCCATAGAGCCCCCCAGTAGAGGTGTAATAATACAGATAAAACAGTAGGCCTATAGAGCCCCACAGTAGAGGTGTAATAATACAGATCAAACCTAGTGGTCAAACAGGGGAATGGTTCCAATCGTTTTTCCACCATTCATTTTTCCTATAGGGAATTTTAGAAACACTTAAAATAAGGGCTGTGTCTCGTGTAGGCTTACCCTGGCGAGACGTTTTGATAACCATGTAAATTTCTCTCATACAAGGTCAATATGGAAAGATATCAGTTTGTCTCTGTGAATGGTTTGTCCTCTGACAAATCAACTGTAAATTTCGGTGTTCCTCAAGGTTCCGTTTTAGGACCACTATTGTTTTCACTATATATTTTACCTCTTTGGGGATGTCATTCGAAAAGATAATGTTAACTTTCACTGCTATGCGGATGACACACAGCTGTACATTTCAATGAAACATGATGAAGCCCCAAAATTGCCCTTGCTAGAAGCATGTGTTTCAGACATAAGGAAGTGGATGGCTGCAAACTTTCTACTTTTAAATTCGGTCAAAACAGAGGTGCTTGTTCTAGGTCCCAAGAAACAAAGAGATCTTCTGTTGAATCTGACAATTAATATTAATGGTTGTACAGTCGTCTCAAATAAAACTGTGAAGGACCTCGGCGTTACTCTGGACCCTGATCTCTCTTTTGAAGAACATATCAAGACCATTTCAAGGACAGCTTTTTTCCATCTACGTAACATTGAAAAAATCAGAAACTTTCTGTCCAAAAATGATGCAGAAAAATTAATTCATGCTTTTGTCACTTCTAGGTTAGACTACTGCAATGCTCTACTTTCCGGCTACCCGGATTAAGCACTAAATAAACTTCAGTTAGTGCTAAATACGGCTGCTAGAATTCTGACTAGAACCCCAAAATGTGATCATATTACTCCAGTGCTAGCCTCCCTACACTGGCTCCCTGTCAAAGCAAGGGCTGATTTCAAGGTTTTACTGCTAACCTACAAAGCATTACATGGGCTTGCTCCAACCTACAGTGCCTTGCGAAAGTATTCGGCCCCCTTGAACTTTGCGACCTTTTGCCACATTTCAGGCTTCAAACATAAAGATATAAAACTGTATTTTTTTGTGAAGAATCAACAACAAGTGGGACACAATCATGAAGTGGAACGACATTTATTGGATATTTCAAACTTTTTTAACAAATCAAAAACGGAAAAATTGTGCTGTGTTCAGTCTGGCACACTGTAGCAAAATATTTTTGGAACATCTATCTTATTGGACGAGTTTAGGTAGTACCTCCCACCTCGCTTCGAAGCGTCTTCTTCCTACTGAACACGACCTCTGTTTCACAGCTGAAAGAGAATATGTAATGTAAACCATTGGCTCTCGGTGGCCAAATGAAAGAAGCCACTGTTAAACAACAGCCACAGGCCCAAAGCAAACACAGGCTTTAGTTACTGTATCTGGAGACCGCTCTGCAGCGGTGTCACATTCAGTGCCCGAGTCAATAGAAAATGAGGAAGTTAGCATGACAACAAACCTGGCAGAAGCAATCACAGCACCATAAATCACAATTCAATACTTATTTATTGTGCTGTTGGTGTGGAAAACAGGTGTGGAAAACAGCGGCTTGCTTACCCATGCATTTAAAATACAAAATTTGAATGATGTTTGATTGACAAATGTTGTAATGTTGCACTATTAATATGATTTTTTCCTTATTTTCAAATTAGGGGGTGGGCCATCATTAAAACATTTCTCATGTTTCATAATGTACTGTACTATGAGTTCAGATCACACATTCTATGACAGTGACATACTTTAATTCACCGTCTACATTTCCAATATATCAGAGAGAGAATGTCTCCAATTAAAATGTATGGACATTTGAACATAAACTCAAATTAGGAGTTTAAGTGTGTCATCTTAAAGTGAAAGGAAGTGCACAGACACCTTTTGAAGCGTGACACACACATCAATAACCAACAGTTGTGTAGTACATCAAACACTAAGTACATGAGGCAGAGGAAAAACCAGACAAGCTTTCAGGATCTTCATGACCATCAGTTTATTCCAGCACAAGTTCTTTGTGTGGTAAAATGGCTGTGTAGCTAGGAAGAAAGGGAGGAGTACAAAATGGAAAATTACAGTTTCTAGTATTGTTTGTTAAAATTCCTAACATAGTATTTTTTTTCTTCCTAAAACCATATCTAGGAAAATAATCTTATTTCCCCCTGCCTTTCTTTGGAGAGACACTACATTTTTCTGTCACTCTCTCACATTGAAGGGCAATCTCACGGGACCGGCATGAAGATGACACCTAAAAATTGAAGGCCCATCTCCAAATGGACTCTCTCCCGAACCAGCCAGCCCTCTGCATTTCATACACAGCCTCTGTTACTGTACAGTATTTCCACGCTTTCGGAGGTGACGACGACAGTCCATTCCGTTTGAATTACTTAAACATCATGATTTTGGCTGTTCAACCAATTTGTAAATTCTTCTGTGTGGCTTTTGCTCCATTAAAAACCATGGTAATAATAACAATTATGGGACAGAACTGCTGCATCATTGCTGGGCCATGACTGAATTCCCCTTCAACGTGAAGAGTGATTTGGAATTCTTTATTTTTATGTTTCAAATAAAACATTTGACTCCCTACCACTAGACACTATCTTGGTACCACCATAAGATTTACAAAGGCTAGATGGAGATCAATAAGATGGCAATATCTCCACCAAGCCCAATAATAGTCTAGATAGGAGATTTGCAATACTGCATACACCAATCAAGTCCCTTTAAGATCTACAAGTTGGAATCAGCCTAGGTTGAAGATGACAAAAGATTAAGACGGGATTCTAATATCCCATAACTCTTTGCAAAAATGGGACCAGCGTTGCTAGTTAGCAACGGTGCTAGTGGTTAACAATGGGGCTGGTCCAATTAATTTGTTTATTTTCAAACACTGCCGCGTAGAATTATTATGTTGTCTTAACCTGTATTTTTTTTGACCTTGGAATCCATCAGTGTCTTTAGGTGGAGGGGCTATGATTTGGTTCGAACTTGGGCCTCTGTCCCTGTTCTAATACTTCAGAAAGGCATCCTTCCTTCCTTGTTTTGCTGAGGTAAGCACATATAGATAAGAGATTGGATAGGTGTAGACGAGGTAACCACCCTGTTTCTTACACTAATCCAACCAGTTCAGATCTGCGATTTCTTCAAGGTAGGAAGGAAAGGATGCATTGCTAACGTATCCCAACAGGGCCATATGTGTATCACTGAGCATTGTGACAGTGCAGGAGCTGAGAGCCTGGCCGAGCTCTCCGGGTTCATGAAGCACACATAAAATAACATCCATGTCAGAGGTCAAACCAAAGGTCAAGGAACAGGGAAGTAACACAGAAGTGACAGGTCTCGAAACAATTGTTCTTTTTATCATTTTTTGTTTGTTTTTTAAACATTCATGATTTTTCAAAACTAAAAACAAATAAGAAATAGTCGGACCAAGAGAGAGAGATAACATCGGTTGCAGTCACTCACAACAATTAATTTCTTCCTCAGCTTCGTTATTTACAAGATTAAATATACTCATGGCATAAGGACAAAAGTTCAAGTAATTTAAAATGAAATAATAACTGACCACTAAAGAGTGATTTGCCGCCACAACTCGGATATCGCAGATCAGCGCGACATCATTATAATTATATATATATTAAAAAGAAGGGAGGAAAAAGTCAACCACACACACTCACTTAGGCAGGTTACGCTGTAAATTTACAGTAATGACACCTACGAGTTTGTAAGCCAAAATGTAAATTTTTGAATGCCGAGCATTAGGGTAGCTCCGCCTATAAAAAGTATATTTTTCTTATGTCATTCCCCACCCCATGACACTAAGCATATGGCTTAAATGGAGTCCAATGGGGAGAAATTCAGCTTTGTCCGCCTTTTTCAGTTTGGCTCACTGAGACAGTCCTATATGGGCAGAGATCCACTCTGCTCTGTGTAGCTGCACCATATCTGTGTGTGTGTGTGTACTAGTGAGGGCAGGGGGTGTTGAGAATCTGCATCATCACGGGTGTTAAGGGAGTTATTTTTCAGGGGGGGGGTCGGATCAGAGTGCTGTCCCAATGTGCCATCAGTGTTTCGTCATCAGCATTTGGGCACTGCCCTGCCCCCCTCATCCCCCGGGTTCCGGAACCACCCCACGTTGTGGAAACAGTCTTAACAAGAGCCTGACATCGTTGCCAGCTTCCCTTTAGGCCCAGACAGGGGGCCGCCAGTGTAAACAAGAAGATTCCCCTTCAGTCAGTCAGCTCAGAATACAGTCTTGGACAGACACATAGTAAAGTAAAGTCTCGAAGACGACAAGGTAGGTGGTCTACGACAACACCAACGACGATAACAAATGCAATGGTCGTTGTTAGGGGGAGAGGGGGTGGTTAGAGGGCGGGGAAAATGAAAATAAACTAAATAAAAAACAAACAGCTACCGTTCAGGAATATTTCCTGGAGTGGGTGGTGGGGTAGGGGGCAGTATGGATCCTTTTAGTGCAATGAAGGCCATAAAAGAGGGGTCAGAAGTGGTAGTCTCTGATCGGGTACATACAACAAAAGTTCCCTCTCTCTGTAATGTGGGCCCAACCATCTAATCAACAGTCCTGGAGAGAAGTCCAAAAAGAGGGGGGGGCACAAAGAGAGGGGGGCGGGGGGCAAAAAGGGGGGGGGGGGGCACAAATGCACAAACACACTGTAAAACTACACCTAAAGACCAGGGAGAGAGTCCACTTGAGAACAATTTCAGTTGTAAGTCCTGAGCCTCATTCTTGATCTGAGAGTAAAACTGGGCGTGTGGGTCTGGGCGTGTGGGTGAGTTCAGTTGAAGTGTACGAGGACGTGTGTAAACAGAAAAAGTGTGTGAGAGAAATGAGAGACCATCACCTAGATTGGCGCAGGTGTGTATCCAATAAGTTAGTGTGTAAACATGATTCATGTTCAAAATTAGGGGCTTCAGTCAATCATGTGTGTGTTTGTCCATCCGTCCGTCTGTCCGTGTGTGTAGGTATTCATGTATCCAGGAGGGGAAAAAAGACACCAACATAATCTTTTCTTGTTTCCAGTCCCTCCTGATTTTTGAAAAATGTACATTCAATCCATCGTAGGGAGGAAGGATGGTACTGGGGTGGATGCGCTATCGGCTGATCCAGGAACAGTGCCAACAGGATCCGGTTCACTTTAAAGAACCTCCTTAAAACTGCCATCCCCTCAGTGCACTCAGAACAAACGGCAGTAGAAGTACTGCAGGACGCTGTACCACAGGTAGCCCGAGGCGAAGGCCAGGAATTGGATGACGCAGAGCTGCACAGGGTCGAGGGTCATCGCCCGGGAGACAGCCTCCTTCTGGCCTTTCGGCGGAGGGAAGGCTCCTGTTATGGGGGGCACAGGAAACACTATGATCAGCTTCATTGTAATCACACCTCAATGTGGACAATCACGATTTTATGAAGAGACAATAGTGATAGGCAGAGTGAGATGGCAGAAAGAGAGAGAAATAGGTAGGTAAGAAAGAGACAATTAAAAGAGAGGCCAGAGAGCAAGAGAGAGAGTGATAGAGGCCAGAGAGAGATAATTCAGAGTGAAAAAGGCCAGAGAGAAACAGAGCTGAGAGAGAGAGTGATAGACAGAGGCCAGAGAGAGAGAGTGATAGATAATGGCCAGAGAGAGAATTCAGACAGTGATAAAGGCCAGAGAGAGAGTGATAGATAGAGGCCAGAGAGAGAGAGAGAGAATTCAGACAGAGTGATAAAGGTCAGAGAAACAGAGCTGAGAGAGAGCGTGATAGATAGAGGCCAGAGAGAAACAGAGCTGAGAGAGAGCGTGATAGATAGAGGCCAGAGAGAGGGAGAGAGAATTCAGACAGAGTGATAAAGGTCAGAGAAACAGAGCTGAGAGAGAGCGTGATAGATAGAGGCCAGAGAGAGAGGGATAGGTTATATTGCAAATATCCAAAATAAGATTTGGCAATATGTACATTGTTACGTCATGCCAATAAAGCGAATTGAATTGAATAGAGGCCAGAGAGAGTGAGTGAGCGAAACTGAAAGAAGCAGTGCGGTGAACACAGACCTGTTTCGTAGAAATGGGCCAGTAGATCCTCCTTTTCCACAAACCTCTGATACAGCCAGTCTGTCAGGGGTTTGGTCTCCACCGGAACCTCCTTTATGGGGTACACCCTGAGAGAGAGGAGGAGAGTTTTATTTGATTTAATATGTTCCTGTATGTATGCCGTTACACTTTCCATGCCCATGAAGTACTTGAGAGATCGAGAGTGAGAAGGAGCGAGAGAGAAAAAAGAGAGAGGGAAAGAAAAAAGAGATATCAGTATTATTGAAGTTCTTCTCAGTGAAGGCTGGCTGGATTGAGCGGTATCTGAAGCAGTTGTCCACAATGAGGGCGTCTCCTCCTCACTCCCTGAGCAGTATATCACAACGTAGTGTGTGTGTGTATGTGTGGTGAGGTGTGAACTGCAATCCAAGTTGGTTAATGTGTGCGTTAGAGTGTGTGGGTCTGTCTCTCTTTGTGTGTATGCACACAGTGTAAAAAAAAAACATGAACACCTACTCTGTCCATGACATAGACTGACCAGGTGAACGCTATGATCCATTACTGATGTCACTTGTTAAATCCACTTCAATCATTATAGATGAAGGGATGGATTTTTAAGCCTTGAGACAATTGAGACGTATTGTGTATGTGTGCCAGTGTGTGTGTGTGTGTGTATGTGTGTGCGCGCATGTCCATATCTGTGTGTGTGTGTGTGTGAGCAGCACGAGCCTCAGCTCTTTCAGGAGACTTCATTAGCAGGCAGGACAGTCATGGTGACAGGGGAGACAGTTGTGCTGATAGGGAAGCCAGCCTGAAGGGATCCATTCCTGCCCTGCTTCTGACTCCACAGGACTACAGACACAGAAACAGCAGGCCCAGCAAACAGAGAAACACTACAGTATATAGGCTACCTTACCTAGCCTGGTCCCAGATCTATTTGTGTGGTCTTGCCAACTACAAAAACAGCAGGCTCAGCAAACAGCAATGCAGAAAACAGGTCTATATAGGCTAAGGCTACCTCAGCTATCCTGGTCGGTCCCAGATCTTGTTTGTGAGGTCTTGACAACTTGGCAACATAGCACAAACAGATCAGCGACCAGGTAATAATACGTAACCTGCCCAAATGAGAGAAACCCCAAAACAGCTGCCTGCTGGTGGGAGTGCTGTTCCATTGTTGCATTAGTCAGTTCCAATTACGTAGGCCCTGTGTGAAAACCGCCTGTACCACAAAGGCACGAGTGTGTATAAGAGAGGATTGGATAGGTAGAAGCAATATGGTAGTAGCTTGACCCTGCTCTCAGATAGGCTGTGGTTCAGCCATATTGCTTATACCAAATCCAATCCTGTCAGAGCCAAGGTTACAGTCCTGCTGAACAAGAGAAGGCTAACGCAGAAAGTCAACAAACAAGCATACAGACTATAACCAAATACATCACATTTTGTGAAAAATACAGAAACTCCAACTCATCTCCCATGACAAAATCCTTGAATAGAAAAGCGACACAACTCATTGACTACAATGCTAACATCTACAGTACTGGACAGGATGACAATGAATCAGCAAGGATATAGCTCTGGTCCAGGTCATAGTGCACGTTCCACCACAATTCCAATAGTGGAGGAACGCACACGAACAATGATACTATGTGCTGTTCCTGTTTTGGCCAGCAGGTGTCCCTAGTGGGCTGCTCTGTGTCCACACACCCACACACACACACACACACACACACAAAGATCCAACTGAGAATCACCTTCAGACAGAAAAGAGGTTACCCTTGTTTCCTCTGGGGGAGATTCATCATTTCCCATGCAATCTCATTCATTCACTCACTACCCCTGCCAGAGAGACAGGGACACCAGAGCAGTGTTCAGTAGGGAGAAAATGTTTGGAAATGGGGAGGTGCTGCCTGAACTCGTCCAATAACAACCATACAGATTGTATTTTTTCTACACTGATCTACTGAAAATGATGTTGGAGATAAGCAATGGGAGGGGTGGAGTGTAGTACATTGAGAGGTGATTGATTAAGATGCAGTTATGGAAATGCTACATTGTGTAAGCAGTGAGGCACATATTTCTACAGGTTAGAAATCCTGATGTTAGAGTTGTGTTTCAGGGCCTGTTACACACATCAGCGTCAACTCTTTCAGGATCTCTCGGTGTATGTGTGTGATTTTCAGGGCCTGTTCTAGACAAACACAGCGTCAACTCTTTCAGGATCTCTCGGTGTGTGTGTGTGATTTTCAGGGCCTGTTCTAGACAAACACAGCGTCAACTCTTTCAGGATCTCTCGGTGTGTGTGTGTGATTTTCAGGGCCTGTTCTAGACAAACACAGCGTCAACTCTTTCAGGATCTCTCGGTGTGTGTGTGATTTTCAGGGCCTGTTCTAGACAAACACAGCGTCAACTCTTTCAGGATCTCTCGGTGTGTGTGTGTGTGATTTTCAGGGCCTGTTCTAGACAAACACAGCGTCAACTCTTTCAGGATCTCTCGGTGTGTGTGTGTGTGTGATTTTCAGGGCCTGTTCTAGACACAAACACAGCGTCAACTCTTTCAGGATCTCGGTGTGTGTGTGTTTTTCAGGGCCTGTTACACACAACAGCGTCAACTCTTTCAGGATCTCTCGGTGTGTGTGTGTGATTTTCAGGGCCTGTTCTAGACACAAACACAGCGTCAACTCTTTCAGGATCTCTCGGTGTGTGTGTGTGATTTTCAGGGCCTGTTCTAGACACAAACACAGCGTCAACTCTTTCAGGATCTCTCGGTGTGTGTGCGTGTATGTTTTTCGGGCGTGTTCTAGACACAAACACAGCTTCAACTCTTTCAGGATCTCTCGGTGTGTGTGCGTGTATGTTTTTTGGGCGTGTTCTAGACACAAACACAGCTTCAACTCTTTCAGGATCTCTCGGTGTGTGCGCGTGTATGTTTTTCGGGCCATGTCTCAGACACAAATACTATGTGCGGTGACTTGGGGATGTGGAATGTGCATGGCTGATCTTCCCAGTCCAATCGAGGTGAACAGACTGTGGAAAAAGCCCAATAACACATCACAACATATATCTCTAGGGCTGAAGATTCTAGTGTAACCCACCACCACCGCTTCAGCTTGATAAACAAATCAGGAAGATGGTAACTTGGCCTGTACATGCTTAGGTCACAGGGGATGGAACCAAAAGCGTACACTTTCCCCTCTTCACTCATACAAAACTACATTTCATAAGTTTTACAACAGAGATTCTGGACCAAAGTTCTGTCATTGCAACTACCTTAAGACTAAGAGCATCTTCCCACAGTACGAGGGTCTGAGTAGTCACAGACGTATGTGTGTATACCACAGGCCAATACCATTATCTGTCAGAGCTGAGCAGTGTGTTGTGTTTGACTGTGTGTGTGTGTGTGTGTGTGTGTGTGTGTGTGTGTGTGTGTGTGTGTGTGTGTGTGTGTGTGTAAACACACTGTACTGACAGAAACATGGCATGTAATTGCGCCGTTTTGAGACAGCGTGCCCTACAGAACACAACCCGGCTCCAGAACACTAAAGGGTGGACTAGAAAACATACACTGAAAATGAAACTGGGGTTCTCTAGATACTCCCTCAGCGTTTGAATTGATCTACAGCTAGTCAAAAGTGGATCACAAAACAGAAGCTTTCTAATCCCAACGATAGTGTGAGTACCAAACGGCACCAAGAGCTGGTCAAAACTAGTGCACTATAGGAGTTGTTTTATTTCAGTATACATGGCACCTAAAAACTGAATTGCATAGACATCAAGAAAACAAAGTGAGTGTACATAACATGCTATTCCTCCAGCACTACCATTTGGCAGCACCCACTTGGGTGGAATATAGTGATATAGGGAACAGGATGGCCAATTGGGATGCAACCATAGGCTACGTGAGAGCCAGCCATGGTCGCACACACGCCTGTTTCAGTGTAGCATGCCTAACTAACCTATTACTGAGGCCCTGTTCGGTCCCGGTGTATGACGATAGCCCAGTAATCATAGAGCCTAGAGAGGGGAAAGAGAAGCTAGCTGGCTCTGGCCACTGAATGGGCGTTTAGGCCTCGGTAAACGGAGCTACAAACCTGCCCTTTCCTCTGGCAACGATAACCATGTAGGGTGATCCTTCTCTGGTGGTGTGGTGGATCCCTACTTGACTGCAGTAAGTGGAGCCTCTGGGTGGAGTATTATCTGCTGTTTAGAGCGGGGCTAGCTGGGGCAGATATTCCTGTGAAAGAAATCCCTAAATGTAATTCCTCTCCTGTGCTCTAACACTGTTTGTTGTGCTGTGCAGCGGGGTGTAACGCGGCGTGTACTCCAGTGCTGAGGGGATGTGTTGGCGCTCCACTGACAGGCAGGCAGTGTGTTGGAGTAGGGCCATGGTGGCAGTGGCGCGCCACTCCTCTCTCCACCCTAACCCACTTGGCAGCAGCCCACCAGTTAAAGAAACATCCTGCCTGCCATGGCGCGTGTGAGTGTGTGGGTGTGTGTATATTCGAGTTTGTGTGTGAGGGTTTGTGTAGGAATTTGTATCCGTAGGCGTGCATCTGAGTATGCGTCTGATTACAGTGCATTCGGAAAGTACTCAGACCCTTTGACTTTTTCCCCATTTTGTACGTTACAGCCTTATTCCAAAATGTATTAAATCGGTTTTCCCCTTATCAATCTACACACTACCACATAATGACGAGGCAAAAAAAACCTGAAATATCACATTTACATAATTATTCAGACCCTTTACTCAGTACTTTGTTGAAGCACCTTTGGCATCGATTACAGCAGAGTTATTATCTTGGGTATGACACTACAAGCTTGGCACACCTATATTCCCATTCTTCTCTGCAGATCCTCTCAAGCTCTGTCAGCTATTTTCAGGTCTCCCCAGAGATGTTCGATCGGGTTCAAGTCCGGCTGGGCCACTCAAGGACCCATAGGGCGGTGCACAATTGGCTCAGCATCGTCCGGGCTAGGGGAGGGTTTGGCCAGGGTAGGCCGTCATTGTGAATAAGAATTTGTTCCGGGCTCTGGCTCGTCCACTCAAGGACATTTATAAACTTGTCCTGAAGCCACTACTGTGTTGTCTTAGCTGTGTGCTTAGAGTCATTGTCCTGTTGGAAGGTGAACCTTCGTTCTAGTCTGAGGTCCTGAGTGCTCCGGCGCAGGTTTACCATCAAGGATCTCTCTTGGTTTCATCATGGTCTTTAGGTGCCTTTTGGCAAACTCCAAGCGGGCATGTTCCTTTTACTGAGGAGAAGCTTCCGTCTGGCCACTCTATTTAAGAATGATGAAGGCCACAGTGTTCTTGGAGACCTTCAATGTTGCAGACATTTTTTGGTAGCCTTCCCCAGATCTGTGCATCGACACAATCCTGTCTTGGAGCTCTACGGACAATTCCTTTGACCTCATGGTTTTGTTTTTGCTGTGACATGCACTGGCAACTGTGGGACAGCTGTGCGCCTTTCCAAATCATGTCCAATCAATTGAATTTACCACAGGTGGACTCCAACAAAGTTGTAGAAACATCTCAAGGATGATCAATGGAAACAGGATGCAGCAGAGCTCAATTATGAGTCTCAAAGCAAAAGATCTAAATACTTATGTAAATAAGGTATCTGTTTTTTATTTTAAATACATTTGCAAAAATTTCTAAAAACCTTTGACATGATGGAGTATTGTGTGTATATTACTGAGTATTTTTTATTTATTTAATCCATTTTAGAAAAAATTTGGCTGCAATGTAACAAAATGTGGAAAAAGTCAAGGGGTTTGAATACTTTCCGAATGCACTGTATGTGCGGGTGTGTGTGTGCGTGCAGACAGAGCTGGGAAGGGCTCAGATTCCTCCTGTTGATTACCTCTAACAGCCTTTCTCATCATCCTGCAACTAGCGCACGGACGACAGAGCCGAGATTAACCTTTGATGCTCAGTTGCTAGAGCATGGTGCTGGGAACCAGTAAGAAAAAGTATAAAAATGTATGAACTCACTCCTGTAAGTCGCTGTGGATAAGAACATCAGCTAAAATGACAAAAACGGAAAAAAGAAGAAGAAAAAAACCATACATTTTGCAACATAAAACTTGCAAGCGTTTCTTGAATGGACAAGTTCAGAGAGTACCTCCTCATAGGCTGTAATTTGTACGCAGCCACAATGAGACCACCAACCCCTCCAAGTCCCCTACAGTCGTGGCCAAATGTTTTGAGAATGACACAAATATTACTTTCCAAAGTTTTCTGCTTCAGTGTCTTTAGATATTTTTGTCAGATGTTACTATGGAATACTGAAGTATAATTACAAGCTTTTCATAAGTGTCAAAGGCTTTTATTGACAATTACATGAAGTTGATGCAAATAGTCAATATTTGCAGTGTTGACCCTTCTTTTTCAAGACCTCTGCAATCCGCCCTGGAATGCTGTCAATTCACTTCTGGGCCACATCCTGACTGATGGCAGCCCATTCTTGCATAATCAATGCTTGGATTTTGTCCGAATTTGTGGGGTTTTGTTTGTCCAACCTCCTTGTTAGGATTGACCACAAGTTCTCAATGGGATTGAGGTCTGGGGAGTTTCCTGGCCATGGACCCAAAATATCGATGTTTTGTTCCCATAGCCACTTAGTTATCACTTTTGCCTTATGGCAAGATTCTCCATTATGCTAGAAAAGGCATTATTTGTCACCAAACTGTTCCTGGATGATTGGGAGAAGTTGCTCTCAGAGGATGTGTTGGTACCATTCTTTATTCATGGCTGTGTTCTTAGGCAAAATTGTGAGTGAGCCCACTCCCTTGGCAGAGAAGCAACCCCACACATGAATGGTCTCAGGATGCTTTAATGTTGGCATGACACAGGACTGATGGTAGCGCTCACCTTGTCTTCTCCGGACAAGTTTTTTTCTTCACAACAATTGAACCGCTCTCCTTGAAGTTCTTGATGATCCGATAAATGGTTGATTTAGGTGCAGTGTTACTGGCAGCAATATGTGCAAATCAATGATGACGGCACATATTTCCTTGAAGGTAACCATGGGTGACAGAGGAAGAACAATGATTCCAAGCACCACCCTCCTTTTGAAGCTTCCAGTCTGTTATTCAAACTCAATCAGCATGACAGAGTGATCTCCAGCCTTGTCCTCGTCAACACTCACACCTGTGTTAACGAGAGAATCACTGACATGTCGCCAGCTGGTTCTTTTGTGGCAGGGCTAAAATGCAGTGGAAATGTTTTTGGGGGATTCAGTTCATTTGCATGGCAAATAGGAACTTTGCAATTAATTGCAATTCATTTGATCACTCTTCATAACATTCTAGAGTATATGCAAATTGCCATCATACAAACTGAGGCAGCAGTCTTTATGAAAATGAATGTGTCATTCTCAAAACTTTTGGCCACGACTGTAGATCTGCACTGTTGCCATGGTAGCACATCACACGCACACCTTGCCGTTGACACTTAACCCGTGTGGCTGTATCCACTATCTACTGCCACAGGTCCTGTTAGGAGGAAACTGTTCTAACCAAGAGTGGCCACTTTATAAGATCCAAAATGGCGACTGTGAGACCTGGTGGGACCTTGAAGTTACAGGATAATCAGAGAGGCATATATAAATCTAGGCTATATATACACACACACTGAACAAAAATCTAAACTCAACATACATGCAACAATTTCAAAGATTTTACTGAGTTACAGTTCATATAAGGAAATCAACTGAAATAAATGCATTAGGCCATAATCTATGGATTTCACATGACTGGGAATTACATAACTGGTCACAGAAACCTTTTTTTGAAAAGGTAGGGGCGTGAACCTGAAAACTAGTCAGTATCTGGTGTGACCACCATTTGCCTCATGCAGCGAGAGACATCTCCACACAGAGTTGATCAGACTGTTGATTGTGACCTGTGGAATGTTGACCCACTCCTCTTCAATGGCTGTGCGAAGTTGCTGTATATTGGCGGGAACTGGAACACACTGTCGTACACGTTGAACCAGAGCGTCCCAAACAGCTCAATGGGATGCTGGCCTTCTAGGCAGAGTTCCACTGTTCAGTGCCTATTCTTTTTCCCATCTTAATCTTCTCTTTCTTTTTATTGGCTAGTCTGAGATATGGCTTTTTCTTTGCAACTCTGCCTATAAGGGCAGCATCCCGGAGTCGCGTCTTCACTTTTTACGTTGAGACTGGTGTTTAGTGGGTACTATTTAATGAAGCTGTCAGTTGAGGACTTGAAGCATCTGTTTCTCAAACTAGACACTAATGTACCTCTTGCTCAGTTGTGCACCGGGGCCTCCCACTCCTTCTATTCTGGTTAGAGCTAGTTTCCGCTGTTCTGTGAAGGGTCTAGTACACAGCGTTGTACGAGATCTTCAGTTTCTTGGCAATTTCTTGCATGGAATAGCCTTCATTTCTCAGAACAAGAATATACTGACGAGTTTCAGAAGAAAATTCTTTGTTTCGGTCCATTTTGAGCCTGTAATCGAAACCACAAATGCTGATGCTCCAGATATTCAACTAGTCTAAAGGAGGAAAGTTTTATTGGTTCTTTAATTAGAACAACAATTTTCAGTTGTGCTAACATAATTGCAAAAGGGTTTTCTAAATGATCAATTAGCCTTTTAAAATGATAAACTGTGATTAGCTAACACAATGTGCCATTGGAACACAGGAGTGATGGTTGCTGATTATGGGCCTCTGTACGCCTATGTAGATATTCCATTAAAAATCAGCTTTTTCCAGGTACAATAGTCATTTACAACATTAACAATGTCTACACTCTATTTCTGATCAATTTGATGTTATTTTAAATGGACAAAAAAAATGTGCTTTCCTTTCAAAAACAATGACATTTCTAAGTGATCCGAACTTTGAACGGTAGTGTATATACAGCAGGTATCCTGATCGGGTGTGTAAGTAAGTAAATCCACCAGCCTAGAGGTGTGAACAATTCCAACTAATACAGAGGAACTTCCCTATTGAGCAAACAAAGCCATTCAGAAAATACACAAGTATTTTTAGAATAGTCAGTAACGAACATTTAAAGATACTCCAACATCCTAGATTACTCAGTGTGAAAGTAATGACTGACACACACACACGGATATGTCTGCAGCATCAGTCTCCTAATCTGCAGGTTAATCCTCTTGTTGACGAGGCACCTGCACCGGTGCACTACAGGACCTCCCTGTGCTTAGCTCAGCCACATCCCCAGCCAGAGTGTTTGTGTGTGTGTGCACATGTCTTTCAGCCTCACAACAACCTGGGTCCCCGGTGAAGACCTCCGGGGCCGCTGACCCTGCAGGGGAGGTTGATTGTGAGTCCCCTAGCTGGGGTAGGCGGGAGCAGCGCCTCTCTCATTACTGGGCCTAATGAGTCTTTAGCCTTAATCTGAGCCTGGCCCAGCAGCAGCAGAGCGAGGGGCCTGGGGGACAGAGTGGGGGCTGTTGGAGGGCTGGAGGCGCCAGGGCTCACACAGATCACCCCCTGATGTCAGCCTTACGGCCCCCAGAGACCCGAGGGTGGAGAGAAGGGCCATTCAGCAGAGCCAGAGTCATGCAGGGCCAGGGAGGTCTGGACTGGCTGGAGCCCTGGGTCACGTTCATTTGGCACCAAATGGACTGAAACAGGGAGGGCCGACCGATACTTATCCAATGAGAAATGCACATTTTTGCCATCTGTTGGAAAAGGGTTTTAAACACTTTGCTACAGTGTGCTTGAACGAACACAATCTTGGACGCAGTGGGCATTGGAACGGTAGAGGGCAAAGAGAGTTAGAGCACGCTCGTGCGAGAGGAGACCTAAGAGACCTAACTCTTGCCTTTAGAATGACGACATGGTAGATAAAAATATAGTAATCCCTTGATATAAATCACAGAGACCATTGTGATGCCATTGGAAAAGCACATGAATCAAAGCGGAAGTCATAAGAACAATGTACGATAAGCCACCTTACGAGTGGCCGTTTGTCGAGCCTAAATATGAGAGAGTTGAGGAGAAGTACATGTCCATTGTGCACTCCTGCCTTATTAATGTGCGTGTGTGTATTTACTCATACATATACGCTCACACCTTTGACTGGACTCAAAGGAGGGGCAGCTAAGGGAACCTGAGGGGATCAACGCTGCCAGAGCAATGGACTGAACTTGGCTTGGTGTGTGTGAAAGAGAGCAAGAGTGTGTGCGCATGATCTCCTTAAAGAGATGTATAGAGGGGCAACAGACACAAATAGAAAATGCTTTTTTAGCAGCCGGTGCCAGCCTCGGCCTCAGCCTACCTGTGTGATAAATCCTCCTTCAGCCCTAGCGTCTTATCTTAAGACCAAACGGCCTCAAGTCTCCCATTCAGCACTCTTTAAAGACGTCCAGTGATTAAAAAAAAAAACTTTTCCTGTCGAAGAGCGATTTCCCAGGTACAAATACAGTAAAGTCCACACACCAGGGGACACATCCCCCCCCACATCATTCAAATATGCTCAAAATGTCCCCCCCAATATATTGATATAAAAAATAAATAAAATAAAATGTGCTACGCTACGACAGGCGTAGCACCGCCGTCCAAAATAATCATTAGCAAATGTAATCATAGCTAAACTTAACAAATTGCCAATATTATTACTACCGGTTCTAGTATTACACTGTACTGCAGTTCTGCGTGTGGTTTGTTACAAGTGGTGTTGCCGTACCCCAGCAGAAGCAGTTGCTCGACTGCTGTGGTTAGGTACAATCAATGTCAAACACTGTACTGTCTCTCTATTTCATTACTTTCAAATGTATTAAAAAGTGGAAAACTAGAATGTAATGTTAGGTAGGTAGCTAAGTTACCCGAAAAGTTAATTAGCCACACACTCACCCAGCGACCAACAATGGTGCTCACAGGCATATTCAAATAACGATAATGTCTTCATTATGTTATATTTGTCAGAAAGCCTGTGTGAAGTCTGAGTGTAAATCACACGCACACTAAAGTGTAAATTATTATTATTTTACCTTAATATAACTACGCAAGTCAGTTAAGAACAAATTCTATTTTCAAATGACGGCCTACTGGGTTATCTGCCTTGTTCAGGGATTTTTACCTTGTCGGCTCGGGGATTCGATCATGCAACCTTTCGGTTACTAGTCCAACGCTCTAACCACTAGGCCACCTGCCAGCCCAATCATTTATGTTACGCTGCATGTGTAATTTATGTAGACAGTGGTAGCATTCATTTATTGCACATTTGTATAGTACACTGCATAGCTGTACTGTATAGTATACTGTATAGCTGTACTGTATAGTAGACTGTATAGATGTACTGTACAGTAGACTGTATAGATGTACTGTATAGTATACTGTATAGCTGTACTGTATAAATGTACTGTATAGCTGTACTGTTTGGATGTACTGTATAGCAGACTGTTTGGATGTACTGTATAGCAGACTGTATAGATGTACGGTATAGTATACTGTATATATGTACTGTATAGCTGTACTGAAAAGGACAGTGTAGTAGACTGTATAGATGTACTGAATAGTATACTGTATAGCAGACTGTATAGCAGACTGTATAGTATACTGTATAGCAGACTGTATAGTAGACTGTATAGCAGACTGTATAGATGTACTGCATAGTATACTGAATAGTAGACTGTATAGATGTACTGTATAACTTTACTGCATAGCTGAATAGTATAGTATACTGTATAGATGTACTGTACAGTAGACTGCATAGATGTACTGTATAGACTGTATAGCTGTACTGTATAGTAGACTGAAAAGCTGTACTGTATAGTAGACCGTATAGCTAGCTGTACTGTATAGATGTACTGTATAGCAGACTGTATAGTAGACTGTATAGATGTACTGTATGTATGTACTGTATGTAATGCATAGCTGTACTGTATAGTAGACTGTATAGTAGACAGTATAGCTGTACTGTATAGATGTACTGTATAGTATACTGTATAGCTGTACTGTACAGCAGACTGTATAGTAGACTGTATAGCTGTACTGTATAGCAGACGGTATAGTGTACTGTATAGCTGTACTGTATAGCAGACTGTATAGTATACTGTATAGATGTATTGTATAGTAGACGGTAGAGTATACTGTATGTACTGTATAGTATACTGTATAGCAGACTGTATAGATGTACTGTACAGTAGACTGTATGATGTACTGTATAGTAGACTGTACAGAAGACTGTATAGCTGTACTGTATAGATGTACTGTATAGTAGACTGTACAGCATAGATGTACTGTATAGTATACTGTATAGCTGTATTGTATAGTAGACTGTATAGCTGTACTGTATAGCAGACTGTATAGCTGCACTGTATATCAGACGGTATACTATACTGTATAGATGTACTGTATAGTAAACTGTATAGCTGTACTGTATAGTAGACTGTATATATGTACTGTATAGTAGTACTGTATAGCTGTACTGTATAGTAGACCGTAAAGCTGTACTGTATAGTAGACTGTATAGATGTACTGTATATGTACTGTATAGCTGTACTGTATAGTAGACTGTACTGTATAGTAAACTGTATAGATGTACTGTATATGTTTCTGTATAGATGTACTGTATAGATGTACTGTATATCAGACTGTATAGATGTACTGTATAGCAGACTGTATAGATGTCCTGTATAGTATACTATATAGCCGTACTGTATAGTAGTACTGTATAGTATACTGTATATATGTACTGTATAGTAGTACTGTATAGTATACTGTATAGATGTCCTGTATAGTATACTGTATAGCCGTACTGTAGGGCTGTACTGTATAGTATACTGTATATATGTACTGTATAGTGGTACTGTATAGCTGTACTGTATAGCTGTACTGTATAGCAGACTGTATAGTGTACTGCATAGTAGACTGTATAGATGTACCGTATAGTATGCTGTATAGTATACTGTATAGATGTACCGTATAGTATACTGTATAGTAGACTGTATAGATGTACTATAAAGTAGACTGTATAGATGTACCGTATAGTATACTGTATAGTAGACTGTATAGATGTACTTTATAGTATAATGTATAGATGTACTGTAAAGTAGACTGTATATATGTACCGTATAGTATGCTGTATCGTAGACTGTATAGCTGTACTGTATAGTAGACTGTACTGTATAAGAAACTGTACTGTATAGGAAACTGTATAGATGTACTGTATACTATACTGTATAGATGTACTGTATATATGTACTGTACTGTATATCTGCCCTGTCGGTACTGTACCGACAGGGCAGGGAGAGAGAGAGAGAGAGAGAGAGAGAGCATGAGGATGCCGACAGGGCAGGGAGAGAGAGAGAGAGAGAGCATGAGGATGCCGACAGGGCAGGGAGAGAGAGAGAGAGCATGAGGATGCCGACAGGGCAGGGAGAGAGAGCGAGCATGCCGACAGGGCAGGGAGAGAGAGCGAGCATGCCGACAGGGCAGGGAGGGAGAGAGCGAGCATGCCGACAGGGCAGGGAGGGAGAGAGAGCATGAGGATGCCGACAGGGCAGGGAGGGAGGGAGAGAGAGCATGAGGATGCCGACAGGGCAGGGAGAGAGAGAGAGCATGAGGATGCCGACAGGGCAGGGAGAGAGAGAGAGCATGAGGATGCCGACAGGGCAGGGAGAGAGAGAGAGCATGAGGATGCCGACAGGGCAGGGAGAGAGAGAGAGCATGAGGATGCCGACAGGGTAGGGAGAGAGAGAGAGCATGAGGATGCCGACAGGGCAGGGAGAGAGAGAGAGAGAGCATGAGGATGCCGACAGGGCAGGGAGAGAGAGAGAGAGAGCATGAGGATGCCGACAGGGCAGGGAGAGAGAGAGAGAGAGAGCATGAGGATGCCGACAGGGCAGGGAGAGAGAGAGAGAGAGCATGAGGATGCCGACAGGGCAGGGAGAGAGAGAGAGAGAGCATGAGGATGCCGACAGGGCAGGGAGAGAGAGAGAGAGAGCATGAGGATGCCGACAGGGCAGGGAGAGAGAGAGAGAGAGAGAGAGAGAGCATGAGGATGCCGACAGGGCAGGGAGAGAGAGAGCATGAGGATGCCGACAGGGCAGGGAAAGAGAGAGAGAGCATGAGGATGCCGACAGGGCAGGGAGAGAGAGAGAGCATGAGGATGCCGACAGGGCATGGAGAGAGAGAGAGAGCATGAGGATGCCGACAGGACAGGGAGAGAGAGAGCATGAGGATGCCGACAGGGCAGGGAGAAAGAGAGCATGAGGATGCCGACAGGGCAGGGAGAGCAGGTGACATGGAGGTGAGTGAGAAAAGGAGCAAATATTGATGGTTAAGAGCGAATAATGTTAATTTAAGATGAGATGTTCCTCTAAGTATGGCTTCTCATGTGTATCTCAGATAATACAATCAAGAGAGAGTTTGAGACAATGGAAGACAAGACATGCCAAATCAGACAAATGTGAATGTCAAACCCTATCAAATATGACACTACTTTGAGGAGAAATGGTTAAAAGATTATACTTGGCTCCATTACAGACCCTCCTTAAAGAGGGTCCACTGTTTCTATTGTGCTAAATACTTGGCAACACAGAAGTCTCAGCTTGCGTCCAAAGCAGATTGAGCTTTTGTCAAGACTGGCTTTCAAAATTGGTTGGCGGCACTGGAGACATTTAGTGCGCATAAAGACAGCCAGTATCACAGATTTGTAATTTGTGTCTGAACACCTCCCTGCAGCTTAGGAAACAGACCGTTTCAGGCATGTTGGAGGCTGTGGATCATGTCAAAACAAGAATGCATGACAAGCGAACGGAATAGCACTTTGATGTCTTGTTCGCAAAGCAACTGCTATGGCAACAAAGTTGGACCTATAACCTATTCAGATGCCTCATTTCCGCAAACCTACAAAGCGTTACACCGGTCATGCTGCAGCCCTTATACATCCGTATGCCCAGTTTTTGTACAGAGCCCAATTCTACAATGCCTTGTGAATACTCAATTCATAGAGCGGTTTGATCAAGCTGGATTCCACAAGCTGTAGCAGCTTGAACATGTGCAGCTACGCGGAGACATAGACAAGGTGGTAGACGAGTATCCTGAATTGGATTCAAGACTACTGCAGGTCCCAGTGGCCATGTTTGGGGCTAATTACACATATCAAAAGAGCTCAGATGTTGCTTGCATTATTGGGGAAATGGTACCAGATGTGAGAGGTCTCTTCAGTCAGATGGAAGCTTTAGTAAGGCTTCTTCTGCTGGCCGTCCCTGCCTCCTCTGTAGAGGCTGAGAGGAGTTTTAGTGCCCTGAGGAGGCTGAAGACATGGCTTTAGATCATCCATGAGTCAAACAAGGCTGAATAATGTGGCCATGTGTCACGTGCACCAGGAGAAACTGAACCTTGAAGGAATATGCCAGTCTTTTATCGTTGTCAACGAAAAGCGCAAAAAGGCCTTTGGATCCTTTGCTTGAAGAATGGTAAGTCAAAACACATTGCCTGGAGAGGAGATGAGAGGAAAGGAGAAGAGATGACTGGAGAGGAGAATATAGGACCAGAGGAGGATAGAGGGCTGGAGAGAAGAGGAGAGGAGAGCAGAGCAAATGACCATGCTGCCCATCCAAGTTTACTTGCAAATAAAAACAACAATTTGCTAAACCTTGGCCACAAAATCTGGACTTGTCTTCGTATAACAATGCATAGATTTCTGTTATACTTTATTCATCCCTAATCTCTGCCATTACATACAATGAGACAAGAAAAGGTAACAAATAAAAAAGAGCAGTGTAATACAATACACTATTAGACATTATTGTAAAAAACTAAATAAGAAGTTTGTCGTATGTGTTAGTGATTTTTTAAAATATTTTAGAATGGCAGGAAATTAGTTTTACATAAAAAAATATCCAGGAGGGAGGGCAGACCACCCTGCAGATTTGGTCACCCCCAATGTTGATTCCATGGCTACGGCCTTGACACACACTAAAAGGGTAAAAAAATAATAATAATGTTTTGAGCAAAACTTCCAAGGATCAACTTTAGTTAGTTAGTTTGATGGGAGGTAGTAATGTCATCGGCCTCCCCCCTTGCTCGAGGAGCAATAGAGATAACTTGTGCTATTATTTATTTTACCTTTATGCAAATCCGTTAAGAACAAGTTCTTATTTTCAATGACGGCCTAGGAACAGTGGATTAACTGCCTGTTCAGGGGCAGAACGACAGATTTGTACCTTTTCAGCTTGGTGATTTGAACTTGCAACCTTCCGGTTACTAGCCCAACGCTCTAACCACTAGGCTACCCTTCCGCCCCAATGTCATGGACCAACTATTTAGATGTGGCTTTTGTTAAGTAAATCAGGTATTAATTATTATTTTTATTTCTCATTTGCCGTAATTTCCGGACTATAAGCCGCTACTTTTTTCCCACGCTTTGAGCCTCGCGGTTTATACAATGACGCGGCTAATTTATGGATTTTTCCCGCTTTCACAAGATTCATGCCGCCAAAAAACTGAGCACCGTCACATAATGTGACGTAAATCGAGCGCGCTCAAACTTCCCATCATTCTGATTACGGTAGTCATTTTGTCACCCTCATCATGGCAAAGACACGGAGAAATGCATATGATGCAGCTTTCAAGTTGAAGGCGATTGATCTGGCTGTTGGAAAAGGAAATAGAGCTGTTGCACGGGAGCTTGGCCTTAATGAGTCAATGATAAGACGTTGGAAACAGCAGCGTGAGGAACGGACTCAGTGCAAAAAGACAACAAAAGCTTTCAGAGGGAAGAAAAGCAGATGGCCCGAACTAGAAAATGAGCTTGAAGACTGGGTCAACACACAGAGAGCAGACGGCCGAGGTGTTTCAACTGTGCAGATCCGACTGAAAGCCAAAACAATCGCCACCGCAATGAAGTTTGAGGATTTTAGAGGTGGACCATCGTGGTGTCTAAGATTTATGAGACGTAAGGGCCTGTCCATCAGGGTACGGACGAGTCTGTGTCAGCAGCTCCCTCCCGACTACGAGGAAAAAGTTTCAAACTTCCGCAAATTCACTGATGCAAAGATAGAGGAGCATTCCATCGGCCCGCACGACATCATAAATATGGATGAGGTTCCTCTGACATTTGACCTGCCTCTCACTCGGACTGTCAACAGGAAAGGCGAATCATCCGTCATGCTGAAAACAACTGGGCATGAAAAAACGCACTTCACCTGTGTTCGGAGCTGCACGGCATCGGGAGAAAAGCTTCCACCGATGTTAATTTTTAAATGCATGACGATGCCAAAAGAAAAATTCCTGAGAGGAATTGTTGTGAAAGTCAACAAGAAAGGATGGATGACGGAAGGCCTAATGCATGAATGGCATACGGAGTGTTACGGCAAGCGACCGGGAGGATTCTTTCACAAGAACAAGGCATTGCTCGTGTTGGACAGCATGAGGGCCCACATAACAGATTCTGTGAAAGAAGCCATCAAGAGGACAAACTCAATTCCAGCTGTGATTCTTGGGGGCACAACAAAGTATTTGCAGCCACTGGACATTGCATTTAAGGTGGCGCTCCGTGTTCGGTGGGAGGCTTGGATGACAAGTGGGGAGAAATCCTTCACTAAAACGGGCCGCATGCGAAGAGCCACTTATGGTCAAGTCTGCCAGTGGGTCCTGACAGCGTGGAGCATTGTCAAAAAATCCACTATCATCAACGTGTTTTGAAAGGCTGGACTGCTGCGTAACGTTGAGGGCAGTTCAGCGGGGAATTTGCCTCTGGATGAAAGTGACGAGCGCAACAATGAAAACGATCCAACATCGGATGAAGCAATTCTGAGGCTATTCAACTCCGACACCGAAGGAGATGACTTCAGTGGTTTCAGTGCACAGGAGGAGGAAGATGACTTTCTTGGTAGGCTACTGTTTAATTTTTGTTACAAGCCGTGTTTCGTTAAAGCCTATTTATTTTTGTTACAAGCCATATTTCGTTAAAGCCTATTTATTTTTGTTACAGGCCGTGTTTAGTTTAAAGGCTGTGTAAAGTTAATTTGTTTCAATGTACCGGTAGGCACCTGCGGCCTATAGACATGTGCGGCTTATTTATGTACAAAATACATTTTTTAAATTTTTTTATCAGTTGGTGCGGTTTATATTCAGGTGCGCTTAATAGTCCAGCAATTACGGTAACTAGGCAAGTCAGTTAAGAACAAATTATTATTTACAATGACGGCCTAGGAACAGTGGGTTAACTGCCTTGTTCAGGGGCAGAACTGCATATTTTGACCTTGTCAGCTCTGGGATTCGATCTAGCATCCTTTCGGTTACTGGCCCAACACTCTAACCACTAGGCTACCTGCCGCCCTAATGGGGTGAAAAGGAGATTTGAGTGCCACATTCATGCAGTTAGGGTGGCTCCATACTTCCGACTGGACTGTGTCACGTGAAAATGCGTTACTATGGAGCAACAACATCTCCATGTCCCTTCTAAGCAAAATTAGCAGTAATTGCATTACAGTGGCACTCCAGGCTCCCTTTCACCTCTTTTATCATGTGAATTACTTCACAATAGCACAGCACACTTCAGTAGGTGGTGCAGGTATCCTCATTACATGGCACAAATGGGCTGTGTAGGTCCTCAAATGTCCTCTATTGTTCAAAATAGTAGAAGAGTATTTAATTTTTTATATTTTACTTTTAACCCCTTTTTCTCCCCAATTTCGTGGTATCCAATTGTTAGTAGTTACTGTCTTGTCTCATCGCTGCAACTCCCGTACGGACTCGGGAGAGGCGAAGGTCGAGAACCATGCACTGCTTCTTAACACAGCGCACATCCAACCCGGAAGCCAGCAGCACCAATGTTTCGGAGGATTCACCGTACACCTAGAGACCTGGTCAGCGTGCACTGCACCCGGCCCGCCACAGGAGTCGCTAGTGCGCGATGAGACAAGGATATCCCTGCCGGCCAAACCCTCCCTAACCCGGACGACACTGGGCCAATTGTGCGCCACCCCATGGGCCCCCCGGTCGCGGCCGGCTGCGACAGAGCCTGGGCTCGAACCCAGAGTCTCTGGTGGCACAGCTAGCACTATGATGCAGTGCCTTAGACCACTTGGGAGGCCCAGAAGAGTATTTTTAAAGAACTTACACGGAACCCAAACCGGCTGCGCGCGATCACGACACGCAGGTTAAAATATCAAAACAAACTCTGAACCAATGACATTAATTTGGGGACAGGTCGAAAAGCATTAAACATTTATGCCAATTTAACTAGTTAGCTTGCACTTGATAGCTAATTTGTCCCATTTAGCTAGCTTGCTGTTGCTAGCTAATTTGTCCTGGGATATAAACATTAGGTTGTTATTTTACCTGAAATGCACAAGGTCCTCTACTCTGACAATTAATCCACACATAAAACTGCCAACCGAATCGTTTATAGTCATCTCTCCTCCTTCCAGGCTTTTTCATCTTTGAACTTATATGGTGATTGGCATCAAAACTTTCATAGTATTACCACGACAACCGGCAACACAGTTCGTCTTTCAATCACCCACATGGGTATAACCAATGAGGAGATGGCACGTGGGTACCTGCTTCTATAAACCAATAAGGAGATGGGAGAGGCAGGACTTGCAGCACGATCTGCGTCAGAAATAGGAATGACTTCTATTTTAGCCCTTGGCAACGCAGACGCTCGTTGACGCGAGCGAGCATTGTGAGTGCAATAATTGAATAACATCATTCTAAATTTATTTTGCAACGCTCGCGCACGTGACTCATGCGGTGTCGTCAGGGTATCATAATCTTCTAGAATACAAGTCCTCTTTAATGAGAATGGCCAGAGAATGATAGGTCGAAACTGTTGAGGGAAGGACATACGGAACCTGCTGTACACAGCAGAGGCAGAGAGTGTTGGTGAGAGGCAACAGCAACCACCCTCTGTCTAATTAATCCATCATTACTAGATCTTAACAACAAGAGCCGTGGGATATCCTTATTCCATTTTCTATGAGAAAGAGTGCCAGACAAAGATATAGGTACCGCAACCTGGCCAAAACTAACCCAACCTCTGATACTCAACAAGTGAGAGGGTGAGAAGCGGAGAGAGAGCGAGACAGACAGAGCAAGAGAGAGGTGTCAGTGTAGTTAGGCTCAGTCCTTACCTGTAGTGTACGTGCGTGACTGTGGGAGGTCTGTAGCCAAAGATCCACGTCTGGATGTCCATGGGCCTGGCTTTGGAGTACGCTATGGTCACGTCCACCACCCACTGCAGGCCTTTGGGTTTACTACCTGCACAGACAGAGAGAGTTAAGACATGAATTAGATGGCATCATAGGCAGACAGTGAGGGAGAGATGTGGGCAGAGAGGGAGAGATGTGGGCAGAGAGGGAGAGATGTGGGCAGAGAGGGAGAGATGTGGGCAGAGAGGGAGAGATGTGGGCAGAGAGGGAGAGATGTGGGCAGAGAGGGAGAGATGTGGGCAGAGGGGGAGAGATGTGGGCAGAGAGGGAGAGATGTGGGCAGAGAGGGAGAGATGTGGGCAGAGAGGGAGAGATGTGGGCAGAGAGGGAGAGATGTGGGCAGAGAGGGAGAGATGTGGGCAGAGAGGGAGAGATGTGGGCAGAGGGGGAGAGATGTGGGCAGAGAGGGAGAGATGTGGGCAGAGGGGGAGAGATGTGGGCAGAGAGGGAGAGATGTGGGCAGAGAGGGAGAGATGTGGGCGCAGAGGGAGAGATGTGGGCAGGGAGAGAGAGAGAAAGCGGGATGAGAGATAGAAGGGAGAGAGAGAGAAAGTGTCTCTCTTTCGAACAAACTCACACGCACAGACAGCGCTGTAAGGGGTGTGTGTGTTTGTCAGAGAGGGATGTGTGTTCTCAGGGCTGTGACAGAGAGGACAAGTGAAGCTGAGGGCTTTCAAACCATCAGGCGAGGAACGTCTGGCACAGACATACAGGACGGGTTTGAAAACATTAATAGTGGTCAAATCCTTGATTCCTCCGTCCTCGTTTACTGAATTCCTTTTCATAGCCCGTTGGAAGGAAGGATCTATGGTCCCTCAGTCAGACCTCCTCCTCCAATGAGCTTTGAAATGAATTGAGGAAAGGACGGAGGAAGCAAGGATGAGGGCACAGCCACAGAGCCATTACTCCACTCCATCACTCCTGGGTTGCATCCCAAATGGTACTATTCCATATAGGCCCTGGTCAAAAGTAGTGCAGTATAAAGGGAATTAGGGTGCCATTTGAGACGCAGACCTGGTTTAGGAAGGCGTCACAGGGGCCTCTAATCTATGACATAAGGCTGCATTGGCCTACCAATATAGATGTGGCCTGTGTGAGTGAGTGTAATATGTGAGTGAGTGTAATATGTGAGTGAGTGTAAAATGTGAGTGAGTGAGTGTAAAATGTGAGTGAGTGAGTGAGTGAGTGAGAGAAGGATTGTGGATGGCTTGCTTAAGTGGCTGACTGGGTAGTGTTTGTGTGTGTGCGCTCGCGCATATGTGCGTTACCAGATGGCGAAGGCAGGAAAAAAAACTGAGGTGGAAAAAAAGATTGCCAGCTCACGCAGGTCTTTTAGAATGTAAATCACTTAAGAGCACTTGGACAACTGCCGTTTCAAAACGTTGCTAAGATTAACTCAGACAGAATTACACAAGACCAGAGTGCTGATGCTGGCCAACAGGTGGGTAATGTTGATGCTGGACAACAGAACACCTATCCTTGGGTAGGTAATATGTAGGTAATAGCTTGGCGCCAGCTCCGAAACAGGTGTGTTGCCAAGCTCTATCTACATCCATGTACACCAGCGACAAACAATACTGTAATGACAGCACAGCCACTCATTTGATAAGACATCAGAGTAGCCTGGCTGCTGTAAACAGTTATGGGGGGAGCATACACAGTGATCCCAAATGGCACCCTAATTCCAAATATATAGTGCACTACTTTGGACCAGGGATCGTGGGTAGTAGTGCACTATAGAGAGAATAGGGTACCATTTAAGATGCAGCCAGGGACAAATGTCTCCTTGGCAAAAAGGAAAGTCAGGCCACACTTTTAACCAATCAGGAGGTTCCTTGTTCATACCTTCTACTGAACCAGGAGTTTAATAGACACCTGTGATTGGCCACTGGCACACAGGAAAATCCCATATAAAGCTTACTAAAACCAGCCAGTAAGCATGCAAGTGACTTTTCCACTTAACCATATTACACGTTTGAATAATGGAACCAAACCACATTACACTCTTGAATAATGCAACAATTCCCAAGCATGTGCAGACAAAGGATTTACTTTCTCGTCTAGAGGCTACACATTACATTTTTGCTTCAAGAAAAAAAGCACACAGTTGCTAACAGCATGTCTTTAAGTATCACTAGCCTATCAAAGATGAATGATTAACCCTTCCATACGAATATAACAGTAGAACAGGCCTACCTTACAACACACCCGTCTTCATTTTTAGCAATATCATGCAAATCAGTTCATGTAGTAAAAGGAAATTGCAACTGAAAACGTGGGTATAAGTGAATTCATAAGTGAATTCATATCCACCAACCCCCCCTTTTCATGCCTCATGATTTGTCAACTCATGCACAATTAATCTGCACTTCAGTCTGATCAACTGTAGCCTTCTGATAACCACAGCCGCAAGAAGCCAATGCGCTCTGATCACATCTGGGCCTGGCTAGGGGAAATTAAGCAGTAACGTCATGCATCTATAGCGTAAGCTGTGTATTTGTAGCCTAAAATAGACCCATATATTTACGTTATTTTAAATAAATTATTGACTGGAATAATTAAATCACCACAATAGTGATGACACTGTATGAGAATATATATATGTTTTATTACAGATACAAAGGCCTTGCATAAACATAAAGCTAGCTCAGCCTGGTTAGTTATATTGTCCATCTGCAGTCGTCTCTGTCTGTAGCTAGGTTTCCATCCAATTGGCGACAGATTTTCATGCGAATATCCCAAAAATCTGCATAAACACAATATTCGCATTATCCCAGCAGAGGTGTGTTTCCATTCAACTGACTTGTTGCAGATAAAAGGCGTTGTGTGATGACATAGTGAACATAAACATACCTTTTGCAGGTAAATTCCCATGTACGAAAAAAAATAAAAGAAGTTTCCATCATGTATTTATTTAAACTTTATTTAAGTAGGCAAGTCAGTTTAAGAACAAATTCTTATTTACAATGACGCCCTAACAAAAGGCAAAAGGCCTCCAGCCGGGACGGGGGCTTGGGATAAAAACTAAATAAAAATACTATATAAATATAGGACAAAAACACACATCACAACAAGAGAGACAACACTACAAAAATAGAGACCTAAGACAAAAACATAGCAAGGCAGCAACACGTGACAACACAGCATGGTAGCAACACAACATAACAACATGGTAGCAGCACACAACATGGTACAAACATTATTGGGCATAGTCAACAGCACAAACGGTCAAGAAGGTAAAGACAACAATACATCACACAAGCCGCTACAACGGTCAGTAAAAGAGTGTCCATGATTGAGTCTTTGAATGAAGAGATTGAGATAACTGTCCACTTTGTGTGTTTGTTGCAGCTCGTTCCAGTCGCTAGCTGCAACGAACTGAAAAGAGGAGTCGACCCAGGGATGTTTATGATTTTTTTAAAAATTTAACCAGGGAGGCCAGTTGAGAACAAGTTCTCATTTACAACTGCGACCTGGCCAAGATAAAGCAAAGCTGTGTGACAAAAACAACAGAGTTACACATGGAATAAACAAACTTACAGTCAATAACACAATAGAAAAATCAATCTGTGTACAAATGAAGCAAGGAGGTAAGGCAATACATCGGCCAATAGTGGCGAAGTAACTACAATTTAGCAATTTACCCTGGAAGGATATATGTGCAGATGAGGATGTGCAAGTAGAAATACTGGTGTGCAAAATAGAAGAAAAACAATATGGGGATGAGGTAGGTAGTTGGTTGGATGGGCTATTTACAGATTGGCTGTGTACAGCTGCAGTGATCGGTGAGCTGCTCTGACAGCTGACGCTTAAAGTTCGTGAGGGAGATATGAGTCTCCAGCTTCAGTGATTTTTGCAATTCGTTCCAGTCATTGGCAGCAGAGAACTGGAAGGAAAGGCGGCCAAAGGAGGAGTTGGCTTTGGGGATGACCAGTTAAAATATACCTGCTGGAGCGCGTGCTACGGGTGGGTGCTGCTACAGTGACCAGTGAGATGAGAAAAGGCAGAGCTTTAGCAAGCAAAGGCTTACAGATGACCTGGAGCCAGTGGGTTTGGTGACGAATATTTTAACATTTAACATTTAAGTCGCCAACGAGAGCATACAGGTCACAGTGGTGGGTAGTATATGGGGCTTTGGTGACAGCACGGATGGCACTGTGATAGACTGCATCCAATTTGTTGAGTAGTGTGTTGGGAGGCTATTTTGTAAATGACAACGACAAAGTCAAGGATCGGTAGTATAGTCAGTTTTACGAGGGTATGTTTCAAAAGCATTATCATTTATACTGTAGAAGTGTTGGGCTGAATGAGACAAGTCTGTTTACACTGCCCTGCCTTGGAGGGGGGCAGCGGTTGTGCCAGTGTTGTGCACAAACTCCGGAGGTAGCACTCCAGACAGGAGATTTCTGCAACTCTACATTACAATAATGTCTCTTGAGTATCGGTACCTCTGAGAATAGCCCCTAAGCCAACAGCGAGATGCTCGTCCGCTTGCTTGTCACGGTTCTGGGTTCAAACAGTCTCTGTGCTGTTGTGGGTGACAGTATTTACCCCAGGTGACGTTGTGGAGCCGATACACAGCCGTGATGGTGCTGCGCTCACATTCACATCAGATCCCATTTCCTCCGAGAGGCCCATTGTCTGCTGTGTGATGCAGATGGCTGAGGCTCTAGGTACGGTCAGAAAGAGAGAGAGCGCTGTGCCTGTGTGTGGAATCACCATTTTGGGTAGCTATTTGTAGTTATTGCGTTGCGTACTATGATTAGGCTTTAAAAGGAAAGATTTACCCATTTCTAATGTTATCGTTTTTTTGCATCTCTGAGCGATGTTCTATCGATTCCCGGGGTCATTTCATGTTTATCTGAGCAATTCAGCCGGTATGACGTAGCATTACAATAAAGCCACTCTCACTATACTGGAAGTTAATAGGAATACAACTTTCAGATACCGAAAACAAACATCAAGCATACATGTCAGATTGCAATTCTGGCTAATGTCAGGTTGTCTTCTCTCGAATGAGTCATTGATCATATTTGTGTGATATTCCTACCTTGAGAAATGTAGCTCAGTTGGTAGAGCATGGCACTTGTAACACCCAGGGTAGTGGGTTTGATTCTTGGGACCACCCATAAGTAGAATGTATGTACACATGAATAAGTGTCTGCTAATTGGCATATTATATTATAAATGTGTCATTTAACAGAGGGTCCCCCACACTTCTCCTATATGTCTGTCTCTTCAGTCCAGGGTGCGTTGCATGGCCGTTGTGAATGTCAGACTCCACTTTGTGAGACAAATCGATCTGCAGGTGTAACATGGTGAGATTGTAGACTCCTAAACTGATAGTTAGCTGTAAAATTGCCTAAACAAACTGCACTAACTACTTCACCTGGTGATATTGGACTTGAGTATTATTGTGTGGAGCTATGCTTGCTACCAAGTTAACTTCCTTGCACATGGAGCATTGCATTGTGGGTTTTGTAGTTGACTTGTGCTGAAACAGATGATTTCCACATGTTGCTACCAACCTTATGACAAAATGAAAAATGAATTCACAAAAAATATTGTTCACACATTTTCCATTAATCATCAAGCCCCATCATTACATTTCCCAATTCTTAAATTACATGATTTTTTATTGGAAAACAAATTCACCTAGGAAGACTTGCAAGTTCTATGCAAGGTATTTTCTACATGTATGAACGCTTTCCAACAGACCTGGATGTATTGGATAGCTCAGCTGTAAGCACAGAGTTATTGCAGGACACAGGAGTTAGCAACCCCCATGGTGGCTAGATCCCTTAGCCACGCACTCAATACTGTTGGCCTCAACACGGTCTTACAATTACGAGAAAGGCAACAGGACTAATTTAAAATGGATTTTGAGCTAAAGCCAGGGAATTCCAAAGTGCATGTGCACGTGAGTGATGGTGTGTGCGTGCGCCTGTCTGTCTGTGTGTGTGGGGGCTCCTGCCTGTGTGTGGGTATGTGCAGTCTGCCACTGTGTGCAGTCTTTGTTTCCCAAACTCAGTGGGCTATTAGGCGAGGCTTATTGATTGGCTAGGGGGCTGGTTGTCAGCAGTGGACAGGAGGGGCAGAGCTCAATTAAGGCCAGTCCTGATGGATGGATTGATGGAAGAAAAAAATGAGGTTAAGGAGAAAATGAAGGGGAAAATAAAGGTTTCATTTTCAGAGCATTTTTTTAATTGTGGAGATGTAATCCTAGTCAGTCAGTTTATTTAGGCTTGGTCCCAAGACGGGGAAATTACTCTACTGTAGATCGCCGCTGGGGTTCCAGGGGACCTCTGTTGTAATTTCCGTCTCCTTCGTACGTGTTAGACACTGTGTTTGTGTTTGTGTGTCCCACCCCTCCTCCATCCAGCCCACCATCCCCATTTAAAACAGTATTCTCAGAGGGCAACACAACAGAGAAGTGATGATTTTATGGTTTGAGGTTTTGAAAGAGTGTTCTCTCAACAGGCAACCAGCCCAATATAAAACTCACATTTGAGCAAGATCTGCACTACACATTCTATTTATAGGATGAGTGCCACAAAATTCACAGGAACACTATGGTAGTTTGAAAGAATAACTCAGTGGTCTGCCAGACTTACCCTGACTACAGCACCAAATATTTATTAAAGAAGCTACCAGTGACAATTGTGAGTTTTGGGAGTCAGACATGTGGTTCACTGACAGTGAGGAGGTATATTGACTACAGCTCAGCATTCAACACCATAGTGGCCTCAAAGCTCATCACTAAGCTAAGGACTCTGGGACACTAAACACCTCCCTCTTCAACTGGATCCTGGACTTCCCAATGGGCCGCCCCCAGGTGGTAAGGGTAAGCAACAACACATCTGCCACACTGAGGAGCCCCTCAGGGGTGCATGCTTTGTCCCCTCCTGTACTCCCTGTCCACCCACGACTGCGTGGCCAAGCACAACTCCAACACCATCATTAAGTTTGCTGACGACACTGATCACCGACAACGATGAGACGGCCTATGGGGAGGAGGTCAGAGAACTGGCAGTGTGGTGTCAGGACAACAACCTCTCCCTTAAAGTGAGCAAGACAAAGGAATCTTGGACTACAGGAAAAGGGGGGGTAAAACACGCCCCCATTCACATCGACGGGGCTGTAATGGAGCGGGTCGAGAGTTTCAAGTTCCTTGGTGTCAAAATACAAAAGGCACTAGCACATCTGAGCAATCTTTTTTGCAGGTGCATGGTAACAGTTGAACAAGATGAAGGAAAAAGGAAACCGCACACTGCTCGATAGCATCACTGATCTTTAATAAGCTTACGCATCGGCCTCACGGCCTTCGTCAGAGCTTTTGTGAGTTAAAAAAAAAATTGCACCCTTATGTAGACCTAGCCCCAACCACATCTGTTCCACGCATCGAAAGGGGTTGGAGGCGAAGGAAAAACATAAGCGTATTCAAATATACAGTGCCTTGCGAAAGTATTCGGCCCCCTTGAACTTTGCAACCTTTTGCCACATTTCAGGCTTCAAACATAAAGATATAAAACTGTATTTTTTTGTGAAGAATCAACAACAAGTGGGACACAATCATGAAGTGGAACGACATTTATTTATCAAACTTTTTTAACAAATCAAAAACTGAAAAATTGGGCGTGCAAAATTATTCAGCCCCCCTTAAGTCAATACTTTGTATCGCCACCTTTTGCTGCGATTACAGCTGTAAGTCGCTTGGGGTATGTCTCTATCAGTTTTGCACATCGAGAGACTGACATTTTTTTCCATTCCTCCTTGCAAAACAGCTCGAGCTCAGTGAGGTTGGATGGAGAGCATTTGTGAACAGCAGTTTTCAGTTCTTTCCACAGATTCTCGATTGGATTCAGGTCTGGACTTTGACTTGGCCATTCTAACACCTGGATATGTTTATTTTTGAACCATTCCATTGTAGATTTTGCTTTATGTTTTGGATCATTGTCTTGTTGGAAGACAAATCTCCGTCCCAGTCTCAGGTCTTTTGCAGACTCCATCAGGTTTTCTTCCAGAATGGCCCTGTATTTGGCTCCATCCATCTTCCCATCAATTTTAACCATCTTCCCTGTCCCTGCTGAAGAAAAGCAGGCCCAAACCATGATGCTGCCACCACCATGTTTGACAGTGGGGATGATGTGTTCAGGGTGATGAGCTGTTCAGGGTGATGAGCTGTGTTGCTTTTACACCAAACATAATGTTTTGCATTGTTGCCAAAAAGTTCCATTTTGGTTTCATCTGACCAGAGCACCTTCTTCCACATGTTTGGTGTGTCTCCCAGGTGGCTTGTGGCAAACTTTAAACAACACTTTTTATGGATATCTTTAAGAAATGGCTTTCTTCTTGCCACTCTTCCATAAAGGCCAGATTTTTGCAATATACGACTGATTGTTGTCCTATGGACAGAGTCTCCCACCTCAGCTGTAGATCTCTGCAGTTCATCCAGAGTGATCATGGGCCTTTTGGCTGCATCTCTGATCAGTCTTCTCCTTGTATGAGCTGAAAGTTTAGAGGGACAGCCAGGTCTTGGTAGATTTGCAGTGGTCTGATACTCCTTCCATTTCAATATTATCGCTTGCACAGTGCTCCTTGGGATGTTTAAAGCTTGGGAAATCTTTTTGTATCCAAATCCGGCTTTAAACTTCTTCACGACAGTATCTCGGACCTGCCTGGTGTGTTCCTTGTTCTTCACGATGCTCTCTGCGCTTTTAACGGACCTCTGAGACTATCACAGTGCAGGTGCATTTATACGGAGACTTGATTACACACAGGTGGATTGTATTTATCATCATTAGTCATTTAGGTCAACATTGGATCATTCAGAGATCCTCACTGAACTTCTGGAGAGAGTTTGCTGCACTGAAAGTAAAGGGGCTGAATAATTTTGCACGCCCAATTTTTCAGTTTTTGATTTGTTAAAAAAGTTTGAAATATCCATTAAATGTCATTCCACTTCATGATTGTGTCCCATTTGTTGTTGATTCTTCACAAATAGATACAGTTTTATATCTTTATGTTTGAAGCCTGAAATGTGGCAAAAGGTCGCAAAGTTCAAGGGGGCCGAATAATTTCGCAAGGCACTGTAACAATATGCATTTCATAAATAGTCAAATAGTGTGTAAATAAGACATATTAAACACATTTGTAAAACCACAATGAGGACATAGCAAGTTTTCATTAATCATTGGGTACATCGTACGAAAAACAGAGTAATCTTAAATAGGGACATAATTCATGCTCAAATTTACAACATACAACATAATTTCATCATTACCTCCTTTAGGAAATAATGTATGGAGGGTGAAAATCCAAAAACATCATCTTTTACTCAGAGTATTATTGATATTACCTCCCCTGTCTGATATCTTAACTTTCTCTATGCCACAAAATCTAAAAAGGTAGAAATGTCATGCTTCAGGTCTTTGAAATGTACTGCGACTGGATAATCCCTGTCGTTTCTCCTGATTGAACTTTAATGTTCACGGATTCTCTGTTTGAGAGGACGCAAGGTTTTACATACATAGCACAGCCCTCATGGACATTTAATATTGTAAATAACACGTAATAATGTCATTTATTTGGAACCGTTTTCCTGTGTGTGGCTGGCAGAAATATTCACACTTCATCATATTGTTGCACTGTGCGCATCCTCTGCATTTATAGCTACCATTTGGAAGAGGGCAATAAAAGAGCCTGGCTGGTTGTCTTTAGTGGCTGGCAGTTGGCATGAACCAATTTATCGCGTAAATTGCGACCTCTCCTATACACAATAAGTGGTGGATTTTTAAATTCAGACGGTAAAAGCTGGGTCCCGGTGATAAAATATGCCAGTGTTTCTTGATCGCGTCTCCCACTTTTCGCGAGTTCAAAGTATGTGGTTGTGAACAGTACAGAGTGTTCTTTAGCTTTAGCAGGTCCTTTATGTAGCAGTTCATCTCGTGTTTTTCTCAATGTCAAATTAATTAAGAGCTTCATCCACACATTGTGGCGAATAGGCTCTTAGAAACCTAATGCGCATCTCCGATGCTTTTTCTAGATAATCCTCTGTGGAGTGGCATATACGGCTCAGTCTGAAAAACTGGCTTCTTGGAAGTCCTCTTTTTAATGGCTCACGATGGATGCTGTCCAGTTCCTTGGTGTCCACATCACCAATGAACTATCCATGGTCCAAACAGACCAAGACAGTCGTGAACAGTGCACGACAATACCTTTTCCCCCCTCAGGAGACTGAAAAGATTTGGCATGGGGTCCCCAGTTTGACAGATGCACCATCGAGAGCATCCTGACCCGGTTGCATCACCGCCTGGTATGGCAACAGCTCAGCATCTGACCATATGGCTCTAGAGGGTAGTGCGTACGGCCCAGTACATCACTAGACTCAAGGTTCCTTATATCTAGGACCTATATACTAGGCGGTGTCAGAGGAAGGCACAAACAGGCTCCAAAAGGCTCCTAGGTCGAAAACGCTTCTACCCCCAAGCCATAAGATTGCTGAACAATTAATCAAATGGCCACCCGGGCTATTTCCCACCCCCTGTTTTTACACTGCTGCTACTCACTGTTTATTATCTATGCATAGTCATTTTACGCCTATCTACATGCACAAATGAACTCGACTAACCTGTACCCCCGCACACTGACTCAGTACAGGTCCCCCTATTGTTATTTTATTGTGTCACTTTTTATTTTATCTAGTAAATATTTGTTTTACTCTATTTCTTGAACTGCATTGTTGGTTAAGGGCTTGTAAGCATTTCACGGTAAGGTCTACTTACACCTGTTGTGTTCGCTGCATGTGACAAATACAATTTGATTTTAATTGAAAAGGGTACTTAACTTAGGTCTACTTGGAAAAAACTTTCATTAGTCTCCTGTGCCAAAATTGCCTGTCAGTACCCATAATCCCCCGCCCTCTCCCCAATTTGTAAAGTATGGAGCTAGAGGTGTTGCACTCTGGGAAGCACATGTATGAGTACTGAGTTGGGAAGGTCAAGAGCAGGAAGTGACTCATGGTGATGCGTCCTGATAACACTTTTTCCAGGAATCGTGAGGCTTTACCTGGAATCAGGTAAAATAACGTTAAAAGTTGGGGTCAATTCCAATTGAAGTCAATCAATTCAGAGAGTAAACTGAAATTCCAATTCAATAATTGAAAAAAGGGCACTTGTTTTATATGACTTCTCAAAAACCTGAAAGCAAGAAGCTATTTATATCAAAATAATAGTTTTATACATTTTAAATCACTTCCTGAATCGACCGAACCCCAACCCTGATTTAAACAAAGGAGACCTTTGCTTGGTGAGCCCTGGAGGCTGACCTGGTCCTAGATTACTATAATAGGTGAAGGGATAGACCGGTACAGACAGAAGTGACTGGCTGCAGGGGGAGTGTAACCACAGGATTAGAGGGGAGGAGGTGAAGACAGGTTGCAGGTGTGTCACAGCCCACTAAGACCTCAGGTGATGACCGGAGATTTCGAGGCAGAGTAAGGTGAAACGGAAGAACGTGGTGTGTGTGTTCGTCACCCACCTGACTGGCTACGGTGCACTGTGCTGGCCTCTGTCCCCAGGCAGCCGTTCTCCTGCTGCGGCCCCAGGGTCTTCAGGATCACCTGAGTGGCACCCAGCCGCGGCAGCGTCACATGCGTCAGGTGAGGAAGCGAGTTCTTCTTGGCGAATGCCTGGCTGGTTTCCCGCCGCTTGCGCAAGAAGCCGCCTTCTGGGAAGAGCACGATCCACTTTCTGTCACGGCTGTGATAGTACCGGTCGAGGTGGTCCTTTAGGTAGATCAGCTGCTTGTCCCGGTACGCTTTACCCTGCGGGTTAAACAGGGAAACACAGAACAGGGGTGGCATGAGGACGCTATCAGGGATGTTTAGATGTAAAGGCTTTGCACACAAAAGATATCGCAAAAGCTTAGTTTTCCATTTGTTTTATTCTTCCTTACTGAATTGGGGTAGCGTTCACAGAGGGAAAACATGTAAAAGCGTATAACAAGGAAAAATGAAAATCTTTATTTCTTATTAGCCAAGTCCAGATAGTCACCCCCTCCCCGTTTTAGTCTGTTTTCTTCCGCGCGGTGCCTAATTAACACAACCCAGTTTAGCTTTAGCATAGAGAGGATACAATACAGTATTGGTGTGACACACAGCCAAGCTCCACTGAAATGAATAGACAGTGAAGTTCATATTAGCTATGGTAACATTAGCAGTAATAGCCTTAGCATTAGCAGTATGAGCATTGCGAAAATTGACAGAGAGGGTTTTTGGATTGATTTCCAATTAGGCCAGGTTCAGAAGCACTTTAAAAGGCATCAACACACTGAGGCTGGATTGATGTGCCGGTATTGGGTTTCTGAATTTGTGAGATTAGTACATGTGGTATGTTATACAATACATCACACAAGTATTGGGACAGTAACACGTGTTGTTGTTTTGGCTCTTTACTCCAGAACTTTGGATTTGAAATGATACAATGACTATAAGAATAAAGTGCAGACTGTCTGCTTTAATTTGAGGGTATTTTCATTCATATCGGGTGAACCGCTTAGAAATTACAGCACTTTTTGTACATAGACCTCCCATTTTAGGGGACCAAATGTATTGAGACAAATTCACTTATATGTGTATTATAATAGTAAAAAGTTTAGTATTTGGTTCCATTTTGCAAGCACGCAATGATTACATCATGAATACGGATAGTCTTAAATTAATCGTGAATAACGATGAGTGAGAAAGTTAGACGCACAAATAGCATACCCCCAAGACAGGGGACGTTAGAATTGTTTTGGGGAGGGGTATTATATTTATGCCTCCAACTTTCTCACGTATCATTATTCACAATTAATTCAGGGTTATCTGTAATCATGGTAGCATCCACATTAATGTAGAAGTGTTTAGAAACATTCTATTCTTATTTACAATAAAAGCGACTCCAAAATGACAATACATTATTTACCATTCATTTCTATTGGGCACAAAATAAGCTGAAACACAACCGAAATAAACAGCAAATGCATCCAACAAATTTGTAGACTCACAAGCTTGTTGTAGTCATTGCGTGCTATGAATATGGGACCAAATACTTAACTTAATACACACAACCGAAAAAGGTTGCTGGATTGAATCCCCGGGCTGACAAAGTCATTCTGCCTCTGAACAAGGCAGTTACCCCACTGTTCCCCGGTAGGCCATCATTGTAAATAAGAATTTGTTCTTAACTGACTTGCCTAGTTAAATAAAATGTTCAAATTAAAAATAAAATAAATAAATAGGAGGACTGTGCTGTAATTTCTATACGGTTCACCCGATATGGATGAAAATACACTCAAATTAAATCTGAGAGTCTGCACTTTAACCTTGTAAAATATGTATCATTTCAAATCCAAAAGTGCTGGAGTACAGTTCCAAAACAAAATAATTTGCACTATCCCAATGCTTTTGGACCTCATTTTAGCCTACAGCACGTTGTTATTTGAAGTGTCGGTATGTCTCAATTTAAACATCTAAACTAATTCCACTACCATAAAACATACTTTTGGACAGCTGAAGCAAGCAGAAAATGTTTCTTCAGGACATTGACCTTTCCTCCAGTTTGTGTTGGCATGTGCCATCTTGTTTGTATGATTGCATGCAAGTCAGTCTAAGTAAAGAGCATGGTACTTGACAAACTGCGCAGTAACAAAACATTCTAATTCACTGGCTATCATGTTGTGTGTTATGTTATTTACATTTCATCATTCATGCAAGTGCCATGTCGAGTAAATAGCATAGTACTTGCAGTATGATTAAGCATTAAGGCCCGAGGGGGTATGATATATGGCAAATATACCACGGCTAAGGGCTATTCTTGGACGGTGGCTGGATACAGCCCTTAGCAGTGGTATATTGCCATACACCCCCCTTTCTTCAAGTGCAGTCGCAAAAACCATCAAGCACTATGATGAAACTGGCTCTCATGAGGGCTGCCACAGGAAAGGAAGACCCAGAGTTACCTCTGCTACAGAGTTAGAGTCACCAGCCTCAGAAATCGGCAATTAACTGCACCTCAGATTACAGTCCAAATAAATGATTCACAGAGTTCAAGTAACATCTCAACATCAACTGTTCAGAGGAGACTGAGTGAATCAGGTCTTCATGGTCAAATTGCTGCAAAGAAACCCCTACTAAAGGACACCAATAAGAAGAGACTTGCTTGTGCCAAGAAACACGATCAATGGATATTAAAATCGGTGGAAATCTGTCCTCTAGAATGGGAGTCCAAATTTGAGATTTTTGGTTCCAACCACGGTGTCTTTGTGAGATGCAGAGTAGTTGAACAGATGATCTCCGCAAGTGTGGTTCCCTCTGCAAGTGTAGTTCCCACCGCGAAGTATGGAGGTGGTGGTGTGATGGTGTGGGGGTACTTTGCTGCTGACACTTTGTGATTTATTTAGAATTCAAGGCACACTTAACCAGCATGGCTAACACAGCATTCTGCAGCGATACGTCATCCCATCTGGTTTGCGCTTAGTGGGACAATAATTTGTCTTTCAACATGACAATGCCCCAAAACACACCTTCAGGCTGTGGAAGGGCTATTTGGCCAAGAAGGAGAGTGATGGAGTGCTGCATCAGATGACTTGGCCTCCACAATCACCAAACCTCTACCCAATTGAGATGGTTTGGGATGAGTTGAACCACATAGTGAAGGAAAAGCAGCCAACAAGTGCTCAGCACATGTGGGAACTCCTTCAAGAATTTTGGAAAAGCATTCCAGGTGACTACCTCATGAATTTGGTTGAACGCTGAGAGTGTGCAAAGCCGTCGTCAAGGCAAAGGGTGGCTACTTTGAAGAAACGAAAATATATTTGGATATGTTTAACACTTTTTTGGTTACTACATGATTTCATGTGTTATTTCATAGTTTTGATGTCTTCACTATTATTCTACAATCTAGTAAAGAGTTAAAATAAAGAAAAACCCATGAATGAGGTGTCCCCAAACTTTGATTTGAATAGAACTGCTAGGCCAGCAAGCAACTGAATCAGCTGCCAGTCACCCGTCCGTCTGCCTGCCTCTCTCTGTCTGTCACCCAGGCAGAGAGCATCTCTGTTCCATTCTCTTCCAGCTGCTCCCACACTGCAGGCAGGGTCACTTCGGGCCAGCGGCTGGACTACTGTACCATAACACTGCTCTACTGTGCTGTCCACTGGGCCTGCCTGGCTGTGTCCCTGTTCGAGGAGGAGGCTGTAGCCACTTCCTGCCTGCTGCCGAGCTGATATACTGCTCAGCTGGAGTGCATGTTAAATGAGTGGCTGTGTGTGTGGATGTAATAAAATGCTAACTCGTGGGGCTTGCAATGTCACCATTTCATTACACAAATATACACATTGGTGAAAATATAAAACTATAGTGAACAAAATGACTGGGCAGGGGCGCAACCATGGGTGGAGCCAGGCCCACCCACTGGGGACCCAAGGCCCAGCCAATCAAAATTAGTTTTCCCCACAAAGGGGCTTTAATACAGACAGAAATACTCCTCAGTTTCATCAGCTATCCGGGTGGCTCGTCTCAGACGATCCCGCAGGTGTAGAAGCCAGATGTGGAGGTCCTGGGATGGCATGGTCTGCGGTTGTGAGACCATTTGGATGTACTGCCAAATTCTCTAAAATGACGTTGGAGGCGGCTTATGGTAGAGAAATTAACAAAATTATCTGGCAACAGCTCTGGTGGACATTCCTGCAGTCAGCATGCCAATTGCATGATTCCTCAAAACTTCAGACATCTGTGGCATTGTGTTGTGACAAAACTGCACATTTTAGAGTGACCTTTTATTGTCCCCAGCATGAAGTGCACCTGTGTAATGGTCATGCTGTTTAATCAGCTTTTTGATATACTACACCTGTCAGGTTGAAGGAGTATCTTGGCAAAGGAGAAATGCTCACTAACAGGGATGTAAACAATTGTGCCCAAATTTGGACAGAAATAAGCTTTATGTGCGCATAGAACATTTGAGATCTTATTTCAGCTCATGAAACATGGGACCAAGACTTTACATGTTGCGTTTATATTTTTGTTAAGCATATATTTTAAGTTATTTTCTGATTTCACTGAACAGATCGAGACGATGACAGTGTGTCAAAGTGCAGTTGGCCAAATTCAAACCTATGCCAACGGCGTATGTGTGCCAGAGGCTGCGGCATGACCACTAAACCAGTCAGACCACATCAAAATATCCTATCACAAAAACAGTTGTGATGAGATAGTTGTCAGCCGAGTAAAAGCCTCCTAGATAGAGGTCTCTTGAGTGTGTCTGTCTCACCTGTCTGATGAAGAAGTCCCCGTGGATGAGAGACACCAGGCCAAAGTTGGTGTACTTGAACACGTGGTCCATTAACCACATCATCTTCCTCACCACCTAAAGGAGAGAACATTAAAGACTGGTCATACAGACACAATCTATAGGCAGGCACACACGTACGCTGAGACTATGAAGTCATAGTTCTGCAGTCTGCACACATGCTCAGTCTACTGTATGTAGCCATCATGGTCTGCACACACAGTCTATATAGCCATAGGTATATGTAGGCAGGCAGGCACAGACAATTTACATAACTCTAAGTCCCAGTGAGAAGCTTTGGCCCCTTGTGGCATTTTCGCCACTTCCTTCTTTATGCACTAAGAGCATAACTAGGCTGAGAATGCAGTTGATGAGGTGGATCATGTTTGTGCACCACAGCTCAACTAGCCCCCCGCTCACCACCACCTCCTGGCAGCACCAGTAGAAAAAACCCTTAACCCTCCAAACCAAGAGCTCATCCCTGGGATGGCAGGGGGCTGCGTGTGGGGTTGGCAGTCCTGCTCCACCAAGGAATGTCCTGGAGGGAGGACAGGACAGGAGCACCGGCCCCTTCCCCAGTGGCTCTAACCACCAGAGGGGGTGATGGGTAGGGCAGTTGTGTGAAGTTATACAGTATGACTGTCGCTTAGGCTGCAGAAACCACAGCCATTTCTAGGCTCCTCTATCACACGGTTTTCTTTTCTTCTTTTTTTTTTTAGCCTTGGTCACAAACTGTAGCCAACTCTTCTCTTAGTGTCATGTTTTACATAGCAATGAACAAAACACAGAGAGGAGTTGGCTAAAAACACAAACTGGACCAGGATGGAAGTTCATAGAAACAAAGGGGAAAAACGACTCAATCATTCACTGTTGATATAGCAGCCTATCAACTGACAAACCTCGCAGACAAGGAGATGAACAGGTATAAACATGTGTCTTTTATACCATTCCATCCAAATGTCCCTGTCAATATTAATTCACTGCTCGTCAAAACTGCTCGTCAAATCAGGAGTTGTCCTCCCTCTGTAAGCCAGGTCAAAGCCACAACCATCCTGGTCACAGTTCCACCCCTGAAGCATGAAGAGACAGACCGTATTTGCACAGTATGGTAGCAGCCTGACAGCAGTGCTGCCAGAGAAATAGGCGTGGGCCAGATAAATAGTAATTGGATTAAGTAAACCTATCGATTGGTCTTTTGTAGCTGAGCCAAGGCCGTGACGATGTTTGGTCCTGATTGTGTTCACAGTGTAGTGTACGTCCCAAATGGCACTCTATTCCCTTTACAGTGCATTACTTTTAAAGAGGGCCCATAGGGCTCTGGTCAAAAGTAGTGCTCTATAGGAAATAGGGTGCCATTTGGGACACAACCAGTGAGTTTGGGACGCAATCATTGGCTGAGGGAGTAGGGCCTCACATCTCATCACAAGACAGGCCAATCATTTCAGGTTAAACGGGAGGGAGGCTGAGAATCCGATACCTGCTGGCTAGCCAGAGTACAGTATTGTGTCAGCTGCTGGCCCAGAAACTTCACTAGATGGATACTGAAAGCGTGTTACCTAAAGTAAAAGGTTTTATGAATGGTGTCAACACAAAATACGCCTTCGACGGTTATATTGGACTGGAAAGAATGTAAAGTACTGCATGTGGGCCGTGAATGCTGTTTGACTAACAATACATTACTTTTTCAACACTCGATTTGCAAAACTCTTGAAACACCTCCAATTAGTAAAATGTGACATTCTCAAGACAAACACTGGATTTTAACATCAGGCTGAGGCGTTTAGTCATTGTCTCGCTCCTTTTATCCGATCTATCGTTGACTTTGACCCAGGAGAACTGTCATTTTGGACAAATATGAAAGAGGAAAATGACGATATCTTATCTTTGGCAAACCTACCTTCCAGAAAGACAACCATCTCTGGAGCACTCCACCAATCAGGCCTTTATGGTAGAATGGCCAGACGAAGCCACTCCTCAGTAAAAGGCACAAGACAGCCCGCTTGGAGACTATCAGACCAAGAGAAGCAAGATTGAACTCCTTGACCTGAATGCCAAGAGTCACGGCTGGAGGAAACCTGACACCATCCCTACGGTGAAGCATGATGGTGGCAGCATCATGCTGTGGGGATGTTTTTCAGCAGCAGGGACTGGGAGACCAGTCAGGATTCAGGCAAGATGAACAGAGCAAAGTACAGAGAGATCCTTAATGAAAACCTACTCCAGAACACTCAGGACGTCAGACCGAGGCGAAGGCTCACCTTCCAACAGGACAACGACCCTATGTACACAGCCAAGACAATGCAGGAGTGGCTTCGGGACAAGTCTCGAAATGTCCATTTATTTATTTGTTGTTACTTTTACCCCATTTCACAGTCTCCAATTGGTAGTTACAGTCTTGTCTCATCGCTGCAAATCCCCTACGGACTCGTGAGAGTTGAAGGTCGAGAGCCATGCGTCCTCCGAAACACAACCCAACCAAGCCGCACAGCTTCTTGACACAATGGCCACTTAACCTCGAAGCCAGCCGCGCCAATGTGTCAGAGGAAACACTGTGCACCCGGAGACCGTGTCAGCGTGCACTGCACCCAGCCTGCCACAGGAGTCGCTAGTGCGTGATGGGATAAGGACATCCCTGCAGGCCAAACCCTCCCCTAACCCGGACAGTGCTGGGCCAATTGTGTGCCGCTCCATGGGTTTCCCGGTCGTGGCCGGCTGCGACAGAATCTGGACTCGAATCCAGAATGTGTCAAGCTTGTGCCAAGCTTGTGGCGCAATACCCAAGATAACTTGAGGATGTTATCGCTGCCAAAAGTGCTTCAACAAAGTACTGAGTAAAGGGTCTAAATACCTATGTAAGTGTGATATTTTTTAATTCTTTATAAATAGCAAAAATGTCTAAAAACCTGTTTTTGCTTTGTCATTATGAGGTATTGTATGTATATTGTTTTTTCTTCTTCATCAATTTAACTTCTTTGGGACAGGGTGGCAGTATTGAGTAGCTTGGATAAAAAGGTGCCCAGAGTAAACCACCTGCTACTCAGTCCTAAAAGCTAGAATATGCATATAATTAGTACATTTGGATAGAAAACACACTAAAGTCTCTAAAACTGTTTGAATGATGTCTGAGTAGAACAGAACTCATATGGCAGGCAAAAACCTGAGAAATTTGAGGTTTGTAGTTTTTCAACTCTTTGCCTATCGAATATACAGTGTCTATGGGGTCATATCGCACTTCCCAAGGCTTCCACTAGATGTTAACAGTCTGTGAAGGAGGGGGGATGGGAGCTGAATGAGTTTGGGGTCTGCCAGAGTGCCATGAGCTGACTCACGCGCATCCACGTGAGAGTTAGCTTGCGTTCCATTGCATTTCTGAAGACAAAGGAATTCTTCCGTTGGAAGATTATTGAAGATTTGTGATAAAACCTCCTAAAGTACTCAGATTATTGCATGGTGTGCATTTTCGGTAAAAACCTTTTTGAAATCTGACACAGAGGTTGCATTAAGGAGAAGTGGATCTAAAATTCCATGCATAACACTTGTATCTTGCCCTTCTTTGGACACTGTGTTAATTAACAAACCTCCAGACGAGCTTCAATGCCATACAACTCTCCTTCCGTGGCCTCCAACTGCTCTTAAATGCAAGTAAAACTAAATGCATGCTCATCAACCGATCGCCTCCCGCACCTGTCCGCCCGTCCAGCATTACTCCTCTGGACGGTTCTGACTTAGAATATCTGGACAACTACAAATACCTAGGTGTCTGGTTAGACTGTAAAATCTTCTTCCAGACTCACATTAAGCATCTCCAATCCAAAATTAAATCTAGAATCGCCAAACCCACTGGCTCCAGGTCATCTATAAGTCTTTGCTAGGTAAAGCCTCGCTTAGGGCTTATCTCAGCTCACTGGTCACCATTAGTTATCTTGTTGGTATTATTCCCAACCTTCAGCTCCATTCCCACCTGTAGCCATATATTTTTCAACTGCGCTGTTTCACAAAAGTTCTCCTTTCTAGATCACCCAGTAGAGCTATCTGCAGAGTTTGCTCTAGGTAAATGTTGCAATTCTTCAGCCATTCCTGGACCTAACCAAAAACAAGCTACATATGGACAGTACCAAAATAAATTATCTAATGATTCTGTCTGTTTGCAGCAAGATCTGCAGAGCTGGAATGGGACAGACAGACACACAGACAGACCATTCTATTGGTTGCAATAATTTTGTATAAATAGTTTAAGTTTTGAATCCAGCGTCGATTTGTGTAAGAGTTCCTAAACCATGTGCCAATTTCCTCTTCCTGTTTTGCGGTAATGCTGCAATTAGTGGGTTGTAATTTTGGGAAGAGCAGAAATTTCCATTTATTTTTGTTAGCTGCATGTGTGACAACTCCACCAGTCCTATTTATGAAATAATTTATAAAAGATTATATATTTTTTTCCAAAAAAGTATTTATGTTTTTATCTATTAGTATTTTTGAGTTTAACCACTATTTGTTGTATTATTTGCTCTGGTTTATTTTGGTTTATTTTTCTTTTAAAAATAGCGACATTTGGGAGATTATTTCATTTCTAATAAGACAATTACATTGATGGAAGCTACACCCTAAAAAAAAAAAATCCAGATAGTGTGCAGATACTAGATAGTCAGTTGGTCCTGCAGCTATAATGGCAAGCTAGTCATTTCAGAAACATCATTCATCTGATACTCAAAGTCAGTGGCTCAGCATACCTTCATTGAAGACATAGGCTGAGAGAACATAACTGCTTTAATAAACATTCCAACCCACACACAACCATCAGTTCCCCTTGAGCAGGATATTAAACATGATATCACACCCAGACCATGAAACTAGAAATCCCCAGACACCCAATCACATTTCAGATCTTAATCAAGTGCCCGAGTGGGTTGAATGAGTTCAATTCATTTCAGTACCAGTCAATTCAAGACATTTTGTTTAATTTGTTTCAAGATTATTTTAAAGAAATAGGCCTACCCCTTAAATTAAATTTGTTCCTCCCTGAATTCACTTGAATTGATTTGTAGTCTAGGACAGGGGTTTTCAAACCTCTCCTCGGGGACCCCTAGCCATGTATTTGAACTATTTTAGAGCTAGAACGCCTGATTGAATATAATTATCAAATAATTATCAAGCCCTTGATAAGGTCAAATCAGTGAGCTAGTTCAGGGCTACAATAAATTGGAGAAGATGTTTAAAAAACAACAACACTGTTCTAGGAGGCTACATTGCCAACTTTGGAGGAGTCTCTTACCGTGCCCTTGTCCTGCAAGCACATCATGAGGGTGCACACGTCCCCTGTGGCTTGGTGGTTGACGATGACCATGGCTTCCTCTTCAGAAAGGGGCCTTACGTCGTCGCCCCATTCCATCACTGGACAAGACAACACAAGTGGAGTTAGTGGACACATTCTATGCCATTTTAGCAGACGCTTTAGTCCAAAGAGACTTAGTCATGCATGCATGCAGTTTTACATATAGGTGGCCCCACGAATCAAACCCACAATCCTGGGCTTGCAATCTCCATGCGCCATCAACTGAGCCATTCAAGACCACAGTGATTGTGCACTAATTATCTCAAAATCCCTAGCTAGGCCATCATATTAAAATCAATTTTTATTGGTCACAGACATATTTAGCAGATGTTATTGCGGGTGTAGCAAAATGCTTGTCCCTAGCTCCAACAGGGCAGTAATATCTAACAATTCACAACAATACACTCAAATCTAAAAGTAAAATAATGGAATTAAGAAATATATACATATTAGATTGAACAATGTCAGAGTGGCATCGACTAAAATACAGTATAATAGAATACTGTATATATATATCTATTCTGCTGTATTTTAGCCGATCCCACTCCGACATTGCTCGATCTATATATATATGAGATAAGTAAAGCAGTATGTAAACATTATTAAAGAGGCCGTAAACATGATTAAAAATCAACTTCTAATGGCAAATTACAACTTGTAGGCCTATATTTTGAAACAAGTTAGATCAGAATTGTTTTCTCAAGGTGGGAAAAGTTCTCATGAAAGTGGACTATGTGTATTTTCATGATCCGAAAATAGCTATTCCTTGATAAACAAAGCCACAGGGTGCCTGAGAGGGCGATAACCCCTCTATGTTGTGCTCTCACGAGAGATAACTCACAACCAAAACACAAGATAGGAAAGCAACTGGACCCTAAAAAGGACTCAACATATTCTATACTGGTCTTGAAGAGAAAGTGTTGCCTTAAAATAAGCCGCTAAGCCACATGCCTTAAAACACCATGCCACTTTGGTTTCAAAATGGACATGGGCTAGTCTCTAGCATCTCAGCTCATTAAAGCAGATCTCTTGGGCTCCATTCTTCTGGCTGATTTACATTGGCACCCCCTATTCAATAGATGCCAAAGGAACTCCTTCAGTAACTGTGCCGCCCGTAGCGCCCTATTTACACTAAACATAGGAGTCGCCACAAAGGAAAAAACTAACTTTGTGCCAACATGGGGGGACGACGACGACGACAACAACGGGCCTCCCACATAACAAATGGAGGATCTTCTTTTGTAATTTAACTCACTTGGACGGCAGTGCGTATTTAACAGTAGAGCTACCCCACTGGAGACCTGGGGAGACTGTTGGGGTTTCACTATAGAGCTAAAGCCAGAGTTGGACAAATGAAAGGAAGATTGTAAGTGGAATCCCCATGGTTCTGGGAGAGTCTTGCTGACTCATTCCACATTTCCACTGAGGATTTACCCAAGTGTTCTACCCAAAAGGCTCAGGCTTTTCAATTTCCATCTCCGCGGGGCAGCACCCATGTCTCACTTGGCCATGGATCCAGCAGACCTCAAAAAGTTCTAGCTGGGCTGTACTCACCACCCTCTGTAGCACCTTACAATCAGGTGCCTTGCAGATGCCGTACCAAGCGGTGATGGAGCCACTCAAGATGCTATCAATGGTGCAGCTGTAGATCTTGCCGTACCAAGCGGTGATGCAGCCAGTCAAGATGCTCTCAATGGTGCAGCTATAGAACTGTCAATAGGGCACTACGGGTCCCTTTTAGGGTCCAGTTGCTTTCCTATCTTGTGTCATGGTTGTGAGTTCTCCCTCGTGAGAGCAAAACATAGAGGGGTTATTGCCCTCTCAGGCACGCTGTTGGCTTTGTTTAACAAGGAAAAGCCATTTTTTGGATCATGTGTGTGTGTGTTTTGGGGTGTAATTAAGTGTGAGTGTGTGGGTAGAGTCCAGTGTGTGTGCATAGTAAGGTGCAGGAGAGTTGGTGCAAAAAAAGAGTCAATGCAGATAGACCGGGTAGCCATTTGATTAACTATTTATCAGTTTTGTTCAGCTATCCAAGACCTCTACACAAGGCAGTCTCAGAGGAAGGCCAAAATAATTGTCAAAGACTCCAGCCACCCAAACCATCGACTGTCACTCCCTGCCATCCAGGACCTCTATACCAGGCGGTGTCAGAGGAAGGTCAAAATAATTGTCAAAGACTCCAGCCACCCAAGCGATAGACTGTTTTCTTTGCTACCGCACAGCAAACAGTACCAGCGAACTAAGTCTGGAACCAACAGGACCCTGAACCACTTTTACCCCCAAGCCATGACTGCTAAACAAAACTGATAAATAGCTACCCTGACTATCTGCATTGACCCTTTTTTGCACTAACTCTCCTGCACTGACTATGCACACACACTGGACTCTACCCACACACTCACTAAAAGCCCAACACACACTACATACGCCCACAGACACACTGCAAACTGCTGCTACTGTCTTCCTTGTGCAGGGATACAGGCTAGTCTGGGTGGACATTTGATTAATTGTTCAGCAGTCTCATGGCTTGGGGTAGAAGCTGTTGAGGAGCCTTTTGGTCCTTGACATGGCGCTCCGGTACTGCTTGCCGTGCGATAGCAGAGAGAACAGTCTTTGGGTGACTGGAGTATGGATAATTTTTTGTGCATTTCTCTGACACCGCCTATTATATAGGTCCTGGATGGCAGGAAGCTTGGCCCCAGTGATGTACTGGGCCGTTCGCACTACCCCCTGTAGCACCTTATGGTCAGATGCCGATGAGTTGCCATACCAGGCGGTGATGCAACCGGTCAGGATGCTCCCGACGGTTCAGCTGTATAACTTTGAGAAACGGGGACCAATGCCAAAACTTTCTCCTGAGGAGAAAAGGTTTTGTCATGCCCTCTTCGTGTCTGTCTTGGTGTGTTTGGACCAGGGGTGGGCAATTCCAGTCCACAAGGGCCTGGTTTTGCATTTGGAAAGTTATTTCCAGTCACAACATGTAGACTTGTTTACGTGCTGCTGTGCGGTTTGTTGCTAACCTTACTTTGCTACCTGCCAACTTTACGTTTTTTACTTTTTAATTACCGTTTATATTTTTTCTCCCCTTGCTCGACTTTTTTCATTCAATTTTTTTCACCCCAGATGCTTTATCTGGACGTGGTTCGTCAGGAATTCCACCAGCCGAAGCTAAGTAGTAACATTAACATGATGCCTTCTAATTGCAGTTGCTGTACTATAATATACAGGACAAGGATCGCCTTATGGCGAGGATAGCTGTGCTGCAAGCCCAGCTTCAGACGCAATCATTAGGCAAGGGTAATTTCAGTGTAGGAAAGGATGAAACAGCATCTGTGCAACCAGTAAGTACAGATAGTAGTATAAATCCCCTCGCACGGTCCCCACAGGCAGACAATTTTCTCAAGGCTTCTGGGAAGGAAATGCTGAAGGAATGCTCATTCACTCATTCAGCCAACAGAAACTTTCAAACCGGTTCTCCTCATTAAGCAGCGGGTCGGAGTCAGAGGCCGAGCCTTCTCTGGGCTCTTCTCCTCCCGTTACAGGGTCTAAGAAGCCGAAGTCTCCCACCATTAGCTCTGACAAATTGAAAAACCTAGTCATTGGCAACTCCATTACTCGCAGTATTAGACGAATAGACGAATAATCCTGCGATCATACACTGTTTACCAGGGGGCAGGGCTACCGACATTAAGGCTAATCTGAAGATGGTGCTGGCTAAAGCTAAAACTGGCGAGTGTTGAGGGTATAGGTATATTGTTATCCACGTCGGCACCAAAAATGTCACCAAGCGCAACAGAGCTTTAGCGTGTAAATCATCTAGAAAGATGTGTCGGCATCGAGTAATTGTCTCTGGCCCCCTCCCAGTTCGGGGGAGTGATGAGCTCTACAGCAGTCTCACAACTCAATCACTGGTTGAAAACTGTTTTCTGCCCCTCCCAAAATATATAATTTGTAGATAATTGGCCCTCTTTCTGGGACTTATCCACAAACAGGACCAAACCTGGCCTGGGACTCCATCCTATCTGGAGGGGGGCTCTCATCTTATCTACGAACATAGACAGGGCTCTAAACTCCCCTAGCTCCACAATGAGATAAGGTGCAGGCCAGGCAGCAGGCTGTTAGCCAGCCAGCCAGCAGGCTGTTAGCCAGCCAGCCTGCCAGCTTAGTGGAGTCTGCCACTAGCACAGTCAGTGTACTCAGCTCAGCTATCCCCATTGAGACAGCGTCTGTGCCTCGACCTAGGTTGGGCAAAACTAAACATGGCAGTGTTCGCCTTAGCAATCTCACTGGAATAAAGACCTTCTCCATTCCTGCCATTATTGAAAGAGATTGTGATACCTCAGCTCAAAATAGGGCTACCTAATGTTAGATCCCTCACTTCCAAGGCAGGTATAGTCAATTGACTAATCACTGATCATAATCTCTATATGATTGGCCTGACAAACATGGCGCAAGCCTGTTGAATTTACTGTGTTAAATGGAAGCCTCACCTCTTGGTTACACTAGTGACCATATCCCCAGCACATCCCGAAAAGGCGGAGGTGTTGCTAACATTTACGATAGCAAATGTAAAAAAATTGTTTAAAAAAAAAGACATTTTCGTTTTTTGAGCTTCTAGTCATGAAATCTATGCAGCCTACTCAATCACATTATATAGCTACTGTGAAGCCTGTGTTTCAGACATAAGGAAGTGGATGGCGGCAAATGTTCTACTTTTAAACTCGGACAAAACAGAGATGCTTGTTCTAGCTCCCAAGAAACAGAGATCTTCTGTTGAATCTGACAGTTAATCTTGATGGTTGTACACTTGTCTCAAATAAAACTGTGAAGGACCTCGGCGTTACTCTGGACCCTGATCTCGCATTTGACAAACATATCAAGACTGTTTCAAGGACAGCTTTTTTCCATCTACGTAACATTGCAAAAAGAACATTTGTCCAAAAATTATGCAGAAAAATATATCCATGCTTTTGTCACTTCTAAGTAAGACTACTGCAATGCTCTACTCTCCGGCTACCCGGATAAAGCACTAAATAAACTTTATTTAGTGCTATACACGTCTGCTAGAATCTTGACTAGAACCAACATTTATCATCATTACTCCAGTGCTAGCCTCTCTACACTGGCTTCCTGTTAACCTCTCCGGGATATGTGGGACGCTAGCGTCCAACCTGGCCAAAAGCCAGGGAAAATGCAGAGTGCCAAATTCAAATAAATGACTATAAAAATAACTAACTTTCATTAAATCATACATGCAAGATAGCAAATTAAAGCTACACTTGTTGTGAATCCAGCCAACATGTCAGATTTCAAAAAGGCTTTGAAGCAAAAGCAAACAATGCTATTATCTGAAGAGAGAAAAGCATATTTCAACCCTGCAGGCGCAACACAAAACGTAGAAATAAAAATATAATTCATGCCTTACTTTTGACTAGCTTCTTTTGTTGGCACTCCAATATGTCCCATAAACATCACAGATGGTCCTTTTGTTCCAAAATGTCCATTTATTTGGCGGGTTTGATCCAGAAAAACACTGGTTCCAACTTTCGCAATGTGACTACAAAATGACTACAAAATATTTTAAAAGTAAACTACTTTTGTTATACAACTTTAGTTATTTGTATACGTAAATAATCAATAACATTGAAGACGGGATGATCTGTGTTCAATACTGGAGGAAAAACTGTAGCATGCTTTCTGGACACGCGCCTTTATCTAACAGTACACTTCAAGTTACCCTCATTCAAGATGGCCGTACTTCTTCATTCAGTATTGAGTAGCTTGGATGAAAAGGTGCCCATTGTAAACGGCCAGCTCCTCAGTCTCAGTTGGTAATATATGCATATTATTATTAGTATTGGATAGAAAACTAAAGTTTCCAAAACTGTCAAAATATTGTCTGTGAGTATAACAGAACTGACATTGCAGCTGAAACCCTGAGGAAAATCAAAATAGGAAGTGGCTTCCAATTTGTAAGTCGCTCTGGATAAGAGCGTCTGCTAAATGACTTAAATGTAAATGTAAATGTTGAAAACTCCATGTTCCATAGCCTCCCTTTGCTGGACTTAAAGGGATATGAATCAGATTCCTTTTCCTATCGTGTCCTCAAGGTGTCAGTCTTCAGACATAGTGTAAGGCTTTTATTTTGAAAAATGAGCCAGAACGATAACATCGCGTCAAGTGGTCACATGAGTTTTGCTCACGCAACAGAATTTGGACAGCCATTGTTTTCCCCTCTCCTACTGTGAAAGACATTTGCGGTTGATATATTATCGATTATATATTTTAAAAACAACCTGAGGATTGATTATAAAAATGTTTGACATGTTTCTGTGGACATTATGAAAACTATTTGGAATTTGTCTGCATTGTCGTGACGCATACTCTGAATGCTCGGCTATGAAAAGCCAACTGACATTTACTCCTGCGGTGCTGACCTGTTGCACCCTCAACAAACACTGATTATTATTATTTGACCCTGCTGGTCATCTATGAATATTTGAACATTTTGGCCATGTTCTGTTATAATCTCCACCCGGCACAGCCAGAAGCGAACTGGCCACCCCTCATAGCCTGGTTCCTCTCTAAGTTTTTCCTAGCCACCGTGCTTCTACACCTGCATTGCTTGCTGTTTGGGGTTTTAGGCTGGGTTTCTGTACAGCACTTTGAGATATCAGTTGATGTACAAAGGGCTATATAAATACATTTGATTGATTGGTGTCACAGTTTGTCTCAGCCCCGGCTAACACACCTGACTCCAATAATCACCTAATCATGATCTTCAGTTTGGAATTCAATTTGATTAATCAGGTGTGTTTGCTAGGGATGGAGAAAAAAAGGGTGACACCAATCAGGCTCTCGAGGACTTGAGTTGCCCACCCCTGGTTTGGACCATGATAGTTCGTTGGTGATGTAGACAAGCTCTCGACCCGCTCCACTACAGCCCTGTCAATGTTAAATGGGGGCCTTTTCGGCCCGCATTTTCTTGTAGTCCATGATCAGCTCCTTTGTCTTGCTCACATTGAGAGGTTGTTGTCCTGGCACCACACTGTTGTCCTGGCAACAGATTGCGTCATCTTGTGGATTTGTTGGGTATGTGAATTGGAGTGGGCCAAGGGTATCCGGGATGATACTATTGATGTGAACCACGACCAGACTTTCAAAGCACTTCACGGCTATCGACGTGAGTGCTACGGGGCAGTAATAATTTGCCAGGTTACCTTCGCTTCCTTGGACTCAGGGACTAAGGTGGTCTATTTGAACCATATAGGTATTACAGACTCGGTGAGGGAGCGGTTGAAAATGTCAGTGAGGACACTTGCCAGTTGGTCCGCGCATGCCTTGAGTACACCTCCTGGTAATCCGTCTGGCTCCATGGCTTTGTGAATGTTGACCTGTTTAAAGGTCTTGCTCACATCGGCTACAGAGAGGGTAAATCACACAGTCATCCAGAACAGTTGGTGCTCTTGTGCATGCTTCTGTGTTGCTTGCCTCGAAGTGAGCATAAAAGGCATTTAGCTTATCTGGTCGGCTCACGGCTGGGATTCCCTTTGTAGTCAGTAATAGTTTTCAAGCCTTGCAACATCCGACAAGCGTCAGAGGCTGTGTAGTAGGATTCAATCTTAATCCTGTATTGACGCTTTGCCTGAGGGCATAGCAGGATTTCTTATAAGAGTCCGGATTAGGGTCCTGCTCCTTGAAAGTGGCAGCTTTAGCCTAGTGGGGCAGCAGGTAGCCTAATGGCTCGATCATTGGGCTAGTAACCGAAAAGGTGGCTGGATCGAATCCCTGAGCTGACAAGGTAAAAATCTGTCATTCAGCCCCTGAACAAGGCAGTTAACCCACTGTTTCCCGGTAGGCTGTCATCATAAGAATTTGTTCTTAACTGATTTACCTTGTTAAATAATGGTTAATTTGAGTTTTTTTAAATAGCCTTTGCTTGATACGGATGTTGCCTGTAATCCATGGCTTCTGGTTGGGATATGTACGTACGGTCACTGTGGGGACGACATCGTCAGCTGGCATTTACATAACAATGGCTAACTTAACTCCTCACAAAGCAACAGTTTTGAATGATGCAGAGGTAATTGATGTTGCTCTCCACAAGTCTTATGCATCACACTCCTGATGGCAACAATAACACCGGAGCTTACATTAACACAAAACACTGGTGACACCCTGGTGTTTGGGTAAGTCTCAATCAATGTTCCCTCTAAGCTGGTGCGCAGTAGCCCTGAGACTGCCTCGCAGAGCGCAGAAGAAATATCAGCCCACAAAGAGAAGCACGAGCCTAAAGCTCACTGAAGTTCTAGAATTTTCCCTGTTAACACTATCAAGGTTTCCCTTTACTGTAGTAATTGTGAAATCAACATATTTGCCACATTCATGCAACATACTGAAACAAAAAATAATGCAATAGATATTTTTGTGGGCAGAACGCATAGTAGTAGGATTCTATTTACACGAGCACATATTCTACACAGACCATTCGGCATAACCAATCAGAGCTGCAGTCAGCCTATATGCAAATAGACCATTGCCATATATGGATCTGTACCATTTACTTTGAACTGGACTGTGTTTACAGCTGTGGTCATGAGTAGATGCTCGTTTTGAGATCAAATCAAAAGCTGCATGTAGCCACATGTGCACATTTTGTTCATTTCATTTGCTAGTTAGTGAGTTATTTGCCCAGATATAGATAACTTGTAATCAGCAATAGGGGAGTGATTGTTTCCGACAAGAGCACAAAACATGTACATTTCAAGACATCTTTGAAAAGCGAGTCAGATAAAAAAAAGGTTGTCTTAAAAGGGGCAGTGTTGTATGAATAAGCTAAGTAGAGGGTAGCATCATTTGTCTGATTATCTGTATTAATAGTATGGAATTAACAATGCATTTTATTTTGAAAAGTGGTTTCTTGCATCAAACAACATTTAAAGTCACCTCATTAAACAGGTTAATTCATGTCAAGCCTTGCAAGTCTCATGGAATGTAGGCCTACATTGAACACCACACATTGATCGCTACTGTAGGCTGAATGATGGTAGGCCACTCTGGTAAGCCTACATTATGATCAAATAGCCACAGTACCCTACTTGGCCACTGTTAAAACTAGTGATGCACTGATGACATTTTTGCCTGATACCGATATGAAATTTTCCTTGACAAAAAAACCTGATACCAATAACCGATATTTAACATTTTTGCGGCCTTTAAAGCTTTCTAATACAGTTAAATAGTTTACACACACACACACATGGACGCACCGGTCTAAGGCATTGCATCTCAGTGCAAGAGTCATAACAACAGTCCCTGGTTCAAATCCAGGCTGTAGATCCATAGGGTGGCACACAATTGGCACAGCGTCAACCGGACAGCCATTGTAAATAAGATTTTGTTTTAACTGACTTGCCTAGTTAAATAAAGGTTACACACACACAAAAGTTACGTTGTTGGCATTTACGTATGTCCCTATTACCAATAAAACATAATCAAAACCTATTTCTTTCACTTACTTGCTGTTTCGTTGTTAATTTGTTTTTGGGACTTTGCGTGTCCCCCGCCCCCAAAAAACAGAATTTTACATGTCAAATAAGCTTGTTGACCAATCAGGATCTGAGTATGACTGCAGGTCACATAATAATTTAACACGTTCATTAATTCTTTACGTAGTTATTACACAATCACTCAATCATTTCATGTCACAACTCTTCATCGATACATATGCTATGATGCTAGTAAAGTTGTCTCGCACACCTACAGTGCTGGTCATAAAAAAAGCTAGCTAGCTCATGGATGCAAACAATGTTCTTCCCAAAAAACATAGCAAAATGACAATGTTTCAGTAGCTATAGTTAGCCAGCTAACTATATAGCTTGGTGTCATCATCTAAAATAAGAACTTTCTATAAATTAGGGTTATTTGATTAACGGTGGTCGGACCCATCTATGTGAATTTAGCCACCATAAGGATTAGCCACAATAGTGGACTTTGCGGTTATCCTTCAAAATAAAAGTATGGCATAATTATACTATTTGTATTCATTTGCATCACTGTCAATGACATACTTTTATGCCTAATCCTTATTGTGGCTAGCCTCACAACACATAACCCGGTCAGGTCTGCTTATAAAGTTAGCTTTGGGCAAAAGGGTTAAGTAGCTGGCTTTTCATGAACTGAAGTTCAATTTCATTAGGCGAACAACAAATGGCAACCTAGCTAATACTAACTCGCAAGGATTCCTAAATCATTGCTAAGAATGAAAATGACTGCAGTTTCTACTGGTCATTGTTATCAGGATGGTTGTATTGGTGCTAGCTAGGTACCAAGCTAAAGCTAGCTACCCCAAAAGTTGCAGTCGAACAAATTATACTTTATTACCAACGCGTTATTGTAAAGACAAAGTTCGTGTCCGGGGTTTGCTTGTTTGCAGACTTTTTGTACAGCTTTGACAGTGCTGCTGTATCTTTTTGATATGCTAAGACCCTAACAACGTTCCATAGTGTGCATGTCGTGAAGCTAATAGCAGTGACGCTATTACTGTGTAACTCTGGTAGAGCAACATCTGAAAAATAGCGCACTTGGTGGTGTGCACCTGTGCTTGACCAGTCGGCAGAAGCCAACATCACCCACGACAGAGAACGGTTGATTGTAAAAAGGGCAATGAATTCCATTATCTTGGGTTTAATGGATTTCGCCTTTTGAGTTTAAATGTTCTTACTCTTTCAAATAACTGCTTGACTTGTTGACTGCTCGATCCACACAGCAGACATTGGGTGCTAGGTTAGGAAAGGTTTGTTGCATGTATAGAGTAAAACTTTACTACGTGGCGTCATTACGTCATTTACCTATGTTATATTAGGTATGCACGGTAGCTTTGACATCGTTTTTTAACATCTGCGTTAAACTAGACAGACATCGGCCGATACCGATACCTCAGTGTTCACAGTAAACGCATGGAAGTTGCACATCATGTTTTACAATGTCAAGTTTGCGATCAGCAGACCTGAAATTTTCTCAGAGGGAACATTGGCATCAATGGAGACGCACCATAATGGGCCTGATGCTAATGCTAGCAGGCTCAGCGGTGTCTAGTGAGCATTTCCTGTCTAGGCTAGGCTGGTGGAAAGTGCGGAGTTGGAGTTTAATTTTCAAGAAGTGGATTACGCTCCCGGGAATTGACGATGAAACAAAATGTGTTTTAGAAATGGCATGTATGCTAAAATTCAGGAGAGAAAAAAATAAACCATCACCAAGGAACTATCATGGTCCAAACATACCAAGACAGTCGTGAAGAGGGCACGACAAAACCTCATCCCCCCCAGGAGACAGAAAAGATTTGTCATGGGTACCCAGAATCTCAAAAGGTTCTACAGCTGTACCGTCGAGATCATCCTGACCGGTTGCATCACCGCCTGGTATGGCAACTGATCGTAAGGTGCTACAGGGGGTAGTGTGAACGGCCCAGTACATCACTGGGACCAAGCTTCCTCACATCCAGGACCTATATAATAGGCAGTGTCAGAGGAAAGCCCATAAAATTGTCAGAGACTCCAGTCACCCAAGTGACTGTTTTCTCTGCTACTGCACGGCAAGCGGTAGCAAGTCTAGGACCAAAAGGCTCATCAACAGCTTCTACCCCCAGGCCATTAGACTGCTGAACAATTCATAAACAAATAGCCACTGGACAATTTACATTAACATTGGATTTTATTTGATCTGACAATTAGCCAGCAAAGCTGAAACAGTGTGGGAATGCTTGGACACCCATAGAAAGAGAAAATTGTTTGGCTTGCTACTTCGTCAACCACGGTAGATTTTGGTTATAAAGTGCTTGGCTGAGACAAAGGCCTCTGTTCAACATGGCTTCTGTGGAGACGCTTCACTCCTCATATAGCATCTTAAGTAGAGGTCGACCGATTAATCGGAATGGCTGATTTATTAGGGCCGATTTCAAGTTTTCTTAACAATCGGAAATCTGTATTTTTTCCCGATTTTTTTTTGTTACAGCTTTATTTAATCTTAATTTAACTAGGCAAGTCAGTTAAGAACACATTATTTTCAATGACGGCCTATAAACGGTGGGTTAACTGCCTCGTTCAGGGGCAGAGACAGATTTTCACCTTGTCAGCTCGGGGAATTCAATCTTGCAACCTTACAGTTAACTAGTCCAATGCTCTAACCACCTGATTACATTGCACTCCACGAGGGGACTGCCTGTTACGCGAATGCAGTAAGTCAAGGTAAGTTGCTAGCTAGCATTAAACTTCTTATAAAAAACAAATCAATCATAATCACAAGTTAACTACACATGGTTGATGATATTACTAGTTTATCTAGCGTGTCCTGCGTTGCATATAATCGATGTGGTGCGTATCGTTGCTCCAATGTGTACCTAACCATGAACATCAATGCCTTTCTTAAAATCAATACACAGAAGTATATATTTTTAAACCTGCATATTTAGCTAAAAGAAATCCAGGTTAGCAGGCAACCAGGTGAAATTGTGTCACTTGTCTTGCGTTCATTGCACGCAGAGTCAGTGTATATGCAACAGTTTGGGCCGCCTAATTTGCCAGAATTCTACGTAATTATGACATAACATTGAAGGTTGTGCAATGTAAACAGGAATATTTAGACTAATGGATGCCACCCCTTAGATAAATTACGGAACGGATCCGTATTTCACTGGAAGAATAAACGTCTTGTTTTTGAGATGATAGTTTCCGGATTCGACCATATTAATGACCTACGGCTCGTATTTCTGTCTGTTATGTAATAAAAAAAACTAAGTCTATGATTTGATAGAGCAGTCTGACTGAGCGGTGGTAGGCAGGTAAGCATTAATTCAAACAGCACTTTAGTGCGTTTTGCCAGCACCTCTTCATTGTGCGTCAAGCATTGCGCTGTTTATGACTTCAAGCCTATCAATTCCCGAGATTAGGCTCGTGCAACCGATGTGAAATGGCTAGCTAGTTAGCGGGGTGCGCGCTAATAGCGTTTCAAGCGTCACTCGCTCTGAGACTTGGAGTGGTTGTTCCCCTTGCTCTGCATGGGTAACTAATGCTGCTTCGAGCGTGGCTGTTGTGTTCTTGGTTCGAGCCCAGGTAGGGAAGCTATACTGTTACACTGGCAATAATAAAGTGCCTATAAGAACATCCAATAGTCAACGGTTAATGAAATACAAATGGTATAGAGAGAAATAGTCCTATAATTTGTATAATAACTACAACCTAAAAACTTCTTACCTGGGAATATTGAAGACTCATGTTAAAAAAGAACCACCAGCTTTTATATTTTCTCATGTTCTGAGCAAGAAACTTAAAACGTTAGCATAGCATAGCACATATTGCACTTTAACTTCCTTCTCCAACAATTTGTTTTTACATTATTTAAACCAAATCGAACGTTTCATTATTTATTTGAGGCTAAATTGATTTTATTGATTAATTATATTAAGTTAAAATAAGTGTCCATTCAGTATTGTTGTAATTGTCATTATTACAAATAAATAAATAGGCCAATTAATTGGTATCGGCTTTTATTTGGCCCTCCAATAATCGGTATCGGCGTTGAAAAATCGTAATCGGTCGACCTCTAGTCTCAATTATTTTTTTGGGGGAGGGGAAATAAGCACTTTGAGTGCCCATGACACAGCAAGGTCAGGACCCATTGCCTAAAGAGGTGCTGAATGCATCAGAAAAGGAGCATCTTGGAAGCAGGTGTGATTAGGAGCCATTGTTATTCACCAGGGAATGGGGGCTCTTGAGATTTAATGAGTGGTGGAGCTACACAACGTGCCACAGTGCTCAATGACATGGCGAAGGTAGCAGCACATCTCAGATGTCAAATGAACAAACTTAATTGTAAGCTTCTGTGCTGGTAGGTAGGCTTACATCCAGTGCCTTGAAAAGTATTCACACCCCTCGACTTTTCCACATTTTGTTGTTACAAGGTGGGATTCAAATGGATTTGCCCCAAACATAACACTTTGTATTAAAGACATTTTTCATTTAGTGCCAAATTACAAACAGGATGCATGTTTTGTAGTATTTTTTATTCTGTACAGGAGTCCTTCTTTCCACTCTGGTCAATTAGGTTAGTATTGAGGAGTAAATACAATGTTGTTGATCCTTAGGTTCTCTCCTATCAAAGCCATTCAACTCTGTAACTGTTTTAAAGTCACCATTTTCCTCTGAAATCCCTGAGCGGTTTCCTTACTCTCAGACAATTGAGTTAGAAAGGACGCCTGTATCATTGTAGCATCCAAACTGTAATTATTTACTTCACCATGCTCAAAGGGATATTCAATATCTGCTTTAAAAAAGTGTTTACCCATCTTTTTATTTGATTTATTTCACCTTTATTTAACCAGGTAGGCAAGTTGAGAACAAGTTCTCATTTACAATTGCGTACTGGCCAAGATAAAGCAAAGCAGTTCGACAGATACAACGACACAGAGTTACACATGGAGTAAAACAAACATACAGTCAATAATACAGTATAAAACAAGTCTATATACAATGTGAGCAAAAGATGATCTACGACAAGTGGCATTCTTTGTGAGGCATCGGCAAAACCTACCTGGTCTTTCAAGGGATGTGAATACTTTGAAGGCACTGTACAAGTCAAGCCATTGTTAGCCTTTTCCGTTGGTGTATTTTCATATTCAAATATATAGTACATAAAACTATTCCATTGTACATAACTGGACAGGTGAGCGTCAACATCTTATGTCAATCAACTTCAGCCCAATAAGAATCAGGTTTATTTATCCAGTATCATGCAAATATCTAAAAAAAAGTCTGAATCAATTAAAGAAAAAATGAAAACTTGTTCACCAGATCAATCGTGGCCTCCATTTGCCCCCACCTCAGGAAAGTCATTCTAATCACTATAATAGGCATCAAGAGCAAACATTACAACAATATGAAACATCTTCACACTTGGGTGCCCAAGTCCCCCAGCGGGGTTGATGAATGTCACACAGCCATACCTCCATCAGTGAGCACAGACATCCTCCACTGTGTGGAGTGGGAGGAGTGAGTGAGAGAATCTACAACAGGGCTGTCATGTATCATTCATCAGGGAAATTGTCTGTGAGAAATGGCACAGTAAACCGGCAGCAGGACAGTAGGGCCTAAGGTAGTTTCTAATTAGACAACGGCAGTCGGCTAAACGGTCTTCCTCTGAACTTGTCGCCCCTTCCCTCCGGCTCTATCTCACAGAGGGCGGAAATTTGGCAGGAGACCCGAAAATCTTCTCCAGTGTATTAACACGGCACATGCTTGTCCTCGCTCAGAAAAGCCACAGTACAAGAGAGTAGGCAGAAGAGGCATCATGATGCCATTTCCTGTGACTCACTTCCTGTATCTGGGTATTAAGAAGTTTGCAGTTAGTACGAGTTAGAAATAACCCCATGACAAAAAAAAGACTGGAAAAATCAATGGCTCTTTTCACTTCAATACAAATGCTCTCTTCCATTTTTCATAAAGCAATCATTTTTTAAAAATCAGCAAATTTTTATTCATTAACATGGGGCTATCACAGACCAAATTTGTACAAAGTATTGTGAGTGAATGTTCAAAGTATCAGGGCAGTATCAATGCAGCCAACTATTGGGATGAATGAATAGGACTAGAGACAAAAATCCGGTCAGGATCACCACGTCCTGCAACAGATTAAAATCCTGCCAATTGTCATCGTCACAGGCATACCAAGGCAGAGTTCATGTAAAACCCAAGTTTCTAAATGGGTTTCACATTCAATTGAATTTAGGCTACTAGGCCCCGATTCCAACCAGAGATACGTGTGCATAAAAGTATTATTATTCCCTTTAATGGACTTCTCTCTATACGTATTCAGACCTTGAATTTAAGCATGAGAACAGCAGGCTATTGACCTGCTACTCGTTTGGGGTGGAGAACAAATACATTAAGGTGTGGCACAGGTTTGTCTACAGATAAGTCAAAGTCCTTAATAATTCCACCACCTTTGTGGGCAAGGAAAACATTAAGGTCTAACAAACCTACCGGTTCCAAGTGGGAAAAGCCTCCACTTTTCCCTCCCAATAGAAATAACACCATTCTCCATGCACTGTAATTTACAACTTGATAAGAGCTCGGTAAAATGAGTAATCTGTTTGGATAAGGGAATTGTAAATAAACTCAGCAAAAAAAGAGACGTCCTCTCACTGCCAACTACGTTTATTTCCAGCAAATTTAACTAGTGTAAATATTTGTATGAACAAAAGATTAGAGGGGGGTCAAAATCAAAACAAACAGTCAGTATCTGGTGTGGCCACCAGCTGCATTAAGTATTGCAGTGCATCTCCTCCTCATGGACTGCACCAGATGTGCCAGTTCTTGCTGTGAGATGTTACCCCACTCTTCCACCAAGACACCTGCAAGTTCCTGGACATTCCTGGGGGAATGGCCCTTGCCCTCACCCTCCGATCCAACAGGTCCCGGACGTGCTCAATGGGATTAAGATCCAGGCTCTTTGCTGCCAGTGACAGAACACTGACATTCCTGTCTTGCACAGCGTTGAGATTGCCTGCAATAACAACAAGCTCAGTCCGATGATGCTGTGACACACCGCCCGAGACCATGAAAGACCCTCCACCTCCAAATTGATCCCACTCCAGAGTATAGGCCTCGGTGTAACATTTTTTCGACCATAAACGCGAATCTGACCATCAATCCTGGTGAGACAAAATCGCGACTCGTCAGTGAAGAGCACTTTTTGCCAGTCCTGTCTGGTCCAGCGATGGTGGGTTTGTGCCCATAGGCGATGTTGCCGGTGATGGCTGGTTAGGACCTGCCTTCTACAACAAGCCTACAAGCCCTCAGTCGAGCCTCGACCGAGCCAGGCCTACAAGCCCGTTTTGATATTTCAACCTGCGTGTCCAGTGTGGATGGACAAAAATCAATGTACGCGCATGCCAGGTGTAGTCAGCATGTGAGGCTACTATGGTGAGCGAGTGGTGCGCCTTTTCATTTTCAATAAGTATTTTTTACCCATTTGCAAATCCTCCTAAAAAGGTAGGCTATATCCTATATGCAAAACGAAGCAAGTGTCGCGGTAATCATTCTTGCTCAATAGTTCAATAGCTATACCTGCAAGACCAGGTGTGCGTGTGGTCTCAATTTAATAGAGTAGGCTATAGCTTATGCATGTGCGGAGAAGAACGGGGCAGTTATCTTTCAAGGAAATATACTTCCCAAATATATGATTAGCCTATAAATTACGACATTGCCTAGAAACAAATATTGATCACCCTTATGTCGCCCTCTGAAAATCTTCCCACTCCTAAAATGGTAGACTATAAAATAGCTCAAGAGAAACTCTGATCTCTTCAAACTACAGCTAGCATATTTTTTATTTAACTAGGTAGGTAAGAAGGTAGGTAAGAACAATGACTAGGTAAGAACAATGACGGCCTAAATAGGCTGGTATAGCCCAGTAATAATAGTAATATAGAAAGGGCCACGTGAGAATCTATGGTAATTCAACCAGTGGCGTGTATTCACAGATTCCAAGGGAAACCAGGATTCCACAAATATTTGACTACTAAAAACATAAAAATTATAAAATATTCTCATCTCTGTGTGTTCATAATTTCCGTCAATTCACAAGCGGCTAAATCTCACCGGAAGAATCATACAAGCGAGGGAAACAGCTCCACTCGGTCTCAGTATTTGTTTCCATGTATCTCATGCTGTCTGAATGATTGATAACAGCAAGCATTAGGCCTCCCTTGATAAAACATTTTTATATAATAATTAGCCAATCAGCGTTGAGCTGAGTTCAACTGTGGGTTGTCCTCGTGAAGTAAAACGCCAAGGATGACCAGTTTGGATTTGGCTTCACACGAATCAAATCACTTCCTATGCAAAACTGTGTTTCTTGTCTGTTTGTGTTGATATCCTACAGTAGCTAGCTTGCTAAATCATCATTTCCTAAACCATGGATGGCCATGGTGATTTGGACTTAATTCTCTGTACAGGCCAATGACAATTCTGATCTAACCATAAATGTATATGATGTGCCACTGGCCTGAGGCTGAAAGTTAAATATGTAGTCTAATAGGCTCACGTTAGCGAGCTAGCCAATTTAGCTGGTTCATTGTTTCCCATGTAAGGAACTTAAGCTACCTAGTGTAACGGATGTGAAATAGCTAGCTAGTTAGCGGTGGTGTGCGCTAAATAGCGTTTCAATCGGAGACCTTGAAGTAGTGGTTCCCTTGCTCTGCAAACGCCTCACGCTTCACGGAAACATGGCTCACTGGAGAGACGCTATCCGATGCAGTGCAGCCAACGGGTTTCTCCACGCATCGCGCCGACAGAAACAGACATCTTTCTGGTAAGAAGAGGGGCGGGGGCGTATGCCTTATGGCTAACGAGACATGGTGTGATGTAAGAAACATACAGGAACTCAAATCCTTCTGTTCACCTGATTTAGAATTCCTCACAATCAAATGTAGACCGCATTACTTACCAAGAGAATTTTCTTTGATTATAATCACAGCGATATATATCCCCCAAGCAGACACATCGATAGCACTGAACAAACTTTATTTAACTCTTTGCAAAACTGGAAACCATTTATCCGGAGGCTGCATTCATTGTTGCTGGGGATTTTAACAAGGCTAATCTGAAAACAAGACTCCCTAAATTTTATCAGCATATCGATTGCGCAACCAGGGGTAGAAAAACCTTGGACCATTGTAACTCTAACTTCCGCGACGCATATAAGGCCCTGCCCCGCCCCCTTTTGGAAAAGCTGACCACGGCTCCATTTTGTTGATCCCTGCCTACAGACAGAAACTAAAACAAGAGGCTCCCACGCTGAGGTCTGTCCAACGCTGGTCCGACCAAGCTGACTCCACACTCCAAGACTGCTTCCATCACGTGGACTGGGATATGTTTCGTATTGCGTCAGTTAACAATATTGACGAATACGCTGATTCGGTGTGCGAGTTCATTAGAACGTGCGTTGAAGATGTCGTTCCCATAGCAACGATTAAAACATTCCCTAACCAGAAACCGTGGATTGATGGCAGCATTCGCGTGAAACTGAAAGCGCGAACCACTGCTTTTAATCAGGGCAAGGTGTCTGGTAACATGACCGAATACAAACAGTGCAGCTATTCCCTCCGCAAGGCTATCAAACAAGCTAAGCGTCAGTACAGAGACAAAGTAGAATCTCAATTCAACGGCTCAGACACAAGAGGCATGTGGCAGGGTCTACAGTCAATCACTGACTACAGGAAGAAATCCAGCCCCGTCACGGACCAGGATGTCTTGCTCCCAGGCAGACTAAATAACCTTTTTGCCCGCTTCGAGGACAATACAGTGCCACTGACACGGCCTGCAACAGAAACGTGCGGTCTCTCCTTCACTGCAGCCGAGGTGAGTAAGACATTTAAACGTGTTAACCCTCGCAAGGCTGCAGGCCCAGACGGCATCCCCAGCCGCGCCCTCAGAGCATGCGCAGACCAGCTGGCCGGTGTGTTTACGGACATATTCAATCAATCCCTATACCAGTCTGCTGTTCCCACATGCTTCAAGAGGGCCACCATTGTTCCTGTTCCCAAGAAAGCTAAGGTAACTGAGCAAAACGACTACCGCCCCGTAGCACTCACTTCAGTCATCATGAAGTGCTTTGAGAGACTAGTCAAGGACCATATCACCTCCACCCTACCTGACACCCTAGACCCACTCCAATTTGCTTACCGCCCAAATAGGTCCACAGACGATGCAATCTCAACCACACTGCCCTAACCCATCTGGACATCATTTGAGTCAATTGGAGGAGTACCTGTGGATATATTTCAAGGCCTACTTTCAAACTTAGTGCCTCTTGCTTGACATCATGGGAAAATCAAAAGAAATCAGCCAAGACATCAGAAAAAAAAAAAATAATTAAATACCTTCACAAGACTGGTTCATCCTTGGGAGCAATTTCCAAATGCCTGAAGGTACCACATTCATCTGTACAAAAAAAATAATAGTAGAAACACCATGGGACCACGCAGACTTCATACCGCTCAGGAAGGAGACGTGTTCTGTCTCCTAGATATTAATGTACTTTGAGATGAATGTGCGAAAAAGTACAAATCGATCCCAGAACAACAGCAAAGGACCTTGTGAAGATGTAGGAAACGGGTACAAAAGTATCTAAAACAAGTCCTATATTGACATAACCTGAAAGGCCGCTCAGCAAGGAAGAAGTCACCGTTTTAAAACCGCCATAAAAAAACAGATTATGGTTTGCAACTGCACATGGGGACAAAGATCGTACTTTTTTGAAGAAATGTCCTCTGGTCTGATAAAACAAAAATAGAACTGTTTGGCCATAATGACCATCGTTATGTTTGGAGGAAAAAGGGGGAGTCTTGCAAGCCGAAGAACACCATCCCAGCCATGAAGCACGGGGTGGCAGTATCATGTTGTGGGGGTGCTTTGCTGCACTTCACAAAATAGATGGCATCATAAGGAAAGAAAATGATGTGTATATATTGAAGCAACATCTCAAGACATCAGTCAGGAAGTTAAAGCTTGGTCGCAAATGGGTCTTCCAAATGGACAATGACCCCAAGCATACTTCCAAAGTTGTGGCAAAATGGCTTAAGGACAACAAAGTCAATGTATTGGAGTGGCCATCTCAAAGCCCTGACTTCAATCCTATAGAACATTTTGGGGCAGAATTGAAAAAGCGTGTGCGAGCAAGGAGGCCTACAAACCTGAGTTTGCATGTATTTGGCTTAGGTATATGTAAACTTCCGACTTCAAGTGTGTATATATATATATATACTGCTCAAAAAAATAAAAGGGAACACTTCAACAACACAATGTAACCCCAAGTCAATCACACTTCTGTGAAATCAAACTGTCCACTTAGGAAGCAACACTGATTGACAAAAAATGTCACATGCTGTTGTGCAAATTGAATAGACAACAGGTGGAAATTATAGGCAATTAGCAAGACACCCCCAATAATGGAGTGGTTCTGCAGGTGGTGACCACAGACCACTTCTCAGTTCCTATGCTTCCTGGCTGATGTTTTGGACACTTTTGAATGCTGGTGGTGCTTTCACTCTAGTGGTAGCATGAGACAGAGTCTACAACCCACACAAGTGGCTCAGGTAGTGCAGCTCATGCAGGACGGCACGTCAATGCAAGCTGTGGCAAGAAGGTTTGCTGTGTCTGTTAGCGTAGTGTCCAGAGCATGGAGGCACTACCAGGAGACAGGCCTGTACATCAGGAGACGTGGAGGAGGCCGTAGGAGGGCAACAACCCAGCAGCAGGACCGCTACCTCCGCCTTTGTGCAAGGAGGAGCACTGCCAGAGCCCTGCAAAATGACCTCCAGCAGGCCACAAATGTGCATGTGCCTGCTCAAACGGTCAGAAATAGACTCCTTGAGGGTGGTAATGAGGGCCCGAGGTCCACAGGTGGGGGTTGTGCTTACAGCCCAACTCTGTGCAGGACGTTTGGCATTTGACAGAGAACACCAAGATTGGCATATTTCCCACTGGTGCCCTGTGCTCTTCACAGATGAAAGCAGGTTAACACTGAGCACGTGACAGACGTGACAGTCTGGAGATGCTGTGGAGAACGTTCTGCTGCCTGAAACATCCTCCAGCATGACCGGTTTGGCGGTGGGTCAGTCATGGTGTGGGGTGGCATTTCTTTGGGAGGCCGCACAGACCTCCATGTGCTTGCCAGAGGTAGCCTGACTGCCATTAGGTACCGTGATGAGATCACCTTGTGAGACCATATGCTGGTGTGGTTGGCCCTGGGTTCCTCCTAATGCAAGACAATACCAGACCTCATGTGGCTGGAGTGTGTCAGCAGTTCCTGCAAGAGGAAGGCATTGATGCTATGGACTGGCCCGCCCGTTCCCAGACCTGAATCCAATTTAGCACATCTGGGACATCATGTCTCGCACCACAGACTGTCCAGGAGTTGGCGGATGCTTTAGTCCAGGTCTGGGAGGAGATCCCGCAGGAGAACATCCGCCACCTCATCAGGAGCATGCCCAGGCATTGTAGGGAGGTCACACACACTACTGAGCCTCATTTTGACTTGTTTTAAGGACATTACATCAAAGTTGGATCAGCCTGTAGTGTAGTTTTCCACTAATTTTGAGTGTGACTCCAAATCCAGACCTTCATGGGTTGATAAATTTGATTTCCATTGCTAATTTGTGTGATTTTATTGTCATCATATTCAACTATGTAAAGAAAAAAAAGTATTTAATAATAATATTTCATTCATATCTAGGATGTGTTATTTTAGTGTTCCCTTTATTTTTTGAGCAGTATATATATATATATATATCCCCTCTATGTCCCCTATCTTCCAGGCCGGCTCGGTGCTCCCTCCCACTCCGTGGCACGACGACTCATTGCGAGCTCACAGAACAGGGCTCCGGGCAGCCGAGCGGAAATGGAGGAAAACTCGCCTCCCTGCGGACCTGGCATCCTTTCACTCCCTCCTCTCCACATTTTCCTCCTCTGTCTCTGCTGCTAAAGCCACTTTCTACCACTCTAAATTCCAAGCATCTGCCTCTAACCCTAGGAAGCTCTTTGCCACCTTCTCCTCCCTCCTGAATCCTCCTCCCCCCCCCCTCCTCCCTCTCTGCAGATGACTTCGTCAACCATTTTGAAAAGGTCGACGACATCCGATCCTCGTTTGCTAAGTCAAACGACACCGCTGGTTCTGCTCACACTGCCCTACCCTGTGCTCTGACCTCTTTCTCCCCTCTCTCTCCAGATGAAATCTCGCGTCTTGTGACGGCCGGCCGCCCAACAACCTGCCCGCTCGACCCTATCCCCTCCTCTCTTCTCCAGACCATTTCCGGAGACCTTCTCCCTTACCTCACCTCGCTCATCAACTCATCCCTGACCGCTGGCTACGTCCCTTCCGTCTTCAAGAGAGCGAGAGTTGCACCCCTTCTGAAAAAACCTACACTCGATCCCTCCGATGTCAACAACTACAGACCAGTATCCCTTCTTTCTTTTCTCTCCAAAACTCTTGAACGTGCCGTCCTTGGCCAGCTCTCCCGCTATCTCTCTCAGAATGACCTTCTTGATCCAAATCAGTCAGGTTTCAAGACTAGTCATTCAACTGAGACTGCTCTTCTCTGTATCACGGAGGCGCTCCGCACTGCTAAAGCTAACTCTCTCTCCTCTGCTCTCATCCTTCTAGACCTATCGGCTGCCTTCGATACTGTGAACCATCAGATCCTCCTCTCCACCCTCTCCGAGTTGGGCATCTCCGGCGCGGCCCACGCTTGGATTGCGTCCTACCTGACAGGTCGCTCCTACCAGGTGGCGTGGCGAGAATCTGTCTCCTCACCACGCGCTCTCACCACTGGTGTCCCCAGGGCTCTGTTCTAGGCCCTCTCCTATTCTCGCTATACACCAAGTCACTTGGCTCTGTCATAACCTCACATGGTCTCTCCTATCATTGCTATGCAGACGACACACAATTAATCTTCTCCTTTCCCCCTTCTGATGACCAGGTGGCGAATCGCATCTCTGCATGTCTGGCAGACATATCAGTGTGGATGACGGATCCCCACCTCAAGCTGAACCTCGGCAAGACGGAGCTGCTCTTCCTCCCGGGGAAGGACTGCCCGTTCCATGATCTCGCCATCACGGTTGACAACTCCATTGTGTCCTCCTCCCAGAGCGCTAAGAACCTTGGCGTGATCCTGGACAACACCCTGTCGTTCTCAACTAACATCAAGGCGGTGGCCCGTTCCTGTAGGTTCATGCTCTACAACATCCGCAGAGTACGACCCTGCCTCACACAGGAAGCGGCGCAGGTCCTAATCCAGGCACTTGTCATCTTCCGTCTGGATTACTGCAACTCGCTGTTGGCTGGGCTCCCTGCCTGTGCCATTAAACCCCTACAACTCTTCCAGAACGCCGCAGCCCGTCTGGTGTTCAACCTTCCCAAGTTCTCTCACGTGACCCCGCTCCTCCGCTCTCTCCACTGGCTTCCAGTTGAAGCTCGCATCCGCTAAAAGACCATGGTGCTTGCCTACGGAGCTGTGAGGGGAACGGCACCTCAGTACCTCCAGGCTCTGATCAGGCCCTACACCCAAACAAGGGCACTGCGTTCATCCACCTCTGGCCTGCTCGCCTCCCTACCACTGAGGAAGTACAGTTCCCGCTCAGCCCAGTCAAAACTGTTCGCTGCTCTGGCTCCCCAATGGTGGAACAAACTCCCTCACGACGCCAGGACAGCGGAGTCAATCACCACCTTCCGGAGACACCTGAAACCCCACCTCTTTAAGGAATACCTAGGATAAGATAAAGTAATCCTTCTCACCCCCTCCCCCCCCTTAAAAGATTTAGATGCACTATTGTAAAGTGGCTGTTCCACTGGATGTCATAAGGTGAATGCACCAATTTGTAAGTCGCTCTGGATAAGAGCATCTGCTAAATGACTTAAATGTAATATAATATATATATAGTTTTCAATTAAACAATTGATTATTGAACTGCTTCAAGCTTAGTACAACTGCCTTAACCTATCAATACTCATATATATACACACACATTAGTCTTTGTAAACAATATAGGTCCAAAATCAGTATAACATTCATGTCATTCTCGTGGACCATGAGTCCTTGGATCCACAGCTCTATTGGAGTGTTTGCATTTCCCCTGCTGTTGGGCTGCAATACAAAATCAGCATTGTGGTTTTAAGTGTAGGCATTGCCACGTTCTCAAGAATCTAAGAATACAGTCCATAATAGAGAAGAGGAGAAGCAGCTGGTGGCTGATATACATATGGTAATATTACTGGTGTGAATCAGAGGAGTCTGGTGGGAGGAGCTATAAGGAGGACGGGCTCTGTGTAAAGGCTGGAGTGCAATACATGGAACTGTCAAACATGTGGTTTCCATATGGTTGATACGGTTACATTTATTCCATTCCAGCCATTACAATGAGCCCGTCCTCCTATCGCTTGTCCCATCAGCCTCTGGTGGGAACAGGCTATTCAAATTCTCTCTCTCGTGGTAAAAATATACAGGTCCATATCTTATCTCCACAATGCACCACTTGATATTTCTAAAATACAAAAATTGCTACTGCCCACACTGTTCTCCCAAACACAGTACTTTCCCTAAATTCTAATTTAACCAAGAGTAGACAATATCATGTTGACAGGGAGTTATGAAAAGCTATGTAGCAATGAGTCACGCAAGATACTCAGAATCACAGTAGCCTCAGCTGTCATTTACCAGACTGTTCCCGAAAAGTAATAGCCATGTAAGTAACTACTGATCTAATGCGTAAAGGGGTTACTCATATGCAGAGAACGGGTGCATTGGCAGTCCTGTCACAGGTTAACTTCTTATGGCTGCAGGGGCAATATTGAGTAGCTTGGATGAAAGGTGCCCAGAGTAAATGACCTGCTCCTCAGTCCCAGTTGCAAATATATGCATATTATTATTAGTATTGGATAGAAAACACTGAAGTTTCTAAAACTGTTTGAAGGATGTATGTCAGTATAACAGAACTCATATGGCAGGCAAAAACCTGAGAAGAAATCCAAACAGGAAGTGGGAAATCTAAAGTTGGTCAATTTTCAACCCAGCCCCTATTGAATACACAGTGGGATATTGGTTTTGTTGCACTTCCTAAGGCTTCCTTTTTGACATTTCGTCTGCAACTAGGGAACGCACTTCATGACTTTGGATTTGTTTACCAAACGTGCTATCAAAAGTAGCTCTTTGCACATAAATGAGGGACATTATCAAACACTTAATGTGGAACTGGAATTCCTGGGAGTGCATTCTGATGAAGATCAAAGGTAAGTGAATATTTAGAATGCTATTAATGACTAATGTTGACTACCAAATATGGCGGATATATTTTTGGCTGTACTCAGATTATTGCATGGTTTGCTTTTTCCGTAAAGCTTTTTTGAAATCTGACAGCGATTGCATTAAGGAGAAGTGTATCTATATTTCCATGTCTAACAATTGCATTTTCATCGACATTTATAATGAGTATTTCTGTAAAATGATGTGGCTCTCTGCAATATCACTGCAAGTTTTTGGAACTAGTGAACATAACGCACCAATGTATACTGAGATTTTATTTACATGCACTCTATCAAACAAAACATACATGTATTGTGTAACATGAAGTCCTATGAGTGTCAACTGATGAAGATCAAAGGTTAGTGATTAATTTTATCTCTGTGCTTTTTGTGACTTCTCTTTGGCTGGAAAAATGGCTGTGTTTTTCTGTGGCTTGGCTCTGACCTATCAATCGTTTGTGGTGCTTTCGCTATAAAGCCTATTTGAAAATCGGACACTTTGGTGGGATTAACAACAAGATTACCTTTAAAATGGTATAAGATGCATTTATGTTTGAGACATTTTAATTATGAGATTTCTGTTTTGAATTTGGCGCTCTGCACTTTCACTGGCTCTTGTCATATCAATCCCTTAACGTAGTCCTTAACATAGGAGACACTGCTAGCTAGCCAACAGCTAGCCAACGTCTACCGAATAGAACTTCCGCACTCAACAACCCGGTCGCATTTCGCTTCGCTCCACAGGTAGTATCACATTTTCATTTCATTTCATTACAGCACAACAGTTTGATTTGTTTGATCGTAGCTAGCTACATAGCTAGCTACATAGCCGTCTTTGTATCAAAGATAATTGTGTAGTCTAGAGCGATTTTCTAGGTTAGCTAGCCAGCTATTGTCGTTCTTTTAACGCAACGTAACGTAATCAACACTGCTAGCTAGCCAGCAAGCCCCCGAATAGCAGCACTGTAGAAACTATTACACTCAACGGAACGACTTGATTAGTGTAGTGTCAACAACGCAGCCACTGCCAGCTAGCCTACAAAGGCAACAACGCAGCCACTGCCAGCTAGCCTACTTCAGCAGTACTGTATCATTTTAATCATTTTAGTCAATAAGATTCTTGCTACGTAAGCTTAACTTTCTGAACATTCGAGACGTGTAGTCCACTTGTCATTCCAATCTCCTTGCATTAGCGTAGCCTCTTCTGTAGCCTGTCAACTATGTGTCTGTCTATCCCTGTTATCTCCTCTCTGCACAGACCATACAAACGCTCCACACCGCGTGGCCGCGGCCACCATAATCTGGTGGTCCCAGCGCGCACGACCCACGTGGAGTTCCAGGTCTCCGGTAGCCTCTGGAACTGCCGATCTGCGGCCAACAAGGCAGAGTTCATCTCAGCCTATGCCTCCCTCCAGTCCCTCGACTTCTTGGCACTGACGGAAACATGGATCACCACAGATAACACTGCTACTCCTACTGCTCTCTCTTCGTCCGCCCACGTGTTCTCGCACACCCCGAGAGCTTCTGGTCAGCAGGGTGGTGGCACCGGGATCCTCATCTCTCCCAAGTGGTCATTCTCTCTTTCTCCCCTTACCCATCTGTCTATCGCCTCCTTTGAATTCCATGCTGTCACAGTTACCAGCCCTTTCAAGCTTAACATCCTTATCATTTATCGCCCTCCAGGTTCCCTCGGAGAGTTCATCAATGAGCTTGATGCCTTGATAAGCTCCTTTCCTGAGGACGGCTCACCTCTCACAGTTCTGGGCGACTTTAACCTCCCCACGTCTACCTTTGACTCATTCCTCTCTGCCTCCTTCTTTCCACTCCTCTCCTCTTTGACCTCACCCTCTCACCTTCCCCCGCTACTCACAAGGCAGGCAATACGCTCAACCTCATCTTTACTAGATGCTGTTCTTCCACTAACCTCATTGCAACTCCCCTCCAAGTCTCCGACCACTACCTTGTATCCTTTTCCCTCTCGCTCTCATCCAACACTTCCCACACTGCCCCTACTCGGATAGTATCGCGCCGTCCCATACTTCGCTCTCTCTCCCCCGCTACTCTCTCCTCTTCCATCCTATCATCTCTTCCCTCTGCTCAAACCTTCTCCAACCTATCTCCTGATTCTGCCTCCTCAACCCTCCTCTCCTCCCTTTCTGCATCCTTTGACTCTCTATGTCCCCTATCCTCCAGGCCGGCTCGGTCCTCCTCTCCCGCTCCGTGTGTGTTGACGACTCATTGCGAGCTCACAGAACAGGGCTCCGGGCAGCCGAGCGGAAATGGAGGAAAACTCGCCTCCCTGCGGACCTGGGATCCTTTCACTCCCTCCTTTCTACATTTTCCTCCTCTGTCTCTGCTGCTAAAGCCACTTTCTACCACTCTAAATTCCAAGCATCTGCCTCTAACCCTAGGAAGCTCTTTGCCACCTTCTCCTCCCTCCTGAATCCTCCTCCCCTCCCTCCCCCTCTGCAGATGACTTCGTCAACCATTTTGAAAAGAAGGTCGACGACATCCGATCCTCGTTTGCTAAGTCAAACGACACCGCTGGTTCTGCTCACACTGCCCTACCCTGTGCTCTGACCTCTTTCTCCCCTCTCTCTCCAGATGAAATCTCGCGTCTTGTGACGGCCGGCCGCCCAACCTGCCCGCTTGACCCTATCCTCTCTTCTCCAGACCATTTCCGGAGACCTTCTCCCTTACCTCACCTCGCTCATCAACTCATCCCTGACCGCTGGCTATGTCCCTTCCGTCTTCAAGAGAGCGAGAGTTGCACCCCTTCTGAAAAAACTACACTCGATCCCTCCGATGTCAACAACTACAGACCAGTATCCCTTCTTTCTTTTCTCTCCAAAACTCTTGAACGTGCCGTCCTTGGCCAGCTCTCCCGCTATCTCTCTCAGAATGACATTCTTGATCCAAATTAGTCAGGTTTCAAGACTAGTCATTCAACTGAGACTGCTCTTCTCTGTATCACGGAGGCGCTCCGCACTGCTAAAGCTAACTCTCTCTCCTCTGCTCTCATCCTTCTAGACCTATCGGCTGCCTTCGATACTGTGAACCATCAGATCCTCCTCTCCACCCTCTCCAAGTTGGGCATCTCCGGCGCGGCCCACGCTTGGATTGCGTCCTACCTGACAGGTCGCTCCTACCAGGTGGCGTGGCGAGAATCTGTCTCCTCACCAAGCGCTCTCACCACTGGTGTCCCCCAGGGCTCTGTTCTAGGCCCTCTCCTATTCTCGCTATACACCAAGTCACTTGGCTCTGTCATAACCTCACATGGTCTCTCCTATCATTGCTATGCAGACGACACACAATTAATCTTCTCCTTTCCACCTTCTGATGACCAGGTGGCGAATCGCATCTCTGCATGTCTGGCAGACATATCAGTGTGGATGACGGATCACCACCTCAAGCTGAACCTCGGCAAGACGGAGCTGCTCTTCCTCCCGGGAAGGACTGCCCGTTCCATGATCTCGCCATCACGGTTGACAACTCCATTGTGTCCTCCTCCCAGAGCGCTAAGAACCTTGGCGTGATCCTGGACAACACCCTGTCGTTCTCAACTAACATCAAGGCTGTGGCCCGTTCCTGTAGGTTCATGCTCTACAACATCCGCGAGAGTACGACCCTGCCTCACACAGGAAGCGGTGCAGGTCCTAATCCAGGCAATTGTCATCTCCCGTCTGGATTACTGCAACTCGCTGTTGGCTGGGCTCCCTGCCTGTGCCATTAAACCCCTACAACTCATCCAGAACGCCGCAGCCCGTCTGGTGTTCAACCTTCCCAAGTTCTCTCACGTCACCCCGCTCCTCCGCTCTCTCCACTGGCTTCCAGTTGAAGCTCGCATCCGCTACAAGACCATGGTGCTTGCCTACGGAGCTGTGAGGAACGGCACCTCAGTACCTCCAGGCTCTGATCAGGCCCTACACCCAAACAAGGGCACTGCGTTCATCCACCTCTGGCCTGCTCGCCTCCCTACCACTGAGGAAGTACAGTTCCCGCTCAGCCCAGTCAAAACTGTTCGCTGCTCTGGCCCCCCAATGGTGGAACAAACACCCTCACGACGCCAGGACAGCGGAGTCAATCACCACCTTCCGGACACACCTGAAACCCCACCTCTAAGGAATACCTAGGATAGGATAAAGTAATCCTTCTCACCCCCCCTTAAAAGATTTAGATGCACTATTGTAAAGTGGCTGTTCCACTGGATGTCATAAGGTGAATGCACCAATTTGTAAGTCGCTCTGGATAAGAGCGTCTGCTAAATGACTTAAATGTAAATGTAACGGGATTGCAGCCCTAAGAAGTCTGCAGCATTGAAGGTCACCAAGAACAAAGTGGCCTCCAACATTCTTAAATGGAAGTTTGAAACAACCAAGACTCATTAAATAGTAATCGGGGGAGAAGGGCTTTCATCAGGGAGGTGATCAAGAAACCGATGGTCACTGAGAGAGGTCCAGAGTTCCTCTGTGGAGATGGGAGAACATTCCAGAAGGACAACCATCTGTTCAGTATTCCACCAATCAGGCCTTTATGTTAGAGTGGCCAGATGGAAGCAACGCAGTAAAAGGCACATGACAGCCTGCTTGGAGTTTGCCAAAAAGCACCTAAAGGACTCTGACCATGAGAAACGAGATTATGTGGTCTGATGAAACCAAAATTGAACTCTTTGGCCTGAATGCCAAGCGCCACGTCTGGAGGAAACCTGGCACCATCCCTTCGGTGAAGCATGGTGGTGGCAGCATCATGCCGTGGGGATGTTTTCCAGTGGCAGGGACGAGTCAGGATTGAGGGAAATATGAAATGGAGCAAAGTACTGATGAAAACCTGCTACAGAGCACTCAGACTGGGGAAAAAGTTCACCTTCCAACAGGACAACAACCTTTAGAACACAGCCAAGACAACACAGGAGTGGCTTCGGGACAAGTCTCTGAATGTCCTCGAGTGGCCCAGCCAGAGCCCAGACTTGAACCTGATCGAACATTTCTGGAGAGACCGAAATATAGCTGAGCAGCGATGCTCCCCATCCAACCTGACAGAGCTTGAGAGGATCTGCAGAGAAGAATGGGAGAAACTCTCCAAACACATGTGCGTCAAGCTTGTAGCATCAAACCCTGGCTGTAATCGCTGCCAAAGATGCTTCAACACAGTACTGAGTAAAGGGCCGGAATACTTAATTAAATGTGATATTTACATTTATTTTTAATACATTTGCTAGAATTTCTCAAATCCGGTTTCTGCTGTCAGTAATGGGTATCGTGTAATTTGATGGGGGGGGGGGGACAATTCAATCCATTTTAGAATAAGGCTGTAACGTAACAAAATGTGGAAACGGGGGTCTGAATACTTTCTGAATGCACTGCACGTTGCATAAACAAGTCGGTGTTCGATGCATTATTTATCAGCAGGCCTTGTTGATCCTCATGTTCAGCACTTTGTAATTTATAAGCATTTTCCTCTTGGAACACTGCTCAGAGGGTAATGTGGCTCCCAATCAGCCAGTTGAAAGTGGGAACCCGTGGCACTTTTTTGTGTGAATGAACTTAGAAATAGTGTTGCCAAGTGTCAAGTGATTACACTCACTGTACTATACAGACTTGCCTACTATATGAGAATGTGATGACACTTGAAGCAACTGTGTATGGTCGAAAAACCAAAAGGAGTCTATAACATAAATCTTACATTTACAGGTAGGTATACATAACGTATACAAAGGGGATGATGACCTGTTCAGCATGAACTTCCTAGTTCCTACAGACAGTAGCTATTGGTCTTGCAGTTGAAGTACAAGTTATTCTGAAAGGGGATCAGGTGATATTGAAAGGGTTGTTCAATACTTTGATTCCACCACACCAGTCTGAACCAATGATAACAACGGTTTGTGTCCACAGTAACCCCTGCATTCATAACCATTCCCAGTTTCAACCACGACTTTGATCCAAAGAAGAGCATTCCAGGCTTGTTGTGTAGCATCTTACCTGTATAGCCTGCAACCCAGCCCCACTGTGACACCATTGCCAACATCCATTTGAACATTATTCCTTCAATGAGCCAGAAAGTACGGCTGTCCATTACTCTGAGGGGTTGAAGAAGAATGCAGTAGAGGCAATAGGAAGGGATTGCTACACAGTTATTAATGAAGACAAAGATGAAACGAAGGAAGGAGTTCAGGAGTACCCAGCCCAGGTTGCGGGCACCTTCTAGAAGTTGTGCCATACTGATGCACACTGCCTGTGAAAACAGGGAGAAAACCAGTTAGCTAGCAATTATTTATGAGTGGTACAAACTTGAAAAATATGACTAACCAGAAAACATGGCTAACGTTAGCTAAGAAAAGCATGCCGATATGTAACTAGCTAACGTTAGTTGGCTAGCTACAAATATTGTTCGGCCGTTCTAAATAGGATGCATGACAACCTAACAACAAACGTTAGCTAACTAACTACCTGAAAATGGAGGCAGCCTTTCTAGAGACTAACGTTGTGCTCGGTTATCCATGTTATAGTTTCAATGTGCTTTATAGTTACAATAGATGCTGCCAGCTAGCTAATATCATTGAGCAGGACTCCGGGTTTAAATCATTTCTCCACATCTTGCAAGTCCAGTACAACGTGGAGGTCATGGAATGAACAGACCCACAACAGTTGACTTTGTCCAGTAGTAGATCCCATACCAACTGATTTAGCTGGCTAGACATTCAGCGAATTCTTAGAAATATAAAGCTATTAGCTGTGTTGTTATCTTCAACCAGGGCATTGTCAACTAGTAGTTAATGTTAAGCCAATCAAATGATGCTCTGACTGAAACAGGCGTACAACGTCTAGCTACCGGCTGTTAACATTAGTTGCTGAGCTGGCTAACGTTAGCCCAGTAGCTTACTTTAGCGGTATAACGGATGTTGAAGTGCTGGACAGACGCTGGTCTCGCTGGGTTGGCTAACTAATAAGCCACCACCAACATAATTTCCATCTTCAATATCGACACAGTCAAGTTTGAGGGGACATGCTAGCTGCCATCCCCATTGATTTTGTAAGGTGTTTGTACAAAGTCCGATGTTTTTATATTCTGCACCAATGTCTTGTTAGCTGGCTAACTAGCCTTGTGTGGTTAGCTAATCCTGGCTGTCTAGCCAATTTAGCTACTAGTTAAACACAATGGCGATTAAATTTAAATCACTATCAGACGTTCCAGCAAATGGCTAGTAAACATCAATGTTCTTATCACTTGATCTTCTTACTGTAACTCACCCAATCTTAGTAACGTTAGCTACTGTCCCCCCGTCCAAATGTCGCTGCCGGACGATAAAACAGAACGCTGGCTTAGCATGGATGAATACCAAGTCACATGTATTTAGTTAACATGTTAGATCCTTAAACATTGAGGTATGTAATCATAAATGGTATATATCCCATTCACACAACGTTACTAAACGTCCACACTCCCGTAACGGCTAGCTAGCCGATAATACTATCCATGTAGCTAGTTAGCCACTCATTCAGCGTCGCTGGGTGCATCTCAATCAATGGCACTCGAATAATTCCATCGATGCAACATCGGTTAGCTAGTACTTTGGCTAGCTAGACATATCTACATCTCTTGCGTGTACTTTAATCCAATTGCAACAATCCCTTGCTGGAAGAGCCATATAACACGCCGTTGTTTTAGTGCAAATGCTGCAGCGTTTCAGTTTGCACATCGGGTGATATTTAACATTCTGCTCCGCTAGTTTCACCGACCCGTTCGATTATCGCTAGCTACTTATGGAGCGGCCACCAGAGGAGAATATAATTTATGACGACGACGCTGAGAAAACGTGGATCTGCGCAAGCTCTGCCTGACAAACAGCATCAAACGCTTTAGAGACAGATGATTAACCATTCGCCTGGTTGCCGTCTCTGTTCAGCTATTACATTCCACTCCTTGCCTCTCCTGTCATTTGCAAATGCACCCCACCGGCAAATGACAGGAAATATTTAATGATAGAATGTTGATATTTTATGAAATCATAGGATTTTATCCTGATTCGATAACCCTCACAGCTATCATCCAATCAAAATGTGTATGCAAATTAGACTGATTGATACGTTTGATTGGAAACATTTTAACATTGGGTCATGGCGAGCCTATTAAATGACATTATTCTGACTCCGTATCTACGAATTGGGCATTCTGACGTAATACATTTAATCGTAAACGAAAACAGATCTGTCCTCTGCGCGCCCATTGCGTTCAAACATTCCCGCCAGTTCATTGTGAAAGCTGTAGCATATTTAATTTAACTAGGCAAGCCAGTTAAATTGTATTTTTAGTTGACACTCTGAAATTTCCCCTGATGTTGGTCCCTGGACGGGGATCGCAGCCATAACAGAACATAATCGTATTTACAATGACTGCCTACAGGAGTCAATTAAATATCACCGGTGCATAGGCCTATTCGGCCCATCACTGAAACTATTGTGGAATAAAAAGTAACTGTACATAACTCAACATATAATTGTGTTAAGGACAGAGAAAATATCACAAGGTAGAGTGCTACATACACAGTGCACTAAGTGGGTAACAGCAAATAAATTGATCAAAAGACTAGTCCATACTTGTAAGATTGTAGAAATAATGCAAAGTACTCTTCCATTATATCATTACCATTTGATTTTGTTTTGCAATGTAAACTTCACTATATTGTCACTGCTCGCCCCCTGCTGGTTTTATTTGGAACCACACCGAGTAAGGGGATAGCAAGTGGACATGGACCACTAGATTCACTGACAGTCAGGGGAACCCTATGGAGGTGCAGCCCTCCACCTAGAGAATTGAATGACTAAATGTTGCATAGTTGCATTCTTGTGCACTAACCTGCAGTAAGTAGATTTTACTGACCATTTATATTTCCAATATACAAGGCCTTTATCGAAAGCTAATAAAGGTACAGCGATGTAATATAAATGGGAATTTGTCCTAGTGTCCCTAAACAGCATGACAACAATCGAGCCACAATCACACAAAGACTCACATTGCAGAGTTTCAATGAAATGTGGCCTTTAATAATTGACAGAATATTAGTAAACAGTCACTGGGAATTCTACAAGACAAGAAACCTCCTGGGGGAAGGTTCCTTCCTTTGTGACCACTAACCTAAGAAAAAATGGATAGGTGAACGCAATGATGGGTAGGTGAAAGCTCACCAAGCCATTGCTCATGCCTCGATTGCTCCAGTCCAGTCTTTTCAGATGAGCGTTTGACGAAGGAAAGGAAACATACAAACAAGTTATGGGGCAACACAATGGGTTAGAGGTATCACTGGAAGCGGGCGTATACACTACTCCTCTGGGGGGCCGGGGCAGTCTCGGGCCTCGCCTGCTGTGCCTGTTGCTGCTGTTGCTGGTTGTGGCGGAGCTGCTGGGCGTAAGGGTCTTCCAGGGACTTGACCGACACAGTGGTCTTGGGCCCGGTCTTCCACTCGATGCCGCTCTCGTCCACAACTGAGGCCTCCACGTTGACCATGTGGCTGCCCAGGATGGAGAAGTTAAGCAGGAACTGGGTGCTGAAGTAGTCATTGTGCGGCTCCACCCGCTGCTCAATCTCGTTGGTGTTGCTGTCCAGTGGAATCTGATGGGAAATTAAATATGCTGGTGGTTACATACTTTGGTATTGAGTTGTATTAATCAAATACAATTAATGAAGCTGAACCAGTGAGTTGTAATTTTGTCTAAATTAAGCTAAAAAAAGGGTCTAAAACCATAGTAGCCAGAGACATTGTAACTTTATAGGAAAAGCGTATGAGATATCCATCAACAGCTTATAACAGACCAGTAGTGTGTAAGGTAAATAACCACTGCAATAATCACGACTAAGACTCACCTTGTATTCGGGCCCACCAGTCTTGCTCTGAAGAGTGGAGCTGACGTTGAGGCAGACAGACTGAATTTTGCGGAACAGTCCGGGGGTGGAGCCATGCTGCACCACGCCCTCCACCTTCAGAGTCAGCTGTTGGTTGTTTTGCACTGGGATTGGCTCAGTCGGGGTTCGAGGAGATGGGGAAAGAGCAAGCTGGAAAAGCAAAAAAAACATTAAATAAGTCTGAATCAATTTCAATGCAAAATACTACTTCTTCATGTTAAATCTAATACATACATTTTAGTGTACCAAATACCAACGCATCAAATGGCTCCTAAAGCAAGAACTGAGCTAAAGTAGTATATTCCGAATAGTATAGTATTTTTTATTGCATTAGTTAGTTACCTTAATACTGGTTGACTGAAGCTTCTGGAAGAAGTACCTCTGGAAGGACAGTGGGACCTTAAGCAGAGCTATGACCGCATCACATAGACAACCTGTGTGCTACATAAACAAAAACAAATAGGTTAGCATTTTGTCATCCCATTCACTGACCAGCTGGAAGAAGCATCATTACAGGTTAATTAGGGCAAGCAACTGAAAACTGTCCAGGTAGTGGTTCTCAGTTTGTCAATTTTCTTCATTTGGTGCCTAATGAACACAACCGTGGGTAGTTTGATGATCTCACCAGGTAAGAGACAGGAGGGTGCTTCCTGCTTAGGCCCTCCACTTCCTCCAGGACGTGGTTGAACACAGACATCATCCGCCTCTCATACTCGCTCTCTGTCTGCACTGAGCCCAGGGTCCCATAGTCCTGGAAACTGGAGGGCAGAACAGAGAGATATCCCATTTGCTTCAATAGAATTTTCACAAAATAAAATGAGTTTTGGTAGAACTCAGATTGAATCAACTGAAATGTGCAGACTAAAGTAAACTCTTCAAGACAACACTTTCTGGAATACTACGTTAGGCTGCTGGTGTGGTAAGGAAAATAATCCCCTAAACATTACACAGCAATGAGTGAATAAGGTTGTTAGTCATATTAACAAGCTTTACCTGGCTGAATGTGGGTCCAGTATCAGAGCCTCGATGACATGGGAGACCAGCAAACAGCTCTGTTGTTGTCTGTAGCCAACAGTTAAAGACATGTGAGAGGATTGTCAATGGAAGTGGTTTTAACTAAGATTCTACTAGTGATTTAATGGGCAAGGCGTGTCCGTTCTCTTATGTTTAAGGATACAGTTCCACGTTACGGAGGGTGGCAGAGTCAGCGTCAAATGAGGATTGGTACAGGTCAGCGTAGCGGGCAGCAAGACTCCGGAACTCATCCATGGACACCCTCATCTGAGTTGGAGAAAGAAAATAGAGATCGAGAGGTTTCTATATATCCATTGATGGAATAGATATCCGTGTTCATCCCGCCAGCCATTCATAACCCCCTTCTTCTGTACAGACTGACCCCCCAGTCTTACTGTATGGAGTAATGTTAGTACTACTGTACATTTACTCAGAATTCAATGGTTTTGAATTGACATTCAGAAATAGAATTTGAACTCAGTGTCCCTTCCCCTGTACCTGCATGGCGATGCGTCCGCAGCGCTGCAGCTCGTTGCCTGAGGTGAGGGCGATGGTGGTGGCAATGGCAGGGGGCGGACTGGTCTTCAGGCTGTTGCAGGTACAGATGAGCTGGGACAGGCCCTGGAGCGTGTCAATGCGCAGTTTCACAAAGTCACACTGGTACGACAGTGGGCTTAGGGGCGTGCTGGCAGCCTAGAGGTTGAGAGTTGACTTTCAATACTAGTTAAGCAGACTGGAAAGAAGCATTGAACTCCAGTACTACCTGGCTAAAAGGATTCTGACAGGTTTAACAGCACATAAAAACAATACAGCAGGGTTGGGGTAAATTCACAATTCATTTCAGTCAATTCAAAGTTAATTGAAATCCAATTCACGAATGGAAACATTTTCAACTCATGAAATAGAATTTCTATTCACTTCCGGAATGGACTGAATTTAAAACTTAATCGACTGCAACCCTGCTTTATTTTCATTTAACTAGGCAAGTCAGTTAAGAACAAATTCTTATTTACAATTACGGCCTAGGAACAGTGGGTTAACTGCCTTGTTCAGGGGCAGAACGACAGATTAATACCTTGCAAAATCGAATCCCCGAGCTGACAACCTTTCGGTTACTGGCCCTACGCTCTAACCACTAGGCTACCTGCCATATTGAAACCTACAATAGGGTGAAGTCAGTTGTTTACAGTTGATTTAAAAATGGATCCGTTGCCTTCCTATAAGCAGGTTGCCAGTCACTGACCGTGAGGGAGGCAATGCCCTTCTGGTAGGAGCGCAGGGCCTCGGCGATGGCCGTCATGGCGGCGCTGTAGTCTCCGTCCTCCAGGCCGTTCAGACACTGCTCGGCCTGGGAGAACTCCTTCAGACTATTGAGCCAGAAGTAGAAGTGCTCGGAGGCCACACGTGTCCGCAAGCTCTGGTACAGCTCGCTGGAGAACTCATGGCAACCCTGCGAGGACAGAGGTCCAGACAAGATGTTATGGAGGCAGGCTGGCAAACAAAACACACAGGTCAGGACAGTAGGGTGGAAAAGCTTTTTCTAAACGTTTCCAAATACTGTGTTGAGGCGAGGCATCAGTATTAGTGACTAATGACTAAGGCCTGAATCCTAACCTGAGATCTGCGCGTGTTATTAGAGTTTACACAAAAGTCTGTCATTGACATCAATGCATGATTTAGGCGAGTGCCAAGTTAAGTGTGGGCATTTAGGATTCCAACCTAAATGAGCGCAGCACGGATATTCCCTATACATATCACAGTATATGTCTATGGGGATAATCCTTCAACAGGAAGCTTATATATGTGCTTTATGCATTAATCTTTACTTGGGTTTACATGGACTTACTTCAGAGAGATGTAGACTACAAGTGCCTGCTTTATTTTATTAGGTTAATTTGACAGGGACAATGCAGGTATCAACATTTCTGCAAATGTGCCAGATTCAATAAACCTTTACTTCCCGCAGACTAGAAACTCACCATGCGCGAGGCCTGCCGGGCTATACAGTACACCGTCCAGCCGTTGGCCACGTTCTCCAGCTGCTGCTTGATCACAGTCTTCACCTCTGCCGACAGGGACGACTGGCTAGCCACAAACACCACCGTCGCCAAGGAAACCTGCGGGGAACAGAGGGGAGGTGATAACACAAACCAGATGTCAGTATCCAGTAGGTGGGATTCATGATTGGAGAACAGCGTTAAAAAAATACATCACACAGAGCAAATTGTGTGGTAAAAAACAAACAAATGCATTTCATTTCAACAACTTTATTAGTCCCCTTAGGGCAATGACAGTATTAGGGCTTTGTGCATCTCTCACCAGGAGCTCCTGCTGCTTGTCAGTGGACGAGTGGCTGGCCACCCGGTAGAGGTCCACAAGATCCCCCAGCATGCCCTCTCCGAGCACAGGCAACTGAGTGGCGATGGCCGCCAGGGCGTGGCACATCAGCACACGGGAGGGGTCGCGGGCCAAGTGCAGCTGGCACAGCAGGAACTCCACCGCTGATTGGCTGAGGTGGGGGCGACTCTTCAGCAGCTGGACCAATGATGTGAGAGCCGTCTGGGGAGTGAGAGGGAAACACACGGAGTGAGGAAAAGAATGAGTACACAAATGTGTTATAACTGTTTATTACAGATTTGTAAACCTATCTATAAACTAACAGTTAATAAATTACAGCGTTCACATGGCCGTTTATACGACTACTGAGTAAGCCAAGTATCTTTTCCTCTCACTGTACGAGTAATGTATAGACATATGGGTCCTGGGTGCTACCCACCTTGAGTGTGGCCTGAGCTCTGGGGCTGTCATCCTGACTGCAGAGCACCAGCAGAGACTCCAACCCCATCACTGTGTCCTGCTCCAGCTGCATCATGTCTGGAGAGGAAAAGCAGGACAATAAGTCAGTGAAAGCATTAAAAAAAAAATGTTTTTGCAAAGAACAAAACACCGCAGTTAATGAAATGGATGAGCTGTAATTGTATTGCTGAAAAACCCAAATACTGTACAGGTAATCTGTGAAGGCCTTTGAAGACCTTTGAGTGCATCAAACCTTTTTTTTTTAACCATGAATTAGTCCCCTACTGGAAGTTTTTCTAAGGTAAGCCCCATTTTAAAATGCCTGTGAAGTCCTGTGATGGTCAGGTAGCTAATGAAAGATGAGTAAGAGGACATCAAATACCACTAAGTGGTACCCTATACCCAGCGCCCACCTTTCTCTGGACATGAAATAGCGATGTTAGCGAGTACAGTGACTCCATGGGCAGCGACAGCCAGGTTGCTGTGGTAACAGCATTCCTGCACCAGCTTAACCAGGTCAGTGAGCCGGGGAGGGGCGGAAACACCACCTGAGGGGTAGAAAGGAGGAATGTTTTGGGAAGTTCTGAACTCAACTTGAGTACTTGACTGAATGTTCCCAACATCACAAGGCCCCAAAACAGCAGGGCCCGTAATCACAAAGAGTCTCAGAGTGGGACTGATATAGGATCAGTTTTGCCCTTTAGATCATATGAATAAGATTCTATGGACAAATTGCACCTGATTCTAGATTTAGCACTCATACGCCGAGACATATTTTGAATGTGGGCCAAGAGCTTAAAGCGATGCATGGTTAAACTTAAGAAAAACATTGTTTTAATTGAAAGTAAATGTGTCTTACGATTGATTGCCTGTACTGAAAGTCAGGCATATTGCATTATACTGTACCTGTTCCAGGGTTGAAGTACTGTTTGCATTATACTGTACCTGTTCCAGGGTTGAAGTACTGTTTGATAGCGATGGTTCCAGAGAGGGTTGAGAGAACAGACAGCATGCCCAGCTTCAGGCTGTTGTAAGGGCTACTCAGGGCACACTCACACAGGGTCTACACACAGAGGAATAACAATTTATTTAATGCACTGCAACGAAAATAAATTAACACAGTATCATGAAAAAATGGATTATCCTCAAACTGAATGAATTCCCAACTTGCAGTTTGATTATGGAGGAATAACATGCAGGTACATTACCAGTCAAGTTTGGGTTCTTTATTTTTACTATTTTCTACATTGTAGAATAATAGTAATGAAATAGCACATATGGAATCAAGTAGTAACCAAAAAAAGTGTTAAACAAATCAAAATATATATTTTAGATTCTTCAAAGTAGCCACCCTTGGACTGGATGACAGCTTTGCACTCTCTCGGCACTCTCACAACCAGCTTCATAAGGTAGCCACCTGGAATGCATTTCAATTAACAGGTGTGCCTTGTTAAAAAGTTAATTTGTGGAATTTCTTTCCTTCTTAATGCGTTTGAGCCAATCAGTTGTGTTGTGACATGGTTGGGGTGGTATACTGAAGATAACCCTAGTTGGTAAATTACCAAGTATTTTCTTCTTATTGGTGTCCTTTAGTAGTGGTTTCTTTGGAGCAATTCAACGATGGCAGAAATAGCTCAAATAAGCAAAAAGGAACGACAGTCCATCATTGCTTTAAAACATGAAGGTTTGTCAATCCAGAAAATGTCAAGAACTTTGAAAGTTTCTTGAAGTGCAGTCAAAAACCAACACGTGCTATAATGAAACTGGCTCTCATAAGGACCGCCACAGGAAAGGAAGACGCAGAGTTACCCCTGCTGCAGAGGATAAGTTAATTAGTTACCAGCCTCAGAAATTGCAGCCCAAATAAATACTTTGGAGTTTAAGTAACAGACACATCGAAACAGCAACTGTTCAGAGGACTGCATGAATCAGGCCTTCGTTGAATTGCTACAAAGAAACCACTATTAAAGGACACCAATAAGAAGAAAAGACTTGCTTGGGCCAAGAAACATGAGCAATGGATATTAGACCGGTGGAAATCTGTCCAAATTTGAGATTTTTGGTTCCACCCGCCTTGTCTTTGTGAGACGCAGTGTAGGTGAACAGATAATCTCTGCATGTGTGGTTTCCACCGTGAAGAATGGAGGAGGTGATATGATGGTGCTTTGCTGGTGACACGGTTGGTGATTCATTTAAAATTCAAGGCACACAACCAGCATGGCTACCACAGCATTCTGCAGTGATACGCCATCCCATCTGGTTTGCGCTTAGTGTGATTATGACCCAACACACCTCCAGGCTGTGTAAGGGCTATTTGACCAAGAAGGAGAGTGATTGAGTGCTGCATCAGATGACTTGGACCCCACAATCACCCAACCTCAAACCAGTTGAGATGGTTTGGGATGAGTTGTACCGCAGAGTGAAGAAAAAGCAGCCAACAAGTGCTCAGCATATGTGGGAACTCCTTCAAGACTGAAAAACATCCCAGGGGAAGCAGGTTGAGAGAATGCCAAGCGTGTGCAAAGCTGTCGTCAAGGCAAAGGGCGCCTACTTTGAAGAACCTCAAATATATTTAGATTTGTTTAAATATTTTTTGGTTACTACATGATTCCATGTGTGTTATTTCATAGTTTTTACATCTTTCACTATTATTCTACCCTTGAATGAGTAGGTGTGTACAAACTTTTGGCTGGTACTGTATGTGTGGGACATAAGACCCCACCTGAGTGTTTTCTCTGTTCCAGAGATGGGGGGCTTTTTTAGCCAGGAGCTTCAAGTCCTGGATAGCCAATCTCTTGACTGCTTTCCTGGGGTCCTCCTTCAGATATTGGAGAAGCAGCTGTAACTGCAGACAGTGGGGGAAAAGAGACTAGCCATTAAACATTATTCAAAGCCTTCTACAGATCTCTCAGATTCTTGAGCTCAGGAAAGGAATTTAGATTTTATAGCCTGGGTGGATGCCACAGTATGCATCTGCATTAGCAATCTCCACTGTTGCTAAGCTTTGCTGTCATCTGGGCTTCAGAGTTGCAGGTGATATTAACAAGTCACTTGTCACTCAAATTCTATACGTGGAGATCCGTTTGTATGATTGTTTTGGATGAAATACACTCAGTCTGTGCTGTGGTGTCAACTGTCATACCAAATAGGGTCCAGCTGAAAGAAATTGTATGAGTTGTGTACCAATGGGATTCTAATGTCCATTAGTGTCTGGGGAGAGACTGAGGATTTTCCTGACCAGCATCCCATTTTTATTTATTTTTTTATTTTATTTCACCTTTATTTAACCAGGTAGGCTAGTTGAGAACAAGTTCTCATTTGCAACTGCGACCTGGCCAAGATAAAGCATAGCAGTGTGAACAGACAACACAGAGTTACACATGGAGTAAACAATTAGCAAGTCAATAACACAGTAGAAAAAATGGGCAGTCTATATACAATGTGTGCAAAAGGCATGAGGAGGTAGGCGAATAATACAATTTTGCAGATTAACACTGGAGTGATAAATGATCAGATGGGCATGTACAGGTAGAGATATTGGTGTGCAAAAGAGCAGAAAAGTAAATAAATAAAAACAGTATGGGAATGAGGTAGGTGAAAAAGGGTGAGCTATTTACCTATAGACTATGTACAGCTGCAGCGATCGGTTAGCTGCTCGGATAGCTGATGTTTGAAGTTGGAGAGGGAGATAAAAGTCTCCAACTTCAGCGATTTTTGCAATTCGTTCCAGTCACAGGCAGCAGAGTACTGGAACGAAAGGCGGCCAAATGAGGTGTTGGCTTTAGGGATGATCAGTGAGATACACCTGCTGGAGCGCGTGCTACGGATGGGTGTTGCCATCGTGACCAGTGAACTGAGATAAGGCGGAGCTTTACCTAGCATGGACTTGTAGATGACCTGGAGCCAGTGGGTCTGGCGACGAATATGTAGTGAGGGCCAGCCGACTAGAGCATACAAGTCGCAGTGGTGGGTGGTATAAGGTGCTTTAGTGACAAAACGGATGGCACTGTGGTAGACTGCATCCAGTTTGCTGAGTAGAGTGTTGGAAGCCATTTTGTAGATGACATCGCCGAAGTCGAGGATCGGTAGGATAGTCAGTTTTACTAGGGTAAGCTTGGCAGCGTGAGTGAAGGAGGCTTTGTTGCGGAATAGAAAGCCGACTCTGGATTTGATTTTTGATTGGAGATGTTTGATGTGAGTCTGGAAGGAGAGTTTGCAGTCTAGCCAGACACCTAGGTACTTATAGATGTCCACATATTCAAGGTTGGAACCATCCAGGGTGGTGATGCTAGTCGGGCATGCGGGTGCAGGCAGCGATCGGTTGAAAAGCATGCATTTGGTTTTACTCGCGTTTAAGAGCAGTTGGAGGCCACGGAAGGAGTGCTGTATGGCATTGAAGCTCGTTTGGAGGTTGGATAGCACAGTGTCCAATGACGGGCCGAAAGTATATAGAATGGTGTCGTCTGCATAGAGGTGGATCAGGGAATCGCCCGCAGCAAGAGCAACATCATTGATATATACAGAGAAAAGAGTCGGCCCGAGAATTGAACCCTGTGGCACCCCCATAGAGACTGCCAGAGGACCGGACAGCATGCCCTCTGATTTGACACACTGAACTCTGTCTGCAAAGTAATTGGTGAACCAGGCAAGGCAGTCATCCGAAAAAACCGAGGCTGTTGAGTCTGCCGATAAGAATTTGGTGATTGACAGAGTCGAAAGCCTTGGCGAGGTCGATGAAGACGGCTGCACAGTACTGTCTTTTATCGATGGCGGTTATGATATCATTTAGTACCTTGAGTGTGGCTGAGGTGCACCCGTGACCGGCTCGGAAACCAGATTGCACAGCGGAGAAGGTACGGTGGGATTCGAGATGGTCAGTGACCTGTTTGTTGACTTGGCTTTCGAAGACCTTAGATAGGCAGGGCAGGATGGATATAGGTCTATAGCAGTTTGGGTCCAGGGTGTCTCCCCCTTTGAAGAGGGGGATGACTGCGGCAGCTTTCCAATCCTTGGGGATCTCAGACGATATGAAAGAGAGGTTGAACAGGCTGGTAATAGGGGTTGCGACAATGGCGGCAGATAGTTTCAGAAATAGCGGGTCCAGATTGTCAAGCCCAGCTGATTTGTACGGGTCCAGGTTTTGCAGCTCTTTCAGAACATCTGCTATCTGGATCTGGGTAAAGGAGAACCTGGAGAGGCTTGGGTGAGGAACTACGGGGGGGGCGGAGCTGTTGGCCGAGGTTGGAGTAGCCAGGCGGAAGGCATGGCCAGCCGTTGAGAAGTGCTTATTGAAGTTTTCGATAATCATGGATTTATCGGTGGAGACCGTGTTTCCTAGCCTCAGTGCAGTGGGCAGCTGGGAGGAGGTGCTCTTGTTCTCCATAGACTTCACAGTGTCCCAGAACTTTTTGGAGTTGGAGCTACAGGATGCAAACTAGCCAAAATCTAAAACTGACTTTTACCTTAATTTTAACCAATTTGAAAATGTAATATCAGTGTGCACACCAGCCACATCCCCATAGTTATCCCCTAGTGTCTGTTACTATAGCTACCTGTTTGGGGATGTCAATGAGCGAGGAGGCGGCCAGCTGGGTGAAGGTGTGCAGGGTGACAATGACCATGGGGGTGGAGGGGTAGGAGGTGACCAGCTGCTGCAGCAGCTCTCGGCTGCTAGAGGCCAGGCTGGCATTGTGGTGCATGTGCTGCAACATAGGGATCAGCTTCAGTTTCAGGTCCACTGGGGTGTCCAGACCTGGAGCGGAAGAAGAGCATAGTGATAGCACGGCCCAGTGGGAGATCAACTGGGTAATGTTCAGTTGGCACGAAATGGAAGAAAAAGTTCAGAAACCCAAAGGTACCATCTGAACTTGTCCAATAACAAAACGCTTGCGTTGGTTTGTTGCAAAATGTTTTGCTACAGTGTAGACTAATGAACATGACCCTGGATGCTTTACTTAAAAGGAATTGCATGGCCTTTTCTTCTCTACAACACCACCAATGTGCTTGGTCAGTTGCTTGTAAATAACTAAACACAAATTTCACAGAATGTAATATGATTCTGCACAAGATGTTCACATGATACTAGAGACATTATGTTACCTTGAATCATTTCACTGATTTTGTTGCAAATCCCAGCTGCAAAGTCTCTACAGATTGAAAGGGACAAAGAACAGAACATGTTCAATGAGTCAGACACTGAACACATCATTATTCCTCTTTCCTGGATGGGGCATAGAACAAAACTATTTTCTCAACAGTTTGCAAGGGATTAAGCCAAGATAAAATCATGACAGTTTGGGCAGACAACATAGACCACATTGAAACTTCTTAAACAGAGACCCACTTACTTTGACTGTGCAGAGAAGCAGGCCGATGCAAAAATGGCGGCCTCTACTTCGACGTTGTCATGAGAGTCCAGACTTTGGTGAACGCTGTGATGGGCATTCTTCCTTTCCGGGATGATAGTGGCCAAACTGCCAAGCATCCTTCATAAAAAAATGTTTTTTATTTATTTAAAAAAACAGGACAAAACACAGAATTAGAAATCATGTAAGTGAAGATGATTGAGTCTTTACAAAGAAAAATAAAAGCTTGGTCTTCTATGGTGTATGTATGACATTTTCTTTTGGAATCAGTGAGGTTTCTCATAATTGTTCCTGGCAATGACAACCTAGCCTCGTTTTAAAAAAACATTTAAATTCACATTGTTGTAGGTATGTAATATTTCTGAATCCGTTCTCTGAAATATGAGACGAACGATGACCACCATGCAAATGTGCAACACAGCCACTGTGTGGAATGTGGATTTAACCACCATCATAAGATATCAAACCCTAAATGGAAAGAGAAGTGCACGCTATGGCACCTGAGAGTGATGGCTCTGGCCACAGGGTCATTGCTGTGGATGACAGAGAAGACCCTCTTGACAAACTCGTCCACGTTAAGGATCTTCTCCAGGTGCTTCTCGCTCTGTTGAGTCACCTTCAACACACAGAGGCGCAGAAAGTTGTTCCTGAAAGAGGGGAGAGGTATGTTTATTTATTACAGTAGGAGGACAATACGGTCAAAACTCACTCTGGTTAGCTGCCTTGGAACGATTCTGAGGCAGAGGTTTATGCATTTTAATACATATCAGTAACAACAAGTGAAAAGTGCATTTATGATTTGGCAGAGTAATGTCTAGTTGAAATGTCACAATTCTCTGTACCCAAGCCTGAAGATATCTGCCAGTTTCAGAAAAGCAGAGTTGATGAGGATGGGGAAAGGGTACTTCTGGAAGAGTTTGGGGAAGAGGACCACTGCTTCGCATTGTTCCCCAAGCTTCCCAGACCGCAAACCTGTAATAAATGACAGAAATTCAGTCAAACATGTAGATTTATCAGTGTACACGGATCTGGAAGGACAACTTCAGTTCCATCCCCTGTAGCCATATGCCTAACTGACAAACGTCTGAATGCAGTTCAAGTTTGCTCGTCACTGCGGCGAAAACCTAGCGTTCGCTACTAAGAAGCTAGCTTTCTTGTCATTTTAATTGTAATTAACAAATGTGCCGTTGTGTGCCCTTGAATGCATGAACTTCCGGGGATACATGACACAGAACAGTTGTTTCAAAGGTTAAGCTGTTAAACTAGTTTCGCATTGATAAGGATAACAAATGGCTAGCCACCTAGCTTGTTGCCAGCTGGCTAACTACACACCTTTGTCCAACTCCATGAGAGCTGAATTTGCATCCAATTCTTGTTCCCCATAACCGGCCTCTGACAAGAATGACCGTGCAGTAGAAAGCGACATTGTTTATATTTTAGACTTCACGTGAAACAACTGTATGTTGTATTTTAAAGTATTAGTTCAGCCACCGGATATTGCTAACGTGTTCCGTTCGGCCCAGAGGTATGAAGTGACGTAATACAGGAAGTATAACATTTCCAACCAATCAGCGAGCGCGACGCAACATTAGCGGGAGATTCGTCTTCTCTTTCAGTTCATTAGTTCGCGGGAAAGGGGGGAAACAAACAGAAGATCACAGCACAGGAATTGCTCCGACGAATAGAAATAGTTTTTAAAAAATCGTCTGGCTTCGGCTGAGTTAGAGAAATGCTTTTTCGCTCCATTGTTGACAGAGAAGTCCGTAAACTGAGGCGCAATGGTAAGAATGTTAATCTGGACATTAGTCTGCCTTCAATGTTTCTAGGCAGCTATAGCACAGATAGAACAATGAGAAAGATATTTGGCTATAGCTAGCTAGTTAGCCAAAGTTAGTTAGTTAACTAGCTCAGCTGTGTTTACTTCAGCATTGTTGGCTGCTAGACAGGCCATTTTGTGACGCTAATGGATGGATGGATGGATGGATATTGTTGTGGGGAAGTGGCTAGCGTTAACAAATAGCTAAGGAGGTCCTTGGCGGTCCCTGGGGATGGATATCACACATGGTTTTTGCTGCATGTTTCATAGTGGTTGTATTTGTTGTTTCCTCTTCTCCACTAGACCTCAGCCCAAAGTACCCGTTGTCCTCTCTGCTGAACGGCTACCAGTGTGCACGGCATGATGAACACATCTCATACGGGAACATGGGGGTAGCCGTGCCCCCTTTTGGATGCGCCTTCTCTACAGGTAATACAGGAAGTACTCTACTGTATGCCTATGAAGGCGTTAACCATGAACCACTGTCCCGATGTCCTGTTTTCTTCTGTTAACCACTTCTTTTCCTGGCGTTTTAGCTCGAGGGTTGCAGAGTGTATTTGCTGTGGCCAACGAGGAGGGTGTCTTGAGGCTCTACAACACAGATAACAGACAGAGTCCAGTCCTGAAAGGTAACTTATCACCTGATTGTCAACCACATGACCAACAGAGTAATTCAAGCATCTTGCTTTTTGTGCTGAGACAACAGATGATATGATAATGCACCCATAGTATGCAGACCACCTAGCCATTGCAGCTCTCTGAATCTCCAGCCAAGCTTGCCTTGTTTTAGGACCCTAACTCATTAAATGTCATTAGATGCCAATTGGGGTATAAACTTTATTTTGCTATTCCATAGAATGGTTGGCACACGAGAATGCTGTCTTTGACCTTGCTTGGGTGCCAGGGGAGGCTAGCTTGGTGAGTAGGATAAGTTTTCCCTGATTGATCACTGTGTGTGATGTGAAACAGACTACTACTTTCTATAGACGTGTTAGAAGATGCATGATAAAATGTTGTGTATTTCCATCAGGTGACTGCATCCGGTGATCAGATGGCCAAGCTGTGGGACGTGGCATCGGGGGAACTCCTTGGCATCTTCAAGGGGCACCAGTGCAGCCTCAAGTCTGTTGCATTCACACAGCAGGAGAAAGGTCATTTTCATATCAATTCAATAACTTTATTGTCCTAGAGCGGCAGCACATGATACCTTAAAAACGAAGCAATAGACATATATTTTTTTAAGTATGTTTCCTGAATGCAGAGACATGGCTTTGAGTGTATGGTCTTTCAGATTTCTTATGTGTGTGTGTGTGTGTGTGTGTATACCCATGCCTAAAAGTTTTTTTTATTATAGGCATCATCACAGAACAGCTTGACAGTTCATCTACTGAGAACAAAACTCTCCTTAAACAGCTGCTGCAGAGTTTCTGTTTTTCACCAGGGGAGCCTGTGCTTTTTAGGCCACTGCAGACTTTGTTGTTTGTGTCCGAAAACTTCTTAGTAACCATGCAAACTTCTCTCTTCTCCAACAGCTGTGTTCTGTACTGGGGGCCGAGATGGGAATATTATGGTCTGGGACACCAGGTGCAGCAAAAAAGGTAAGGACAGATATGAAAGTGATTACCGTTTTCTTTAGTGTAAACAGTATGTTTGAAATCGATAGGTTAGTCATTGCATATTTTGGATCTTAAATCTTTCAAAAGCTACAATATTTCAGTGAGTAAAGCGAGGACTAAAATCTTGGGTAATTGTGCCAAATGCTCTATTAAGTTCTAGGCTAAGATGTGTTAGAATATACACGTTACAGGCAAGTCTATGGGCCAAATGTCCCCTCCAGAAATTCAAAATCCTAATTTGTCCAAGTGATCAGTCACAAGAAAATCTGTGCACCGGAACAAAGTTCCTTGTTACTTGTTGCAGACTGTTGACAGATGCTGCGATACCAGTTATGTGTGTCTATCTACGAGAGATTGAGTGGGTAATGGTGTTTGTTTTCCCTTCAGATGGATTCTACAGGCAGGTGAAGCAGATCAGTGGGGCTCACAATAAGATGGATAGAAACACACCCTCTAACACGAAGAAGAGACGCCCAGGCACACGTGGCATGGCCCCCTCTGTGGTTAGTAGTAAAACTGATCCAGTGTCAGTTTTATTGTTCACTTCATACTGATTATAGTTCAGGACTGGGATATTAAGAGCAAATCTGAAATCTGTTCTCCATGTCTTGTAGGACTCCCAGCAGAGTGTCACCGTGGTGCTGTTCCGTGATGCACACACCCTCATCTCTTCAGGAGCTGTTGATGGGTAAGAAATCTGATGTGTAATACTTTAATGCTGCTGAGCAGTGCTGTGCTGCTCTGGTTACGTACTGCGCTGGCCATATTACGTATCTGACACAGGTGCTGAACCTGGCTGAAAAGGACATTGAAAGGATAACATCTGAGCCAGTATGGTTTGGATTGGCACAATGGTGTGACAAGCTTATTAAAAATCTAGATGACTGTCATAGGGATGTATGTGAAGCCAGCACCACAAAGATTGATTTTTACTTTTGAATTTGATGTTTTTCCTTTTAACCAGGATAATCAAGATGTGGGACCTTCGGAAAAGCTACACTGCATACCACCACGACCCCATACCGCTCCAGGTGTACCCGTACCCAGGCTCCAGCACACGAAAGCTAGGTGGGTTTTCTCAAACATGACTCATATTCTTGATAATTGTATCCTTCCTTCCTTGGAATAGGCTACTTTCTTATACGATATTACTGGATTGGTGAAGCAACTGTCTGAAACTCATCCTTTCATCAAAGTAAAGATCAGTGAATTCTGTAAAGGAATGAAGGAAGCAGTTTACAAGTATTCAAACATGTTGTTGTTTAAAAAAGTGTTTGTTTCATAGAGTAGCACAAGTGTAGGACCTGACCTGTGTTCTCTGGGTAGGTTACTCGGGGCTGGTGTTGGACTCCACCGGCTCCAACCTGTTCTCCAACTGCATTGACGACAACATCTACATGTTTAACGTCAGTGGATTGAAAACCACTCCAGGTAAACAAATGCCTTCTGCATGTCATTCTATTTATATGGCAACGTCCATCAAAAGCATGGCTGCATTCAGCCCATGACTTTGTTTTATGGCAAGTTACTCTAATGCATCTGTATATTCTCCCATCCATTCACATTAAAGCTCCTGCATGCCATTACATTTTTTTTTATGTCACTACCACTGTTTTCCACCAGGTGGGGCTGCACACTACTGTACGGTTGAAACTATTTTATTTATGGGAAGCTGTCAGATAGGCAAAAATGCCATACTTTGGGAAGATTTATTTTCTTGAATAGCTAGTTCAACTGCATGTGCCAACACCGTCATAATGAATGTGGCTACTATCATTTGGCTAACGTCTCCTCTCCTGAAACTATTCCCCAGGTCGTTGCTGTAAATGAGAATGTGTTCTAGTCAACTTACCTGATAAAATGAATAACAATATAACGTGCCAAACAAGTATGGTATTAAACCGTCTTTACAATGGTCCAGAGGTTGTTAAACAGACAGGTTGGCTACAGTGTATACAGGAGACTGTCTGACTGACAGATGAGAAACACCTCAGTGTTTGTGTTCTTAATGAGTCATCTAAGCCTGGGATGTGTTCATTAGGACTTGCAAAGGAAATGTATTTTTTTTAAGTTAGTGGAAAGCAAAAATGTGCGGTTCTTATTGGACAAGTCAAGGTAGCCCCTCCCTGTTTTACTCCGCTGTCTACTGTTCGGTGCCTAATGAACGCCACCCTGGTATTTTTACCCACTAGTTGAGACTGGGTGCTGCACTGCTGGGTGTGGGGTCTTTTCCGACACTAGTCAAGAATGTAGCCCAGGGGGCTCTAACTTACAATGTGATCAGTCCCTTGACCGAACAGGAAGTAATATGTGTGACTGGAGTGTCTCCTCAGCAGGGCTCTACAGTGTGACCATTTTACATGCATGTGTGACCTGGAATTTTTATTTAGGAGCACCATTGCACCTAGAAAAATTAAGGATTCTAGCTTTAATATTGAAAATATTTTTCATTGTGCTCCTACATTTCTTTGTGTGCACCTAATTTGTTTTCAACTTGGGCACAAAAATTGTTCTTAGTTGAGCCCTGCTCCTCAGGATGATATTTGTTTAGTTATGTTGACCACTTTTTGTGAACTCGCCCTGTGTACTCTGAACAACAAATGTTGTTCTGGTGGTTTCAATGTCTGGTTATGTGCACATTATTTCTGATGTTCTAACATGTCTTTCTTTTTCAGTGGAAGTCTTCGCTGGTCACCTCAACTCCTCGTTTTACGTCAAGTCCACTGTTAGCCCAGACGACCAGTTCCTGGCTAGTGGCTCAAGTGACCATCATACGTACATCTGGAAGGTGAGCTGACATTTAGATTTACCCAATCCAGGGAAAACCTTTGAAAAGCAGACTGATGGACGATTGCCGACAAATGAACATGCTTTGACTATTTAATAACTATTATATCCATGCATTTTATAATGTGTCTTAACCTCCTATTTCAGATCTCCGACCCAAAGCAGGCTCCTATGATGCTTCAGGGCCATAACCAGGAAGTGACCTCCATTGCGTGGTGCCCAACAGATTTCACGAAGGTGAGATCTAAGATTTTGTCTATGTTCACATAGCCAGCATGTTTTCAGATGGTTTGTGTTAAGAATGTTATTCTTATCAAATCAAACTTTGTCACATGCGCCGAATACAACAAGTATAGACCTTACCATGAAATGCTTACTTACAAGCCCGTAACTAACATTGTAGTGCAATAAGCATTAAGAACATTTTTACTGAATAAACTAAAGTAAAAAATAACAAGGCTATATACAGAGGGGTACCGATATAATCAGTGTGCAGGGGTACAGGTTAGTCGAGGTAATTTGTACATGTAAGTAGGGGTGAGGTGACTATGTATAGATAATAAACAGAGAGTAGCAGCAGTGTACAATTCAAATGGAGGGGGGGCTGTCAAAGTAAATAGTCCAGTGGCCATTTGATTAATTATTCCGCAGTCTTATGGCTTGGGGGTAGAAGCTGTTAAGGAGACCTTTGGTCCTAGATTTGGCACTCTGGTACCACTTGCCGTGTGGTAGCAGAGAGGAAAGTCTATGACTTGGGTGACTGGAGTCTCTGACAATTTTTGGGGCTTTCCTCTGACACTGCATATTATATAGGTCCTGGAATGCTGGAAGCTTGAGCCCAGTGATGTTCTAGGCTGTACGCACTACCCTCTAATGTCTTACGGTCAAATGCCGAGCAGGTGCCGTATCAGGCGGTGATGCAACCGGTCAGGATGCTCTCGATGGTGCAGCTGTAGAACTTTTTGAGAATCTGGGGACCCATGCCAAATCTTTTCAGTCTCCTGAGGGGGAAAAGGTGGTGTGTCCTCTTCATGGCTGTCTTGGTGATGTGGACACCAAGGCACTTAACTCTCCACCCGCTCCACTACAGCCCCGTCAATGTTAATTGGGGCCTGTTCGGCCCGCCTTTTCCCGTAGTCCACAAAGCAGATTTTTTTGTCTTGCTGACGTTGAGGGAGAGGTGGTTGTCCTGGCACCACACTGCCAGGTCTCCGACCTCCCTATAAGCGGATTTTAGAACGCTCATCCTGTTGCTACCAAGAAATACACCTTTTGTGCTGCTTTTAGATCCATTTTTGTGTCCCTGGAGCAAATGTTCACATTGTAAATCGTGCCTTTGCCATAAAACAGAGTTGTGATAGTTGAAATGGTCAGGAGGAGATATAGGTTTTGTAGCCTAGGTAGACCAGACTGAGAGCTGCGTTCACCATTGAAACAATGATGTGTGCAGCATTCAGTCTGGCTTAACCAGGCTAGGTGAGGTGCAAATTGGGGCCCTGTGTAATCTCATGCTCTGTCTTGTCAGATTGCTTCCTGCTCTGACGACAACACTGTACGGATCTGGCGTCTGGACCGGGGGACGGATGGAGCAAAGTCCTCTGTCGGAGAGGCCAATCTGGTGGGCTGGGCATGTCCTAAACCTGCCACCACCGTGTCCATTCCAAGTGAGTATCGCTACTGCTGCTATTTATCAGCAAAGGGTACATGACATTTTTGACATGCCGATCAATGAGAGAATTGGATAGGACATTAATAAAATGGCCTGATGAAGATGGGGAATATCTGGAATTTCGTATCCAATGCAGTGGTTACCATCCTTAATTGTTTTTACTGGTCTGTGTAGCCAAATGATAACAAAGATGACTACCTCCAATGCTTCTTGAACAAGCGGAACTCTTTGGATTGAAACTGAAACTCTGCTTCTCTCTCTAAGGGCCTTTGAACCACATGGAGTACACCCCAGCCAAGAGTCCCCAGGCAGGGAGTCTGGGGGCCCTGTCCTCCCCCCAGCCTGCCGACGTGCCGCTACCCTCCAGCACCACCACCGCCTCCACCCTTCAGGGTGCTAAAGCCACCCTCCTATGCCAGAAAACACCCTCTTCCATCAGGAACTGGTTTTCCCGAACCCCTGGGTCTCCTTGGGGACAGGTCACCTCTCCTCTCCACACGGTGCTCAGCCCCCAGAGCCCAACCGGTACTCCTCCCTCGGAGAGGAGGGCCAAGCGCCGACTGGAGACTGGTGACTGTGGTGCAGCAGGGGGCTGCGATGGTGCAGGGGAATGCAACTGCATTACGGAGCTCTACCCTGCAGCCAAGAGCAGCCGAGGACTGGCAGGCATGTGCTGCCCCAGCCAGGAGCCACCTCTGGTGGGCACAGAGAGGAGTGAGGCCTGGGAAGGAGCAGACCTCCAGGTGGAGGAAACATCCACACAGGCAGACAAGGAGAACTACTCTCCAGGTGGGGCAGACTGGTTGTCAGTGATGAGCCAGAGGCTGAGGAAGGGTGTGGGAAACACCAGCAGCATTCCCAGAAGCCCCATTGCCTGCAAGAGGCGAGATGGCAGGATGCCCACCTCACCGGTATGCACAAGTTGACCTGAATTTAGTGATGTTACAGTATGATCAGGATTGGCTCCCAATGTAGAACAAACACTGATGGCTCTAACTGCATAATATGGTACCTGTTGTCATTTATCTTTCTCTTCTCTCTCAGGCAATGCGCTCTCCCTACCAAGCAATGCGCTCACCACGATCCATGCAGAAAATATCCTCCTACTTCCTGCAAAAGACTTTGGAGTAATCAGTTTGGATTGAAATTGTGCTCTCAGTGCTGAGTGAGAGCACAATGTATGTATTTTAATTGGGATCACTGTTCAACCGAGAAATATTTTTAAAGATGCATTTATACAGTACCAGTCAAAAGTTCGGACACAGCTGAGCTGCTCATTCAAGGTATTTTTTTTCTATTTTTTTCTACTGTTTTCTACATTGTAGAATAATAGTAAAAACATCAAAACTATGAAATAACACATGGAATCATATCGTAACCAAAAAAGTGTTAAACAAATCTAAATTTATTTGAGATTCTTCAAAGTAGCCACTTTGCCTTGATGACAGCTTTGCACTCTCTTGGCATTCTCTCAACAAGCTTCATCTGGAATGCTTTTTCAGCAGTCTTGAAGGATTTCCCACATGCTGAGCAAATGTTGGCTGCTTTTCCTTCACTCATCCCAAACCATCTCAATTGGGTTGAAGTCGGGTGATTTGTGGAGTCCAAGTCATCTGATGCAGCACTCCATCACTCTCCGTATTGGTCAAATATCCCTTACACAGCCTCGGGGTGTGTTGGGTCATTGTCCTGTTGAAAATCAAATGATTGTCCCACTAAGCCCCAACCAGATGGGATGGTGTATCACTGCCGAATGCTGTGGTAGCCATGCTGGTTGTGTGCCTTTTGAATTCTAAATAAATCACTGACTGTCAGCAGCAAAGCACTATCACACCACCTCCTTCACTGTGGGAACCACACATGCCGAGATCATCCGTTCACCTACTCTGCATCTCACAAAGACATTGCAGTTTGAACCAAAAATCTCAAATTTGGACTCATCAGACTAAAGGACAGATTTCCACTAGTCTAATGTCCATTGCTTGTGTTTCTTTGCCCAAGTAAGTCTCTTCTTATTGGTGTCCTTTTTAGTAGTGTTTTTTTTTTTTTTTTTTCCAGCAGCAGCAATTTGACCATGAATACCTGATGTTACGCGGTCTCCTCTGAACAGTTGATGTGTCTGTTACTTGAACTCTGATGCATTTATTTGGGCTGCAATCTGAGTGCAGTTAATTGTCCATTTCTGAGGCTAGTAACTCTAATGATCTTATCTCTGCAGCAGAGGTAACTCTGGGTCTTCCTTTTCTGTGGTGGCCCTTATGAGAGCTAGTTTCATCATAGCGCTTGATGGTTATTCATATTTCTTCATTTTTCACAGGATTGACTGACCTTGATGTCTTACAGTAATGATGGACTGTTTATTTGTGTTTATTTGAGCTGTTCTTGCCATAATATGGACTTGATCTTTTAGTTTAACACTTGTTTGGTTACTACATGATTCCATATGTGTTATTTCATAGTTTTGATGTCTTCTCTATTTTAACTATTTTCTACATTGTAGAATAATAAAGAAACCCCTTGAATGAGCAGGTGTGTCAACTTTTCACTGGTATTGTATATATGTGGGTTGATTCTTAACCTCTGCTCAATGGGTACAATATTGCGTATCCTTAACAGGTTGTTAGCGCAACATAGACAAACTTTTGAGTTTCCTCATGTTTTTATTTTGTGCATTAACTTTGTATACTTGGTGTGGCTTTTTCTGCCATCAGTTTATTCATTTGTACAAGATATTGTATAAGTTCTGTGAAAATGTGGATTTTGTGTGTGTATATACATTAACTTTGATTATTGCTTGTATAAACTGACTTTAGCCAAAGTTGCTGTGTCTTTCTGAACTTTTCATTGATTAAATACCATCACTTTGGCATACAACTTTGGAGTGGTACAGATCTAGGATCAGCTTTTCCTCCCTTAACCATTACTGGGTGAAATACTTCACCTTACACTGTTCATGTCATGTTTGAATTCCAGTGTTGGCTCCCCATACTGAATAATTAGCTGTGTCACTACCACGTCACGCTACAATTCATGAAGTGACCATGGGACTGGAATTAGTACTGCAGAAAGCATGTCCCTAGACAACAATACTTGTAAAATAAAAAATGTTAAGAGGCAACTTTGTGTTGTTGGTATTATAGAAACATGTCTATGGTACTGTGTACTGCATTTCTCGTTAGGTTTACAGCCCCATGCAATGCTGTTCATCAGTAAAAGGTTTCCAACACTGGTCTCCAACCTGTTTTTACTGTATACTTTCCCCTTCTGTTGTTATAACCTGACACCAAAGGTTATTTGTCACATGCTTCATACACAACAGGTGTAGACTAACTGAAATGCTTACTTACGGGCCCTTCCCAACAATGCAGAGAGAAATAATAGATAATTAATGACATAATTTCATTCATTGAGTAGACTCTTATTCAGAGTAATTTACAGGAGCAATTAGGGTTAAGTGCCTTGCTCAAGGGTACATCAGCAGATTTTGCACATAGTTGGCTCGGGGAAGCACACCAGCAACCTTTCAGTTACTGACCCAATGCTCTTAACCGCTAAGCTACCTGCCGCCAAGCAATAATAAACACACATGCGTTTTGCGCTGTGTTAATCGTATTTTGACAAACAATTAGATAATTATTTATCCTTTGTGCTGAAAGAAGAGTTTGAATGCATGATAGTTTGTATACCTGTCAACCTGCAATGTATTTGTCTCATGAGAACATTTTCTTCTGCTCTCTTCATGTGTTCACGTGCAAAGGTTAGCATGCTACTAGTGCTTGAGGGCTTACATTCAGAGAATCACATGGGGTCAAACCACTCACTTTGCTGTAATAACCTAACGTGGTAGGTGTAGAAAGACCCCTGAGCAGAGTCCCCACTTCCAATTTTCAGGGGAAATGGAAGTTATGTTGAAAATAGGCCCTCTCTGTCCCTGAAAACCATCAACATCCGTTTTCTGCAAACACTGCTAAGGGCGTTGCTGTAAAATGTAGGGGACAGGTTATGGTCCATGCTATCTGGGAATCCTTGGGATGTCCCTACCCCATTGAAGTTGAAATTTAAAATGGTTACGGACTTCCCAAGGATTCTGGATAGCAGTAACCACACATTTGTTGGATGCTACAGTGTGGCCTGGTGGATAAAAATAGCATCATGATGTACTTGCAATTGCAAGTGCCTGGCCTCAAAATAATTACTCACCAGTGTGATCTGAAAAGACAATTGTGACTTTTTTTTATTTGGATCTTAGTACAGTATGTATCTAGCCTATTTATAAACGTTAACAACTTTTCATTGGCTGAAAGTTCATTGCATTATATTTTAAACCGGGCCTCCCTTACGTGAGTCAGGTGCCCCGTTCAAAGTCGCAATTGTAAATGAGAACTTGTTCTCAACTTGCCTACCTGGTTAAACAAAGGTGAAATAAATAAATAAAAAGCCCATGCGATGTAGCCTCCAAACAAAAGTGACATAATTCAGAACGTATTGTAATTTGTACGATTATGTGTTTTAGCGTGCATTGTGATTGATTTGTTAGACACTTCAAACATGTATTTTGAGGAAAATATATATTGAATGTTTCTGGACTGCACAATGCTGCCTTGTTGACAAAATGACCGATCAGCACAGATTACTGTTCGATTTGGAAAGGCGCTCCTCCCACCCCGCTTTCGTCCGATGACGTCATGGGCATTTGCCCGGTGCCCGCGGCTCAGAATCCGCCCATTGTCACATGGTTTTAGAGCCCGGTCTTTGTCGAATTCGATTGGTTAAAAATGCATTGGCGTGCAAGTTCCTACATTTTTGTTGGATACTGGCGTTGCCTGTCAATTACGTACATTCGTGTCACAAAATGCAACCTCGACAACGATGAGAAACTGTTTACGGTTGCACAGAGTCTACAGTGTTGTGGCTTCTGAATGGATGTGTTTTATCTAACGAATCTATTGGAAAAGTTATTGTTGAGTTCCGAGCATAACTGAAAATTCCTTATCGGGGTGTCAGAGCAACTCGATGAACAGATAATTCCGACTAAATGGACACGGGAAAGTGCTGAACATGACTCCATTGGCGCCGCTGTTCTTCCGATACGAACGTTACTGAGTAACTAACGTTAGTTCGAGGTTGCCAGACTTCATTCGTCCAGACTGTTTTTTTTTTAGACAAAGCCAACTACGGCTACAAGACACGGAATACAGTATTTATTTTCTTCTGAAAATAGTATGAATTTCATCATGAGAGTTCGCTTTAAATTGTAAATGTTCATATTATCTAGCTGGCTAACTGCGTTTTAACACGTTAGCCAAGAAGCTAGCTAGCGGTAGCATTTTTTGGTCTGTCATTTACAGTACATGGCATAACGTTACTTGTTTTCTCTGAAATAAACAGTTAGCTATAAAAATGACAACACAAGCAACAGGTATATTGCAGAAATTACAAGTTAACAAATACACCCAGAAATTTAGTTAGGCAATGTTTCTGTTGTCAGACAATCAGTTAGTTAACGTTAGCCTAGCAACTTTGGCTTGTTAACGCGTAACGTTCGTTTTGTAAACAGCTCGCTGGACTCTCAACAAGCGGACCGAATTATGCGGGCTTTACATGGAAACTGATTAACAAGCTACACTAGTGTATCCTACACGGAGAAGAGGTGTTCTTTAAAGCTTGCGGTTCACTCCATTATTTCAAGTTGGAGAATATTTTGATGCGGCTGGGCTGGGAGACACAGCCTACGTGTGGTAACCTCTGAATCTGTCTTTGGTGCACTTGTAAAACATATTTTGACGTTATAGTTTATGCACCACAATGTCGGCTATATCTGCGACTGAGAAAGTGGACGGGTTCACCCGAAAATCAATGAGGAAAGCCCAGAAACAGAAGAAATCTCAAGGGTCGTCCCAGTTCCGAACTCAAACTCTTACCGAGCTTTCACCCTTGCCGCAGCTCAAAGGTAAGACCAACTACTAGAGGATTAACAATTCGCCCTGAAATAGTGTCAATGAAAGGGTGGTGGTGTAGTGTTGATACTTTCCCTTTACACCTGCAAACGTACTCAGACATCGATCTGTATAGGGATACAAATGTGTTGGTGGTGAATGCAACGCCGAAGCTATGGGTAGCTAATAACAGTTGCGATGACCTGCATATTCAGCTTCTGTTCCTGGGCACCCAGCTGTGATCCGTGTTCAGGTGTGCTCACAAGGACTGAAGTGCAATCCTTGTAAATTAGGCTACATTGAGCTGATGAGATTGAACTAATTGCAGATACTATTGTAAATTGTACACTGCCTACGTTTCAGTTGGTGCTGATCTCTGTTCTGAAATCTTCTCTCCGCCGGTGTCAGTTCCTCTATTCTCAGAAATGGCACCGTTGTTATGCATGGTATTTGTTATTTTGACAGAGGGGACTGTGGAGAGACATAGGTACAGATACATGCATACGCACACACATGCTAGCACATGCACTCTACACAGACGTACATTGTAATATTGTTGTATGGTGGTATTATAGTCAAATTCCTCAATCCAAAACTGTCAGACACATTGAAACCTATGGGGACCAGGTTGCTTCATACTCCAGTATTATTGGAGTTGATGAGAGCGGATCAGAAAACCAGAATCCAAAACGCTCTGCACTTTTAAGTGCATACTTTTATCTTCATTCAGGAATTTTGCCAAATCCAGTCTTGGCTACATATCTCAATAACACGTGTGAATTGAGCAACAGTGATGAACTTCCCTTTGTCAACTCCACATATTACAAGGTCAAGAGCTTGGTTGTTATCTGATGGGCTCCCACTGTGGATTGTCTGTCCCCAGGTCATGTGTACAGTTCAACTCTCCAAATGTAGCTTAATGGCATCTGTGTTGTAATGACAATTTGATCTTTAATGTTGATGCAGAGTAATAGAGATTTGGGCACAAGCCTGTCTGGGAGAGAAATGTCAATGTATTCAGGAATAACATGTGTCCATAAATTTGAATCAATGTGCTTCATTTCACCTTAAGATGCCATTTTGAAGACTCAAAATTCACCCTGTCCTCACAACTACTGCATGGTATTGTGAAGACTCCTGAAACTGCATTTTCTAAAGCAAAACCTCACTGATTTCAGCAGTCAAGTTCAGACAAGTAGCCTCCCAACATGTTGAAATGGTAAGGGAAAAGTGCAGACACACTAAACCTTGGGCCTACATGGCATTGACTTGATTACTGCTGCTTGTGGATTGATGAAATGCTTGACTGGTTGTTATTTGTGAGGTTTTGTCTTTGTTTGGTTAGAAAGGTAATATGCAGTTAGTTATACACTACACTGAATGAAGGCATTGATGGATATTACAGAGTAACGTGTCATAAACAGCCCCACACCAGCAGGACAGGTGCAGAGGGAGAGACCCTAGGGGGCTTTAGTCTTCCCCCAGTGGGCTTGTCTCCCACCAGGCCCCCAATGTCCGGTCTGGAGCGTGACGACATGCACTTCGCTTGGAAGCTTCTGCGTTGCAACCTAGCGGTGCCAAAAGCCCTGGTCACTCCTAGAAAGCTTATGTAAATTACAATTGCCAGAACAGCCCAGAAAATGAAAATAATTATGGACGTTTTGGGCTGTAAAATGAGATTATTGTGATCAAGTTTGATCCCCTTGGTTATTTTAGAGTCACGAAGGTCCTTAGTGAACATGTTTTGTTGTTGGTGCCATTCAGCAATATGGCGTGCTTCAAATTCAATCAGGAGTTTTCCATAGGAATACATGGATGACGTCAGTGCTTTCACTATCTATTAGTTTTAATGTCTATGGGGAGCACATGGTAATGGATAAACAAGCTCTTTCTGAATAGAAATTGAACATTTATATGTTGGCATCAGTATTCATTTTATCATGGAAAGTTCTTAGACTAATTATTTTAATTGTTTAGTATCTAGTAGTTATATAGTTGTAGACTAGTATGAAGTTTCATGGCCCTTTCTATTCTGGTAGTTGTAGTCGACCATAACCTCGAGGCTACTTTTGCATTCTTGCATCTGTGAATGGGTGGCATTTTTTATTAATGATGTCACAGACAGGTTCAGCTCCGGATGGTGATAATGCTGGCGTGACTCACTGCTTTGAATGGAGGATTGTGTAGAGGGGTTTGGTGTGTGTGTATATTTATTTATTTTTCTGTATTTTCATAAACTGATAAAACACAGGTACAAAAATCAAGGTGACTTACAAAGATGAGGCCCAAGTGCAAAAGAGGGTAATGTAGTGTCCACAACTAAATAATCATTGTGGAATCTGAAAAGACACATATCCCAAAAGCAAGATGGAGTACTACGTGCACATGCTAACAGAAAGTAACCAGGTTGGTAGCTTGCGTGTCATTGTAACAAAGTATTTATAAACAAAGTATCTAAAATAAATAGAAAGCCTATTGCATAGATACAATTGTATCATTGATTTTGGCCCAATAGGTCTGACACATTACCTCCTTTCAATGAGCTTTCTGTTTTGATAGGGTTATTTTGCTTGCCTAAAAACCTTAAGGCCTACCTATACCTACAATTCTGCATCCCTGCCCAGCCTGGCAAGAGTGGCCCGAAGGGTGTTTAGCATCCCCAGTAGCTCTGTAAGCGCGGAGAGGGTATTCTCCACTGCTGGCCTACTGTCAAGGCACCATCGCATGAGCCTGAAGCCACAGACTCTGTCCAAACTCGTGTTTCTAAAAGTGAATTCAAAGGTCTAATAAGTCCTTTTATGTTTCATTTTTACTTCATTCTAAGTAAGTCACAGCCTATATGTGCAATTTAGACTATAATGATTTAATACAACAAAATGTTGTTTAAATGCTGAGTGCTCAATGTTCCTGCCAGCCTAGTGTCACACTTGCAAATGCTTCACAATGTATTTCTTTGTAGTCTATGGCCTTGAAATAATTGAGATAATAGGCTAATAATATAGCCTAAATAAATCTTCTTTTTTTTTAGACTACCTGTCTGGCTCCTGACCTATTATTTAGTGTTTTATGTGCTGTTTAATATGACATGTAGCCTATTTGAAATGATGAGCGCTTCTTAGTCACCTTTTTGTTTTATAAAAAATATTATCATTCAAGTCATATGGTTTGGTTCCAAAACCAAATGGTATGCTATGTAGTCACAAAAATAGATGGGTGTTGGTTAAATTGATTTTAATGAATGGAGTGAAAGTTGTCGTGAGCAAGGAGCGGTTTCTTCCTGTGAGCAAGGAGCGTTTTTTAGCGGAGCGGTTGGAAAAGACACGAGTTGAATTATCGACTGCTCAAGTCCGCTCACATACTCTGGTACCAAGTAATGTGATGTTTTTTCAGCCTTTCAGACAGAATTACCTGCAGAATGATTGACTGTCCCTGTAAAGCTGTGCAAGAATGCATGCTTATTTGAGTGACTTCAAAGTAATTAGGCACAGTTGTTTGCTGTGAGGAAGGGAGCTAACTGGACGTCTTGCTGGGGAGGTGATTGCCATGAGCGGGAGCAGAGAACTTAGCCTACCTCTCTTGTGTTGCCTAATCTGTCCGTTCCTCTGACCCCCTTTTGTCCCATCTGTGAGCCTGTAATAGCAGAGCTAGACTAATGCATGAGTGAAATGGGTTGTGCAGAGGAGGAGTAGCTCACCTCTTGTGTTGGTGTAGGCTCTGATGTGTCAAATGAGCAGTGGTTTTTGTGGCAAAGTTCAATTGGGGCAATAATGTATTTGCAGTTAGCCATGCGTGGGTGTGTGTTTGACTCCCACATAGAGGTTTACCCCGTGCTCATTTGATTGCTGACTGTGGTTCCATCTGTGGTTGAAGTCCAAGGAATGGTTCCTGTCTGCTCCCCAGAGGACTCACTCTGGCTCTCCCACTTGTTTCCAATCAACTACTTTTTAAATAACTCACCCAGGTCGATTTGCTGTTTCACTCATATTGAAATATTCCCTGGGTATAAAGATAGGTGGCCTGTTTTGATTTATTTTAAATCCATACTCTTGACAGGAAGCAACGTCGTTGTGCAGCTCTGATTGTATAAAATTGTCTTAGCTGTGTCTGCACTGATAGGGAGCGATAGCTTTGGATTCATACAAATGCCTCTGTCGTGAATAAAAAGTGATTTCCTCTGGAATAGTCCTGAACAATTAGCCCACACACGTGGGCCTATTTCCTAGAACACAAACAGCTTGACATTGCTCATATTTCAATGCATGCTAAAAGGCTTGCCTACATATCTGAACCTATTTGCATTATAACATATATCCCACAGTCTACACGTCATGACAATTAGAGGTCGACTGATTATGATTTTTCAACGCCGATACCGATTATTGGAGGACCAAAAAAAGCCGATACCAATTTTATCTGCAATTTTTTAAAATGTATTTGTATTAATGACAATTACAACAATACTGAATGAACACTTATTTTAACTTAATATAATACATAAATAAATTCAATTTAGCCTCAAATAAGTAATGAAACAGGTTCATTTTGGTTTAAATAATGCAAAAACAAAGTGTTGGAGAAGAAAGTAAAAGTGCAATATGTGCCATGTAAAAAAGCTAACATTTATGTTCCTTGCTCAGAACATGAAAACATATGAAAGCTGGTGGTTCCTTTTAACATGAGTCTTCAATATTCCTAGGTAAGAAGTTTTAGGTTGTAGTTATTATAGGACTATTTCTCTCTATACCATTTGTATTTCATTAACCTTTGACAATTGGATGTTCTTATAGGCACTTTAGTATTGCCAGTGTAACAGTATAGCTTCCATCCCTCTTCTCGCTCCTACCTGGGCTCGAACCAGGAACACAACAACCACCATCGAAGCAGCGTTACCCATGCAGAGCAAGGGGAACAACCACTCCAAGTCTCAGAGCGAGTGGCGTTTGAAACGCTATTAGCGTACACCCCGCTAACTAGCTAGCCATTTCACATTGGTTACACGAGCCTAATCTCGGGAGTTGATAGGCTTGAAGTCATAAACAGCACAATGCTTGAAGCATTGCAAAGAGCTGCTGGCAAAACGCACTAAAGTGCTGTTTGAATGAATGCTTACGAGCCTGCTGCTGCCTACCACTGCTCAGTCAGGCTGCTCTATCAAATCATAGACTTAGTTATAACATGATAACACACAGAAATACGAGCCTTAGGTCATTAATATGGTCGAATCCGGAAACTATCATCTCTATGGTCCTTCTGTAGCTCAGTTGGTAGAGCATGGCGCTTGTAACGCCAGGGTAGTGGGTTCGATCCCCGGGACCACCCATACGTAGAATGTATGCACACATGACTGTAAGTCGCTTTGGATAAAAGCGTCTGCTAAATGGCATATATTATTATTATTATTAATCTCAAACGACGTTTATACTTTCAGTGAAATACGGAACCGTTCCGTATTTTATCTAACGGATACACTGACTGCGTGCAATGAACACAAGAGAAGTGACTATTTCACCTGGTTAATATTGCCTGCTAACCTGGGTTTCTTTTAGCTAAATATGCAGGTTTAAAAATATATACTTCTGTGTATTGCTTTTAAGAAAGGCATTGATGTTTATGGTTAGGTACACATTGCAGCAACAATACGCACCGCATCGATTATATGCAACGCAGGACACGCTAGTTAAACTAGTAATATCAACCATGTGTAGTTAACTAGTGATTATGATTGATTGTTTTTTTATAAGAAGTTTAATGCTAGCTAGCAACTTACCTTGGCTTACTGCATTCACGTAACAGGCAGTCTCCTTGTGGAGTGCAACGAGAGGCAGGTGGTTAGAGCGTTGGACTAGTTAACTGTAAGGTTGCAAGATTGAATCCCTGAGCTGACAAGGTAAAAATCTGTCGTTCTGCCCCTGAGCAAGGCAGTTAACCCACCGTTCCTAGGCAGTCATTGAAAATAAGAATGCCTTCATAACTGACTTGCCTAGTTAAATAAAGGTGTAAAAAAAAAACGGCCAATCAGTGTCCAAAAATACCGATTGTAGATTGTTATGAAAACTTGAAATCGCCCTAATTACTACAGACACCCTGGTTCGAATCTAGACTGTGTCACAACCGGCCGTGATTGGGAGTCCCATAGGGTGGCGCACAATTGGCTCATCGTCATCCGGGTTTGGCCGGTGTAGGCCGTCATTGCAAATAAGAATTTGTTCTTAACTGATTAGCCTCGTTAAAGGTAAAATAAAAATTGTGTGTGTGCCATTCAGAGGGTGAATGAGCAAGACAAATATATTTAAGTGCCTTTGAACAGGATATGTTAGTAGGTGCCAGGTGCACCGGTTTGTGTCAAGAACTGCAATGCTGCTGGGTTTTTCTGTGCGTGATCAGAGTGGTCAGCCACCCAAAGGAGATTCAGCCAAGACGCAACTGTGGGAAGCATTGGTGTCAACAAGGGCCAGCATCCCTGTGGAACACTTTCAACACCTTGCATAGTCCATGCCCTGACAAATTGAGTCTGTTCTGAGTGCCGGGGTGCAACTCCATATTAGGAAGGTGTTCCTAATGTTTTGTTCTGTGTGTGCGTGCCGTACCAGTGAAAAGTTTGGACACCTACTCATTCCTGGATTTTTCTTCAAAATAGCCACCTTTGCCTTGATGACAGCTTTGCACACTCTTGGCATTCTATCACCAGCTTCATGAGAATGCTTTTCCAACCGTCTTGAAGGAGTTCCCACATATGCTGAGCACTTGTAGGCTACTTTTCCTTCACTCTGCGTTCCAGCTCACCCCAAACCATCTTAATTGGGCTGAGTCCAGGTGATTGTGGAGGCCAGGTCATCTGATGCAGCTCTCAATCACTCCAAATAGCCCTTACACAGCCTGGAGGTGTGTTTTGGTACCTGGTCCTGTTGGAAAAACAAATGATAGTCCCACTAAGCGCCAACCAGATGGGATGGCGTATCGCTGCAGAATTGTGTTGTCGTCATGCTGGTTAACTGTGCCATGAATTCTAAATAAATCAGTGTTGCCAGCAAAGCACCATCAAACCACCATCAAACCACCAGAGATCATCCATTCACCTACTCTGCGTCTCACAAAGACAGGTCGGTTGGAACCAAAAATCTCAATTTGGACTCATCAGACTAAAGGACAAATTTCCACCGGTCTAATGTCCTTTGCTTGTGTTTCTTGGCCCAAGCAAGTCTCTTCTTATTGGTGTCCTTTTTAGTAGTGGTTTCCTTGCAGCAATTCAACCATGAAGGCCTGATTCACGCAGTCTCCTCTGAACAGTTGATGTTGAGATGTCTGTTACTTGAACTCTGAATCATTTATTTGGGCTGTAATCTGAGGCTGGTAATTCTAATGAATTTATCCTCTGCAGCAGAGGTAGTTCTGTGTCTTCCTTTCCTGTGGTGGTCCTCATGAGAGCCAGTTTCATCATAGCGCTTGATGGTTATTGTGACTGCACTTGAAGAAACTTTCAAAGTTCTCTACTACATAATGATTGGCTAGAGAATGCATAAATCACAGTATAACAATCTTGGGAACTGCTACAGCTGTATAGAAGCTCCTCTTCCTTCCTGCATTGGAGATGCTGGAGTGTTTATAGCCCCATGTTGTGTGAAAGATACCGAAATGATGACTCACTGGGAGGCCTGCATGGTTGCCATGGCAGCCAGAAGCCCTGCCAGGTATTTCGCAAACCATGTTTGACAAATTTGAGATTTTCCCAAAGATAGCTGGCTTCATTTGTAGTCAGACTTCAGAGGTGTTTTAAAGATGGATCTGATCAAAACCCTGCCAGTCTTGAAGCGATTGGTCTTCAGGGGTGTCGAACACGGATCGGTTAGGTCGCTAGCTTAGCTAACTCGTATCCTGCTTTGTCAAATGCACAGATTGATAGGCTTTGTCATGTGACTTGTTTCCACTGTGTGTGCCAACAGACCGGGAATCAATTCATATTTATTTTTAGATCAAAGGGGTACGGCATGCTGCTTTCATGTAGCTCAGTGGATGAGTCTGTCTCTTTTTATTAATGTGAACACTGACTCATTTGCAATAGATGCCTGTCAAGTGGTAAATATGAGTGCTCTCTGTCGACCACAACCTACTAGACATCATCGATCACTCGCATCACTTTTATTGTTATCCCATCACAGCCTGGGTGGCAGGCAACTGTGTGCACATTCATTCGGAATTGTTCGCTGTGTGTGAGTGCACTCAACCTTGGGTCATGGATGTGACACTGGGTGTGTGTAACCACAGGGTTGCGAGATTGCCCTGTTGATGATTATGTAATAGTAGAGCAATACAAATGTAAAGCTTATAGCTTTTTACTAGTACTAAATGTAATAAGTTAATCAGCTGATAGGCCAGACTGAACAATGCGAAACACCATGCATTTGATTTCCCCCAGGTGATTAGTTGAGTATGGGACATGATCTGGTATGCAGTCTAGTGGTGTAATATCATGTCTCACTCTACAGGAGGCCAGACCTCTAAGCACAGCCCCGGCCCCCTCAGTCTGTCCGGCAGATAGACCTCTTTCTCAGAACCCAGTAACACCTACTCAAGTGACACCGTGTCCCAACGTGAGTAAAAGACCCCTGTGCTGCAGTTACTGGGCAACCGGTGGGAGTAACACTTTCAGGACAGAAATTGTTATGCCCAAAATAAACCTAATGAAAATGATTGCCATTCCTTCCAGGTTATCTTTTTTTCCTTCTCTCTTTTAAACATCACTGGACTGTGTAAAAGCTCTGGCCAGTCCCTTATGAAGCCCAGGGTTTTGTTTGTGTTTAGTTTTTTTTATATTAGAAACCAGGCTGCGGGGAACCTGCTGAGAGTCCACTGGTTGGATGTGTGGAACCTTAGTTTGCACTGACTCACTCTCCAGTACAATATAGCGTAGAATAAGTCATGCTTAGCAATTACAGTGAGTGACTGAAGGGATAATATTCTTTAGAACATATTGGACAGATGTTTAGAGTAGATTTTGTGGGATCACACCTGCAGTTGAGCCTTTTTTTACACTTCGCAATCTCAAGACCTATTACATGATCAGTTAAGCTGTCATTTCACCATATTCATATAACCCGAGAGTTCTTCATTTGTTAGAAGCCAACCAATGTCTTGAGATTTCTGCTAATTCTCCTCTCCTGTTCTTGCCTGTATTACTCAAGTTAGATATGTGGTGGTCCTTCTGTGGCTCAGTTGGTAGAGCATGGCGCTTGTAACGCCAGGGTAGTGGGTTCGATTCCCGGGACCACCCATACGTAGAATGTATGCACACATGACTGTAAGTCGCTTTGGATAAAAGCGTCAGCTAAATGGCATATATTATTATTATAGATATAAAAGAGCAGTCGGCACCAGGCCCGCTAGGCCTCCTGTTGTTGTAGCAAAACTGTTTAATCTGCTCATTGACAGCTGTTTTCTGTTTTCGTCACATGCTCAGCCGGCATCATTCGCCTGGCGACTGATTCATTCGCCACCCAAACAGTTTAGCAGCTGCAGCGGCAGCCTGTCAGAGGTTGTGCGGTATCAATTGCCATGCATTAATCTCACATTTAGCCTAGCCTACACAAGGTCCTTTTTTCCATATCAAATTGTATTTGTCACATGTGCCGAATGCAACAGTGAAATGCTTACTTCCAAGCCCTTAACCAAATGCAGTTTTAAGAAAAAAAGTGTTTAAAGTATTTACTCAAATAAACTGAAGTAACAAAATGAGTCAATGTGCAGTTAGGTTAGTTGAGATATTTGATGTAATATGTAGGTAAAGTGACTGCATAGATAATAAACAGAGAGTAGCAGCAGCATAAAAATGGTGGTGGGGGACAATGCAAATAATCTGGCTAGCCATTTGATTAGCTGTTCAGGAGTCTTATGGCTTGGGGGTAGAAGCTGTTAAGAAGCCTTTTGGACCTAGACTTGGCGCTCCGGTACCACTTGCCGTGCGGTAGCAGAGAGAACAGTCTGACTAGGGTAGCTGGAGTCTGGCAATTTTTTGGGGCCGCCTGGTATAGAGGTCCTGGATGGCAGGAAGCTAGGCCCAGTGATGTACTGGGCCATACACACTACCCTCTGCAGTGCCTTGCAGTTGGAGGCAGAGCAGTTGCCATACAGGCAGTGATGCATCCAGTCAGGATGCTCTCTGGTGCAGCTGTATTTAACTTATTTTCAGTCTCCTGAAGGGGAATAGGTGTTGTTGTGCCCTTTTCATAACTTCCTTGGTGTGTTTGGACCATGATAGATAGTTTGTTGGTGATGTGGACACTAAGGAACAACCTGCTCCACTACAGCTCCGTCGATGAGAATGGGGGTGAGCTCGGGCCTATTTTTCCCTGTAGTCCACAATCATCTCCTTTGTCTTGATCACATTGAGGGAGAGGTTGTCTCTGACTTCCCTATAGGCTGTCTCATCGTTGTCGGTGATCAGGCCTACCACTGTTGTGTCGTTGGCAAACTTAATGATGTTGTTGGAGTTGTGCTTGGCCATGCAGTCATGGGTGAACAGGGAGTACAGGAGGGGACTTAGCACGCACCCCTGAGGGGCCCCTGTGTTGACGATCAGCGTGGCAGATCTGTTGTTATGTAGGGGCGGCCCAGTTGTCCAGGATCCAGTTGTAGAGGGTGGTGTTTAGTCCCAGGGTCCTTAGCTTAGTGATGAGCTTTGTGGGCACTATGGTGTTGAATGCTGACCTGTAGTCAATGAATAGCGTTGTCAAGTAGGTGTTCCTTTTGTCAAGGTGGGAAAGGGCAGTGTGGAGTGCAATAGAGATTGCACCATCTGTGGATCTGTTGGGGTGGTATGCAAATTGGAGTGTGTCTAGAGTTTCTGGGATAATGGTGTTGATGTGAGCCATGACTAGCCTTTCAAAGCACTTCATGGCTACAAAAGTGAGTGCTTCAGGTCGGTAGTCATTTAGGCAGGTTACCTTGGTGTTTTTGGGCACAGGTACTATGGTGGTCTGCTTGAAACATGTTGGTATTACAGACTCTGTCAGAGTCCGGTTGAAAATGTCAGTGAAGACCCTTGCCAGTTGGTCAGCGCATGCTCGCAGTACACATCCTTGTTATTAGTCTGGCCCTGCGGTCTTGTGAATGTTGACCCGTTTAAAGGTCTTACTCACATCGGCTACGGAGAGTGTGATCACACGTTCGTCCGGAACAGCATGCATGCGTAGGCCTGTGTCACTGGGCAGCTCGCGTCACTGCTTCCCTTTGTAGTCAGTAATAGTTTGCCAGCCCTGCCATATCCGACGAGCGTTGGAGCCATTGTAGTGCGATTCGATCTTAGTCCCGTATTGGTGCTTTTCCTGTTTGTTGGAGGGCATAGCGGAACAGCTTAAGTTTTCAGGTTAGAGTCCTGCTCCTTGAAAGCGGAAGCTCAACCTTTAGAGGTAGACCCTCCCTCCCTCTGCTTTGAGAGACACAGCTGCATGTGAGCTAAGATAGTTCACTTTTGCAGGGACATATACAGGATGCTACCCTCCACAACAACCTTCACTCCAGATCAAAACTCCAAACCTACAACCTAATTTGGCACAAAATAACCTGGAAAGAATAATTATATCAATGATTCCTTTTTCCAAGCCATACAGAGGGTGTTCTGGCAAACAAAGTCCTGCTGCTTGGAAATGAAAGGTGTCGAAGCCTTTGAGCCCAACGAATGGGCAGGCTATCCCACTCAAATCCAGAGGCCTTTGAAGCTGTTCAGAGACCATATTCTACAAGAAATCATATCCAGAAATAAAAGCTTCTCCCAAGTGGATGTGACACCTACCCTCGTTGCCTGCTGCACTGCTGCTTGGATTCCACTTGGCGATCTGTTCGCTGTCTGCCCAACCTTGGGACAGACTATATTTGTTCCCACACTCAGGACTCCGACTCCGACTGTATTGGTTACACAGACTTTTGGCCTCCTATCCTACTCTAACCACCTCTCGCCAGCTTTGTATTCATGTTTCTTGATGAAATTGCTGTACAATATGATCTTGTTGCCATGTAATGCACATTCAAATGTCATATATCAACACTGCAGAGCTCTCCTTGTCCTCGGCCGTGCCTTGATTGAATTACTTTTGACGATATCTTGAAATGTGCATGTACACCCTGGCCCATATACTATTGCGAGCCCCAATTCTGACTTGTGCGCTGATATCTGCTTCACTATTTTCTGCACGTTAACACTAGAAGCTTACTACCTAAAATGGATTAATTGAAAGTGTGAATTCACAGCTACAATCCAGATGTGTTGGTCATTACTGAGTCGTGGTTAACCTGTCTAGGACTAGCGAAACCTCCTCCGCAACAGCCAGGGAAAGTGCAGGGCGCCAAATTCAAAACAACGAAAATCGAATTAAAATTTCTCAAGCATGCAAGTATTTTACACCATTTTAAAGATAAAATTCTTGTTAATCCAGCCACAGTGTCTGATTTTAAAAAAGGATTTACAGCGAAAGCACCACAAACGATTGTTAGGTAACCACCAAGCCACAGAAAAACAGCCATTTTTCCAGCCAAAGAGAGGAGTCACAAAAAGCAGAAATAGAGAAAATGAATCACTAACCTTTGATCTTCATCAGATGACACTCATAGGTCTTCATGTTACACAATACATGTATGTTTTGTTTGATAAAGTTCATATTTATATCAAAAAATCTAATTTTACATTGACATGTTATGTTCAGTAGTTCTAAAACATGCAGTGATTTTGCAGAGAGCCACATTAATTCACAGAAATAATCATAATAAATAGATAAAACATACAACTATTATACATGGAACTTTATCTAAACTTCTCCTTAATGCAACCGCTGTGTCAGATTTCAAAAAACTTTATGGAGAAAGCAAACCATGCAATAATCTGAGTACGGCCTTTAGACAACAAAGCAGCCAAAAAGATACCTGCCATATTGGGTAGTCAACATTACTCAGAAAAAGCATTTTAAATATTCACTTACCTTTGATCTTCATCAGATTGCACTCTCAGGAATCCCAGTTCCACCATAAATGTTTGATTTGTTCGATAATGTCCATCAGTTATGTCCAAATATCTTCTTTTGTTAGGGTGTTTGGTAAACAAATCCAAAGCGCGTTCAGGTCGCACTGAACGTCGGACGAAAAGTTCAAAAAGTTACGTTACAGCCTGTAGAAACATGCCAACCTAAGTATGGAATCAATCTTTAGGATGTTTTTAACATAAAACTTCATTAATGTTCCAACCGGACAATTACTCTGTCTGTACAAATGAAGGGGAATGTAGCTGCCTGTCACATGAGCGTGCCAGACCGAGGCTGTGGCACTCTGCCAGACCACTCACTCACTCAAAGAGCCCTTATGAGCCCCTCCTTTAGAGTAGAATCCTCAAAACAGGTTCTAAATACTGTGGACATCTAGTGGAAGCCTTGGGAAGTGAAACATAACTAATATCCCACTGTATCTTCAATGGGGGCTTAGGTGAAAATCTACAAACCTCAGATTTCACACATCCTGGTTGGATTTTTTTCTCAGGTTTTTGCCTGCCATATGAGTTCTGTTATACTCACAGACATCATTCAAACCGTTTTAGAAACTTCAGTGTTTTCTATCCAAATGTACTATTCATATGCATATTCTAGCTTTTACGGCTGAGTAGCAGGCAGTTTAATTTGGGCACGTTTTTCATCCAAGCTACCCAATACTGCCCCCCTCCCCCGATCTTCCAAATGTGGGGGAGTGGCAATCTTTACCAAGGATCACCTTCAGTGATCAGTTGTCCCCACCAAGTCTGTCCCGAAACAATTTGATTGGCAGGTTTTAAGCATTAAACTTTCAAATAGCTCTTCGTTGACTGTCTCTGTGTGTTTTCGTCCTCCATCAGCATCGGCATGTACCCTGCCTGCCCTAAGCTCTCTCCTGGCCCCTTACACTAAGTCTGAATTTGTCCTGCTAGGTGACCTAAACTGGGACATGCTTAAACCAACTGACCAAGTCGTAAAGCAATGGGACTCCCTAAATCTTTCTCAGATTATTACCAATCCCACAAAGTATGACTCCAAACGCCCAGAAAAGGCTACTCTCCTTGACGTTATCCTCACAAATAATCCTGATAGGTATCAGTCTGGTGTTTTCTGTAATGACCTTAGTGATCACTGTTTTACAGCCTGTGTTTGTAATGGCTGCTCAGTAAAATGAGCTGGCCTGATTTGTCATAGACACTTGGTACAAAACTTTAATGAGCAAGTTTTCCTTCATGAGCTGGCCTCTGTAAATTGTTATAGAATAGCTTGATCCCCTCTGTCAAAGACGCTTGGAACTTAACATTTTTTTTTTTTTTTTAGTGGCATTGTTAACAAACACGCCCCCATAAAGAGAATTAAACACGCCCCCATGAGAATTAAAACTGGGTTTTGCCCCTGGTTCGCCCGTGATCTTGCAGAGTTACTCCACCTCAAGAATTGCATTTGGCGAAAGGCTCAGCACACGTGTACTCGGGTTGACTGGCTCTCGTTCAGACAAATGAGAAATAAGTGCACTCAGGCTATCCGGAAGGTCCAAGTTAGTTACTTTAAGGAGCAGTTCTCTCTGTGGGTCTAACCCCAAGAAGTTCTGGGAAAACGGTTAAAGATCTGGACAATAAACCCTCCTCCACAGCTGCCCTGGACAATAAACCCTCCTCCACAGCTGCCCATGTCCCTTAAGGTTATGTGGAACCTCTTAGAACTACCCATGCCGGATCTGGAAGAATTGTCATCAACTGACACTAATTAGCGGGACAAAAAATATTACTAGAAAATATTCATGGAATCACAAGTGAGATATAGTGGAACACAGCTTAACCTTTTGTTAATCACCCTGTCATCTCAGATTTAGAAATTATGCTGTACAGCCAAAGCAAGACCAGCATTTGTGTAAGTTTGTCGATGGCCTAGCATAGCATTATATCCAGCTAGCAGCAGGAAGCTTGGTCACAAATCAGAAAAGCAATCAAATTAACCGTTTACCTTTGATCTTCAGATGTTTTCACTGACAAGACTCTCAGTTAGACAGCAAATGTTCATTTTGCTCCATAAAGATTATTTTAATAGCCGAAATACCTCAGTTTGGTTGAGAAATCCGACAACGCCGAAAAATATTAAAAATTAGATCCATAATATCGACAGAAACATGGCGAACGTTTTTTATAATCAATCCTCAAGGTGTTTTTCCAATATCTATTCGATAATATATCAACCGGGTCAGTTGGCTTCTGAGAGAAACAATGGCCGCATTTGTCTATTGCACAAATTCCTCTGAGAGCCACCAGCTGACCACTGACGCAATGTTGTCGCTCACGCTCATTTTTCAAAATAAAAGCCTGAAACTATGTCTTGTGACACTAGACACATTAGGGAAGCCATATGAAAAGGAATCTGGTTGATATCCTTTTCACTGCTCAATAGGGACGCATAGGAACGCAGAGGTTTCTAAATAAGTCACTTCCTGATTGGATTTTTCTCAGGCTTTCGCCTGCAATATCAGTTCTGTTATACTCACAGACAATATTTTTACAGTTTTGGAAACTTTAGTGTTTTCTATCCTAAGCTGTCAATTATATGCATATTCTATTATCTGGTCCTGAAAAATAGCCCTTTTACTTTAGGAATGTTTTTTTTTTCAAAAATGAAAATAGTGCCCCCTAGTTTCAAGAGGCTAAACTTGACCTGGTCAAGATGATGGGTCCTACCCCATCATCACGAAGCCTATCTCTGACCTTTTTAACTTTTCCTCTCTAGGGAGGTTCCCATTGCTTGGAAGGCAGCCATGGTTCATCCTTTATATAAAAGGGGAGATTAAGCTGATCCTTACAATTATAGGCCTATTTCTATTTTTCCCTGTTTATCAGAAGTGATGGAAAAACTTGTCAATAATCAACTGACTGGCTTTCTTGATGTCTATATTATTCTCTCTGGTATGCAATCTGGTCTCTGCTCAGGTTATGGATGTGTCACTGCAAACGTAACCTCTCTGGGATATGTGGGACGCTAGCGCCAAAAGCCAGAGAGAATGCAGTGCGCCAAATTCAAATAAATTACTATAAAAATCAAACTTTCATGAAATCACACATGTAAGATGCCAAATGTTGTGAATCCAGCCAACGTGTCAGATTTCAAAAAGGCTTTTCGGCGAAAGCAAAAGATGCTATTATCTGAGAGGATCACCTCCATAAAGAGTTCTGTCCTACTATCCAGGTCTGTACCCAAACAATTTTAACTTCTACTTTTAAAAATCCACCTCTCTAAAAACAAGTCTCTCACTGTTGCCGCCTGCTATAGACCACCCTCTGCCCCCAGCTGTGCTCTGGACACCATATGTGAACTGATTGCCCCCCATCTATCTTCAGAGCTCATGCTGCTAGGTGACCTAAACTGGAACATGCTTAACACCCCAGCCATCCTACAATCTAAACTTGATGCCCTCAATCTCACACAAATTATCAATGAACCTACCAGGTACCTCCCCAAAGCCTTAAACACGGGCACCCTCAGATATCATCCTAACCAACTTTCCCTCTAAATACACCTCTGCTGTCTTCAACCAAGATCTCAGCGATCACTGCCTCATTGCCTGCATCCGTAATGGGTCAGCGGTCAAACGACCTCCACTCATCACTGTAAAACGCTCCCTGAAACACTTCGGCGAGCAGGCCTTTCTAATCGACCTGGCCGGGGTATCCTGGAAGGATATTGATCTCATCCCGTCAGTAGAGGATGCCTGGATATTTTTTTTAAATGCCTTCCTAACCATCTTAAATAAACATGCTCCATTCAAGAAATTTAGAACCAGGAACAGATATAGCCCTTGGTACTCCCCAGACCTGACTGCCCTTAACCAACACAAAAACATCCTATGGCGTTCTGCATTAGCATCGAACAGCCCCCGTGATATGCAGCTGTTCAGGGAAGCTAGAAACCATTATACACAGGCAGTTAGAAAAGCCAAGGCTAGTTTTTTCAAGCAGAAATTTGCTTCCTGCAACACTAACTCAAAAAAGTTCTGGGACACTGTAAAGTCCATGGAGAATAAGAACACCTCCTCCCAGCTGCCCACTGCACTGAAGATAGGAAACACTGTCACCACTGATAAATCCACCATAATTGAGAATTTCATTAAGCATTTTTCTATGGCTTACCATGCTTTCCACCTGGCTACTCCTACCCCGGTCAACAGCACTGCACCCCCAACAGCAACTCGCCCAAGCCTTCCCCATTTCTCCTTCTCCCAAATCCGTTCAGCTGATGTTCTGAAAGAGCTGCAAAATCTGGCCCCCTACAAATCAGCCGGGCTAGACAATCTGGACCCTTTCTAAAATTATCTGCCGAAATTGTTGCAACCCCAATTACTAGCCTGTTCAACCTATTTCATGTCGTCTGAGATTCCCAAAGATTGGAAAGCAGCTGCGGTCATCCCCCTCTTCAAAGGGGGACACACTCTTGACCCAAACTGCTACAGACCTATATCTATCCTACCATGCCTAAGGTCTTTGAAAGCCAAGTCAACAAACAGATTACCGACCATTTTGAATCTCACCATACCTATGCAATCTGGTTTCAGAGCTGGTCATGGGTGCACCTCAGCCACGCTCAAGATCCTAAACGATATCTTTACCGCCATCGATAAGAAACATTACTGTGCAGCCGTATTCATTGATCTGGCCAAGGCTTTCGACTCTGTCAATCACCACATCCTCATCGGCAGACTCGACAGCCTTGGTTTCTCAAATGATTGCCTCGCCTGGTTCACCAACTAGAGAGAGAGAGAGTTCAGTGTGTCAAATCGGAGGGTCTGCTGTCCAGTCTGGCAGTCTTTATGGGGTTGTCACAGGGTTCAATTCTTGGACCGACTCTCCTCTCTGTATACATCAATGAGGTCGCTCTTGCTGCTGGTGAGATCCACGTCTACGCACCTCTTTAATTTTTTTAAATTTTACCTTTATTTAACCAGGCAAGTCAGTTAAGAACATATTCTTATTTTCAATGACGGCCTGGGAACAGTGGGTTAACTGCCTGTTCAGGGGCAGAACGACAGATTCTACCTTGTCAGCTCGGGGGTTTGAACTCACAACCTTCCGGTTACTAGTCCAACGCTCTAACCACTAGGCTACGCTGCCGCCCCATTCTGTATACTTCCGGCTCTTCTTTGGACACGGTGTTAACAACCCTCCAGGCAAGCTTCAATGCCATACAACTCTCCTTCCGTGGCCTCCAATTGCTCTTAAATACAAGTATAACTAAATGCATGCACCTCAACCGATCGCTACCTGCACTTACCCGCATGTCCAACATCACTACTCTGGACGGCTCTGACTTAGAATACGTGGACAACTACAAATACTTAGGTGTCTGGTTAAACTGTAAAATCTTCTTCCAGACCCATATCAAACATCTCCAATCCAAAGTTAAATCTAGAATTGTCTTCCTATTTCGCAACAAAGCATCCTTCACTCATGCTGCCAAACATACCCTTGTAAAACTGACCATCATACCGATCCTCGACTTCAGCGATGTCATTTACCTCCAATACCCTACTCAACAAATTGGATGCAGTCTATAACAGTGCAATCCGTTTTGTCACCAAAGCCCCATATACTACCCACCATTGCGACCTGTACGCTCTCGTTGGCTGGCCCCCTGCTAGGTAAAGTCCCCCCTTATCTCAGCTCGCTGGTCACCATAGCATCTCCCACCTGTAGCACAAGCTCCAGCAGGTATATCTCTCTAGTCACCCCCAAAACCAATTATTTCTTTGGCCGCCTCTCCGTCCAGTTCTTTGCTGCCAATGACTGGAACGAACTACAAAAATCTCTGAAACTGTAAACACTTATCTCCCTCACTAGCTTTAAGCACAAACTGTCAGAGCAGCTCACAGATTACTGCACCTGTACATTGTATATAGACTTGTTTATACTGTATTATTGACTGTATGTTTGTTTTACTTCATGTGTAACTCTGTGTCGTTGTATGTGTTGAACTGCTTTGCTTTATCTTGGCCAGGTCGCAATTGTAAATGAGAACTTGTTCTCAACTTGCCTACCTGGTTAAATAAAGGTGAAATAAAAAATATAAAAAAAATAGAGAGAACATATTTCAACCCTGCAGGCGTGACACAAAACGCAGAAATAAAAATATAAATCATGCCTTACCTTTTGACAAGCTTCTTCTGTTGGCACTCTATGTCCCATAAACATCACAAATGGTCCTTTTGTTCGATTAATTCCGTCGATATACATCCAAAATTTATTTGGCGCATTTGATCCAGAAAAACACCGGTTCCAACTTGCGCAACGTGACTACATAATATCTCGAAAGTTACCTGTAAACTTTGCCAAAACATTTCAAACTACTTTTGTAATACAACTTTGGGTATTTTTTAAAGTAAATAATCGATAAAATTGAAGACTGGATGATCTGTGTTCAATACAGGAAGAAAACAAACTGACGCTACCTTTCTGGTCACGTGCCTCTAACAAACAGTACACTTGAAGTGACCCTCGTTTTGAACAGGGCTACTTCTTCATTACACAAAGGAAAAACCTCAAGCAATTTCTAAAGACTGGTGACATCCAGTGGAAGCGGTAGGAACTGCAAGAAGGTCCCTTAGAAATCTGGATTCCCAATGAAAACCCATTTGAAAAGAGAGTCTGAATGGTTTTTCCTCTGGGTTTCGCCTGCTACATAAGTTCTGTTGTTCTCACAGACATGATTTAAACAGTTTTAGAAACTTCAGAAGTGTTTTCTATCCAAATCTACTAATAATATGCATATCTTATCTTCTGTGGATGAGTAGCAGGCAGTTGATTTTGGGCATGCATTTCATCCGGACGTGAAAATACTGCCCCCTGTCACCAAGAAGTTAAAGGTCCTCAATGATGTTACCATTGCCCTTGATTCTAAGCAATGTGGGGCTGCTATTTTTATTGACTTGGCCAAAGCTTTTGATACGGTAGACCATTCCATTCTTATGGGCCGGCTAAGGAGTATTTGTGTCTCTGAGGGGTCTTTGGCCTGGTTTGATAACTACCTCTCAAAGAGTGCAGTGTTTAAAGTCAGAACATCTGCTGTCTTAGCCACTGCCTGTCACCAAGGGAGTACCCCAAGGCTTGATCCTAGGCCCCACGCTCTTTCAATTTACATAAACAACATAGCTCAGGTAGTAGGAAGCTCTCTTATCCATTTATATGCTGATGATAGTCTTATACTCAGCCTGCCCCTCCCCGGATTTAAACGCTCTACATCAAAGCTTTCTTAGTTTCCAAAAAGCTTTCTCTGCCCTTAGCCCTGTTCTGAACACCTCAAAACAAAAGTAATGTGGTTTGGTAATAAAATGCCCCTCTCCCCACATGTGATTACAACCTCTGTGTGTTTAGAGCTTGAGGTAGTCACCTCATACAAGTACTTGGGAGTATGGCTGGACGGTACACTCTCCTTCTCCCAGTACATATCAAAGCTGCAGGCTAAAGTTAAATCTAGACTTGGTTTCTTCTATCGTAATCGCTCCACTTTCACCCCAGCCGCCAAACTAACCCTGATTCAGATGACCATCCTACCCATGCTAGATTACGGAGACGTAATTTATAGATCAGCAGCTCTTGAGTGGCTAGATGTTCTTTACCATTCGGCCATCAGATTTGCCACCAATGCTCATTATTGGACACATCACTGCACTCTAAATTCCTCCGTAAACGGGTCATCTCTGTATACCCGTTGCACGACCCACTGGTTGATGCTTATTTTTAAACCCTCTTAGGCCTCATTCCCCTCTATCTGAGATATCTACTGCAGCCCTCATCCTTCACATACAACACCTGTTCTGCCAGTCACATTCTGTTTGTATTTATTATGGATCCCTATTAACTGCTGCCAAAGCAACAGTTACTCTTCCTGGGGTCCAGCAAAATTAAGGCAGTTTATACAATTTCAAAAACCTTACAATACATTCACAGATTTCACAACACACTGTGTGCCCTCAGGCCCCTACTCCACCACTACCATGTATCTACTGTACTAAGTGTGTGTATGCATGTGTCTGTGTCAATGTTTGTGTTGCTTCGCAGTCCCCACTGTCCATATGGTGTTTATCTGTTTTTTAAAACTAATTTTACAGCTAATTTTACAGTTACTTGATGTGGAATTTGCTAAAAACCTGTGTGCTTCCCAGCCAGCATAGATGTTATCTGCATATGAGAGTTTTAGGAGCTCTCAACATGTCAATACCTCTCACAAATAAAAATAGTGATGAAGCCAATCTATCCTCCACTTTCAGCCACTTTTAATATTAGTTCTCTGTGTACATCCAAGGGCCAGCCTTGCTACCCTGTTCTGAGCCAATTGCAATTTTACTAAGTACTTTTTTCTGGCACCTGACCACACGGCTAAACAGTAGTCAAGGTGAGACAAAACTAGGGCCTGTAGGACCTGCCTTGTTGATAGTGTTGTCAAGAAGGCAGAGCATAGCTTTATTATAGACAGTCTTCTCCCCATCCTTGCTACTACTGTATCAATATGTTTTGACCATGACAGTTTACAATCTAGGATTACTCTAAGCAGTTTAGTCATCTCAACTTGCTCAATTTCCACATTATTTATTACAAATTTATTACACGTTTTTTTTTAATGCTTTTCGTTTTCAAAATATTTAGGGCTAACTTATTCCTTGCCACCACTCTGAAACTAACTGCAGCTCTTTTGAGTGTTAAAAGATCCCCAAAGCACACACATACCTGGGTCGCTCATCTTTTCAGTTCGCTGCAGCGAGCGACTGGAACGAGCTGCAATAAACACTCAAACTGGACAGTTTTATCTCAATCTATTCATTCAAAGACTCAATCATGGACACTCTTACTAACAGTTGAGGCTGCTTCACGTGATGTATTGTTGTCTCTACCTTGCCCTTTGTGCTGCCATGCTATGTTTTTGTCTTAGGTCTTTATTTGGTGTTGTCTCTCTTGTTGTGATGTGTGTTTTGTCCTATATTTTTATATTATTTATATTTTTAATCCCAGCCCCCAACCCTGCAGGAGGCATTTTGCCTTTTGGTAGGCCGTCATTGTAAATAAGAATTTGTTCTTAACTGAATAGCTCTCTGCGGATGTGGCCTGTAATCTGGTTGTCATAAGGTGTATGCACCAATTTGTAAGTCGCTCTGGATAAGAGCGTCTGCTAAATGACTTAAATGTAAATGTAAATGTAATCCGTGGCTTCTGGTCGGGGTATGTGAGTACGGTAACTGTGGTAACAACGTCATCGATGCACTTATTTATGAAGCCAGTGACTGTGGTGTACTCCTCAATGCCATCGGAATAATTCCAGAACATATTCCAGTCTGTGCTAGATAAACAGTCCTGTCGCTTAGCATCTGCTTCATCTGACCACTTTTTTTTTATTGACCGAGTCACTGGTGCTTCCTGCTTTAGTTTTTGCTTGTAAGCAGGAATCAGGGGATAGGATTTTGGTCAAATTTACCAATTGGAGAGCTTTGTATGTGTGTGTGGAGTAAATGTGGTCTAGAGTTGTTGTTTTTTTTCCCCTCCGGTTGCTCATTTAACCTCTTACCTCCACCCGACACGCAGGCGTCCCATCTAGACATCTGGAAATGCAAATGCGCTACGCTAAATGCTAATAGCGCTCGTTAAAACTCAAACGTTCATTAAAATACACATGCAGGGTATTGAATGAAAGCTACACTCGTTGTGAATCCAGGCAACAAGTCAGATTTTTAAAATGCTTTTCGGCGAAAGCATGAGAAGCTATTATCTGATAGCATGCAACACCCCTAAAGACCTGCAGGGGACGTAAAAAATTTTTTTAGCATAGTCGGCGCTACACAAAATGCAGAAATAAAATATAAAACATTCATTACCTTTGACCATCTTCTTTGTTGGCACTCCTAGATGTCCCATAAACATCACTATTGGGTCTTTTTTTTATTTATTAAATCGGTCCATATATAGCCTAGATATCGATCTATGAAGACTGTGTGATCAAGGAAAAAAACAGCGTTTTATAACGCAACGTCATTTTTTTTTATTAAAAAAGTTTGAAATACTTTTGTAATGCAACTTTAGGTATTAGTAAACGATAATAATTGATCAAATTGATCACGAGGCGATGTATATTCCAAAGCTGTACGTCTTGAAATAATGTCCGGATAAATCTCAACCAAAATATCCGGTCGGAGACCGGAAGAAATGGGCTGTCTCTTGTCCGTTTGACCAAGAAACAAATCCTAGGCAAATGACAAGACTGTTGACATCGTGTGGAAGCTGTAGGTATTGCAACCTCGGCTCCAGGTAATGTGGTTTCTATTCAACAATACATTCAAGTGGCGCATTGATATATTTTCCAGTTTTCAGTGATCAGATTTCCCTGCGCTTTTCGATGAAACGCACGTTCTGTTATAGTCACAGCCGTGATTTAACCAGTTTTATAAACGTCTGAGTGTTTTCTATCCACACATACTAATCATATGCATATACTATATTCCTGGCATGAGTAGCAGGGCGCTGAAATGTTGCGCGATTTTTAACAGAATGTTCGAAAACGTAGGGGGTAGGATGAACAGGTTAACTAACATGCTGGTAGAAGGAGGTATAATGTATTTAAGTTTCCCTGCATTAAAGTCCCCAGCAACTAGGAGCGCCACCTCTGGATGAGCATTTTCTTGTTTGCTTATGGCCTTATACAGCTCGTTGAGTGCTGTCTTAGTGCCAGCATCGGTTTGTGGTGGTAAATAGACAGCTACGAAAAATATAGATAAACTCTCTTGGTAAATAATGTGGTCTACATCTTATGAGATACTCTACCTCAGGCGAGCAAAACCTTGAGACTTCCTTCAATTTTGTGCACCAGCTGTTATTTACAAGTGGACACAGACCACCACCCCTTGTCTTACCGGAGGCAGCTGTTCTATCTTTCCGATGGACCGAAAACCCAGCCATCTGTATGATATCCATGTCGTTGTTCAGCCACAACTTGGTGAAACATAAGGGAATACAGTTTTTAATGTCCCGTTTGTAGAATAGTCTTGATCGGATCTTTTCCGTTTTGTTGTCCAATGATTGCACGTTGGCTAATAGGACTGACGGTAGAGGGTGATTATTCACTCACCGTCGGATCCTTACAAGGCACACCGACTTACATCCCTGATATCTCAGTCTCTTCTTCATGTGAATGATGGGGATTTGGGCATTGTTGGGTGTCTGAAGTAAATCCTTCGCATCCGACTCGTTAAAGAAAACATCTTCATCCAGTACGAGGTGAGTAATCGCTGACCTGATGTCAGCCATAATAGACGGTAGAAGAAACATTATGTACAAAATAAGTTACAAATAATGTGAAAAAACACACAATAGCACAATTGGTTAGTTGCCCGTAAAACGGTAGCCATCTCCTCCGGCGCCATCAACGTTCTAGGACGTTTTTGGATCTTTACCCATTTTGACATTAAATCCACAGATAAAAGAGGAACTAATAGTTTCTAGTAGTATTCTCCTTCAGTAGTAGTCTTCTGTGGACTTTATATAGTGCATTTGGAAAGTATTGAGACCCCTTGACTTTATTCACATTTTAATGAGTTACAGCCTTATTCTGAAATTGTTAAATAAATGTTTTTCTTCATCAATCTACACACAATTCCCCATAATGACAAAGCCAAAACAGGTTTTATGAAATGTTAGCATATTTCAAGAACCCCCCCCATCCCCCCCCTGTAAATATCACATTTACATAAGTATTCAGACTCTGTTGAAGTACCTTTGGCAAGGATTACAGCCTAGAGTATTCATGGGTATGACGCAACAAGCTTGGCACACCTGTATTAGGGGAGTTTCTCCCCTTCTTCTCTGCAGATCCTCTCAAGCTCTGTCAGGACGGGTGGGGAGCGTCACTGCACAGCTATTTTCAGGTCTCCAAGTGTTCGATCGGGTTCATGTCCGTGCTCTGTCTGGGCCACTCAAGGACATTCAGAGACTTGTCCCGAAGCCACTCCTGCGTGTCTTGACTGTGTGCTTAGAGTTGCTGTCCTGTTGGAAGGTGAACCTTCACTCCATTCTGAGGTCCTGAGCGTTCTGGAGCAAGTTTTCATCAAGGATCTCTTTGTACTTTGCATCTTTCCCTCGATCCTGACTAGTCTCCCAGTCCATGTCACTGAAAAACATCCCCACAGCATGATGTAGACACCACCATGTTTCACCGTAGGGATGGTGCCAGGCCTCATCCAGAGGTTAAGCTTGGCTTTCAGGCCAAATAGTTCAATCTTGTTTTCATCAGACCAGAGAATCTTGTTTCTCATGGTCTGAGTGTCTTTAGGTGCCTTTTGGCAAACTCCAAGCGGGCTGTCGTGTCTTTTACGGAGTGGCTTCTGTCTGGCCACTCTCCATAAAGGCCTGATGGGAGAACCTTCCGGAAGGACCATCATCTCCACAGATGAACTCTGTCAGAGTGACCATTGGGTGCTCTGTAACCTCCCTGACCAAGGCCCTTCTCCCCCTATTGCTCAGTTTGGCCGGGCGGCCAGCTCTAGGAAGAGCCTTGGAGATTCCAAACTTCTTCCATTTAAGAGTGATGGAGGCCACTGACTCTTGGGGACCTTCAATGCTGCAGAATTATTTTGGTACCCTTCCCTAGATCTCGTCCTTTGACCTCATGGCTTGGTTTCTGCTCAGACATGAACACTCAACTATGGGACCTTTTTATAGACAGGTGTGAGCCTTTCCTTATCCTATTCAATCAATTTAATTTACCATAAATGGACTCAAAGTTGTTGAAACATCTCAAGGACGATCAATAGAAATCGGCTGCATCTGCACTCAATTTCAAGTCTTATAGCAAAGGGTCTGAATACTTATGTAATTAAGCTATTTCAGTTTTTTTTATTTGTAAATTTGCCTAAATGTCTAAACCATCTTACACTTTGTCATTATAGGGTATTGTGTGTAGATTGTGGATTTTATTTATTTAATCCTTTTAAGAATAATGCTGAAACATAAAAATGTGGAAAAAGTCAAGGGGTCTGAATACTTTATGAATGCACTAAGTCGATATTCAGGTTTTTCTCCCATGGCTGCAGATGTGTTTTGCCTGTCAATCAGAGTGGAATACTACTTATCACGATATTAAGTGAACTTTGTGTAGCCTCTCCAATTTGACCCAAAGTCATGTTGTGTTAATATATAGCCATAATAATCTGACAATCTGCCTCTCTCTCAACTTGTGCTTTTTCATCTCCTCACTGTTTCTCTCTCCTTATCATGATGGGAAATGTCTCAACATTGGCAAAATAATCATATCATTGAAATTGGGTGCATGTGAACTTCAATACAGTTTGTCTGCTAACAAATCATGTTTAGTAGATCCAGTACAGAAGGCAGCACTCGTTTGTACTCTGTGTGTGCCCATGTTTTCTCGTGTGTGTGTGTGTGTGGTGTGCGCTTGGGTGTGTGTTGTTGTGGGAGGGAGTGGGCACTTCCAAGGTCACAGAAGGAGTGCAGTATTAAATAACATGCCTGTGGTTTTTCCGTCTGCTTGCTTTTCTACCCCAAGGGAGCTATAAGCTCATTGATACTTTCACTGTGGAGGAAAACTAACCCAACTGGGGATGGCATACTAGGGTGTAAATGGGGGCAGCTGCATGGGTAATCTATCACCTACTGCACATGTGTCAAACTCATTCAACAGACTGCTGAGTGTCTGCAAGCCTTCACTCCTCGTTTGTACTTAATTGATGAATAAAGTTCACTGACTAGTAAGAAACTCACCTGGTTGTTTAGGTCTTAATTTTACACATTGAAAGAAGCAAAATACAAGCAGACACTCTGCCCTCTATGGATTGGGTTTGACACCCCTGCCTTACTGCTTTTACCAAGGATGGCAAAGGTCATTTTCCCCGCATGCCCACTTTGTGCTTGTTTTTGTCTCTCTCCGGATGGCTGCTTTTCTAGGAAGTGTCGCTAGGCACGGTCAGGACACCCAGTGCATTTAAGCACTGAACGTACGTAGTTTGGTGTATTTAATACAAATATGTGATGTTTGTGGTCCATCTGTGGATGATGAGGTGTGACTGTACGTACAAGAGTTTTGTTTCTATCACCATGGTGGTCATTTCTTCAGTAGGCTCAAATGGCCCCTAGAATTCTAGCTGGATCAGCAGGTAGGCCTATTTGATTATGCTAGGCTATATTGACCTACTATTAAAGGTGTAGGCCTAGTCCTTTTTATGCTTTCTCAGGGTTCTCCATGAACTTTTCCCATATTTTCAGTTGGTGTCACCAGCACATGATTTGGTCGCACCAATTTTTAAATAAATATATTTTTAAATAATTGGTAATGACCTGGCCTGTGTCCGATAATGTACCTGCATTCCATACAGGACCAGGCTAATAATGTCTAGCCATCTTTTACATTAGCATGCCCGTGTGTTCTTATATGGATTTGGATATATTTACTGTAACAGCAAAGGAAAGAGACTGTTCAAATAAAGTGCAACATGTATTTATAGCAGATTTCAAAGTCCCATGTGTTCTTTTCTGTGAAATCCTCTAATGGGCACAATAAAAAAAATTAAGATGATGATAATAAATACCATACTTGATACCACAAAAAAAAGCAGGGAGTAGGAATGTGATTTCCCTCACTTTTCAGGTTTTTGCTCTCAATATGTTATTTAATACAAAAGCAACTATGTTAAAACCACATCAGGGGTCAATTTTTTAGGTCTGGGAAAATGTTTTTTTTTTTCTGTGTAGCTACCCTTTTATTCAGGTGTGCACCAGCCAGACAGTTTTTTTTTGTTTGACTTGTGGTGTTTCTGTAGCACACTTGTGATATATATATATATATTTTTATAAATAAATACAAAGCCCACTGGGTTGATGCAAATAATCATGATTTTGCCAGGTAAGCAGGCTACTTTATAGTTCCCCTTTTAATTGCCTTTCCATCTACCAGAAAACGGTTAGACTCGCATCGCTAATGGCTACACACACACACACACACACACACACACACACACACACACACACAGTGGGGCAAAAAAGTATTTAGTCAGCCACCAATTGTGAAAGTTCTCCCACTTATAAAGATGAGAGAGGCCTGTAATTTACATCATATGTACACTTCAACTATGACAGACAAAATGAGAAAAAAAATCCAGAAAATAACATTGTAGGATTTATTTGCAAATTATGGTGGAAAATAAGTATTTGGTCTATAACAAAAGTTAATCTCAATACTTTGTTATATACCCTTTGTTGGCAATGACAGAGGTCAAACGTTTTCTGTAAGTCTTCACAAGGTTTTCACACACTTGCTGCTATTTTGGCCCATTCCTCCATGCAGATCTCCTCTAGAGCAGTGATGTTTAGGGGCTGTTGCTGGACAACAAGGACTTTCAACTCCCTCCAAAGATTTTCTACGGTGTTGAGATCTGGAGACTGACTAGGCCAATCCAGGACCTTGAAATGCTTCTTATGAAGCCACTCCTTCATTGCCCGGGTGGTGTGTTTGGCATCATTGTCATGTTGAAAGACCCAGCCTCATTTCATCTTCAATGCCCTTGCTGATGGAAGGAGGTTTTCACTCAAAATCTCACGATACATGGCCCCATTCATTCTTTGCTTTACACGGATCAGTCGTCCTGGTCCCTTTGCAGAAAAACAGCCCCAAAGCATGATGTTTCCACCCCCATGCTTCACAGTAGGTATGGTGTTCTTTGGATGTAATTCAGCATTCTTTGTCCTCCAAACACGACGAGTTGAGTTTTTACCAAAAAGTTATATTTTTGTTTCATCTGACCATATGACATTCTCCCAATCTTCTGGATCATCCAAATGCTCTCTAGCAAACTTCAGACGGGCCTGGACAGGTACTGGCTTAAGCAGGGGGACACGTTTGGCACTGCAGGATTTGAGTCCCTGGCGGCATAGTGTGTTACTGATGGTAGGCTTTGTTACTTTGGTCCCAGCTCTCTGCAGGTTATTCACTAGGTCCCCCCGTGTGGTTCTGGGATTTTTGCTCACGTTCTTGTGATCATTTTGACCCCACGGGGTGAGATCTTGCGTGGAGCCCCAGATCGAGGGAGATTATCAGTGGTCTTGTATGTCTACAATTTTGTTTCTGGTGTCCTTTGACAGCTCTTTGGTCTTGGCCATAGTGGAGTTTGGAGTGTGACTGTTTGTTTGAGGTTGTGGACAGGTGTCTTTTATACTGATAACAAGTTCAAACAGGTGCCATTAATACAGGTAACGAGTGGAGGACAGAGGAGCCTGTTAAAGATGAAGTTGCAGGTCTGTGAGAGCCAGAAGTCTTGCTTGTTTGTAGGTGACCAAATACTTTTTTCCCACCATAATTTGCAAATTCATAAAAAATCCTACTATGTGATTTTCTGGATTTTTTCCCCCTAAGTTTGTCTGTCATAGTTGAAGTGTACCTATGATGAAAATTACAGGCCTCTCATTTTTTTAAGTGGGAGAACTTGCACAATTGGTGGCTGACTAAATACTTTTTTGCCCCACTGTAGGTATGTAGATAGATCCTACTGCTGCGATTGGATAGAGCGAGGCTGTAACTCTTGTCATAACTCTCCTGTGACGATCTGAAGGATCAGGTTACAGTGGGTCCGCTCTACAGCGTGCTCTCTGAGGGGCAGAGCGGGAAGTCAACTGTTTTTTTTTATGGTGGTCATAAAATACGCTGCCTCTGTGCTCTGTAGTGTTCGAGATTGGAATGTAAACTATGGAACACAGAGACCCTTGGCCATCAAAAGCTTTAATAATTAAACAATATTTATATTTTTGAGAATGTGGCAATGGTTTATGGACACTTAAGGGACAGTCGTGTCGAGTGTGTTTCATTTGGTAACTGTCTCTTAAAGTGTACATTTCTCAGCTGTCAGGTTTACATCTAGATGTTGGATAAAATGTATGAGTAAATATGAAACTATTTGTGAGAAGATGTGATGTTGGCCTCTAAATGACGTATTTGTTAAGATGTAAAGTTTTAACTAGTCAGTGACCACACCCCTGTGAGGCCAGACATTACATCAGGCATCATGGAATCGCCACTTCCTACAAAATTTACATTAAGTCAGAGAACGCCAGGACAGAGTCCCCATGTTGGAATGGCTACAATTCTATAGACCATTAGACCAGAAAATATGGAGCTGATGCTACATGTGAAATGGTTAACTTCTTGAGAGTAGGGGCCAGTATTTTCATTTTTAGCTTTAAAAAAACAAACATTTGAAATTGACTATTTCTCAGGCCCAGAAACTAGAATATGCATATAATTCAGATTAGGATAGAAACCACTCTAAAGTTTCCAAAACTGTCAAAATATTGTCTGTGAGTATAACAGAACTGATATTGCAGGCGAAAACCTGAGGAAAATCCAACTCTGTTCCTTTTCACATCTCCTCACATCTCATCACTCATATCACTTGGTGTCTTTTACTGCTACTATAAGAGCTAGCTCAATAGCGATGACATTTTCTTACCAAGACATAAATGTGCATAATATCTAACGAGAGTGAGGGTAGGAAAAAAGATGATGAATGACTCAAATCTTCCTATAGTTTGTGAAGTGACAACACACACATGCTGAACTACAGCTTTCTTCGTCCACAAACATGTGACTCCCCATCCCGGATCCGGGAGCGTAATCATCGCCTGACACTAATTAGCATAACGCAACGGACATAAATATCCCAGAAAATATTCCTATTCATGAAAATCACAAATGAAATATATTGAGACACAGCTTAGCCTTTTGTTAATCACCCTGTCATCTCAGATTTTCAAAATATGCTTTACAGCCAAAGCTAGGCAAGCATTTGTGTAAGTTTATCGATAGCCTAGCATAGTATAATGCCTTGCTAGCAGCAGGCAACCTTGCCACAAATCAGAAAAGCAATCAAATTTAATAGTTTACCTTTGAACTTCGGGTGTTTTCACCCACGTACCTTTGAACTTCGGGTGTTTTCACCCACGAGACTCCCAGGTAGATAGTCTTTTGGGAAAAAATGAACTTTGGCTATTTGTGTAGGCGAAAGAAAGAAATAGCTCAATTTGTTCTTCACGTTTGGCTGAGAAATCGACCGGAAATTGCAGTCACGAAAACGGCGAAAAATATTCCAAATTAGCTCCATAATATTGACAGAAACATGGCAAACGTTGTTTAGAATCAATCCTCAAGGTGTTTTTCTAATATCTATTCGATAATATATCCGTCGGGACAATTTGTTTTTCAGTAGGACCGATTGGAGTAATGGCTACCTCTGTATTTTACGCGAGAATCTCTCTCGGAGCCACCATGTGACCACTTACGCAATGTGGCCGCCTACGGCTATTCTTCAGCAGAAATGCGTAAAACTACGTTACAATGCTGTAGACACCTGATGGCACGTTCACAGCTGAATAGGGACTCATTGGAACGCAGCGCTTTCAAAACCTGGGGCACTTCCGGATTGGATTTTTCTCACGCTTTTGCCTGCAACATCAGTTCTGTTATACTCACAGACTATCTTTACAGTTTTGGAAACGTTAGTGTTTTCTATCCAAAGCTGTCTATTATATGCATATTCTAGCATCTTGTCCTGTCAAAATATCCCGTTTTTAAAACGGGAACGTTTCCAAAAATGAAAATACAGGCCCTAGAGTCGCAACAGGTTAAGATTGTTAGATGGCTAAACCTATTGCTAACCTTTTTTATTTAGGCATTCCCTATTACAAAAATTAATCTGACTATCAGCTGTCAATTCACAGATACGATTGCAGCTGATCAGATCAGCACAACAGTAAATGGCTAACGTTACACCGCAAGTCCGATGGCTTGTTGCTGAGAAATGATTCATGTTCAAAATGATAACCAGCTAACGTTAGGAGCTACTACCCAACGACGCTAGCTATCTAATATCAATTAAATGCAAATATCGTCCCGATATATCAGCCTGGACGATTATCGGTCATTCTCTATATGACTTATTCCACATTTTGTTACAGCCTGAAATCAAAATGGATTAAATCGATTCTCTCTGTTACACACAATACCCCATAATGACAAATTGTTACATTTTTTACATACAGAAATGCATAATTTACATAAGTATTCACACCTATGTGTCAATACTTTGTACACTGAACAAAAATATAAACGCAACATGTAAAGTGTTGGTCCCATGTTTCATGAGCTGAAATAAAAGATCCTAGAAGTTTTCCATACGCACAAAAACATATTTCTCTAAAATGTTGTGCACAGATTTGTTTACATCCCTGTTAGTGAGCATTTCTCTTCTGTGACATATCAAGAAGCTGATTAAACAGTATGATCATTGCACGGGTGCACCTTGTGCTGGGGACAATAGTCCACTCTGAAATGTTTTGTCACACAACACACTGCCACAGATCTCAAGTTTTGAGGGAGCATGCAATTGGCATGCCGACCACAGGAATGTCAACCAGAGCTGTTGCCAAATAATTTATTGTTAATTTCTCTACCATAAGCTGCCTCCAATGTCGTTTTAGAGAATTTGTTATTATTTCCAACTGGTTTCACAAATGCAGACCACGCGTATTGTCTCGTGTGGGCGAGTGGTTTGCTGATGTCAACGTTGTGAATAGAGTGTCTCATGGTGGGGTTATGGTATGGGCAGGCATAAACTGCCATTGTCGTATCACTTATCCGCTGCCATCATCTCATGTTTAAGCATGATGGCCCCATGTCACAAAGAGGCGGCAGCGTAGCCTAGTGGTTAGAGCGTGGACTAGTAACCGGAAGGTTGCGAGTTCAAACCCCCGAGCTGACAAGGTACAAATCTGTCGTTCTGCCCCTGAACAGGCAGTTAACCCACTGTTCCCAGGCCGTCATTGAAAATAAGAATGTGTTCTTAACTGACTTGCCTGGTTAAATAAAGGTAAAATTAAAAGATCTGTACACAATTCCTGGAAGCTGAAAATGTCCCAGCTCTTCCATGGCCTACATACTCACCAGACATGTCACCCAATGAGCATGTTTGGAATGCTCTGGATTGACGTGTTTGACAGCATATTCTAGTTCCGGCCAATATCCAGCAACTTCGCATAGTCATTAAAGAGGAGTGGGATTACATTCCACAGGCCACAATCAACAGCCTGATCAATTCTATGCTGCATGAGGCAAATGGTGGTAACACCAGATACTGACTGACTTCTCGTCCACGCCAAGCTTTTTTTAAAGGTATCTGTGACCAAAATGCCTACTATTTAGAACGTAAGTATGGGTATTCAGACATGGCCAATGTGTTTGCTCTCATTACAATTCCCTAAAAAAGTCTGTCATTCACTGCAAGGATGTTTTTCTGTTTTTTAGAGACCTTCTCATCTTGTGTAATGGCTATGGGTTCTGAATGAGAAAAGGCCATTATCTAGATTGCTGGAGGTGTAGTCGTGTAGGTGGAGATTGACTCCTCTTTTCATTCTGAGCCCAGGTCATGTTGCCATTACTGAGAGATGCTAAAGAGCTTAAGGCTTTTAATCCTGGGGCTCCTCCACCATCAGTTTCGGACTGTCTCCCAGACCTGTCCTGGCTCACTGAAAACAGAGTTTAACATGCCTCTCACTTCAGAGGTAAACAAACAGACACACGCATACTTTACTGTACGTAAGCATACACTAATTCTCTCTCCATGTGCGTACTCTCTCCTCTAGAATATCACTTTGTTTTCACAAACACGTTGTCTTTGTCTTTCTCAATAGGTCTGATTTACTGTGTGTGGGGTTATGAAATGACAGTGAGTGAGATCAATTTGCCAATAGGATCTCTACATGCCATAAACTATGCAAAGGTCTGTTACAAAACAGGCTTTTTGCATGTAGTGCACACTAATCAATTAGTCACAATGGGAACATCAGCTAATTGGCGTTAACCTGTTCATCCATTACAGTGACTATAGAAAGTTTATTTTTTTTAAATATTTTTTGTAACTGAGCTACACAAAATGCTCTAATGTCAAAGTTAAAAGAAAATTTGACAAATGAATAAAAATATAACTAAGATATAGTCTGCATTAGTATAATAAGATATAGTCTGCATTAGTATTCACCCCCTTTCTTTCGGCAAGCCTAAATTAGTTCAGAATTAAAATGTTACTTTAAAAAATCACAGAAGTTACATGAACTCTGAAGTAATAGGGGTTGACGTGATTTTTGAATGACTACCTCATCTCTCTACTTCAAACATACAACATATGTAAGGTTCCTCAGTCAAGTATTGAATTTCAAGCACAGATTCTGTTACAAAGACCAGGGAAGGGTAGTGATTGGTAGATGTGTAACAATAACAAACCAGACATTTAATATATATTCAAGCATGGCCAAGTTAATAATTATGATGTATTAAACCACCCAGACACGTCAAAGATGCTGTCGTCCTTCCGAACTGAGCTGCATGACAAAAAGGAAACTCTTTTAATGCTGACCACACCGCTCGCGTCGTGTGCATGAGCGTTGCAAAATACATTTACACACACATTATTCAATCATTTTACCCACACTGCTCGCACGCGCCACGAGCGTCTGTGTAGCCAAGCACTAAAATAAAGTCAGTTCAACATCAGTTCTATTTGACGGTGAACGCGGCATATACCCACGTGCCATCTTCATATTAGTTATACCCACGTGGGTGTTTGAAAAGTGAACTGAGGTTGGTCGGTCGTTGTGGTAATACACCTTATTATGAAAGTTAGATGCCAATCACAATATAAAGTCGAAGGAAGAAAAGGCTTGGAAGGAGGAGAGATGACTAGAAATGATTTGGTTGACCATTTTGTGTGTATTTAATTGTCAGAGTAGAGGACCTTGTGCATTTCAGTTAAAATAACAACTCAACGTTTATATCCCAGGACAAATTGGCAAGCAACAGCAAGCTAGCTAAATAGGACAAATTAGCTAGCAAGTGCAAGCTAGCTAGCTATAAATTGCCATAAGTGTTTGGTGCTTTTCAACCTGTCCCCAAATGAATATAATTGTTTCAGAGCTTGTTTTGATATTTCAACCTGCGTGTTGTGATCGCGTTTGGTGTGGGGGGCACAAAATCAATTTGCGCGCGTCTAGTTTGGGCATGGTGTTATGGATGTCACCATCAGTGATTTTTAAACAGCTACAGAGTTCGATGACTGATGGGAGAAAACTGAGGATGGATCAACAACAATGTACTGACTCTACAATAATGACCTTAATTAAGGAACAAAAATATACAGAATAAAAAATATTCCAAAACACGCATTGTATGCAACAAGACACTGAAAGTAGTACTGCAAAACATTACTTCAAAGGAATATACTTCGCAACACATCACTGAGTAACTGCCTCCTTATTTTCAGGCATGGTGGTTGCTGTATCATGGTATGGGTATGCTTGACATCAGCAACGACTGGGGAGTTTTTCAGGATGGAAAATAAATGGGTTGGAGCTAAGCAGATGGGAGAGAGACTATCTACAAAAAGTGCTTTCATTTCGAAGCGGTTCACCCGATATGAATGAAAATACCGTCAAATTAAAGCTGACTGTCTGCACCTGAACCTTCATAGTCATTGTATCATTTCAAATGATGTACATCGCCAAAACACCAACAAAACATTTCACTTTTGGAGCTCACTTAGTTTCATTTTTGATAAATTCAAGATCTTTTTTTTTTTAAAGATTCTTCTTCCACTCACTCTCAAATACAGCAGGGAAACTGCCAATGTCGATGACATTACAATTGTTCATTGCTAACCTGAAAACGAGATTACAGTATCATTCCAACTTCTAGGCAATATGTTATTTTTAATCTCAAGCGATTTAAGACTACCCTTTTTTGCTCTACAATAACAAGGTAGACATTTCCCCTGAAGGAAAACCTATGGCGGTCTATCCGCTGTGAGAGGAAGATGGTTGGGCGGTGTTTCTGCTGCAGTCATTTATCCATAACGAAATCTGAAAATTTCAATGCGCTTTTATGACTCAAAGAAGAGTCTTCAACTAATAAGGTCTAAATTTGAGCTCTCCTTGCTGAGCTGATGAAGAACTAGAGCAAGCAGAGTTGTAGTTATCATCTTTGGAATGCAGCCCTGCATCCCTGCCATTACACAATTGCTGTTCTTTCCACATTCCAAAAACGGTCCATTGTAAAAATGCAATCTGGTCAGGTCTGCATCATTTGAAAGCATGTTCTATTGCCAACATGGCTATCGTAGTTACAATATATGATCTTAGACTTTCACAGGGCAATTCAGAGAAGCATATTGTAATTTTGGTGCACATAATAGTCACAAGCGCTTTCAGATATCATCTTTTAACTGTACATCAAGCATAGTCTTCCTAAACGTGGGCACTGTATATTATGTGAGTTTATGATATGGAAATGTGAAGTGCACATTGGACTAACAGGTTTGGCTTGCTTGTATGACATAAAAGCAGTATTTATTATTAGTGATGCACCGTTATGACATTTTTGGCCTATACCGATATCTAATAGTTTCCTTTTACATTTTAGCGGCCCTTTAAGCATTCTACGACAGTTAAATAGATACGACACACATGGACGCAGCGGTCTAAGGCATGGCATCCCAGTGCAAGAGGCATCACTACAGTCCCTGGTTCGAATCCAGGCTGTATCACATCCGGCCGTGATTTGGGGTATGTCAAAACCCAGCTTCGTCCGGGTTTGGCCAGGGTAGGCCATCATTGTAAATAAGGATTTGTTCTTAACTGACTTGCCTCGTTAAATAAAGGTTACACACACACACACACTGACCAAAAAGGTATTTTGCTGGCATTTACATATGTCGCCATTTACCAGTCGTTTCATTCTCAACCATGATTTCTATGGAACGCCGTTTGGGTCTTTGCGTGTCAAAAAATAAAACAATGACCAGTAGATAACACTATCTGACGTGCTTGTTGAACAATCAGGACCTGAATATGACTGCACATCAACTTAATAATTTAACACGTTCATACATTTTTTACGTAGTTATTACACATTGATTACACTATCACATGTATTACATGTCAAAACGATTAATTGATATGTATGCTATGATGCTGGTAAAGTTGTCTTGTGCACCTACAGTGCTAGTCATAACAAAAAAGGTGTTTGCATAAGCTAGCTCAATCTGTTTCAGTAGCTATAGTTAGCAAGCTAACTATATTGCAAGCTAACTATATAGCTAGGTGTCATCTAAAATAACCCTGATTTATAAAACATTATTTAATTAATGGTGGTCGGACCCATATCTAAAGCTAGCTGCAATAAGGATTTTCCACAATGGTGGACTTTGCAGTTAGCCTTCAAAATAAAAGTATGGCATAATTCTACTATTTGTATTCATTTGCATCACTGTCAATGACTTACTTTTATTTTGAAGGCAAACCACCAATTCCACTATTGTGCCTAATCCCTATTGTGGCTAGCTTCACAACCCGGTCCGGTCGAGCCTCACTAGCCAGATGAAGCTAGCTTGCTGCTTTATAACGTTAGCATTGGGCAACAGGTTTAAGTAGCTGGCTAGCTTTTTTTTTCATGAACTGAAGTTCAATTTCAATAGGTGAACAACAAGTGGATACACAGCTAATACTTACTCACAAGGATTCCTAATCATTGCAAAGAATAATGAAAATGACTGCAGTTTCTACTGGTCTTCATTTTCAGGCTGGTTGTATTGGTGCTAGCTTATGTACCAAGCTAAAGCTAGCTACCCCAGAAGTTACGGTCAAACAAATGATGCCTTATTAGCGACGCGGTATTGTAAACACATCGTTCGTGGCGGGTGTTTGCTTGTTTGCAGACTTTTTGTACAGCCTTGACAGTGCTAATGGATCTTTTTTGACATGAAAAAGACCCAAACAGCATTCAATAGCGTGTATGTTGTGAAGCGAATAGCAGTGTGCTATTACTGTGTAACTCAGGTAGGGCAACATCTGAAAAATAGAGCACTTGGTAGTGTGTACCGGTGCTCGTCAAGTCGGCGAAAGCCAACATCCCCCACGACAGAGAACGGTTGATTGTCAAGGGCAATGAATTCCATTTTCTTGGCTTTAATGGATGGGTTGTCTCGCTGAAATGTTCTTACTCTTTCAAATGACTGCTGGACTTGTTGACTGCTCAATCCACACAGCAGACACTGTGGGCTAGGTTAGGAATGCTGTGTTGCACGTGTAGCGCAAAACTTTACGTTGCGTCATTTACGGCATGTACCTACGTTATATAGGTATGCACGTCAGCTTTGACATTGGTTTTGCACATCAGCGTTAAACTAGACATAGGCCCGATACCGATGTTGCAATTTTTAGCTGATATCAGCCGATTCCGATATGTTCACCGATATATCGTGCATCCCTATTTATAATAATCCTCAACATCTCATCTTTGAAAATACATGAAGTCCTCTTTATTTACCGCATTTCCCTCAAAAAACATTTGCCAAAGTTGCCCAATTTGTGGGAGGGGATGGGGCAAACTTCTAGTCGCGAGCGGGGTTCAAGTTCAGAGCCATTGTCAGACAAAACCAACGCTGTACTATGAAGCGGAGACCTTGAGCTCTGATGTCGTGTATCGCATGTTACTGTACAGCCACTGCGTTCCAATTTAGCCACTTATCAGTGTCTAAATCTGCTTTTTTGAACCCGTATGTGGGTTCGAATGTAAAGAGCTACAAGTTCATATTTGTGATCTAGCTAATGATTAGCCCAATAGGGTAAATGTAGATAGGCAATCCCATACTTAAGCCTATTTATGGAAAGCCACTATGCTGTGTCAGTTGAGGTACAGGTGATAATGCTTATTGCTAATGGCATACCTGATCATATGGACCATGCATAGGCTATATGCATGGTCCAATAGGTTAAAATAATTGTTACAAATCATTTTACCAATATGTTATTGTGCTCATTTCTGGAGGTGGAAATAATATTTTAGATAATTATTTTAATTCATTTTGGAATAGCATGTCCTTTTGAAAAGTCACTAGATCTGAGCTTCTCAGTCCTTCTACATAAAAATTATCCGGAACCCTGGACCCCCAAGACAAGATGCCAGCGTTCAAGAGGGTAAAAATAGCTTCTGATGGGGAGATGTATCTCCATGTCCCAGGCCCAGCCATCTCTGCTGCTTCCAGAACGCTAGATATGATTCCTTCCCAGTTGTCAATCTGCGTCTCCTTCAGACAGCTTACAGTGAAAATGTACACTGTTCCCTTGGCACAATTTAGTGTAGATTTACTTTGATAGGATTTATTTGCTAAGGCACAGTACTTATGATGATAACTAGCTAGCCTAGCTACTGTAACTACTTTATAGGGTCTAAAGTTTTCATTGTTTGGTCATGAAAAACTGAATAATTAAGACAAATCACAGGGAGTGAGAAATTGAAACAAACCATGTTCGAATGTTTAACTGGCGAGTTTGTCTGTTTGCCTTGTCAAGGTAAGACGTGCAGAAGATGAAGTTAGAGAACATGCATAAAGATATACAAAGGAAAGGGGACCATTCTCTCATTTTTTAAAGGCTAAATTAGGCCTACTATAACATTATTTATTTGCTCCAGGCACAGTGGTGATGATGACTAGCTAGCATAGCTACTGTATAGGGTGGTCAAAAACAATCCTGGCTCTCGTGAGGGAAAAATCTAAGGGAGAGAAGAATAGGAAAACAAATTATTTCAATGTTTTACTGTGTAGCCTCTGGCATGTCAAGGTGGGACAATGCAGCTAGAGGAAGTACGTTGAACACACCTAGAGATGCACAAGGAGTAGGGAACTCTACCTCTCTAAGTGCATCTAGATCACACTATGCCAGAGGTGCTTAGGCTGGGGTTTGGATTCGACTAACTCTTGTTTCCCCAGCGTGTTGACCAGGGAATGCACTCCATCTAACCCTTACAGGGTACTGTTGACAACGTAAGGATCGAAACCACCAGGCAGCAGCAGTTACCCCACCCACCACATAAAGGCTGGAATTCAAAGCTCCCCTCCCCTAAGCGAAGAAGCCCAGACAGGCCCTTCACTACAACTTGCAGCAGACTCTTACCATTGCTCACAGAGGAGGAATGTGAGGTGTGAGCAGCAGCACAGGATAAGGATCCCCGCTATGCAGGAAAAGAGAAAGACTGGGGAGAATGGTTCTTATGTAAGACCCGCTAACCCACAACACAACCACGCCTGATGCATTATGGTCCAATCCACTATGGAACAGGCCTTTGCTTGCCTGCCTGTTCCAGTTTGGTTTCTGACAGGACCTTCTGGAGTATAGAACCCAATCCTCTCAGGGCCACTCTGTGTGTTGAAGCACAGAATTATGGCATTTCTTATTTTTTTTAATTGAACCTTTATTTACAAGGCAAGTCAGTTAAGAACAAATTCTTATTTACAATGATGACCTACCGGGGAACAGTGGCAGAACGACAGATTTTTACCTTGTCCTCCCAGGGATTCGATCCAGCAACATTTCGGTTACCGGCCCAGCGCTCTAACCACTAGGCTACCTGTCGTTGATGATGTGACAAGACCTTGGAGTTATTCAGCAAGGCACGACAAACCAATATGCCTCAACTGTGTAATAGCCTTAATATCAAGTGAGCCTCCCTTTCCTGAGCTTCTCTCAAGGCGAGATATAACAGACTCCACATTCTGAGTCCATGTAGTTAGCATGCATTCGGATAAATTTTGTCTCCAGGGATTTTGATTGAACTGGAACAAATGCAGTCCTACAGATATCCTGCTAATTTTGTGCCCCACCTCCCTTTGTCTGCACAGCAACAGCCAATCGACCCAACCCTGTTCTGATGCGTCACACCTCCGTCTCTCCTCGCCAACGGGCACATTTTTACAAGTTGCGAAACTCTGAAGGAATTCCTGTGGAACGTTTTGGTGTTGCCGCCTGTGCATTTCCTCTGTTCCCCGGCCTCTGTTTCAGGCCATGTCTGTTTGGGTGACATAATTCAGAAATGTGTCACCTCTCAATGAGAAACTGCCCCCATCTCGCTGTCTCTGTGGCATCATGGTAAAACTCCTCACTTGTACCAACTCTAACCCTCCAGCAGTGGATGTAATGTGTGTATGTGTTCGAGTTTTCATGTGAAAACTAGAGGGTGTGTACAGTATGTACATGAAAGGGGGATACCTAGTCAGTTGTACAACTGAAATGTGTCTTCCGCATTTAACCCAACCCGAGGTGTGTGTGTTAATATACGCACACACACATATATATATATATATATATATATATATATATATATATATATATATATATACATTAATCAACTGCATTCATTGGCACTATACTATAAAAGGTCTTGGTGAATTGGCAGTGTGAGGGTTTCAGTTAGTCACATGCCAGCTGTGTGTGCCATGTGTGAAACACTTTGCCACATTTGCTGTGTACAGTACAGACAGAGCTGAGAAGGAAATGGCCAGAGCAGAGCACAGATCCGGGGGGGTGAGGTGCGCATCTAGGAACAGCTTGTCCTTTGTAATATACATGAGAATCCAGCTAGGCCTTCACATTAAGGACACGCTAATTGAGGAACATGACACATGGTGGAAGTGGGTTTATAGAAAAGGATGCTTTTCAGATTTAGACCCTAATGCTTGTACTATTTGGAAGAAAAATTAAGTGTTTGCCTGTGTTTCGACATTCTCCAGGTTGTTTTAATACAAAAATAGCCCACCCTTGATGTCTTTCTGCAGTATTAGAGAAATCTGCAGTCGGAAGTCAGTCATGAAATCAAGACTTTCCCTTGTGGACAGGAGGATCAAGGATTTCATGACTCTTGTGTGAGCATCAGAAATTAAAGGAAAATGCTCTGTTGATGGAGTCTTGTGCATGACTGCAGCCAGCATGGTTAATGTTTTAACGGGCCGTTGGTAAAGTGGAGTTGGCAAGGCCTTACACACAAGTCCATGTTATTGGTAGTATGTGCCTGTTTTCAGGCCTCCCTTTAAAAAAATGCCTTTAAAATTACAACAGAACAGTTTCAACAGTGAACACAATGCTATTTTGAGTTAAGAGACACTCACCTGTTTGATTTTGGTCATAGGTCCAGGCCTATAGCTTCTCTCTAACTATTATTTGTTTCTTTGTTAGTGCCTGAGATTGCTTTGTTGCCAAACCAGTTTTTGTCCAAGTAGATTGCCAACCCTCATGTTTCTGTCAACTAAAGGGTTTTATATGAACTCAAGTGTGACATGGAATTCTAGGGAATACAATATCCGGGGGTCAGTTGTCACAAGTGATTTTCCCTTCTGCACTTCAGTTTTGATACAAGCACATTTCAGCATGTAAGGAAAATGTAATGATAGCTTAATAGCCATCTGAAAGATTTTGCCTTGGGTGGGAAAAGGAAGACTTTCCAGACGAAGGGCTGTTTCCGTTATGACAGGCATCATGTTCAGTAGTGTCTGCCTTTCTCTTTCTCGCTCGCTCGCTCTGATCGAGCCCATCATCCACAACAACGTCGGGAATGCTATCTGTCCATACAGACTGCACGCTATGTGGTTCAGCCAGCCCGTCACTAACAGGCCTGAATTAGTTGAGCATGTTCTCAACGTGGCACTGTCACTAGAACTAGAACAACCACAAACATATACACATGAAAAAGTATGTGGACAGCCTTTCAAATTAGAGGATTTGGCTATTTCAGCCATTGCTGATGGGTGTATAAAATTGAGCACACCGCCATGCAATCTCCATAGACAAACATTGGCAGTAGAATGGCCCGTACAGAAGAGCTCAGCGACTTTCAACGTGGCAACGTCATAGGATGCCACCTTACCAACAAGTCAGTTTGTCAAAGTGTTTTGTACTGCTTGAGCTGCCACGGTAAACTATAAGTGCTGTTATTCTAAAGTGAGCAACAACGGCTCACCTGCAAATTGGTAGGCCATACAAGCTCACAGAACGGGAATGCTAAGTGCTGAAGCGTGTAGCGTTTAAAAATCGTCTGTCCTCGGTTGCAACACTCAATACCACGTTGCAAACTGCTTCTGGAAGCAGCGTCAGCACAAGAACTGTTCGTTGGGAGCTTCATGAAATGGGCTTCCATGGCCGAGCAGCTGCACACAAGCCTAAGATCACCATGCACAATGCCATAGTGAAGTGGTGTAAAGCTCGCCACCATTGGACTCAGCAGTGGAAATGCGTTCTCTGGAGTGAAGAATCACGCTTCACCATCTGCAGTCGGTCAGACGAATCTGGGTTTGTCAGATGCCATGAACGCTATCTGCCTGAATGCATAGTACCAGCTGTGAAGTTTGGTGGAGGAAGAATAATTGTCTAGGGCTGTTTTTATGGTTCGGGCTAGGCCCCTCAGTTCCAGTGAAGGGAAATCTTAATGCTACAGCATACAATGACATTCTAGACGATTCTGTGCTTTCAGTTTTGTGGCAACAGTTTTGGAAGGCCCTTTCCTGTTTCAGCATGACAATGCCCCCATGCACAAAACAAGGTTTATACAGAAATGGTTTGTCAAGATCGGTGTGGAACAGCTTGACTGGCCAACACAAAGCCCTGACCTCAAACCCATCGAACACTTTTGGGCTGAATTGGAACGCCGACTGTGAGCCTGGCGTAATCGCCCAACATCAGTGCCCGACCTTGCTAATGCTCTTGTGGATGAATGGAAGAATGTCCTCGCAGCAATGTTCTAACATCTAGTGAAAAGCCTTCCTAGAAGAGTGGAGGCTGTTATAGCAACAAAGGGGGAATAAACTCTATATTAATGCCCATGATTTTGGAATGAGATGTTTGATGAGCTCATACTTTTGGCCATGTAGTGTACTTCCTTGGGAAGAGTTAGAGCTTTGGGTAGCCCTGATTTTCAGATTGGTGTTCAGTCTGTCAGATCAGGTGGTGGGGGAGGAGGGTACTACTCACATCATTCACCACTCACATGCCTTCTGTAGCGGATACACTTGATTTGAGATGACATGCGGTTTACATAAGAGTCTGCGTTTGCACAACCTCTTAGCCTTTAGGTGTTGGGTTTGTAAGTGGCCATAAATCAAGGCTGCTTCCTCCTGGTATGAGTTAAGAGACATAGCCCTGCTGCTAGGCTAGGCTATCCCTACGTTGTACTGTTCTGTCATTGTGTTTCTGGGCGTCTGCCAAAGTGCTGTTTATAGCCTGGCCGGAGTCAGGTTTGTCAGCTCTAATAACCCTGCACACACTCACTGTCTAATCCATAAATGGTGTTATGATAAAGGCCTAGAATGATTGAGCTGTCTCTTGGCTCTGCACGACTAGGGCTATTGCGGTAACTGTATTACCGCCACACCGGTAGTCACGAGTCATGACCGCAGTCAAATAGAGATCTGAAATCCCAAACCAAAACTGCACTGATGGGTAACCTACCAAACGGGCTAATGGCCCTTACTAGTGGCCTGCTACTCAGCTCTCTATTGTCCCTCATCACTTTCTAAAAACATCATGATTTGAATTTGAAAAGTCTCGGGCAAATAGTGATGGGAGTTCACTTTTAATGCTGCCATTTTCCATTGATTAGATATCCGCTAACTTTCTTGCTACACAAGCATAGCAGCAATGCAGTTATCGCTCTGTCTCTGCTGGAAGCGCAAAGGTGCCTTTTTTTACGATTTTTTCCAAGTCCGCAATATAGAATTTTATCATGCAGCTCTTATGTTTTGATTTCTAAGACATTCCCAGCTTTCTAGGCCTATTACAACTAAATACATGTATTTTATTGTGTTGGCTATATTACATGGATTTATTAAAATGTAGATGTTCCAAAGGCTCGCTAAACATGTTCATGTTAATTAATGGTCAGTTTCGTGAGACCGGCAGTCATTTGCATGACAATTACCATCTGACAAAATGTCATGACCGCCACAGCCCTATGCACGGCCAAAGTACGTATATTGAGTTGTATATGTAAAGCCTGTCGATTGGAACAACACTGACTTGATGTGATGTAAAAATTGGATCTCTGGGTCCTTGCTTGTGTTTAATGTAAATTATAGTCCTCACTTCTCTGTTTTCACAGGCTGTGTCAGCAGTAGGCCTGTTATGATCCGAGGTGTTTACTTTACTGAAACCTACTAAAAGGTTCCATTAGGATTTTTTCCCCCATCCATTTGCTAAACTGCAACTATTTTATCACAGTGCGCTGTTCTGTACCCTGTCACAATGCACGTCAGCAGCACAGTATGAACTTTATCAAGACCTTGTCAGTACCTGTAAACTTTTCATAATTCAGCAAATGTCTGTTTGGCCTTGCACTGGTGATGTGGATTGAAGCCTCTGTATACTGTTAAGTTGGTTTAAATCAGTATTGACTTCCACAATAGCAATTTGCCTATGAATTTTGTATAAGTTTTTTACTTAAGTCATGATGGGTATTTTCCAAGTTGCATTCAGTTAGGTTGCCTTGGCAGTTAACTGCACATTTTGGAGGTAATCTTGTTTGGGCGACGAACCAGGCAAGCTTTTGTTGACACCAATGCCATGCAATGGTTAAGCTTGGGCGGTATCCAGACTGTCATACCTTCATATCGACCTTGTGCCGTACTGGGATATTTGGTAATACTGGCACTGAACACAAGGGGTGCTTTAAAAAAAAAAATGTTTTAAATCCCACTGATTCTCTGTAATCCGAAGGTTTGCAATGCTGACAAGTACATGTAAAATCCCATTGACAATGCTAAAGACTGCATTGCGAACATTTTTATACAGTCTCTGACCTAAAATATTTGCAGGACAGACATCCCAGCTCATAAAGTTATATAAGTAACTCAAATGTTGCCAACAGTTTGCTGCGCGCACACAAAACAAGTATTAGACGGCAAGGCTCTTGATCCAGGAGGGGATTTTCTGTTGTTGCTAAGCAAACTTGATTTTGGAAGAAGCTAACCAATTAGCTAGATAGCTAACTTAGCTACTAAATTAGCAAACCAAATGCACAACTGAAGAGCGTTTAGCACATTTTAGACAGTTAATTTAATAGTTATAAGAATTGTAACTGGCAAACATTTAGTTGTGAATTCCATACTGTAACTAGATCATCTGATGCACGCTGCATAACAGTGAATGACTCGCAATGCTCTGGTCTCCTCGTTGTGTGCTTGTAAACAATCACCACGTGACTGGGTACCACCAGTAAGATTCATAATGAAAATTATGTGACAGGTGAAATGAAGAAAGCAATATTCTTTATCTCCTAACGTATTGCACAAGTTGACTGCAGGTATTTACTTAAAAAGTAGCTACAAATATTCAAATTTCAAGTGTTGGCGGTATTGAAGAAGCATCCTGTGGCTATTTCTAACCACCCCTATATACGATACACCATCCAAGCCTAATGATTGTACAGTTTTACCATGCAATGTTTTAAAGCTAGAATCCTTAGTTGTCACATACATTTTTGGACTTCTCGAAGACTATAACTTATAAATGCCCCTTGAGCTTAGTTGAACTGTCGTAACCCATCAGAATGCAAAATATGTTTTTTTTTTTTTTTTACTCCAATGTTACTAAACAATGTAAATAAACACTGTATAGCCTCAAAACATGGTTAAAACGCTAATGTTGATGTCATGGATGGTTAATCCATGCATCCGTAGCTCTGTCTATAATTTTGAGTGGTTACATTTCTCGCTCAGCTTTTTACCAAAACCGAGGCAGGGAGGCTGCTTTGTTTCAGTTAAGGATTCTAGCTTTAAGCCAAATGAGAACACTACATTGTACACTAAATAAGGATGTGCCTCTTTCCCTTTCAAGACTAGGCCTATTTGGTACGCATCTACGTACATTGGCTCCGATACAATACAGGAACGATACGTTTTAGTTTGAAACATTTAGTTGCGATTCCAGTTTATTAGAGGAACGAATCGATACGATTGAATGCACTAACATTTGTTAAAGAAACACATTAATTTTCCATTCTAAATTCAAATCTGCTGCCGATTGAGCTCATGGGCAGGGCCTCTGAGCTGACTCCTCTTTCTCTCTCTGTGTGTGAGAGTGAATGATGAACAGTACATTCACAAATTATTCACACCCCATGACTTTTTCCACATTTTGTTGTTACAAAGTTGGATTAAAATGGGTTTAATTGTCATTTCTTTGTCAACGATCTACACAACATACTCTATTGATAAAGTGGAAGAAGAAATTCTAACATTTGTAAAACATTTATGACAAATTGAAACACTATCTTGATAAGTATTCAACCCGCTGAGTCAATACCTTAGAAACATCTTTGGCAGTGAGTCATTCTGAGTAAGTCTAAGATTTCCACACATGGATTGCGCAACATTTGGCCATTTCTTATTTTTATAAATTCTTCAAGTTCTGTCAAATTGGTTGTTGATCATTGTTAGAGAACCATTTTCAGTTATTGCCATAGATTTTCAAGCTGATTTAAGACAACTGTAACTTGGCCATTCGGGAACATTCATTGTCTTCTTGGTAAGCAACTCCAGTGTAGATTTGGCCTTGTGTTTTAGGTTTTTGTCCTGCTGAAATCTTCTAGGATTTTGCCTGTGCTTAGCTCTATGCCGTTTTCTTTTTTTATCCAGAAAAACTCCACAGTCCTTAACGATTAGAAGCATACACATAACGTGATGCAACCACCACTATGCTTGAAAGTTTGGAGTGTGGTACTCAGTAATGTGTTGTATTGGATTTGCCCCAAACATACATTTTTTTTGTCATGAATACAAAGTGTTAATTGCTTTGCCACATTTTTTGCAGTACGTTGCACACGGGATGCATGTTTTGGAAAAATGTTATTCTGGTCAGGCTTCCTTCTTTTCACTCTGTCAATTTGGTTAGTATTGTGGAGTAACTACAATGTTGTTGATCCATGTTGAGTTATAAAAGCCATTCAACTCAGTTTGGAAGGATGCCTGTCAGGGTTTCCGTTTGCCAGTAATAGCTGGCTTTTGGTCTGAATTGTTAAAAAAAAACTGATAAATAAAATTGGTGCCGGCCAATTACATTTACATTTACATTTAAGTCATTTAGCAGACGCTCTTATCCAGAGCGACTTACAATTGTTGGGTAGAAGAAAAAATCCCATTGCGAAATAATGCTTTTTAGCCTATTCTCATTGATGGAAACACAAGTTATGTATCTTATGACATGCATACAGATACAGAGCCTTTGAGCGGAAACTCTGTCAGACATCGTGAGACCTGCTGCTCCTGCAGCATCTCAAAAGGAAACGGAAGGCAGGTTCAGCGCATCACACATCACTTTGCATTGAGCTGGAGGCACCTGAACGTTTAATACATATGAGACATTTCTTACCTTGCTTCAAAGTAGTCTATTAGATCTCCTCTCTTTCTAAATTTCAAATGGAAATCACATAAAACCGATTGCATGTGCGATGCCCTTTCGACAACGGTGTTCCCCGCTAATTGCTCTATGGGGAAAAAACATTTGCGCTTAGCTTACTTACTACCTTGTGCTTATAATGTTGATAAACTATACTGAACAAAAATATAAACGCGACATGCTACAATTTCTAAGATTTTACTGAGTTACAGTGCATAAAGGAAATCAGTCAATTTAAAAATATAAGTCCTTAATCTATGGATTTCACATGACTGACTGCAGGGGCGCAGCCATGGGTGGGCATATTGCTCACCCACTTCGGAGCCCGGCTCACCCACTGGGGAGGCAGGCTCAGCCAATCATAATGAGTTTTTCCCCACAAAAGGACTTTATTACAGACAAATACCCCCCGTGGCGCCACGTAAAATGTTGCACTACACAGCATGCCTGACCTAGCCCACAACTCAAAGGCGAAATCCATTGACGCCAAGATAATGGAATTCATTGCCCTTGACAATCAATCGTTCTCTGTCGTGGGTGATGTTGGCTTTTGCCGACTGGTCGAGCACCGGTACACACTACCAAGTGCACTATTTTTTTTCAGATCTTGCCTTACCGGAGTTACACAGTAATAGCGTCACTGCTATTAGCTTCACGACTGACATTTGTACCAGTGATATCAGCCACATGAGCATGCTGAATCTGACAGCGCAGTGGGTCGTCGAGGATTTCGTACTGAGGAAAGTCTTATTGCATGCTGAAGAATGTGCTGGTTGTCGTACCGCTGCTGCCATTTCAATGGCATTTGAGAACATGTTTGAAACTTGGAAACATGAACACAATAGCTAGCTCTGACTGACTGGAGAAATAAGCTCATCAACTGCGCCTTTAGCAGACGTGATACCCTCTGTCATGACATTGAAATGCCTGCTCAACAAAACTGCGGACACAGGCTGTGAACAAGTGGTTCGGTGGCATTCTCTCTTTACTGTGTCGCCACCATGCTTGATGCTATGTACAAGGACCGGTACTTCGATGCAGACAAGAAACAGGGTTTACGTGAAATGTTATCTACACAGCTGGACAAGATGGAAACTGACACCGTGACAGTGTGCACCAAGGAAGAGAGGCCTCTGTACAGACTGAGCTAAAACTTCACTGCAAGACAAAGGAGCTGGTGGTGAACTATACAGGAAAAGGAGGGTCGAAGCGCCTCCATTCACATCGTCGGGGCTGTAGTGGAGCGGGTTGAGTTTTCAAGTTCCTTTGGCGTCCACATCACCAACAAACGATCATGGTCCAAACACACCAAGACAGTTGGGAAGAGGGTACGACAATACCTTTCCCCCCTTAGGAGACTGAAAAGATTTGCCATGGGTCCCCAGATCAAGGGGGAAAAGCTTGGTCAAGCTTTCTGCCATCCAGGACCTATATAATAGACGGTGTCAGAGGAAGGCCAAAAAAATTGTACAAGACTCCTAGCACCCAAGTCATAGACCGTTCTCTGTGCTACCTCACGGCAAGCAGTACCGGAGCACCAAGTCTAGGTCCAAAAGGTTTAACAGCTTCTACCCCCAAGCCATAAGACTGCTGAGCAATTCATCAATTGGCCACCTGGACTATTTACATTGACCCCCATTTCAGCTTGAAATGTTTTATTAATTTGCCAAAAATGTTTTTAAAAACACTGACATCATAGGGCATTATGTGTAGGCCATGCACTACCAACTGAGCCATACAGGACCATATACACTGTGTACAAAAAATTAAGAACACTTGCCCTTTTCATAAGACTGACCAGGTGAAAGCTGTTAAATCCGCTTCAATCAGTGTAGATGAAGGGGATGAGACCGGTTAAATAATATTTTTTTTGCCTTGAGACATGGAATTGTGTATATGAGGGAAAGGTGACTTCATTAGGAAGAGGTCTTTGCTGGGAAGCCCTGGCCGGTCAGTCGAAGAGTGGCGAGGCAGTGGCACTACGACCAGGCTGAGGAGTAAAAAAGGACAAAGGTCTTAGTGGGACCTATCCAGGTTACGCTGCAATGTCTCAATTTGCTTACTCTGGTAAACGCCATTTTGGAAAAAGTCAGTTAAAATCCACACAAATGCAACAAGTTGGCGAGCAATTGGCTTAAACTGAATCAGTCCACACAGTGTGATAGTTAGATTGGATCGCACAGTTTGTAGGATCGCCGTAGTTATAGCACAAATAGAGCAATGAGACCGATATTTTCCGGATGTGTAAATGTGAAGCATCTGGTTGGCATTTCCACTCACGACCAGATATGGTGGTTAGAGGAAGCCCAGTGGCAGGCAGTGGGAGAAGATGGATCGAGATGGATTTTGTCCGACATTCTGCAAATTTTCTCATCAATGAAACATTTTATCTTATTACAGTTACCAAAATTAAAATCCATTACAAACAGAGTGGACTTAGTTTCGTAGACTTTATCCTATCCCAAGGTTTCTAAATATTGCGTTGTTTAGAAGGAGTGCAAGGGTGAATTTAGTTGTATGCGTTCACAGTGTAGGCGTTCCCTTACAGAAATATGCAAATACCTGCTAGAACGCGCAAGTAGGCTCTCGCTAGCTCGTTCTTGACTCTGCCCACCTCCTGGCTTCTTCTGCCCACGATGATTAATTTGCTCCCTTTGGAAACGACAGGCTATAGTCTAGCTTGGGTTAGTTAATAACATCTTTGGTTATAGGCAGCAACCCAGAACCCAACCACAGACTAAACCAGCCAGCACTAGGACCTATAAAGTGGTGTGCCCAGGTATATCCAAGTAGGCCTCAACTTTCAGCAGACCTGTTTTGTATGTCTCCTTGCAATATTGCCCTGTTCTCTGATGTGTTCACAGCCAGATGAAACAAACTTAAATAATCCAGTTTTCAGCTACAAACTCTGATCAGAGAAGTACATGCTTGCTGCCATCTTGAAAAGTAGGTGTATACTAGCTGACAGAGCTTAAAGAATGTTGAAAAGATAATGGGCAAATGTTGTACAATCCAGATGTTGGATGCTCTTAGAGACCGACCCAGAAAGACTCACAGCTGTCATCACTGTTAAAGGTTATTCTATGGGACCAACACTTTACATGCTGCGTTTATATTTTCGTTCAGAGTATGTTCATTACATAAGTATTCAAACCCCTGAGTCAATACATGTTAGAATAACCTTTAACAGTGATGACAGCTGTGAGTCTTTCTGGGTAGGTCTCTAAGAGCATCCCACATCTGGATTGTACAACATTTGCCCATTATTCTTTTCAACATTCTTTAAGCTCTGTCAGCTAGTATACAGCAATCTAACCTCCAAACGAGCTTCAATGCCATACAACACTCCTTCCGTGGCCTCCAACTGCTCTTAAACGCTAGTAAAACCAAATGCATGCTTTTCAATCGTTCGCTACCTGCACCCGCACGCCCGACAAGCATCACCACCCTGGATGGTTCCGACCTAGAATATTTGGACATCTATAAGTACCTAGGTGTCTGGCTAGACTGTAAACTCTCCTTCCAGACTCATATCAAACATCTCCAATCTAAACTCAAATCTAGAGTCAGCTTTCTATTCCGCAAAAAAAAGCCTCCTTCACTCACGCCGCCAAACTTACCCTAGTAAAACTGACTATCCTACCGATCCTCGACTTCGGCGATGTCATCTACAAAATAGCTTCCAACACTCTACTCAGCAAACTGGATGCAGTTTATCACAGTGCCATCCGTTTTGTTACGAAAGCACCTTATACCACCCACCACTGCGACCTGTATGCTCTAGTCGGCTGGCCCTCGCTACATATTTGTCGCCAGACCCACTGGCTCCAGGTCATCTACAAGTCCATGCTAGGTAAAGCTCCGCCTTATCTCAGTTCACTGTTCACGATGGCAACACCCACCCGCACGCGCTCCAGCAGGTGTATCTCACTGATCATCCCTAAAGCCAACACCTCATTTGGCTGCCTTTCGTTCCAGTTCTCTGCTGCCTGTGACTGGAACGAATTGCAAAAATCGCTGAAGTTGGAGACTTTTATCTCCCTCACCAACTTCAAACATCTGCTATCTGAGCAGCTAACCGATCGCTGCAGCTTTACGTAGTCTATCGGTAAATAGCTCACCCATTTTTACCTACCTCTTCCCCATACTGTTTATAGGTGGGATTAATGTTAAAAAAGGTTATTTTACTTACCGTATATGATCAGGACTATTTCCTGCGGCGTAGTTGATATCCAAAACAAATTGCACGGAATTCATACATTTTAAGTAATTTTAATTGCGAAGTCATGTCTTTCTACTCAATACCACAACTCATTTGACCAATCCTTGAGGTACAGTCATTATTTTGCTGTGTATTTTGGATGGAGTCAATGCATTAGAATGTAACAGAGTCCAAAAAAATAAAACCACATTCATGGGGGGCATGCCCCCTGGACCCCCCCAGCCCGGAACTCCCTTGCTGGCTACTTGTTCTATTTGGCTGGCTACTCTATGTACAATGCATTCGGAAAGTTCAGACACCTTGACTTTTTCAACATTTTGTTAAGTTACAGCTTTGTTCTAAAATGTATCGTCCCCCCCCCCCTCACCAATCTACACACTATCCCATAATGACAAAGCAAAAAAAAACGTTTTTAGACATTTTTGCTAATTTATTACAAATAAAAAATGGAAATAGCACATTTACGTAAGTATTCTGACCCTTTACTCAGTACTTTGTTGAAGCACCTTTGACAGCGATTACATCCTTGAGTCTTCTTTGGTATGACGCTACAAGCTTGGCACACCTGTGTTTGGGGAGTTTCTCCCTTCTCTGCAGATCTTCTCAAGCTCTGTCAGTTTGGATGGGGAGCATCGCTGCACAGCTATTTTCAGGTCTCCAGAGATGTTTGATCGTGTTCAAGTCTGGGCTCTGGCTGGACCACTCAAGAACACTGAGACTTGTCTCGAAGCCACTCCTGCATTGTCTTGGCTGTGTGGGAATTGTTGTTGACCGGTTGTAAGGTGAACCTTTATCCCAGTCTGAGGTCCTGAGTGCTCTGGAGTAGGTTTTCATCAAGGATCTCTCTGTACTTTGCGCCGTTCAGCTTTCCTTCAATCCTGACTAGTCTCCCAGTCCCTGCTGCCGAACAATATCCCCTCAGCATGATCCTGCCACCACCATGCTTCACCGTAGATTCACCACCAGATTTCCTCCAGCATGATGCTGCCACCACCATGCTTCACCGTAGATTCACCGCCAGATTTCCTTCAGACATTATGCTTGGCATTAAGGCCAAAGTTTTCAATCTGGGTTTCATCAGACTAGAGAATCTTGTTTTTGTGTTCTGAGAATCCTAAGGTGCCTTTTGGCCAGCTCCAAATGGGCTGTCAGGTGCCTTTTTCTGAGGAGTGGCTTCCGTCTGGCCACTCTACCATAAACGCCTGATTTGGTGGAGTGCTGCAGCGCTGGTTGTCCTTCTGGAAGGTTCTCCCATCTCCACAGAGGAACTCTAGAGCCCTGTCAGAGTGGCCATTGGGTTCTTGGTCACCTCCCTGGCCAAGGCACTTCTCCCCTGATTTTCTCAGATGTGCAGGGCTGCGAGCTCTAAGAAGAGTCTTGGTGGTTCCAAACTAATTCCATTTAAGAATGATGGAGGCCACTGTGCTCTTTAGGGACCTTCAATGCTGCATAATTGTTTTTGGTAGCCTTCCCCAGATCTGTGCCTCGACACAATCCTTTCTCGGACCTCTACGGACAATTCCTTCAACCTCATGGCTTGGTTTTTGCTCTGACGTGCACTGTCAACTGTGGGACCTTATATAGACAGGTGTGTGCCTTTCCAAATAATGTCCAGTCAATTGAACTTACCACAGGTGGACTCCAATCAAGTTGTAGAAACATCTCAAGGATGATCAATGGAAACAGGATGCACCTGAGCTCAATTTCGAGTCTCATAGCAAAGGGTCTGAATACTTATTTATAAAAGGTATTTCTGTTTTTTTATTTTTTTTATATAAATTTGCTTTAAAAAAATGTTAACTGTTTTTGCTTTGCCATTATGGGGTACTGTGTGAAGTTTGAGGGGGAGGAAGAAGATTTAATACATTTTGGAATAAGGCTGTAACGTAACAAAATGTGGAAAGTGTAGGGGTCTGAATAATTTCGAAATGCACTGTACTTAACACTAACTTACACTGCTCAAAAAAATAAAGGGAACACTAAAATAACACATCCTAGATCTGAATGAATGAAATATTCTTATTAAATACTTTTTTCTTTACATAGTTGAATGTGCTGACAATAAAATCACACATTATCAATGGAAATCAAATTTATCAACCCATGGAGGGCTGGATTTGGAGACACACTACAGGCTGATCCAACTTTGATGTAATGTCCTTAAAACAAGTTCAAATGAGGCTCAGTAGTGTGTGTGGCCTCCACATGCCTGTATGACCTCCCTACAACGCCTGGGCATGCTTCTGATGAGGTGGCGGATGGTCTCCTGAGGGATCTCCTCCCAGACCTGGACTAAAGCATCCGCCAACTCCTGGACAGTCTGTGGTGCAACGTGGCGTTGGTGGATGGAGCGAGACATGATGTCCCAGATGTGCTCAATTGGATTCAGGTCTGGGGAACGGGCAGGCCAGTCCATAGCATCAATGCCTTCCTCTTGCAGGAACTGCTGACACACTCCAGCCACATGAGGTCTAGTATTGTCTTGCATTAGGAGGAACCCAGGGCCAACCGCACCAGCATATGGTCTCACAAGGGGTCTGAGGATCTCATCTCGGTACCTAATGGCAGTCAGGCTACCTCTGGCGAGCACATGGAGGGCTGTGCGGCCCCCCAAAGAAATGCCACCCCACACCATGACTGACCCACCGCCAAACCAGTCATGCTGGAGGATGTTGCAGGCAGCAGAACGTTTTCCACGGCGTCTCCAGACTGTCACGTCTGTCACATGTGCTCAGTGTGAACCTGCTTTCATCTGTGAAGAGCACAGGGCGCCAATGGCAAATTTGCCAATCTTGATGTTCTCTGGCAAATGCCAAACGTCCTGCACGGTGTTGGGCTGTAAGCACAACCCCCACCTGTGGACGTCGGGCCCTCATACCACCCTCATGGAGTCTGTTTCTGACCGTTTGAGCAGATACATGCACATTTGTGGCCTGCTGGAGGTCATTTTGCAGGGCTCTGGCAATGCTCCTCCTGCTCCTCCTTGCACAAAGGTGGAGGTAGCGGTCATGCTGCTGGGTTGTTGCCCTCCTACGGCCTTTTCCATGTCTCCTGATGTACTGGCCTGTCTCCTGGTAGTGCCTCCATGCTCTGGACACTACGCTGACAGACACAGCAAACCTTCTCGCCACAGCTCACATTGATGTGCCATCCTGGATGAGCTGCACTACCTGAGCCACTTGTGTGGGTTGTAGACTCCGTCTCATGCTACCACTAGAGTGAAAGCACCGCCAGCATTCAAAAGTGACCAAAACATCAGTCAGGAAGCATAGGAACTGAAGTGGTCTGGTCACCACCTGCAGAACCACTCCTTTATTGGGGGTGTCTTGCTAATTGCCTATAATTTCCACCTGTTGTCTATTCCATTTGCACAACAGTATGTGAAATGTATTTATTGATTTATTGTCAATCAGTGTTGCTTGGACAGTTTGATTTCACAGAAGTGTGTTTGACTTGGAGTTACATTGTGTTGTTTAAGTGTTCCCTTCATTTTTTTGAGCAGTGTATATTGTAATCTCAGCATGTATAGCCAGATGAGTGTTGTCTCTTTTATTCTGTAAAACAACATTTTGAACAGCACATGTGATAACGATAACCTAGCAAATGATATTGGTTGTCACTCAACTAATAATACCTAATATTTTACAAGCCATTTTACAAGCATTTGAAGGCTGATATTACTGCACAGATATGCAATATTGTGAATAGACCTCTCTTGGGTCAGCATACGAAGCTGCGCACAGTTAAGTTTGACTAGTTTGATATTGCCTGGGGTTGTTCTGCATGCAAAATGACTTTTATTTTTATCAATGACTGTCAACAGTTACATGCTTAGTTTGACACTGAAGGAGAGGACACATTGTTACCTCAAGATTAGAGCTGTTTTTCGGACAAATGTGAACCTCCGATTCGTAACGTTTGACCAGATTTTCTGACCAATGCGTGCGCCATTTGGATCGGTTTGGGGCACCGCAGACCGATGCACTCATGTCTTCAACATTTGAACCGTGAATCGATGCATATCGTTGAATTGTTACATCCCTTATTTCTAAATGTTGTTTCCATGTAATCTCTGGTTCCAGATGCGCCCTCCACGGAGCAGCAGGAGCTGTTCACCCAGAAGCTCCAGCAGTGCTGCATGTTGTTTGACTTCATGGACTCGGTCACCGACCTGAAGAGCAAGGAGATTAAGCGGGCCACGCTCAACGAGCTGGTGGACTATGTCTCCACCAACAGGGGTGTCCTGGTAGAGACGGCCTATCCAGAGATCTCTAATATGGTGAGTGTGGTCTTTACACAAATTCCCTTTCCACACTATCAGAGCTGTGCGAGGACTAGCTGTACTGTGCCGGCCTATTTACTCATCCTCCATAGTTGCTGGAAAAGGGCAATGCGTAGAAAATATCCAAACCAGGACACAGTGGTTTGTTTTGGTACGATTTTGTGAAAATGGTATAACAGAAAACACTACAGCAGCACCCAGTCCTGCTTGACTTCTGTGAAACAAATAAGCACACTGTCCCTGGCATATGAGTTTGATTACGCAAGATTGAGAGATTTGATAGGATGTGGAAGAACCTTTATCCTGCAAAGAATGCCACTAAAAAGTAGAGAAAGTGGTAATTGAAAACATGATTCAATTTTAAGGGCTTGAACGATTGCCATTGTTCTTAGAAAGAAAAGGGACTGATTCACCCAAGTTTTTCAACTTAAAGATTAGGAAGTAGTTCTTGAATAGGAGCAGCTGTCATTCTTAGAGATGTGAATCGAAAGGGTCTGAAGATGTAACTTTGTTGCGTACAGTGCACTATCGCTATGCTCTGAGCAACCTGGGAGAGAGACGGCTCTCCCTAAAGCCGTCACACACCTTCAGCTCCAGTGAGACACAAAGATTACCTAGACCTCTTAATCACCCCACTCATCCCTTTGCCCTTGTCATAACCCTCACCGCTAGCCACGCAGCCAGACCAGACAGTGAAGGACGACCCGCACCCCCAGTTCAGCACTCCTTGCGATCATTAGGATTCAGGAAACCTCTGGCTGTCTCTTTTTGTGCCACCTTAAACTACAGTCTATGGCATCCACTGCCTTACTCTGTAGATGTGAGGGGCCTAAGTAGTTTCATTGAGTTTATTAATTGATCTTAATATATCACATTTGAGAGGTGTCAGAGTAATTGTTTTAGATCAATGACTGTCAACAGTTACATGCTTAGTTCGACCCTGAAGGAGAGGACACATCAGGTGTTTTTCTCAGCCCAGGTGTCTTTTTATGGGGTTTTCTGTCTGAAATTGCTATCTTGAAAGATCAGGCCTACATTCCCTGACATTTAGTGTGTATCATTGCCACAGGCAGCCTATTCTAATGTCAGAGAGAACAGGTTCTGCACTTGTTATGTGATGCTAGAGGTAGTACTTAGTGATGAAAAATGACATTGTGATGATAGATTTATAGACGTGTGAATATTATCTCCCCATTCCTGAGTAGTGTGGGATAGCAAATGTAGACAAGTTATTAATTAAACAACAAATGTTGGATAAGTGGATGCTTCCACTTAGTACTTAGTGTTAGAACTGTGGATCTTTTCTCGTGGCAAGGCACATCTCCACTGCCAGTTAGTCTCATCAGCATATGAATTGGAGGGATTTGTTTTGCCGCTCACCAGCGAGCCAAGTATGGCTAGAAGTTTCCAATCCTCCCATTGTTTTCCTCACGTTGGTGTTTATCACCAATCCATAATGGCTGGTCTAAAAAAACAACTAAGAACTAGACTACCTTTTCAGTTTGTTTGAATAGGCCTGGTAGATGGAGCACATGGAGTTTGATTATTTTGCTGACAGGCCGGAGCATGCCTATGACTGTACCAGTGAGAGTTGGCCAAATGTAGTGTTCAGTTGGTTGCGTAAGTTTCTTTCCTGGGTAATATAATGTGTCTAAGGGGAAGCATCCTGTTAAACTGTGGCGCATGGTGGAGTAGCACTGTCTCTTCCTGTAGTAGTTAGGCATTCTGGAACACTCAGATGGCTCGCAGCCTCCTACAGCCTCACAGTGACTCACACAGCATTGAGAACACCAGCTCCACGAATACGGTGTGCCATAACTCACTTGGCAGCTCTTCCAAGGGTACTGCTCATTACACACACAAAAATTGGTGGGTCAACTGATCAGCGTTTGCAAGGAAAAAAGTAACGCTCCCAATACTTTCAATGCATTTTCCTGCAAAATGTGGGTAAACTGTAGTGTTGTCTTTACTATCATTAAATGAAGACATTTAGTTTTATAAAAGATTCTCTGTAATTAGTATTACGAGATCAAACTGATTAATCATGTAACTGTAATAAACTAGGAAGTCAGGGCACCAAGGAAAATATTCAGATTACAAGGTTAATTTCCTTATATAACCGTTCAGATATTTTATCTGATCAATCAGTCTTCGAATTAATGAATTATTTATTTTACCTCGTTAGTCTCATTCCA